>NC_092037.1:10140570-10778165 GCF_003086295.3 Arachis hypogaea
AAAACCATATTTTCATACAAAACCACAATATGCCATTTTCAAAACAAACCATTTTCAACTCTTTCCAAAATCAATCAAAATATGCCAATTTCATCCCTTTTCTTTGAAATCAATCAAAATGTATCAAATTCAACATCAAGCCTCCTCAACTCACTCATTGACACATTACCACAATATACAAAATCACTATCTCATCATTTTAGCCCACTTCACCTAAGTGGCTCAAACTCAAACATATTGACATATCATATACTATTCCTCATGCCAATTCCCAACAACACCAATTCCAATAAATCATTATGGTACACAATCAACATCATACTCACCACCAACATGGTTCAACCCACAATTCAACCATAACCAATAATCAAGCATATATCACAACATGCATATTTCTCATACATCATACCACCAAGGCATCAATAATCATCATCACATATATGACCACATCATATATCTCAATCATTCAATAACATCAACCATTCAATGCCTATCTTAGGGCCTCTAGCCTAAGTATTTCCTACCACATTACATATTAGATACGGGAAACCGAAACCATACCTTAGCCGAATTTCCCAAGCTCCACCGGAGCACTTCTAAACCACTTATCCACAAGCTCTCAAGGCCTCAACACCACCAAGAACAGATTTTTCACCACCAAACCCTTTCCAAGCTTTTCAAAGTCACCAATCAAGCTCCAATATTCACATATACACAACCTAAGCCACAATCATCATACCCATACACAACATCTCAAAACCCAAACATCATAAAACAACAAAAATACACTAGGGTTGAGAATCTTACCACACCCAAGGTCCAAGGAGACAAGATTAACCTTCTCCTTCAAGAGGGTTGGGTCCTATAACATCAAAGAACCCAAAATCTCAACATTTCACCCATAAAACTCGAAAATAGGAGCTGAGATTTCGAACAGCAAGGTGTGGCTTACCTCAAGATTGATTATATGGGTTTTGTAGAGCTCTCCGCGGTGAACGCGTGGCCGCAAACGGGGCGGCAATCGGAGCTCTAGATCAAAAGTTATGGTGATTTGAAGATCAAGTGAGAGAGAGAAGTTGAGAGAATGTTCTTCCCTTCCTCTCCACCATTTCAGCTTGTGTGTGTAACAAATGAGGAGAGAGAGTGCTGAAAACTAGGGTTTTGGTTAAGTTATGTTGGGCCAAGGGCCCACTTTGGGTCCAATTGGCCCGGTTTGGCCCGTTCGGTCCAATCTTGGTCCGAATTCTATAAAATTGGTACCAAAATTCTCGTCTCAGTCTCCTCTATCACATTTAGCCATAAAAATCACATTTTAGGCTTTCTAGAATAAATTCTCATTTATGGGTTAATTAGCCATTAATTAACCGGGTTTTACAAGGTTTACGTTGAGAAAGGTTGATCACGCAAAATAAAGATTACGTTTATATGTTATATGAGGCGCATGTAAAAAAAACGAATGTGTGAGTGGGGAAAAATACGTGGAATGAAAGGTACTTGGATACCATCCATGTAATTTTTACATGGATGTAGAGCTTTTCCGATATTATTTATTATGAGATAAAATAAGTTAAAGTGGAGTATGGTTGTCCAAAATAGTATCTTGGCCTCCTGTTTGGCTATTGGAACAGCTACCAAACAAAAGTTTAAAATACTTTTTTTTTCAATTATTTGACCTGTAAAACAATTATGTTAGATATATACTAAAGTCAACTACTAATATAAAATATATATTAAAATATAAAATATAAATTAAAAATAAGTTAAACAATATATGTATTTATATACAAATACATAATAACTAAATTTATTGACTGGTTTTAGTGTGCAAATACTTTTTTTTTAGAACTTAATTTGTTTTTCAAATCAATTAGAAAACTTACATATAACAATGAAAAATGAACTATATATATAGTATATATGGCATGATATTATATTTCTTTCAAACTTCCATGCCTAATTGTGTATTATTTATTATAGTAGATATTATAATTTTTATATTTATATATAAAAAAAGTCCTGAAATATGTTTTTAAACATTCGCATATTATAAAATAAAAAAGAACCAAGGCATTTTCAAAATTTTAACCCAAATTAAAGAGACATCACACACACAATAATAATAAAAATAAATGCATGATTATATATATCTTAAGATTTCTTTCACAGAAGAACATATTTTTGAGTAATTACATGAACTTTTATATAAGTATTTTTTTTTTTTATGTCGTAAATGGATTGAAATTTTTATTTCAAGAGAAAAAAAATGAATTTTTTTAATTTGGTCCTAGAAATTCGAATATCATAAAATAATATACCATAAAAATTTAAGCTGATGGATGATAGGTAAAAATACAACAAATAATTATATATCATGTATAAATATGATAGGAAATCAAGAATATATGAAAGAGGAGTATTAGGGGCCAGAAAATTTTGTGATTTATAGTCATTAATTAGTCATCATTAGTGATTTTAGTGGTGTAAAATTTTATCCAAAAGTATAAAATTACTAAGTTTGTTTTTGCTGATTAAGTGTTGGCCAAATTTCAATAAAACTGCTAGCCTATAGACTTTTTCTATATGAAATATTGCTCTTTCACTATTTGCATGATTTCATGGATACATGGTCAATAAAACGGTGATTTAATATTTTTTATTGTTGTTTAGGACATTTGAAGTGGAAAATAACAAGTTAGTTTTTTATTTTAAAAATAACGAAAAATTATTATTAAAAGGTGAAGTGCTTTTATTGTGTTTTAAATGAGTTGAACCCTAATTTTACAACATTATTTAGAGATATCAACAAGAATAAAAAATTAAAACCATATCTAAATTTAAGAATTAGAAGAAAATACCTTTATAAAAGAACAATTTAAACGAGTACATATTATAGTGTTTCTGTGTGATAGTCTAGAATATATGACTGAAAAAGAATAGGAGAATTTTCTAACACATAAACAAAGGTGTTGACAAAATTATCAACATGACTTCGAACAGTGCTAACGAATGGAGCGGTATGAATTTTTTTAGTTGTTGATGGTTATACCAAAAATGACATAAGAACCATTTTTGTGTTGTTTATGGTTTGTTAAGTTAGTTTTAGTTTGTGTGATTCTATTTCTCCATTTCTATTGTATAAAACTGTTTGCTTTAAAAAAAAAAACCTATAGTGTTTATATATAATTGTTTAATTTACTAAAAAAATAAAAATTAATATTTAATTTAAAAAATATAAAAATAAATAATTTTTAAATATTTAAAACCTATTTGACAAATTCAATACCAAACTTATAAACACAAAAAAATTTGTCAATTAAATGATACTGACATATTATTCACCGAAACTGCGTGCAAGAGAAAGAGGAAAAAAGTTGCAGTGGGAAAATTAAATGTGATTAAATTGTTGTATAGTATTCTGGCAAACTGACACCTTGTTTAACAAGCAAACCAATCAGAGACACATACATATATATATATACCTAATTGTAACATCACCATTAACATATAAACATAAACATGCTTAATTAATCAAGACCATAACATTCTCTTCACCTGTGCCACATCATTGTCCCATTATGGGTAAAGCCTAGTAGCTTAGATAGCTATATATATATATATATATATATATATATAGCTACGTACATATATACGCCTTGCTTACGTATATATATATATATTGGACTTTTTCTGTTTTCATGCTATTTCTACTGAACACACACATTTTACTAACTTGGGTGAAACATGTGAAATCTCAGAAATTAATAACCACTCATCACATGTCTAAGAATACTGTATGCACAACCTAAATTGGAGGGTTTATAACCTAAAAAAAAAGTGCTATTTTTGTTAAACTATTTTTTATTTTTTTTGGATAATTTAAGAGATAAAAAATGTTGCAATGATATACTTTTTGTTTTGATGAGAAATATGTAGTTCTTCTAATGATGAAGGCCTACTAAAAAAAAATAGGATATGGGCAAATTTCATTTGTAATATATATAACTAAGTTTGTTATTATCTAATTTTCGGATTGGGTCTAATAAGAGGATGATTTTTTAAAAATGTTTGTTATTATCAAATATATTAAATTATTTAATAATTTTTAATTATCAATTTCATATGAAAATAATTTTACTTAAATTTTTTGCCATTATGTCATACAATGACAAAATTGGTTTTTTTTAAGAAGGGGTTAAATTAGTTGATATAAAGGGGCTAGGGCAAGTGAAGAAAACATATTAGAATGGAAACTGGTTTTATCCTATAAACATTATATATAGTACATAACTACATATTTATAATAAATAGAAAAACATCAGGCACAGGATAAAATATATTTTTTATTTTTAAAGTTTGTCAAAAATTTTAAAAATATTTTTTAAGTTTTATTTTATTTTAATTTTGTGCTAAAAATTTTTAATTTACATCAAATATATTATTGACAGCTAATTTTTGAAAAATTTTTGAACTAATTCAGTAATAATACATAATAACTATCTTTAATTTATTTGTATTGATGATTATTCTTGTAAAATTATTACTGAATTAGTCTTAAATTTATTAAAAAATTAGTCATCAATAATATATTTAATACAAATTTCTAAAACTAAATAAAATTTAAAGATATTTTTATAATATTTACTAAATTTTAAGAACAAAAAATATATTTTTTCCTCGCTCGTGTATATTATCTTTGCACCGATGGCCTATTTGTTGGCTTCATATAGCCACATTCCAGGTTCAATTTTCAGTTATAGCTGAGTGTGATAGAACGTGAATTATGTATGTAAATGAGTAATGCCTAAGATTAGCGGCTATTCAATCCATGGACCCAAAAAAAACTAAATAATCTTAAAAATATATATGTGTTGGAGCAGTATTTTGAGTAGTATAGTGTCTAGTGTGGCATAGTAGACACCAAAATTCAATTGTAAGGTACTCAAAATTCGTGAAAAAATCTGCAAAGAATGGCGCTTTTTGTTTGTTATTAATAAAGTTGGCATTAGCATGAGGCAATATTATTATTGGGAATGAATGAGTAGTGAGTATCCGTCATCAGAGTGAAGAGCTTTATTATTTAATTTTGATGCCTTCCAACAAAGGCAATGAACTTTTATCATACCTTATATACATAGCATAGAGAATAAATAATTAATTATTAATAAACCTCTCTTTGCATTCTGAAACTTTCAAGTAAGCGTGCGTCAATTTTGTCAGAATTCATCAGAATTTCCCTCTCCTTCTATCTATGCATATATATAATATGATACTGAATTATTTTGGACCAGTAAAGAGAATTTAAGCATCACCATCATCATCATTTACCACTTACCACAATAACCAATTAACCACTACTGGGATCACGTCAACCGTGATGTAAAAATTTCAGCCATGTTAAATAAATAAAAAATTAAGCAAAATTAAAAAAAATTGCTTGACGAAACGTGTTATATATATTAGATGTATAAATATGTCTAAATATATTAATTCTTTTAACAAGTTAACATTCAAGAAGCGACAAATATTTTGAAATTAAATGAAAAGAATATTATATATAGTTCTCTTGACTATTCTTTAAGGATGTAATTTGGTAAATATATAAACATTTATGTTATTTTTTCGTATTAGTTTAAATTTTTGAGAGATTAAAAGTGGTATCATGATAGAATTAATTAATTAATTGTAGTATTAATAATGAAAAAAATAAACTAGGACAAAACTGAGCATAATTAGATTTTTCTATCAAGTATCAAATTGTTCTTTTATCTTTTTTCGAAGATTGGGAGATTTAAACATATGATTTTTAAGTGAGTATAAAATGATTATGTTATTTGAATTATAGTTCATTGGCAAGTATCAAATTGTTATTAATTAATTAAAAATAATAAAAATTTATTATAATACAAGAAGCTAGCTACACACATAATCATAGCAAAGCTTGCTAAGTCAATTTCAATAGTGCCCCACCACTGTACCTTAAGACATAAGTATTATTATCGATCAAGTCCAATGCTAATGGAAATCAAATTTCTGCAGGTAGTAGTAACCCTTTTTCTTTTTCTTTTTTCTTTTTTTAATTTATTTAATCTTTTAATTGTGATATCATCACTTGTCAATTTGGCTATGATTATTATTATTATGTGGTCCACAACAAAAAGCCCAAACTAACTTATTAAATTACCTCTAACCGATGCATTTTGAAGTCCACAAAACCCTCGCATGCATTACGTATAATAACCAATGAGAAGAGAAAGACACAATATTATATATATACACGTTTATCATTATTGTTTTTCTTAATCATGTCGCTGTTACAGTCCAATTCAGGCCTTTTCTTTTTATTATATGCTTTTGTATATATTCTCTCTTATGATGATCTATCTGTTTTTCTTTTAATTTATTTTTCACACATATATTATATATTTTTTATTTTGCTAGTTGAATTTTTTAATAAGTGTGCTACTTTTAAATATTAAAATTTGTTAATTCCTCACTAATGAAAAATTGTTAATTTATTAACTAGAATTTTACATGATTATTAATGATCACATAATAATTAATTATATTCAACTAGCAAAACATTAGACTAACTTAATCAAAAGAAATATTATATTAAGTTTTAAGTATACAATGATTACTAATGGATACTTCGTGGTTTATGAATTCTTGCATTCTTCTATTGAATTTTGCACAAAAATAATGAGAGACAACAAAATTTGTGATGAAGACTGTGAAAGCTGAACATCTCAGCGAAGATAGATTTTTTTTCTGGAGGGACTTTCATAAAAAACTTCTAGTTCTAGAAAATTTTCATCATCACATCCAACAATTCGACCCACCTACCGAAGATGTTTATAATTTCCAAAAACAATCAATTATTGCATCTTCTACTGTAAGAAATCAAAGAAAATTTGGTCAAAAATAGATTTACTGGCTGCTAAAAGGGGCACTGAAGGCTCTGATTTCTATATGTTAAGTGAAACTTGAGAATGAGAGTCTTGCGTACCCAATCCAATAGCTCTTCTCAAAGGATAATGATGATAATTTTGAGTTGTACTTATGAAATGCTAGGAACATGTTCATTTTTGATAATGTATCAACTAGTGTGAAAGAGATAATGACATCGGCTTTAAAATTGCAGAAGGAGTTTCAATAAATTCCCAATTTTTAATTGATGAGCACTTTCCTTTCTTTTATTTCTCTTATTATATTAAGATATGATGTTACTTTCATAATAGAATATTAAAAGTCTCCCATTTTTTTTACTTGTCTCATATATGAATACTTATATGTTTCTTCATTTCATGAACGAAATTACCTGATTTAAAAAAAAATATACAATTATTGTACTATATATGTGATTATCTGCTATATTGTCATCAAATTGTTTATTCTAAAATAAATAATAAAAATATATGCATGATTATATATCTTAATATTTCTTTCACAGAAGAACATCTTTTTGAGTAACTACGTGAATTTTTATATAAGTATTTTTTTTTGTATCGTAAATGGATTGAAATTTTTATTTCAATAAGAGTAAAAAAAATTGAAAATTTTTTTAATTTGGTCATAAAAATTCGAATATAAAAAAATATATCATAAAAATTTAAGTTGATGATAGGTATAAATAAAACAAATAATTATACATCTTACATATATAAATATGATATGAAATATCAAGAATATGAAATATTGCTCTTTCTCTATTTGGATGATCTCATGAATATAAAATTGTGTTTTTAAGTTTTAACACCCAAGCATGGGAATAGGGATGGGATGCTGATGATGAAATGATCAGGTGTCTCAGTGGAGCTAGCTAATTATATAAATTATTCATCATAATCCAATAATTTGCAAATAAAACCAATTATTAATGAAGGATATATATTTTCATTCATATTGATATTTATATATTGTGTTTTAATTTCTGCTAGTAATGATTTTTCCGTTCATTTGATTTGTCATGAAACTATATATTTCAAAAATTTAAGTTGATAGTTAGATAAAAGAATATAAATAATTATATTTAATTAATACGTTACTCTTTAATTTATGTAAGAGTCTCTTTTAAGATTAAATTATAAATGTTCTTTTAAAAATTAGTTTGTGTTTTACTAAAGTTCTTTTAAGATCGAATTCTAGCTAATTCAGTCATAAAATCTTTGATACTATTATTGTCTAGTTGCACATTTTGGGATGTATAAGAAACTATTTTATGCATGTATGCTGTTAGAATATAATTAGAATCAATTATATTAATTAATATTATTTAATACATTTGAATATTTATTATAAGATATTACGTTTTTATTATTTTGATTTTCTTAGTACTTATAAATCTCTTTTTATATTATATAATTCTACACAACTTAAATATTCACAAATATTTTTTCTATTGATCCTTCTTTCTTTTTAACAGATGCTTTTAAATTAGAAATATTACTTACTTTTAAAAGCAAAACATAATCACACAAAGTATTAACTAGTACTTTTAAAAAACTTTAAAAAAATACATATTCAAAAAACTTAAAATACCTTTAGTCGATATATAATAATGGGCTTAGAAAATATATCTAAAGAACTTTGCACTTTGAGTAATTTGTTTCCTCTAATTTCCCACATGTATGCATCCATGAAATTACTTTTAGAAACGAAAATTATTGTGTTTTTTTTTTTTTCAACAAGGAGATAGAAGACAAATTAAAACATATGCATGTGAATAATAAGACAAAATATAGTTGGAATAGGAAACTACATACATACATACATGCATGAATAATAAGGCAACACAAGGTGTATATATAGATTGAAAACAAGGCAGAGAACCATGATCAATTTGGCAAAATAGTGAGGGTATATATGGTACTATGTACTCTAAAGTGTGGCCAAAAGCCTTAATATATATATAGGGCTTTGACTTTGACTATGACTAGGGCAAAAGATGATGGAGGCAGCAAGAAATTAATTAGGTTATGATGTCATTGCCTATGGAGTGGTGGGTATATATGAAGTATGATGAATAACATGATTCATCAAATTCAATTAATTACTAGCATGAAAAGTGCAACTTCTTCCTCTTTGGTTAGTATATTTGGTACATGCCATTATCATATTGCAAAACAACCTAATTTTGGTGAAAGAATATTATTATAGGACACTATTCATATATATTATATATATATGATTTTTTTTTCCAACTATATGGAATACAATAATAAATTGGGTATTGTTTGTACATAAATAATATGTAACACAATTGATATAACATAGACATGCATAGACTTAATATATAAAGTCGCTTGATACATTATTCTCAGCATTCACTGTTTTTTCTTTTTCCACCAACAATGTCTTGGTTTGTACAACTTAATCTACCTTGTATATATAACATTCATATTTATGACTTTCAATAATTCATCAATATATATTCCGATCATCTGAATCAATCTTGGGATCAACCAAAATAGAATTAATTTTTGATTAATCTAAAAGCTGTAAAAGTTTTAGAAAATATCTAGTAACCAATTATATGTGCAGCCAACTTAAACAACTTTTTTTTTAATTTTAATTTTAAAATTTAAAAAATTAAGATTAGGTCGAGAAAGATGTGCCATCGTCCAATATCAACTTTTACTTTGACCGCTTCTAATCACTCTTTTCCAAAACTGCGATCTTCATCGACAATTCCTATTTCTCCACCTGCATCCTTTCTATGTCTTACCTCACCCCTGCGTGCCTCCCTCCATAATATAATACTTTACCACATAGAATTTTATGTTTAGAACGTAAATCAGAGGTGGCGAGACACTACAATCTCTAAAACTAAAATACATACATATATAATAAGGATAATATAGGTAGGAGTCTTGAAAGAAAAATATATGAGCAAAACAAAACCGAAGATGCATCACTCACGAAAAATGATAAGACAAAAAGTTTATACTGAAAACTAAAAGATAGATATATAACTAGAGTTCCAAAAGAGAGATACATAGTGACAGCATGCTCCCTCCTCCTTTGCGTCTACGAGTAGCCCCTTTAGCCTCTCTGTCCAACGCGTGTGCCACTCACCCATGTGTCCTACACCTTTACTGTGTCTGCCAGTCGCCCTTGTGTCCTCTCTCCGCAGCGTCTCTTGGCAGCGTGTTCCATCTTCGCCCAGTCCGATTGCGCGTGACAATCCCTACAACACGACTCGCAGCGCCCTCTCCCTCGCGAACGTAGCTTTGTTGATCACCGCTGCAACCCTTCCCTCGCGAACGTAGCGCCATTGATCACCATTGCAATCTTCCCTTACCGGATGCGGCAACCTCCGTCTTAGGGCAATTCACGTAAATAAATTGTTTCACCTTCAAAATTTCGCAAATGCATTGTTTCCAAAATGAAGACGCAAATGCATTGTTTCATGTATCTATGAAAACCGCTACTGGCAATAGCAGTTTACAGAAACACAAAATTCGATGCTACCAGCCGCAGATTGGAATTAGTCATAAACTGCTACTGCCAGTAGCGGTTTATGTGCATTGGGGTTCGTGCGTAAACCGCTAGAGGCTATAGTGGTTTACGTTCAGTATGTGTGAGCAGGGATGCCTATATAAACAGTGGAGCGGCCAAATGTGGAGGAAGAGTGTTATTCCTCACAAATGGAAGGGGAGAAAAGTTTTGTGGCTCTGGTCCACTGCTCTGGAAAAATTCAAAAGAGCAAAAGGCATGGTGTGAAATTCACGGATAGAGAATCGCTTAGTATTTTTATCCAATCTTCGAGTACATTGACAGAGATTAAGCTCAGCATATTACGAAAGCTCGGTGCGTGTGGAACGAAGTGGATAAAAAAGTTGTTTTACAAAATTCCCATTGCCGTTGTGTCAGGTGGTGTGAGATATGAGACCTTTGTGATAGGATCGGATGAAAACCTGCAGGTCTTGTTTCACTGCAAGCGTAGTTTTCCGGAGGTGAGGATACCTAAGATGCTTACGAAGTTGGAAGATGGTGTCGACAGCTCTGGGGCATCGGCACCGAATCCTCAGTCGACGACGGTCGGTGGTACCTCGATATCGATGCCTGTGATAGCAGCGGAAGTTGTGATTCCTGAGCCCCAACATGCTGGGGCTGTTCATGCCAGTGTGCCTCCTGTTGTGCTTGATTTTGAATTTGAGGCCGGACCGGATCGAGTTGAGAATGCGATGCATGACGATGATTCAGATGAGGAGCCGGTTGATATTGGTGAGGAAAGTGATGATGATATTCCAAGCGGTCTACCTACATCCCATGGAGGTTTCGGTTCTGGAACACAAGAGTACCCTCAGCACCTGTCATCATTGAACTTGGAAGCCATCGGCCAACACCAGAACGTAGAGGCAACCTTCGTGGGGCAGGGTATGCATGATGCAAATCCTTTGACGGAATACCAGATTGGCCAATCGTTCCAAAGTAAGGAGGAAGTTGTGCTGAGTGTAAAATATTACAGCATTTGGCGTGGAGTTGAGTACAGAGTTATGCAGTCAGATAATCTGAAATACCAAGGGATATGTAAGGAGTTTGGTAACGGGTGCACGTGGTTGATTCGTATAGTCATGCAAAAACAGAAGAGCACATGAAAAGTTCGGAGGTACAACGGATCACACACGTGTATGGCCACGTCGATATCGAGCAACCACAAACAGCTTGATTATCATGTCATATGTTCGAGGATCTTTCCATTGGTCAGAGCCACCTCCTTGCATCCTGCCCCTTGAAAGTAAGGACGAAATTTGTAGTAACATGCCGAATATAGAATGCCTGATAAGTATGGGGAGGTCGCCAACCACTTTCTGGTGCCTCCAGTACAGCCTTGATGCCGTTGTGTCTATCAGAAATCACGAGGATACCTTGTTATGGAGTTACATGTCTTCTAAGGTTGGATAGAAAGTATGACCAAGACTCTGCATTTTTCTCCTCCACGAGTGCAAGCGCAACAGGCAATATATTCGAGTTTCCATCTTGAGCAATTGCCAACAAGAACGTCCCCCCATACTTGCCATACAGGTGTGTTCCATCGATATTGACAAGTGGCTTACAGTATCGGAATGACTCAATACATGGAGGGAATGTCCAGAACATGCGATAAAAGTAGACTCTATTTTCGTCAACGTGATCACCCACTCTAACCGGGGAGGTCTTCAGCAGAGCAATGGAACTGTCCATGGTGGATGTGACCCCAAGAATCCAGCGGGGCAGATCACCATATGACTCCTCCCAGTCGCTATAGATCTGTGCTACTACCTTCTGCTTTGCCAACCACACCTTCCTATAACTAGGCTGGAAACCATGAATCGCCTCCGTTGCCTCTTGCAGCACCTTAATCGACACCGACGCATCATGCGAAGACGAAAGTAGAATTTGACTATTGATTTGATATAATGAGGACAGAGGACCCGGCCATGTGTGATTGGGCAAACAGGATGGAGTATGAGAGGTGGACACAGCACAAGGATGGGGGGAGATGATATGGTCACATGACGACCAATATTTCTGAGTGCGTGAACTCTGTTTTGAATGGCACAAAAAATCTACTGGTGACGTCCTTAGTGAAGTCAACCTATCTTCAGTTGGCTGAGTTGTTTGTTATCCGGGGACAGACGGCAGAGGCACAGTTAGGGTCCGGACACTAGTATTTCCAGGCACTTGTTAAGGCCATTGAGCGAAACTTGAGGGATTCGAGGTGTTTCACCGTGACCGTGTTCGATAGGCATCAACTTGACTATACAATGGTAGAGACTACCCCCACACTGTATATACACCTAGTTGGCTGCACACAACATAAAAGATATACAAGAAACAATTAAATTCTACTATCCACAACAAATCCCCCTATCTGATGATAACAAATATCTTAAACCATCAACAAACAAGGAACCAATAAAACAATTAAACTATGAACTTATTACTGAGTCGTCAAATCAAATTAAAACTTCATATTATAAAAACATAATACAATAATAAATATAACATAACATTAAATAGAATAATAACAGCCACAATTATAAAAATATTATAATAGCGAATATAATACTTCATATCATAAAAATATAATAACGCAAAATAAAATACATAATAAGCACAACTATACAACTTTGTTAAGTTAAAACAAAAAAAATGTTCCAAAAAATAATTGTAAAACATAAAAAAGGGACAAATCATAAAAAAACGGACTCATATGAGCCTAAACAATAAGAATTTCATAAAATAAACCAACAACACAGAATAATATTCATTGAATGGAACTAAATTCAGTTAATTAATCATATTTGAAAATTAACGGAAAAAAAAAACGCTACCCAAACCGACTAAACTAACATCTTAACATGCAAAGCCTAATTTCAAACTATAAGGATTAATCTATAAGTTTTAGTTCCCATACCTTACATACTATTTTTCTGATTAACAAATACTAACGCTAAATAAATTAACTTACCTCGTCACCAACGACATCAGCAATATGCGCAACACTGTTCAGTCGGTACAAACTCCTTTCGTCTGCCATGATATCCCGCCGGAAGTCGGTACTCAGATACCTCAGACCCGCTCTTAAGTTGCTTTGACCTCTCTCTAGAATTTCCTCTCTCTAACCAACCTCAAAATCACTCCAAATGAGTAATCCGCGGCTGCCTTCCATGGTTTATATAGGCAGTCACTCTCCACGTAAACTGCTATAGCCTCTAGCGGTTTACGCACGAACCCCAATGCACATAAACTGCTACTGGCAGTAGCGGTTTATGACCAACTCCAATCAAGCAGAAATCGCAGTAGGCAACAGCGGTTTTCATGCTGCCACATTTCAACGTAATCCGCGGCTGACAGCAGCAGATTCTGTGTTTGTGTAAACCGCTACTGCTAGTAGCAGTTTCTATAGATACATAAAACAATGCATTTGCGTCTTCGTTTTAAAAACAATACATTTATGTAATTTTAAAAGTGTAACAATTTATTTACGTAAATTGCCCTCCGTCTTAGCATCGTGCATGCGTCGATCATTGCCGCATGTTTAGAACTTTAGAATTTTTAAAATGAATTTAGATTTTTTTAAATATTAGATTTTTTTTCATTTAGATTTTGAATATTTTTTCTTCAGAATTTTTAAAATGAATTTTAGAATTTTTAAAATAATTTTAAATATATTATTTTTAAATTTTGAATCTTTCTTTTTATTTAGATTTTGAATGTTTTTTAAGATAGTTCGAATTCACATCCTCTCTAAAAAAAATACTAATTGACTTGTATCCCTAATTAGTTGGCTAACATTATTAAAAGTTTTATTTCGTCACAGAGTGTCTTATTAGTACATTTTGGAAGTATAATAATAAAATTTTTATTGTTTAATATATTTAAAATTAAAAAAATCTATTTTTTGGTAAAATATTTTTTATAATATTTTTAAAATGTATCTTTAAGTATAAAAATATTTACTTTTATAGGTGTTAAAATATTATAATTCATAATAGCATTTAATTAATAACCCTTTTGGTATTTGTTTTACACAAGTACCAAAGAATACATCTAATTATTGTGAGTTATTGAAGATGTTGTAATTGTTAAATTAAGCTTTACTATTATGACAGTTTATTCTTTGGTAGATAAAGAGAATAATAGTGTAACTAATTGTAACTTTTCATGATTTCAAGTTCCAAGTAATTCAACAAATAGGGACATATATACATTTTCTTTTTCAGGCTACTAATGTTAGTTGGAAAAAGCAGCCATAACCAAAACAGCTAACTAATATAGTATCTTTATTTGGGGTCCTTTTCTCAAGTGGATTTCCCATAATATAATGCTAGATAGTCCCATAGATGTTTGTCACATCATTCATCAAGAATTCCTTAATAAAATATAATTAGATATTCAGAAATTATTTTTAATATAAATATAAAAATAATATTTTAATTGAATATTAATATTTAAAGTGTATTATAGTATTATAGATGTGTAAAAAAGGTATTCAGAATATTGACACATGACGCACCCTGTGTATTGATAAGATGATAACACGTGTCTAACACGCACTCTACGTATTACTGGAATGATAACATGTGTCCAATATACAACACACACCTTGCGTGTTGACTTTCTACTTACAAAATTCACGCACCTGTAATTACACCAAATAATCTATTTTCAATAAAAACACTAATATTTTTTTCAAATAAAAAAAATTAGCCATAGATATCTAGTATAATTTATTATACCACTTTTAGATAAAAATTAAACAATAAATTATTTAAATTTATGAATATTATTTTAGACAGTATATAAATCATTTAAAAAATAATATATAAAATTGTTACATAGACTTATATTTATACATTATTCAGTAATAATACTTGCTTCACAATGCCTTAAAACATATTTAGAGTATAAAAATAATAATTATATAATTCACTAAAAATATAAAATGAAATGTATTTTATATTTTTTAATATTTTAAAGTGTTAAAAAACTTATTATCACATATAATTGTTAAGAAAGAATTTAGAAGAACTTGCGAAGAGAATACATTTCTAAAAAAGCTACGACATTTTGAATAACGATAACTTAGACACATTTACACAAAGAAAAATTGATAAAATAAAGTGTCTCCTAAAAGCATTATAGTAAATAGAGTAAAAATATATAGAAAGTTTTGATATTTTAATACATTTTATGCATAAAAATATTTAAGAATTTATATCTGATTTACAATTTTTATTACAACTTTTTACTTGTAGTAGTATCTTTAATAAATATTTTAAGATACTTATTAGCATCCTAAAAATAAAAAAAGGCTTATTAAGGTGATTAATAGAAATGTCTTTCACGAAAAAGCTAAAAATTTAAAATATTCAATACATTTCAAAAAAGTTAAAAGAAATTAAAATTTTCTATCAGTACGAAGTAACATTACAAAGTATCCTTATTATAAGCAAAATCCAAATAGATTAAAAATGTCTTAATACTACAGTGAAATTTTTTTGATAGAATAAAATAAGGGTATAATGAAAATGTTGCTACTTGCTCTTATATCTTAAATATTTTATAAATTCAATACATTAAAAAAATAATTTTATTTTCTTATTTAATGTTTTTAATACATTCTTTAACTAAATTCAATGATTAAAAAAAAGGTGAAGGCCGAGATGGTTGTCGGTCAATTAATAAGCTAATAATGAGATTGCATAATCAATTAAATGGTCCATGTTTTAGGTTTTGACAACTTAAATGAGAACAATTATTAATTAATTAATATATGTCCGAAAATTTATGCCCTGAAAAGATAAACATAGGTCGATCAGCATTGCACTTTGGTACGTCACTTTTTTCTATTGCATCGCTATAAAACAATTATGCTACTCTTTATTAGGTTATGGTGCCTTTTATCCTTTTTTAACATGACAAATAAATAAATAAATAAAAAATAATACTACACATTTAAATATGAATTAAATCTAATTAAGTTGAACAATAATTATTTTTTGTTATATTATATTAATTTAATTAAATTTAATTAACAAAAAATTTAAATGTATAATATTATTTATAAATAAATATTCAGGAAAATGAGCAAAAAATTCAAAAATAAAATAAAATAAAATAAAGGTTAAATAAAATAAAGGTAAATTTTGACTTAAAATAAAATAAAATAAAATAATAAGGGCACTGATATATCCCAAAGAATGGTACCCGAACCTAAATCGGATTCAAAGTAAAAGAGAATAATAGGGAGGAAAAAGAAAAGAAAAGAAAAAGGGGCAAATAATGACCTACTAGTAAAAGCCTAAAAGCTAAAAAGCAATGAGTTATGTGCATTCCATTCTTTTACTTTTTGTTTTACTTGTTTAGTTAATTAAATACCTTTATTTATAAAATTTAAAAAATTAATAAATAATTGAATTAAATATTTTCATAACATCGTATAATTGAATATCTATAATATGCTTTTAATATATAAAAATACACAGAAATTAAATTCTAAAAATATTATGTAATAAAAATGGTATAATAAATAAAAAAATATATAATCATTATATTCCATGGTTTACTCAGTGAAATCATTTGGCAGCAAGAGCAAAAGAGACTTTTTATTTTTTTATAAATTTTGGTCCCATAAATATGTAATACATGTAAATGAATCAACAACAGTGTAATATTTGATTACGGAAAAATAATTCCTCTAGACTGAAATTGCTGACAAAAAATTTTTTTTTCTCACAAATCACTCCATTTATATCAAATCAAATAATCGTTCCCACCATACATCAAATGCCTCCAATAATTTCTACTCTTTTTTATTTTTTGTTTTTCGCTCCCATATTTCAGCAAAACACAGCCACGTCATAATTTGCATTACATTAACTTTCGCCCAATATTTAAAAAAAATTTAGCCAACAAAAGAAGCTTCATATCCGTCAGAACTTGCACATTTCTTTTCTAACACAAGCAATGTGTGTCCATCACATCTCTAATTCTTCTCATGTTTCCCTGCAAACAGATCAAATAATGAATTAATATAATTAATTTTGGGTGCGAAAATGTAAATAATTTTCTTTTAATTAAGGAAAAAAAATTCAACTTTATGGTACAATTCCTTGTGTTATTCTCCACACTAGTAAGTAGTCACACTAACCAATAACAATTACTTTAGCTCATGAACACTGCTAAATAGTACCAATAAGTGTTCCTACCAATGTTTGAAACTATAGAAATATTCCATTAATATAATAATATTTTACACTCTAAACTAACCATTTTATATAACAAAATCGTAAAATTGCATACAAAAAAATTGGATTTAGATCCTTTAAATTTAAAAGATCCAAATTTCAAAAATTTACACTAATAATGTATCAAAATTAAATTTGTCACAAAATCATGTATTGTATTTGGTTTCAAGAGATCGAATACGAAAACGAAAATAGAGACAAAAATGTATTTAAATCTAGAGTTCGGTACAAGACAATGAACAAACCCCCATTGGAAAAAATTTAGGAGACATTTGATTTGCGTTTTTATTTTCGGTGTTTTCTGTTTTTAGAATTTTACGATGACAAAAAAAGGATGATAATAGAAAATAGAATTTAATTGTTTTCGCTAATTTTTTTTTTTTTTTACAAAATTCTAAAAACAGAAAACACCGGAATCAAATGTCACATTCATGCAACTATCGTCTCATCGATTTTGTACCCTGAAGCATTTTCCCTTACCTCATTTAATTGAACTTCCATGGAGCCAAGGAAGAATGTGAAGCAGCAAAAAGATCCAAAGTGTCAGAAGTTGTTAGCAACAACCAAGCTTGTGCAGCTGCAACAATAATAAGCATGGAAGGTGTTTGAGAAAATTACTCAGAGAGAATGATAAAAGGAAAAATAAAAAGGAGAGAAAAGGGTAACAGAATAATTTACAACCTTCTTTGGGGAAATTGGGAGAGTCTAACTGAATGTCTCTATCACCATTGGGGCTATCATCATTCCTCATATCAGTGACCACCTACAAGAAGTGGGGGACCAAAAGCCAAGGATAAGAATAAAGACATGAATGAGATCTCAACCAAAATCTTTATTAGGAAGTAAGATACAGTTCCATATGTTTTGTTGAACAAATCTATGAACCAAAAATTCCATGAACCTATATGCAGAATGGTCCAAACTAGCCTAGAGTTCTTAAATTAATACCCAAGAAAAGACAAAATTAAGTTCTTGTTTCAAGAAATTTAGGGGCAATAATGCAATAACTGCTAAAACTTGTCCCACATGGCAGTGTCAATTGGCTATACAGATCAGACGATGCCATCGTCCTCTATCATAGATCATTCTTAAGCAAGAATTCGTTAGATAGCGATTCTTTGACCCTTTTTTGTTGCTGTGAATAACAGGTTAGTGAGGCAACTGTATCATGCCTCGAACGGCTTTTCGAATTGTAGAAAGAAAACAATGATATAATTTCCTATGCTGTGGTGAATTACCCTGTATGTACTTGCTACTTCGGTTGCTTAGCTTCAACTTCGCCAAGTTGATCGGCAAGGTAAGTACTTTAGACAATTCATGAAAAGAATCTAAAATCATGGTAACTGTAACCATCTGGATCAGGCAGTAATTCCTCTACTTCAATCCTTGAACTGGTGCAACTGGAACATTTTTTTATTCGGCTACGACTAATAGATTCAACTTCTGCCAGGAATATGCTATAAACCGGTCTATGATCGGAGAATCTTGACTCTCCACGAACATAAGATAATTGGCGGAGGCCTCTTCCATACCACAAGATTCGATCACACCTTCATGAACAAAGATTCACATTCAAATTAGATTGAGAAATGAAAATAGTTTAAAATAATAATAAGCCTGAACATATTTTTCTGATAATAATAGCAGGTGGTTGTTTCCACTTTGGAGGAAAGAAGACTACCATGCTGGAGTTCTTCTCTTTTGTTTCGAGTGCCTTTCATCGCCTGCATATCTGTCTGAATTGTTTGAATACTTGTATGTTGGAGGGAAATATATTTTCCCTTCATTCCATCCTTCGAAGACACGACCTTGGCTCTGCTCTATATGCAACTGAAAGATAAAAACAACCGAATGGTCAGGTTGATACTCGAAGAAATTTGAGAAACAAGGGGACAAAGTATCATGCCTGGTCATTTTCTAGCAAAATCTTCCAATTATGCATCTCGACAAGAGCTTTTGCTGCACGGTAAGAAAGGGCTATCCGATAATTCAAATCCCCCAGCCATATTATTCGACTACACCATTTACCAAAGTATAAATTAGGACTTAGCATCATGCATGGCAAAGATTCTAGGAAAAGAGACGAAGGACTAACTCATGTTCTAGAATTGTCTGTGGAGAACTCTCGTCGCCGTTGACTCGGGGAAACCTTGTCTTTCTGAGAATCTCCATTACATCCGAATTCCTGCGCAGCTCGTCGCCCTCTTTTTGTCCAGAAGTAAGATGTGTGCAGATGAAGCAAAAGCTTGTTCG
The DNA here is from genome assembly GCF_003086295.3 of Arachis hypogaea. NCBI lineage: Eukaryota > Viridiplantae > Streptophyta > Magnoliopsida > Fabales > Fabaceae > Arachis > Arachis hypogaea. The sequence goes on from NC_092037.1 coordinate 10,160,562, forward strand.
GTGCAAAAACATGCTAACTGATATGGAGCCCTGGAAAACCAAAAAGAATAAGGCTGCATCCTCCTTGAGTCTTTTGGAAGATAATTTAGCAAATTTTTACCTTGTTTCCGAGATATCCCATCAATCCTCGGCCAACACAAGAAACTTTCATGTTGTGAACATCGGCTCTGATATCACTTTTCACCCAAACTGTCAGAAATATCCCAACCATTTGCTTTTTACCAACCAAGCAGTATCTGGAGTGCCCTTTCCTTCTATCTCTATTCTCCATGGAGAAACCTCTATATGACACCGGCGAATACTGTGCTGCAACCGGGGAGTCAGCAGGCCCGATTTCATCATCCGAGGAACCCCATTTGTAACTGGGATCATAGTCACTTGCCTGGTGAGAAAATATCATTCTATCGCAGACACTGAGACGACGATCTAGGCACGGTTGAGGCATTGACATGTCAGCATCCATTCTCATACTACGACTCAAGGATTGGAAAGACCTCCGATGGAAGAAAGAGGTCGCCTTCTGCCTCGTCGATCCCTCGAAATCATCTTCCAGCTCCACCACAGGATCAGGAAGTGGTGAAGTAGTGTTGCATTCCCCACTTGTTCCTGGAAGACTGTTTAGGGTCTTCCTAATAAGAGTCAGCCATTTTCTGGCAGGGCCATTGTCTTCTGTCCCCAAAACATTACCGGCATTGAGAGGTACTATTTCTTGAAACCTGAGTCAAAGAAATGGCTAACTATTTACATAACCATTAAGAGTAAGACACACTATATTGCAAGTAACTCACCCAAGAACATAGATATCAGCAGGTGGAGAGCTGTGAAGCCAATCTTCAAGACTCAAATAATCCGGCGGAGATTTTCCGGCTACATTCCAAGTTGCAACAAAGATTCTGTATCCATAACAATTAGGAACAAATCAATATAACAAACAACTCTTCTGAAGATAACAAATGAAAGCAATAATAATTAAAGTGCAATGCAGAACTTCATGATTAATAAACCATACCTATAGTTATGCACATCGATTATCTGAGCCGTATCATGGTCAATCCTACTACGCCGAATTCTATCCGAATGCCTTCTCTTCGCTCTCTCTTTGAATAAAAACGGATATTATGTATGAGAGGCCAGTAATTCAAAAAAGGAAAAGGGGGGAAAAAGCAAAAGGCAAAGACAAAAAATTCTGAAAATTTGTCACCATTGTTCAGAAAATTTCCTTTTATCTTTTGTGTAGGTGGGGTATTAAGGGAATGGTGTATGTGGTCCTAAGAAAAGAAAATAGCATAGTTAAGTGTGTATGAGTGCAAAAATGAACCTGCTTTGCTTTTCTTGATAGTGCATTCCTCCTTCTGTGAATAGTTGGTGTTGTTGCTCCTCCAATCTTCATCAACACCTGAAAAAGAAAACCCATTAAACAAAAAAAGGTTAATAATAAAGCTTTGCTCTTTCCACAGTCAAAAATTTATAACCCCACAAAAACCAAACACCCAACACAATTTTGTTTTAGATAGAAAAACAGAAAAGAAATCCAGATCTTGGATTGCAAAATTGAAAACCCCTTGAAACAAAAACAAGAATTTTGTAATACACAGACAAAATCCAACTTGCATAAGAATAGTACATATAAATTTTTTTTAAAAAAAAAACACCATTTTTTTCCTTTACTTGCTGGTGACATGAAAGTCCTTAGATTCCCAATCATGGAAGTACACAAATTACATCAAAAAACAATGAAGGGAATTGAGCAATCACCATTGTAGAAGACATCATCTGATTGAAAATCTTCATCTTTGCTCTTGATATTGAACCACTTCCTGACCAGTGTTTTAGGCCATGAAAACTTCAAAAAAGAAAAAAAGTGTAAGCAATAACAGAAAAGAACACAAATGCAAATGAATTGAGAGAGAGAGAGAGAGAGACAGAGAGAGAGAGAGAGAGAGAGGTGGCATTGTTGAACCTTGCTTTTCTTCGAGTTCTCATCTCTCATTGTTGGCACAAATTCATGTAGCTTTCTGCATCAAACTAAAAACAAATTGAAAACAACAATGGTGATGGTGACACCCTTTTTTTTTTCTCTCTCCCTTCCTTCCTTCCTTTCAGTGACGAACTTCAATGAGAAAACAAACAAGTATTCTATAATAAAGACAAAAAAAGATTGAAACTTCAAGGCCCTTAGAATAATGGGGTGTTTCTGTTTTCAGCTTCTGGTGGCTCTCAGTTATAGGAAGAAAAAGACAGAACAACAACAACAACAAACAAGGCTTTGATGAAGAAAAAGAAAGAAAACAGAGCAAAAGCAGAGAAACAAAACAAAACAAAAACACAGGAAATCCAAGTTTTTCAACCGGTTCAGACAATGTGGTACGAATCAAAAGACACTCTAATGATATTGTTTCATATTCAAACAAAGGGTGTTTGAATTTGAGGTTGATGGAGTAGTAGAAGTAGTACTAGTAGTAGTAGAAGAAGAAGAAGACAATGTAGAAGCAGAGAGATAGAGAGAGAGAGAGAGAGAAATGGAATTTGAAGGAATAAAGGTGGAAGCAGGCAAGGTTCGCTATCTCTCGAGGCCCTTTACCCCAAATCCAAGGCCGAAAACCTCAAAGCTTAGGGACTTGGAACAGTGTTTATCTGTGTTTGAGAGAGAGAGAGAGACAGAGAGAGAGAGAGAGAATAGTGTTATTTTTGGTCACCCACTTTCACACCCAACACTGTTGTCCGGAACATAAACAAAAGAGTGTGTTTTTAAAATAAAAAAAGAAAAAAGAATAATATTTTCCTTGCCTAAGATGAACTAAAAATGTGCACTTCACACAGTCACTCTTGTATGCAGATTTTTTAATGTAAGCCAATAATAAGAACTAAGGAGGACAGTAAAGTAAAGTTAGGGTTGATCGGAATACCCAACAACTACTTGTGTACTTGTATATCTATGTATCCCACTTCTTCACCTTTTGGCCCTTTCAAGTTATAGAGTAGAAACAATATCAATTTTCAAATACTAGATTTTGTTTATCAGAATCCTTGTAATGAATTTATCATATATACGCCTCTGCATCAACAGTTATTTAAGAGAATTAGTATGATTAGATAATTATATAAAATGTTTTATATTCTCATTGTGTATAAAAGTATGTATTTAATATTTCATAATTTTTTTTTATTATATTACTGTAAAAAAAATTAATTATTTATCTATTATATATTTGATTATCTATTATGACATATTTAATTATTCTGAAAATTGATTATTTAATTTAAAAATATATAAATTAATATTTATAAATATATATAAGTACATAATAATTTATTCTATGATCAATTTTTGATGTACATAGAACGTTAATTATTTTATAAAACTCAAATGGTAGGATCTTTTATTATTATTATTTTACTAAATTTGGTAACAAAAAATAACGTTTGTTTTTAGGTATTGAGATGGAGATGGAGAGATTTGAATTCAGTATTATGTTTGTTGATCTAAAAACTGGTATTAAAATTTTAGTTTCTATTCCCAAAATTTCAGTATTTCAGTATCTGCAAAAAGCGAAAACACAAGAGACTTAAATTTTTTAGGACAAAGACTAAAACTTTAATAACATTATATATCTAAAATACACTCATTTTAATTAATTGATTTTAACTTTATCTTTTGTACAAATTAAATTAGAACTTTATTCTTATTTCAGTTTACACTCATTTTTCACTTTACATTAAACACAATACTGAAACTTATTTCAGCTTCTGTCTTTCAATTTCTGTCTCTCAATCAGATTCTGGGAGGATACATAGTTCCAAGTGGGAAAGTTGAAAGACTCCTTTTCGAGACTCTTCTTGATTTCAAATCAATAATGATCAGTAATCGGGAATTGTGGGGTTTGGGATGAAATATAGTGGGTGTGGCATTTTCAATGGAGGAGAGAATTACGCTAATGGGAGACCGAGATATTGGACCAGTTGCTGCAAGTCTTGCATTCTGTTAGATTAATAGCAGATGTACAAGATAGAGTGATGTGGAGATTTGATAAAGAAGGAGTTTATTCTACTAACTCATTTGTGTAGGTTTTGCAGGAAGAGACCTTGGATGAGGAGATACTGAGCTATGGATTCACAAAGGAAATTTGGAAAGGATTGGTTCCATCCCAAGTCGAGTTGTTCGCGTGGTTTGTTTTGGTAGGGAGGGTCAACACAAAGGATCGACTAAGTAGACTGAGAATCATACAACAGAATGATAACTTGTGCGTGTTGTGCAAGAAGGATGTTGAAAATATCCAACACTTATTTGTTACTTGCGAGATCTCTTGGCAGGTGTGGTGTGCATGGTCTCATCGTTTGGACAGGAGTGGACTACTCCTGGTAATTTGAAAGATCACTTCGAGAGTTGGAGATATATGCCAGTAAAAAAGGAGCAACGCAAGAGTTGGATAGTAGAATTTTTCTCAGTAATATGGAGTATTTGGCTAAGACGGAATGAAGTTATATTTTAGAGTAAGACAACAGGAGTTGCAAATTGTGTGGATCAAGCGTTTACATATGCTACAGAGTGGTGTGAGAAATAACTCACGTTGTTGATGGCTATGCCGGAGATGACATAGGAGTTGTTGTAATTTATGTTCCTGGCCTATCTGTACTTGCTCCACTAGCGTGTTTAGCTCTTTTTCAAAAAAAAAAAAATTGTCTCTCAGTTTCGGTCTCTCTTTCAATAGCTACCTTTAGAGTTTTACTTTACTATCATTTAATAAAATCACATTAACAAGAGAGTTACTTGAACTAGTTTGTTTATTCTATTCATCTATTTAAAAATTTATATTTATTTTATTTTTAGAGGTTTTACAGTCTAAATAATCAAATTTTATTACTGTATTTAAAGTAAAACCTACATTATCGACGATAGGATAGAATCCAACACTAATTTAGATAACACCTTATCCGACTTGAGCCCAAAAATTAGACCGAGTCACACCACTCAAATTAGGTCCAAGTCATGAGTGCACAACTCAAATTCAACTCAGCTTGAGGATAACTTGAGAAGCAATCAGACAGCTCTTTATTTAAGAGAAGATCCTATGAAAAGCGCAAAATTTTATTTTTCTTGATGCAACCACATCACCAAGCTTAGGTTGGTAATTGTTCTTAGGACCTTTAATATAGTTAATTATCTACAACTCACTTATAACTATTTGAGTAAAACTCCATCCCATTTTTAACTATTTCGCTAATTCTTATTCCATTTCTCATTGATGGAAAATTACATTGCGATTCTAACGATTAACTTCATTAGATATTTTATCTTCTCCGTTAATATTTTCATCTAGAACTAATGAATTTTGTCTAAGTGTTACGTTAGCTAATGACATATTAAGGAATCATTCCAAAGGATAAAATGTTCCCTGTCGTGTCAACAATATGCTGACACATAGACAAAATTCGTTAGGTCTAGATAGAGACATTAATAGAGTAGTACAATATCTGACGGAATTAATTGTTAGAAATCACAATGTCATTTTTCAATCGATGAAAAAGAGAATATGAGAAAGAGTGAAATAGTTAGAGGTTAGGGTGAAATTTTACTCTAAATATTTACATCATATAATTTTTCGTTTTAAGATAGACATACTGTATTAAAAAATTTGCTGATTTTGGCAGAATTCTTTAAAGTAACTCTTAATCGCCATCTAAAAAGTACTTCAAAAATTTGGATCACTCTCACGTCCGATCCAATCTACCATAAAAATTTTGATAAATACCTCAAAATAACTCTTATATACAAAATACCCGAAATGCTAAAAAAAAATACCCGATATATTCAATGTACATATAATCATACAAAAATAGATAAAATTAAATAATTTTATAAAATATTTTTCACAATCAATAGATAAGAATTAAACTCTAACTAAAAACAAAAAACTAAAATTATCTTTCAAATTTCGAAAATAAATATGGAATCAATTTAGCATTTTAATCTCAAGTTATCAACAGTGAATCTCGCAAACTTCATTTGGAATCAGCAAAGAAACCTTTTAAGAAATCGAAGCAAATAGGATTTATTGCAGATTATGTTATATGAATCGAAACAATATCATATTTGAAAGAACAGATCAAATAAGTGTAGTCATCATGAAAGAACCATAATGTCTCTCATCATGGTCTCATCTATAACTAACTAAGAATCTCAAGCTAGTGCTAAGAAGATTTTGATGTATGTGGTGAGGTGCCAAGAACGGAAGCATCAAATAGATTCTTTCTTTCTTTCCTTTTCTTCATCACTTTCTAAGTTATCTATATGATGAAATGAAAGCACAATAAAATTGCATATAAGAGATCACAATAAATTCTAAAGTAACAAAGAAAACTAACAAACAAAAATATAATTTCAAGTTGAAATAAAAAGTGGATCTGGTTATGTTTCTACTTTTTGGTTTTATTTTAATTATGAATTTTTTATGTTTTTATAATATAATTTTAATGATGAATGTGAAAATATAAAATTTTAAATTCTATTTATATTGAATTAATAATTTTATAGGGTTCTATAAATTTATGTAACTATGATTAATTATAGTTAGACCATTGAACTAATAATAGCTAGCTAGTCCGATTTTCACAATTTTTTCACACACAATTATTCATAACGAATGTTATTTATTTATTATTTTTAATAGTAATTATTTTTAAGAAATGTTATTTCCTATTTTATCTGAAGTACATTAGCATTCATTATTTATGATGATATAAGAAAATAAATCACCAAAATATTTTTCTATTGCTATTAGAAGGCATGCTTCGTTAGAATTTTTATGATAGACTTTTAATTTATTGATTGTGCCATTTTATCTGTATCAAAACGAGATGAATATTTAAATTTAATATTCTTATAAAATAACTTTGTATATTAATACTTGAATTCATATAATTTTTTAAATGACGAGTGATTAATATGATAATATATTATTAAATATTTGTAAAATTTTCATGCTAATTTTATACATGCATTAAAAATACATGAGAATTCTTGTAAAATTAAAACATAACTAAATTTAATACTATCATCTAAGATTAAGAGTGTATTGTTATAGAGTGTTTATCATGACAAACATGTAAGACATTCAACTTTTTTATTTCAATTTCAAACATTTTTTTAGTTGAAGCTTCTAATTTAAAATTTCAACAAAAAAGAAACAAGAATAAATACAAAATAAGTATCTAAATGAGAGATTCTATCATTTTCTAAAAAGATTTAACTAACTTGTATTTTAAAGATACATATTAAAAATATAATAATAAATTTTTTTATGTTTTTTGTATTCAATATATTAAAAATATAAAAAAATTAATTTTTAATAATTTTAGTGAAATATTTTTTTATGGTGCTTTTAAAATGTATCCGTAAAGTATAAGTTAGTAAAATATACAAAAGTTTTACTCAACATTTAATTACAATCATTTATGTATTTTTTATTATATATATCTTCTCACACTTTTTAAATTTTTTATATATTTTATAGTGACTAATTATATAGAAGAACAATTATTACTTTTTCTCTATAATGTATCTAAGAATTTTTGTAACCAAACATAATGCGTACATTCTAAAGCCGATGTGCAAATAATTTTTTCAGTAATTATCCAAATCAATTATTGAAATTTTTAAAATTGGACATTTTAATTTTTTTTAATTTTAAAATAAACAAAATAATTTTTAAAAAATTAAAATTTTTTTAAAACAATTTGTAAAAAAATTTTAAATTTTTTAAAATATTTTCTTTAAATATTTTTTTTAAAAGTCAACATCTTATAATATTTTTATTAATTAAAATAATAAAATATTATTAAAAATATATAATTAAATAAAAAACACAAAAAATAAAATATATACTAAAAATAATTTTATTAATTAATACTAAAATATTATAAAAAATAATATTATTTATATATTAATCATTAACCTATGATACTTACATTAAGATGATGTAAAAATTAAATAAAATAATAAAAACTAAATCTAAGAGATAATTTCATTATAAAATTTATTATTTATATACCTAAATTATGATCTTAAAATATTGACACCAAATAAACTGTAATAAGAATTTATAAGTGAAAAAGATCTATTTTTTTTTGTCATAAGACTAATTGTAATAGTATAAGCAACTTTAACTATAAATTTATTTTGTGCAACATTATAACTAGTGAATCTCAAAACTTTTTTGAAAATATGAACAGAATATCTAGATTTGCCAAGACATTTTTTCTTTTAAGTATGGTAAAGTATTAGGAGTTTTGTATTGGAATTTTGTAAATTATCTACATTAATTCTATGGTTGACCAAATTTTACAAATTTGATTTCATAAATGATTTAGTTCGTATTGTCTGCAAATTTTAAAGTATTACTTTCATAAGCATTTACACAAATATTTTTAATTATTTTTGTGAAAACTAAAAATTTTTATGTTAAATAGGAGTTCTCCTATCTTTTTAGATAATAGTATTAATTCATTTTTTTATTATTATAGAATAATCATAGAATATAGTATTTATAAATTAAATTAAATTAAATTAAATAATATCTTTTATAGTCAAAAATAAATATGAGTTCATTTATTCTAATTTTTTTTACAAATAGTGTATTTTCAAAATTAATTTATAATTTATTTGAAAAGACATAAAAAATTGTATATAAATATATAGATATAATTTGAAATAAATAGACAAAAAATTTTAGAAATTAAAATTTATTAATCTAAAAAAAATTATAATAAATAATTTAAAAGAATTATTTTAAAATTTTTAAAATTTTTCGAGACTATTTCAGATTTTTTAAACTCTTTAAAGATTGTTTTGTATTTTATTTTAAGGACTAATTTGTTCAGATTGTACATATGAACATTTAAGGACTATATGTACGAGTTAACGACATCAGTAGTCACTGTTAGTGATTAATGTAAAAAAAAACATTGTCTAACAGAAACAAATATTAGAAATTATTTTGTATATTTTAAAATTTAAAAGACTAAAATATCTAATTTTAAAGATTTTGGAGACTAATCTGAATAAATTAAATTTTCTAATTTTTTTCTCATATAATATAAAAGTTTGATATATATATATAATTTTACTCGATAAGTAAACATTACCTTTGTGGCAAAATGTGTCAATGTGTAAAGATCAAGACCAAAGAACCACTCCCATGCATCTTCTTTGATGGTCAAAATGAAGTTTCGATTTTCAAAACCTTAATACAAACATGCCTAAGACAAAAGGTAATTTTTCACCAAATATAGAGCCTCTCGTATTGAGTGCTTTCTTATTTGTTGCATCAACTTCGCACTTGCACATGGAATTTTGATGTTTACGATTACTATTAATAAATATTAATTACTAATTAATAATTTTGCTTTAGGTGTCGTGTCGTTCAATAAACTGAGTTGTGTTTTAATTAAAAACTTATTAGTTGTTTACAACATTATATTTCACATTAATAAATGTAGGATCTTGTTAGGCCAATAAAGGGGTGCTCTTAAACCCTAGTTTCATCCCCACTTTTTAAGCCCTAGAGAGATATCATTGGGTTATGTGTAACTAATAACTAGTAGCTACTAATTAATAAAATAATGATAGTTTAATTAATGGAGTATAGCATGCAGTTAAGTGCTATCTTAATGGTCTAATCTTAGTAACATGGCACATTATGGGAGATTGTGTCTACAACCTCTGCCTAGCTAGCTAGCTTGAGATTCCCATTTTAAATGACGTTCGCATTTAGCAATCAATAAATTACTCATTTTGTAAGTTTTTACGCTCAAATCATAATTAATTAATTAATCTACAATTCTACGCCAAAAATATTATGCACATATATTAAAAATTAATTACTAAATTAGTAATTATATATTTTTTATAAATAAATATATTATTTTTTGTTTTTAATATATATTTTATATTACTAGTTAATTTAATAATTAATTTAATAAAATTTTAATATATATTTAACATAATTAATTGGACAAATTACCAAAATAAATTGTTTAAAAATTAATTTTATCGAAATACAACTTTTAAACATTGCATATGGAAATGTAACTTTCATAGATCTATAGAAATCGCGAGAGAGGTACGGTGAATTAGGTATTACACATAAATCGCTAGAGAGGTATAACGATTTACGTTGGAGCACATTAAAGAAAAAACCGCAGCACCCCTGCAGCAGGTTCTTCACGAACACCAACACTACATAAATTGCGAGAGGGGTATAGCGGTTTATACTTGCCTATAAATCCGCCTCATCTAGTCACGGATTCTTCAATTTTCATGAGTTCCAAAAAATTTAGAGAGAGAAAGAGAGAGAAAACGCAGTCTGTACCGACTTAATGGCGTTGCGCACGTTGCCAGCAACATCAATGAATTCGCTAAACAGAAAACTTGTAGTTTATGTGTTCGATTATAATTAATGGTTTAAACTGGTAAGTATTGGAATTTTATTTGGTGTGGTAGAAGCCAACAGACAATCGTGTGCAACAACAGGCATCGAGGTTGAAGCACCTCCCACCGTAGTCGACAGAGGATTCGGCGCTGATGCCCCAGAACTGTCGACGCCATCTTCCAACTTGATATGCAGCTCGTGTATTCTCACTTCCGAAAAACTTCGCCGACAATAAAACAAAACATGCATGTCTTCATCCGACCCTATCACAAATATTTCATACTTCACACCAGTTGACACAACCGCAATTGAAATCTTGTAGAACAACTTTTTTCACCCACTTGGTCCCACACAATTATGCCTTTTGCAATATACTTGTCTTCAGCTCTGATAATGTATTTGTTGACCAGATAAAAACACTCACCAGTTATCTATCAGTAAATTTAATACCGTGTCTTTTATTTTTTTAAATTTTTTCAAAGCAATGAATTAGAACCAAAAAACTCTCCTCACTATCCATTTGTAAATTTGTGAAAATGACTCTCTACAATTATACCACTCCCTTCTGCTTGGTATTTATAGGCCTCCCTAAACAAGCATAAACCGTTATATCTCTTTTGCAGTTTATGCATTGTTGCCGTTCGGGAAAAAATCGCTGAAGAAGTGCCGCGGTTAATGTTAGTTTATTAAAAATTAATTTTTTATATGTTAAAAGTTTTAATAGGTGTGTGTTGGATAAATAAAATCTTAATAAATTTTATTATAAAATAATTAAATTTTAAAATTAATTAATTATCTTTATAGATGAATTAATTTATTTCAAAAACTTTTAGAATAATACAAATTTATTAAATAGTTAAATACCGAAATGACCAATTTAAAATTTTTCTAAAAACTAATTTAAATATTTAATCTTAGATCTATAGCTTTGCTTCACACAGAATGACAGAAATAATAATGAATAAAAGTGTCAAAGCTTTTAAATATAGGTATCAAATCTTCATATTAAAGCCAGCATATAGATGACAAACCTCACACCAATTCATGCAAAGCAAAGATCTGAAGAGACCCATATGTTTTCTTTAAGAAAATGTCAAATCTATCAAAATTTTATTTAAGAAATAAAGATTAATGGCGTCTTTGTCTTTTATTTTTATTTTTAATATTTTATTTTTTAAAAGAATTTATGAACCAAAAAGAATTTTAAATTATTTTATTTCTAGTTTTTAGAATATTTCTATTTTTTATTTTTATTCTAAAATAGAATTTTTATTCAGTTCTATTTTAAAATATTTAATAATTTAAAATAAATAATTAAAAAAGATATTAATAAAATAATAAAATTATAATAATAAAAAAGAACTTTGTTGTTTAACTTAATGCTAGTTTTATTAGTTTCAAAATCTCCATCACAAAATCCAAAGATAAAAAAAAAGAAAAATAAAACCCTAAATCAGAGACAGAATTTATCTTAAATTAATAATAATAATCTAATAATAATAAAGAAGTTGATAGCAGAAACTTTCAAGAAAACCTAGCTAATAAGTCCCTCCACTAACAACCATACAAACCTAGTTGATAGCCCCAAATGTTCATATATATAGGTTAAGAATAAAGGCTTAATTATCCACGTGTTTGTCTCAAAAAGAACCCACCATAGAATTTGTAGTATGGAGTTATGGAGAAAAATTTAATAATAGAGGACAATAGAAGGTATGGGAATATAATTAATATTGAGCAATACCTTTTTTTTTCAATTATTAATATATCTTGTTTGTTACAATTATAGGGTTGCTATGCATGGCTAATCAGTAATCAATCATTAATCATTAATATTCTTCTAATCTTGAGCTTGCCTAGTTAATTAATTGCTAAGTGGTTGCCCATGTTCTTGAAACAAAATGCTCTTTTTTTTCCCTTCCATTTCAGTTGTCTTAGGAATCAGTTGGCACAATAATAAGGTCTAAATTATTAAAGAGTTTTTCTCTTTTGATTTTTTTTTCTTTTTTAAAATTCTTTTCTTCATTAATTACTAATATCTAGTTAGACATTATTTATATAAGAGCAATGTTAGGGGCCGATAACTTTCGTATTTTGTAACCATTAATTGGCCATCAATAATATTTTTAATAGTGTGAGATTATATCCAATGGTGAGAAATCACTCACTTTTCTTTTGATGGTTAAGTGCTGACTAAAAAATACAAAAATTACTGGCCCTAAACTTTTCCAAAAATTCAATTAATTTAACTCAATAAACTATAACTACTTGTTTAATTATTTTTATTTTTCTCGAAATCTAAACTTAAAATTATTGTAAAACGAATGAATTTAGTTATCACTTAACTAAGAATTTGTTAAATTTTTAATTTTAAAAAACATAAACTAAATTGTAAAAGGAAAAAGAAAACATAAACTATATTAAAGTATAAAAAATAGTCTAAAAACCATAAACGTAACTATATTGCTACCTTGATATAGTTGACACTACATTGTCAAGAAAATTGGATATATCAACTCTAATTATTGGATTGAATGGTGTTTCATTCTTATCTCTTTTTATTTTTTTCGTTTTTGTTTAAAATGACTTGTGGACTATGATGGAACTTATTACAAATGCCATGTGGTAGTCATAATGCATCATTTAGTTATATGTCATATTAAAGAAGTTAATTAAATGAAGTTAGGTAGAATGAATCTTAGCAGAATCATTTAATTTAATTCACTAAATAAATATGATACTCTATATATGCGGACATTTTTTTAATTATCTCTCTAGGTGGAATGACATTCTCATAATTTTCAAATGTGACAAGTTATTTAATTTATCAATCATTCATTGTATTTTACATATGTCACATAGTATTCAACACATATAATAACTATTTTTAAAAGTAATTTAACTTTGATAATTAATATATAAAAAAAGTTGTACAATACTTTTGGTACGAGAGACATGCCTTGAAATTTGAGAAAAATACGTAGGTAATTAATGAACTTTGGTTGAATGTTGGAAATTTTGCGAATAGTTGAATGAGTTCTACGATTAAAATTGATTAGGTGGTGAATGATACTTAAAAGGGATTTCAATGGCCAAATTAATAAGAGAATAATAAGAAGGTGATAAGTAATTGAAATAAACTCATGTACATGGAGATATTTATAGAAGAGTTGGTAAGCTCCATGTAATTTGGGGGGTTAAGTCGGTAAAACAAAAAATACTAAAATTTCAGTAGAAGTTTTTTTAATAGTTAGTTATTAATATTTAAAAGTGTATATTAAAAATATATTATTAAATTATTAAATTAAAAAATTAGATTAATAATTAAAAATAATAATAAAAAATAATAAATTTTAATAATTTTAAATATTTTTTAATAAAATCTTATCCTAAACTATTATTGATCATAGAGTGGTCATCCAATTTGAGGGCAAAATTGGAGGATAATTACCATCAATTCGTGCAAAGAGAAATCCTACATAAGATGTGAAATTCTTGCGCTAGAAACAAAAAGTTGACTTGCTCTCGAAATTCATAAATGTAATATAAGAGAGTCAAAAATTAAAATTTTGTATAATTAAATATAATTTTATATATTTAGTAAATATAATCATGATTAGTGTTTTTTAATTAAAAAAATATTAATAAGTTATCTTAATTTTTATAATTTTTTGTTAATTAATTTATTTTATTAAATATTTTTGTGACAGTAAATTATATTTTTATATTTTATATTATTAAAAAATATAAAATAATATAAATCAATTGTATTAATAATTTTGTTATATAAATTTAAAATATATTAAAGAATTTTTATATAATATGATATGATATTGTATTAAAGAATAGAGAAAATTAGATAAAAGCCAGAGAGAATAGAATAGAAATTTTTCGAATTAAGATCAAGAAAGAAATTAGAGTTTCTAATTAGATAATGCATATGTACACTATTAATCAAGTTTCTATTTATAACATAATTCTCTAATTGGGTTAGGTCCAATACTAATTCTAATATTATTCTCTACTTCAACACAACTTTACCCCAAGGTTGCAGGAAAAAAAAATCATAGTTAAAATTGTAAATGCAAATTATAATTAAGAGTAAAATGCATATTTAAATCAAATAGAGCCAAAAATTACATAATTCATCCAAAAGAAAAAAATTACATGAATCTCCTAATAGGATATTTTTATATAAATCGAATGAGCCCAATTCGAATTATCCATTACAACACTAATTTAAATCAAGTCAATTTGAATTACTAGAGAAATATGCAAATCGAATCTAACCAATTTGATTTATGCATGCATGAAATGTCCTACTAAATCAAATCACATTAATTTGAACTATGCATGCAACTGACATGCCTAGTGATTCGAAACAACCTGTTTCGATTTACACCTCGTATTGTCCTTATATAATTTAAATTTGACTGATTCGAATTATCAAGAACATATAAATCGAACAAGATAAATTCGAGTTACTGTGACGCCAACGTATATAAATATGATGTGAACGTGAATTCTTGCCATGAGAGTGAAACACAATGGTTAGTGAGGATAGTTTTTTAGTGTTGGTGCACTATAGGGGGTCGATTAAGAAAAAAAATGCTCTGGAATTAAGTTTACTGATAAGGATCCCCTCAATGTTTTTCTAAAACCTACAACGAGCTTCGCTGAGTTCCTGAATTCTATAATCCAAAAACTGGGGTTGTAAGGCGTGAAACAGGTTGAAAAGTTATTCTATCGAATTCCGATTTCAGTTTTGCGAGATGATGTGAAATACAATTTGTTTGCGAGATGTTGGCCAAACTTGTAGATGTGGTCTCTAGCTCATGAGGTTCGAACCGAAATTCCCAAGCTTTGACAACGGCAGCCTGTTCTAGTATGAGACCTGTTGGTGCCTCTTTATCCGTGCCTATGATTGCACCTGAGGCAATGGTGGTTGCCTCCCTGTCTTTCGCAGCTGATCTATACTGCATTGGTGACGAAAAAGTTGGTATTACTGATACCGCGCTAGTTTCATTCGTGGTCGAGGCTGTACTCTACCAAACTGCAGTAGCACCCGATCTACTTGGTGCCACTCTATGATAGCAAAATATATCAACACTGTCACAGACCTCTATAACGCCGTATGCCGAGGTTCCAATATCTTTGGATGCACCACCTGAACTACATCATGAGAGCTATATGGCATCCAAATGAACTGTGAATAGCAATAGTTACAATTCGTCATTATTAAATATACGGTGTTGCCAACCTAAGAGAGATTTTAACTATTTAGAGTGGTTGAAATACTCAGATTCCCAGCCTGTAGGAGATCTATCCTGAGCCTCCAATGAACAACTCGATGTCCCTTCTCACTCACTGTAGGGTTGTGACTTGACCACCAGCAACCCAAACACAGGTTATCACTAAATGAAACTAACACCAAATGATTGTGACAAACATAGCATTTGAATAGAATACTACCTCAAGGCCAAAGGCCAGGCGAACGTATCATATCCAGCGGGTCTGAATTCAGGAAATCGCCAGAAGATCCATGGCTGAAGTAGTTATAATGGTCCGGATAACTTCACAACGTTTCTATCACGCGGCACATACCCCGGTATAACTATGAGAGAGCAGCTGATCCCCAAATGTACCCACCCATATCCTCAAGCCTGGCTATATATGGCAGCCACCGAATGTGAAGGCGAGTACCGGACTTGTCGCCAAATATCTGAGTCCCCAAAAGCATCATGATATAGGTGTGGGCATACCTCCTAACAGTGGCCTCGTGGGCACCATCAGGAAGCTCTCCGAATGTGTCCTAAATCCAACTACATCCCATTGTGAACTTGTCGATGCAGTTCGTAGGAGGCAAAACACTCAGAAATTCCTCGAACCACGCCCAAGCTGGGGGACGACCCTCAATGTATTGCTCGAAATCTGTCAGGCAACCACTGACATAATGTCCATCAATCAGCAGCCCTAACTGGTACACCACGTCTCGCAATGTAATCGTGCACTTCCCGAACGACATATGAAACATGTTCGTCTCCGAACACCATTGCTCCATGAATGCACTAACCAGCAGCTCATCCAACCTGAACCAAGTCTCGTTCAGCCTCTCAAGATGATATAAACCGACCATCTGCAAGTACGGAATGATCCTCTCGTCTGGCGCATGTCCTGCTGCCATCGCATGCTCGTGATACATCGATGGGGCTACATAAAGAACGTAACAAATTGTCTCTCAGCTCAAAACATATTTATATAACATTATCAACTAATGCATATCTTAATCGAAAGAATACAACTTGTACGCAATCAAATAATGTTACGCGTTCAAATACAAAATAACATCATATATGTATCAAACTGGGCCTAATAAAAAATAGTTTAACATTAACAAAAAATTTACTTAATGACTAAGTTTAATGTTAACAAAAAAATCTTACTCTAAATAAGTTTCACCCCGGTTATCTTTACTACTCATACTCTTCTACTTATTTGTAATCACTATCCAAATTAGAGCTTGCTCCGTCGAACCTCTAGAAACTAATAAATCACTAATATAACCACTCTATCTAACTTAACAATTGTAAATAATGACTAACATTATAAGAAACAAAAATAAAATAACACGTTAAATCATATTTTCGAAAAAAATATGCGCACTAACCTCTTCATTGATGATACCAACTATATGGGTGACTCCATCCAAACGATAAAGCCGGTCCGGGTTATCCTCCATCAGCAGAATATTCGAATGTTGAACACTTTCTTGGAATTTTAGGGAAAAGTTTTCTCTAGGACTTGGTGGGGCAGGGATTTCGAACAGTAGTTCGAATGAACTCAATTCGAATTCTATTTATAGGGAAAATATTAGTAATTTGAATTACTTTGGGCTGCTCCTTGGTGGTAATTCAAATCAAGCCACTTCGAATTAGTGTTACTATGGGTAAATCGAAACAGCTTGTCTCGAATTACTATGTGCACAAAACTATTGGAAATTCGGATTGGTGTGATTTGGATTAGTGGGATTCACGTGCATGCATAATTCAAATCAATGTAATTCGGTTTAATAAATCAAATTGATTAGATTCAATTTGCATATTTCTCTAGTAATTCGAATTGACTTGATTCGAATTAGTGTTGAAATAGAAAATTCGAATGGGGCTCGTTTGATTTATATAAAAACGTCATATTGAGAGATTCATGTAACACTTTTTTTTTGCTCTATTTGGTTTAAATATGCATTTTATCCTATAATTAATAATAAAATAATTAATTCTAAAATAATATCTTTTATGATACTATTCAAAATAAAAATTGTACCATCAGGATTCTATTATTTAAAAAAGATGGGTCTCTTTTATATATATATATATATATATATATATATATATATATATAAACTAATTTTTTGTAACACTTGACCCACTTGTGAATTTGAGTTGGACTTGGTACTGCAAATAAAAGTCCAAACCAGTAAAGGCCCACCTCAAAATTAGGGGTTATCTCTTTTTTTCCACCCAATCCAAAAATAGAGAGCCAAATCTCAATTATGTGCAATGCTGCTGTCGGAAGAATAGCCGTTAACGAGCCAGGCACCACCGTCTGGCTCCAGTGGTTTCTTCTCCATCTTCCCTTGGTTATATTTTCTGTTACTTTCTTTTTGTCTTTTGTCGAAGTCGCCACTCACCACATCAAGCCATCACTGTTCCGTCCTCCCCGCAATCCTAAGAAAGATAACCGCTGTGAGTGGTTGTGGATTAGCCACGATATGAGAGACTCGACGGAATCCACAAGCTTGGAGATCCCTTCCGCCGATGGTGGTCGCGATGACGTGAGCACTCACCACTATTATTGGAGCACCGCGTGCTTCTCTCTTTTGCTCCGCAAAAGTGCCAACCTTAGCGCTACTTTTGGCTTTGTCGTCGTCGCGAAATAGCCTTAGATATCGGCCTTTCTCATGCATCATTCCACCAACCACCATCAGAGGTTGGAGAACAAGGGAAAGGTGGCTAGTGGTTGGAGTTTCTCTCTCGCAATCCCAAGAGAGCACTGCCGCTAGGAGCTTCGGTGGCCTTGCCACACTATAGGAGAAATGTGACGGAGAGGGTCGTGACGTTGCACCTCACCGCATCATTTTTCTGTAGGCATCGCGTAAGATCTCGACGTGATTCTCTCTGCTTGGGATTCTCCCTTCCTTATCGCGAGAACTCTGATCTCGGTATCGCTACTTTTACTCGAACCTTCGCCGCTCTGCATACTGTTGCTGCCTTCAATGGTAGTCCCTTCGCTGGGTGACAATAGATTTATAGTGAGTGAGGTTGCGTTTTGCTCAATGGAATTCCTTAAATCAAAACTCTCAATATGCA
Source organism: Arachis hypogaea (assembly GCF_003086295.3). NCBI lineage: Eukaryota > Viridiplantae > Streptophyta > Magnoliopsida > Fabales > Fabaceae > Arachis > Arachis hypogaea. The sequence goes on from NC_092037.1 coordinate 10,179,358, forward strand.
GTCCTATTATTTTTTCTTCTTCTGCATATATAATTTTTGAATTTTGGCAAGAATATTTTAATTGCTGAAATTGTGTTGCTACTTCATTGTAACTACGAATTGATAACGATGATTACTAAATTATTGCTTGAAATGGAATTTGTGTTGATTTTTCTTGTTGTTGCTGTTGTTGAACTTTGAAATTAAAATATGATGATTTTTCTCTTGTGATGTGTTGTGATTGATACTTCTCCAATTTTGCTCTGATTTTTCTAAAATTACATCTAAATCTAAAGCTTCATGTTGATCAATCATTGACAGAACAGGGATGAAATCAGATTGGTAACGATAAAGAAAGGCAACCTCAAAAATATCCCAAGTTGATGATGGATTGTGGAACCTCCATAACCAGTACCATTGCTGAGCTTTGCCAGATAATCCATGGCGTGCCTCCTATAATCTTTGGGTCTTTGGTACCTTTAAAGAATTCCAAAATTTTTAGATAAAAGAATACACTATTAGCCACTACCACCATACAAAATAGGAATAGTCTTAGAGATTGGAATAATGTGATTTAAATTCTCTAAATTACCATTAGTTTTAGATTTAGAATAAAAAATTTGTGATGAATTATTCAATAAAAGCACAATTTGATATCATATTGTATTAAGGAATAGAGAGAATTAGATAGAAATCAGAGAGAATAGAATAGAAATTCCTAAAACTAGGACTAAGAGAAAAATTAGAGTTTTCAATTACAACATGTTTATTCACACTATTACATCATATTTCTATTTATAACATAATCCTCTAATTGAGCTAGGTCCAATACCAATTCTAACATAATAGATTAATAGTGGATGTAAACATTGAAAACAAAAATAATAATAATAAAAAGAAACAACCAAATAAAATAAAAAACAATGTTATTATAAATAATATTAAAATACTTTTTATATGATAATAAGTGTAAAATTAAATTTAAAAACACTCTAAACTAAATAAAAAATTCAAATAAGATAAATATACGAAAAAAAAGTTTAAACCCTAATACATAAGGTATACTAAATTGCTAACCCTTTTAGATTGAGTCTTTATTAGACTAGATACATACTGTGTCTTAAGAATTAGATTTCTGTCAAAATACTTTTTAGAGAAAAGGACAATTTAGTCCCTAACCTTTTAACCCGCAGACATTTTCGTCCTTGAGCATTGTAAAATACATTTAAATTCCTGACGTTCCTGAAAATAAGACCGATCAGTCCCTTCGTCCATGATCCACCCTCAGTGCTGACGGAAAATACTGAGCTGGCTCCCCCTATGCTTACCTGGCTCAACGGCGCTCCCACGTGGCACGTTAGTGAGATGGAGGTTTTGAAAACGGGACACATAAGTCCCTCTCACTCAAGTAATTTTAGTAAAATGACTACATTTCCATTAACCATAATTCTATCCTCACCGCCTCTCTCCTCTTCACCTGCGCAGCCCCCAACCCTCCTCTCCTCACTCTTTCTGCCTTCTCAATCATACACACACAAAACAAATGCATTCACAAACATGGAAGAGAGATCCGAGAAGGGAGATGCATCGCCAGTAGGGTGTGGGCCGCCGTCACGCCATCGTCAAGATGGAGGGAGGAGCCGTCGCCGCCACACCTCACCGTCGATCTCCTCTTCACCTGCGCAGCCCCCAACCCTCCTCTCCTCACTCTTTCTGCCTTATCAACCATACACACACAAAACAAATGCATTCACACACATGGAAGAGAGATCCGAGAAGGGAGATGCGTCGCCAGTAGGGTGTGGGCCGCCGTCACGCCATCGTCAAGCTGGAGGGAGGAGCCGTCGCCGCCACGCCTCACCGTCGAATCCCCACGCCGTTGTCGCTGCCGCTCCTAAAGAGAGGCGCCGCTGGAGGGTCCTCGCCACCGTTCTCGTGCTTCATCATCGTCGTTTACCTTCCATCCAGTCCAAGCCGCCGCACAAGGGAGCCAAGGAAGAAGTAGCCGCCACTGTGCCATGCATCGGGGACTAAAATGTATTTTCAGGAACGTCAGGGATTTAAATGTATTTTACAATGCTCAGGGACGAAAATGTCTACGGATTAAAAGGTCAGGGACTAAATTGTCCTTTTCTCTACTTTTTATTTACATGCTGTTTTTTGACTTTTGAGATAGTAAAATAAAAAAAATATACATTAAACTATAAAAGTCTACAATTTTTAATTAAGGGTATGAAAGAAATTTAAAAATATTACTAATATGTTAATTAAAGTTAAAATCATAATAGAATTTAATAAATTTTTATAATAATAATATACACATAGGATGTTTGACAATAAATAGGGTAACTCGGGAGGTAGACAAAGGGTGCATGCATCTTTAAAGTGTCTTCTTATTATTCTGAATGTGGGATGAAACATTGATTTCTTTATGTTTCTTTTGCTTTTTCAGATTTGAAACATCCCTTATTAAGCCATCATTCCCTTTTTTGTCTTAGACCGTCTTTGCAACCGTTTCATTTGAACCTGTCAACTTGCCCTTTTATTTTTATTACCTTTTTAAATAATAATAATAATAATAATAATAATAATAATAATAATAATAATAATAATAATAAAAGTAAATTAAAGTATTTGAATCCATTTTTTTATTTATATTTGGTTAAAAGAATAACCAATATGTGGAATAATTATAATCAATACAAAAGTACTCCAAATTGTTAGTTTAATCTCATAATTATTAGTCTTAATTTCAAGTCGATCATGTAAATGAAGAAAAATATCAATTAGAAAGTGACTAAAAATGATTTTATATCCACTTTTACTGTAATTTGTTTTATATAGAAGTATATAGAGTGAATTATCAATGTAAAAACCAAATTTTTAATAAATAGATTTTTTTGGTTAACAAAATCAAAAAATAAAAGGAAAAAAAGAGTTACGAGGTTAAATTTGATTTTATGAGGGTAATTAATCTATTTAAGTCAAATTTGACTAATGAATATTAAATACTATCTTACTATTGGCTTAGTTGTCACACCAGAAATATTTTAGCCGCAAAAACTCTTTTTGTGACAATTGTATGTGTACGGAGAAAAAATTCTAGTAACCGAAAACCTCAGAACCAATGGTAAAAGTAATTTCTATTCAAGTAAATGTGTCTCTAGATTTATATTAGCTATCTCTTCATGATTTACTTCTTTAAGAAAAGTTATTAGCCATTAATTGTTTTACTGTCCCTTAACCTAGGCTAAGAGTAAAGAAAACTACTAAAAAATTAGAGAAAATATTTCATCAAACACTTAGAGTGCAAGAAAAATAAACATCACAAAATGCAAGAATTAATGAAACCATAACTAACATAAGCAAGAAATCAACAATAACAATGAAGATAAACATCAAAGAGACATCAAACATAAAATTGTATTAGAAGAGATTAAGATCCAACAATGGTTCATCAACATAAAAGAGAGCAAAATAAGAAATTAACAAGAGAAACTAAGAAGATTAAGACAATAGAACACTAAAATATAAAGAGAATTGAAATCAAAACAAGAATTGAGAGATAAATTTGAGAGAGAAGTTGACATAAACTACCCTAAATTCTAGAGAGAAGGAAGAGCTTCTCTCTCTAGAATTCTACCCTAAACTATCATGAAAACTCTAACTATGACTATTTGGTTCATCCCCCTCCAATCATTGGGTTCAATAGCATCAGAAATGAGTTGGATTGGGTCCAAAATGCTCAGAAATCGCTGGCCACGAGTTGCCTTTAGTGAGTCACGTGCAACTTCCCACGCGTACATGTGCATCATGTGTACGCTTCTCTAAACGCCAAGAAAATATGGCAAATTTTATATCATTTTGAAGTGCCGGATGTTAGCTTTCTAACACAACTGGAACTGCCTCATTTGGTCCTCTGTAACTCAAGTTATGATCGATTTAGTACGAAGAGTTCAGGCTTGACAACTTTGCGATTCCTTCATTTCTTCATGAGTTCTCCCACTTTGCATGCTTTTCTTCATTTCTTCAACCCAATCTTTGCCTTCTAATCCTGAAATCACTTAACAAATGTATCAAGACATCGAATGAAATTAAAGTGAATTGAATTTAGCTATTTTAAGGCCTAAAAAGCATGTTTTTACACTTAAGCACAAATTTAGGGAGAATTACAAAACCATGCTATTTCATTGAATAAATATGAGAAAAGTTGATAAAATCCCCTAAATTACGCACAAGATAAACTACAAAATTGGGGTTTATTAATATACTATTAGTATTACGATCTAGATAATTTTCACAATAAAGTGGAAACTAATGAACGCATTATTTGATATATCATAAAAAATTTTTGAGTAATAATAAATTTAATTTTTTATCTTTTTAATCTAAATTAATAATTCTATTTGATATTTTTATACTAAAATACACTATGAGTAGACTACTAATACTAAATAAAATAAAACATAATATATATAAACTCAACAAACTTAAAACATCAATAATATTATTAATCTATTAATAATACATATTATCATAAAGTTATAGAAATTTATCAATATAAGAATAATATGGATTAATTAAAATTTTACGTATATTAAAATTCAATTAAATTTACATATATTTTACTCAAAATATACGTAAAATTTTAATTGATTTTGAGTAAAATATATGTAAATTTAAGGGCAAGTTACCAAACTAATTATTTGCATTTCAATTTTATCGGATTACAACTTTTAAAGATTGTATACACAAATGTAACTTTTCCATTATTATATTTAAACACAATAAAAAAAATCGCAACATTCCCCAGCAGTTTCTTTACGAAATCTAACAATACGTAAACTACAAAAGAGATATAGCGATTTATACTTTTAGAGCATGCCTGTTTTTCATCTCCGATGCAGCCTTCCTTATGGATCCAAGATTCATCAATAAATGCTGAGCTATTGTTGATGAGATTTGAGTGATATTTTCATGTCTTCTATTTATATAATAACAAAGCAAGACAATATTGGCCAAGGTGAAGCTTGATATGAAAGTAAAGAAGTCATAAAAGTTCATCCCTGTTTCAAATAATAATAACAACACCACTACTATTAATAATAAAATGTGTCCCTTATCCATAATTGAATTATCAGAAATTTCTATTTCAATGAAATAAATCAATCTTTGAATGATAACTGATTATGCCATTAATACCTATGTTAGCAGCAAGATTGCATTTTTTTTCACAAATTTTGAAAATAAAAAAAATTGGAAAAAAAAGCTAAAAAAAAATCATATTGATCCTTGAATATGCTTCAAAACTCCATCTTTCATAAGCTAGTTATATCACTGCCTCTACCATCTAATGCAATTAACATCTTTTTACACAGGGGAGTAAATAAAGTGATATAAGTGATCCTAAAAGAAGCATTAGTTATTTAGTCAATAAAAAAATTCAACTTAAAAAAAAAATTAAAAAAATTCCAAATTATGAACTTGATGGTACTATTCACTGGGAACAAATACAATTTCACCTGCTTCTTGCATGCATTCTTACCGGATAGCCTGCATACATGGACAAATTGCTGAAAGCTAATGCAGAAGTTTCTCAGAATGAATAGAATTTAAGACAAGATGGAGAGCTAAAATTACAATCAAGCATAAATCGCTATATTTCTCTCGCAATTTATGTATTATTGGACTTTGTGAAAAAATTGTTGGAAGAGTACCACAGTTTCTTTTTTATTATGTTTGAACGTAAAACGCTATACTCCTTTAGCGGTTAGCGGTTCACGTATATTTCTAATCTGCTGGTCTTCTATCGCAATTTTTATAAGAATGTGAAAGTTGCATTTGCATATGCAATCTTTAAATGTTGTCTTCTAGTAAAATTGAAATGCAAATGATTTATTTTTGTAATTTGTCCTAAATTTAATTGAACTTAGAGAATAAAGATAAATAAATCTCTAACTAATTTGAATTTAGAGATAATTAAACTCTTATCCATTTCTAAACCTGACATATAAACATTTTTTGTTCAAAATTTATGAAAAATACCTACAAAACCGTATTGTGTCACATAAATAGAAGACAGAAAATAAAATAGATTGTTTTTATCTTGAAGAATCATGTCATTTTAAAAAATAAACAGAAATTAAATTAATAGTTCACTCAAATACATATTATCATGTCGAGATGGTATCTGAAATTATGATATTGAGCCTACAATAGAAGAACGTACATGTAAAAATTCCAATTCTTAACTCAGCAAGATTTTTAACAGAATGTAGTGTAAATTGAATTAAATATACATGAAGTGTGGAGATATTTATAGAGTTCATGAATGACTTAGTCATCTGTAGGATAAATCTCTTGACTGATAATAGGTTGGTATTGTTGAGTTTCATTTTACAAATTCAGATATGAACAATTATAATTATTATTACTAACGATTTAATTTGTAATGAAATATCTTTTCAACTGTTTTTCTATTGTTTATAAAGAAATCATTTTTAAATATTTATTCAAATAATTTAAATCTAATGTCAATTTTGTTTTTAATGTTCAAAGAGAAGAATGCCTTGATATCAATAATAAACAATATAATGCGCTGAATAAATAAACCGGTTTCATTTTGTTTGTTAATGTTTACAATTTTTCCAGGTATAAATTAAATTAAATTATTGGTAAAAAAATATAGAATGGATTATTTTAAATTATCTTTAGTTTTAATTCTATTTTTGTTTTTTTTTCAGAATCTGGTAAAATATGAAAAGTATGTACATCTCTAGATTTATTGTACACATGTAATATACTTAGTGATTCAGACATTTGAATTCAAACTTTTAATATTTTCTAAAATACCATATATATATATATATATATATATATATATATATATATATATGATTTTATAAAAAGTGTTGGAATCATTAATTAATAGACTTTGATTTATTTTTTATGTTATTTTAAATTCTGTAAATTTTATCAAAAGATATTTTTTTTAATGTTGTTGGATAATAGAAACAATATAGTTTCTCCAGTTTTATCCACTCATACTTTTAAGATATTTTTAACTTATGAATTATGATCATATCAATCATAGCCAGGTCATATGACACTATGAGTTCTTTTTTTTTTTGAATTTTTATTTCTTATTAAATTTTATTAAAAAAGTGAAAATAAAAAATAAAAACAAAAAATACTTTATTATTATTTTTTTAATTCAAAAAATTTGAAAACAAAAAACAGCAATATAAAGACACAAATTAAATATCATTACGTCTCAATTTATTACATATTATTGGCGAAAGGAATTTATATTATTTTTTTAGCTTAAAACAGATCTTATGTGGGGCCTTTTCATTATTCAATACTTTTAGAATTATTATATCATTATATTATTAATCACTTTTCTTAATTATAAAACTAGAAATTTATTTATATGATTTACAATACATTCTATGTGGTTGCCTTATGATTGGATGTATCTCTTTGTTTATGAAACATATACAAATAAATTGGAAAGTAAATTAAAAGCTTATAATATTATTTTTCCACCTGTTTAATATGTAAAAAATAAAATGAACCACATTCCCGAATTTGAAAGAACTTGTTTCTCTTTGTCTCCCCAAATAAAATATTTTTTTTGATGTTTGGAATAAAAAAAAAAAGAAAAGAAAAAAGGAGTTGGTAGAGCAAAAGAATGGAAAATGCAAAAAGGAAAAAAAGAATGAAGCAAATAGCATGAAGTGAAGCAAAGCATAAAGAAAATTAAACCTTAGCATAAAATTCAGCATAAGATATATTAATTAGAAGCCTTTAATGTGATATCATATGATCATATCATATGGTTTGAGAAGCTAACAAATTTGAGACACAAAAAATGAAATAAATGTTGCTTTTAGATGAAAACAATGCAATGCCCCCACAATGAAGAAATCACTTTAGTTGACTTCGTTGCTCAATTTATTTATTGATGATGGCAAGAACTTGAAGGGAAAGCTTGATATTATTGATGTGAAACTTTTCACTTTGGGGTAGAAAATTTTTTCAAGTTTTTCACCTTTTTTTTTGTTATTTTCCCTTTTATTTCATTAAAATAGCAACTAGGCAAAAGATCTTATCACAACCTTTCAATTTTGCATACCATTTTTCCAAACTTTCATATCTTTTATTTTTTAAATAAAATTAAATTTTTTTTTTACTTAATCATGAGGCCTATATGGGCATTTTATTTGTGAATCAATTGCTGCCACTATCCATATCACACTCCACGGAAGCAATCTTTTCTTAAAGTTAAAGTTTGGAAAATGTTTACATCACATGATTCTTTTACAGTTTTACCCTATCAAAATGGTATATAATTCTCAACAATTTGGATTGTTTGATGAGAAAATTTATTGCATCTATCTAACCCTACCAAGCTGATGTTTATATATATTTTTATCAAAAATACAAAACTATTAACATCTCAAAAGTATTTCTGTATTTGTATAAGTGCTATGATACTTTTAATATTATGCCTAACTTACTAAAAAAAAAACTAGATAATATTAAATAAATTTTTTAAATATTTTATATTTTATTTTAAATATTTTATTTTTTATTTTTAAAAATAAGTTAGACAATTTAGACATTATAATAAAAATATCATAAAATTATTCATCTTCTGTATTTTATAGAAAACAGTTTGATTTAACATTTAAGCAAGTACAAGCATGTACCAAGTGAATTTCCATTTATAGCAAGTAGTAAATTTTAACAAACTAAATAAAAATAACAACAATAATGACAATAATAATAATAATAATAATAATAATAATAATAATAATAATAATAATAATAATAAAGTTGTGCTGGATAAAAACAAATTGCTTGAAAGTTATAAGAGGTAAGTTACTTGGTACATTGTATAAAAATGGTACATAAAAAATGCTGTCCTTAGAAAAAAAATTGATATATGGATAGCATTTCAGTTTTCCTGATTTGGCAAGTCACCTTCTAGGTAAAAATTATTTCACCAATATTATGGATTATTGTAAAGGGAAGCATTGTTTTTATTCTTGGCTTCATTGTTTCCATGCACTCAATACACAAAAAGAAACCATAAATCTTTCCTTAGGAACATACTATGCTTCTTGACTAAGCACTGTTTCCTTCTTGTTATAGAATGTTTTGAATTTTATTTAAGATCTCCAAAAGCATGACATAAAGCTTTCCAAAAGAAAAACCAAACATGCTATTAGTTATTTTCATTATTTGGGTAAACATGCAAATGGATTCTAATGAATTTTAGATCAGACACTTTCGTTTTTTAACAAATTTTTATGATAGGTTAGTTTTTTCGTCGATTTTAGTCAAATTTTTAGTATCATTATAAGAATAAATTAGTGTCCCTTTAAAACGGAAAAGAAACTGCCTAAAAAGGGTAATTTCCAAAAATTTTTAAAAAATAAAGTATTTGATTTAAAATTTTGTAAGAACTAATTTGAATGTTTAATCTTTTTATTTTTGTCTGTTATATGTTTTTATTATCCTTCTCTATTTTCAATCACTTTTTTCTTTTTCTGTCACCATAATATAAACCCTATAATCAATAAACTATGTACATATGATCATACATACTAACATAGAGCACATGGCAATTTTGTAAGTGGCAATATAATTCAATTCTTAGCATAATTTCCATGGAAAGGTCAATAGATTAAATGGATAAACCATATCTTCTATTAGATTTTGAGCTATTAATATTTTAATTAATTCCTTGTCAATTGAAAAAATAAATAAATAAAACTAAAATCAGCTTCAGAAATGCCCTTTAATTTTCTTTAAAATCCTCATGTGTCACTGATTTTGGACCCAGCAGCAGTCAATAGCATGCTACCCCACAATTTAGAGACATTCTTGATTCTTATGCACACATTTAATTTGAACACATGATCAATTTTCTTTTCTAGTGGGACACCCCCACCCCAAAAACTCAAAGACTCTAAAATCAAATTGGAATTTTTGAATTTTCCACAATGTAACAGTTCTTGTCTCAATCAAAGTAATGAGGCAGATTTGGTCATTAATATAGATTACATAATGGATAATCTGAATCTTCATATCTCTTTCATGCATGGACCACACTTAATTGCAGTAGGACATTGTCACATATACTATGGGACAATCTTAATTGTGACATATAACCACCAAAGTTTTTAAGTTATAGGAAATAGTAATGACTAAACAAAATTTAGGAGCATTAATGTATTGATGCATCAGCTCAATTCTCTGCAATATCCATCATAGAGGTAAGTAATGATCTATGAAGCATTGATACCAACATAGATATGAGATATGAATATGGAAACTTATGAACTTGAAAAAATTGAGATGTAAAAAAGACGCGTGTCAGTCGAGTATCATCTAGTTTTAGTGTCTTCAACATGAACAAAGCAGCTTAACAATGTGTCTGTACTTCTTACACAATATATTTATCTATAATTTAAACGGAATGCTACATTAATGTCTTTGGTTTGTGTTTTTCATTTTATTTTTAGGATTTCGTAAAGAAAAAAAAAAGAAAACAGTGAAAATAAAATTCGTCTTTCGTTTTCATCGTCTGCTTTTACTTTTTCCTTCATAAAATACTAAAAAATATGAAAATGAAAACCAAACACATCGCTAGCTGCCAACACTAAACAATCAAAATAATGGATATCACTATAACTGAATAGTTCAAATCAAACTAAATTAAGTCTGATTGGACTTAGGGAAATTCATAATCTTATAAATGGATATAATATGTGATCATATTTTGCCAAAGCAAGAGGGGTATAACTATTATCATGCAAAAGCATTGGTGATCAAACAAAAACTAATGCCTTTCAGGGACAGTAATATGTGCTTTTCTTGAAGGACCACTATCCTTCTCTAAAATTAGAATTCACATGGAGGCATGTGGATATAAGATTGAAACCTTGAGGGACAAAAAATTAGGGGTAGATTTAATTATCTGAGTATGGTAAACTCACCTATTTGCATGTGATATCCAAAAGCCTCAAAGAAATACATTGAATAAGAGTGGACCAAACAAATGTATGATAACAACAGCTATAATATAAAGTCTTGCATATGAAAAGTACCATCATATTGTCATAATCATCTGAAATTGAAGTGTCTAACCATATTTATGTATAAAGTCTAAGAGTAAAATGTTTCAAGTTGATTTATGAAGGAAACCCATCTTCCTAAAACAAGGACAGAAGGCTCATTGAGGAATGGAAGTGAAGAAAGACACATAAGACAACAAAAATGTAGATTATGCCAATGGTTTATTAATTAATCTCGCTGTTTCTTCCACCACCTTTGATTTATACACAATAATTTCTCATTTATGTTGCAAAGCTTTCAAGCGTCAAAGGTTTTATTGGTGGTTTTCAATAATCAAGAATTGATTAAAAGACTTGGAATTAAGCTAAGGATTAAGAAGAATCTTTTTACCTAGTTTATCTAATTGTTGATTTATGGATGTATTGATAAATTGGAAGTGAAATTGTGTGGCTGATGATGATTGAATGATCATTTAAAGTGATGTGTAAATTCTTGATGAGTTTGATGAAACATGAATGATTTAAGGATTATTTTAGAATTAGGGATCAAACTGAAAATAACATAAAATTAGTATGAGTTATACTACTAGGACAAAATTGTAATTTTAGAAGAGTTTGAGGTCTTTGATGTAAAATATAAAAGGTGACTTGTTAGAAGTTATTTTAAATCTCAAATAAGTCCGTAGAGGGTAATTTAGTCAAATGGAGGTTGAGATTAATAATGTAAATTTTAGTAAGTATAAAGATAAAATGATAATTTTAGAAAACAAGGGCCAAGTTGCAAAAGATGATAAATTGTAAGATCTTCAACAAGAGGTGAGCCAAATCATTTTTCACATCTAGATGTGTAACACCAAAACAGTGTGGAAAGGAGAAAATGCATACACAATCAGTGCACACAAAATACTTCATATCAGTGTAGAACTATAGCTAGTTCGCCACATAATCAAACGATGCTCACAAGTTTCTTTAAATCAGTAAGTACAATTCTTAAAATGGTTTTGACTTGTTAGTTGGGCATGTTTAGCCATTCAAAGGGATGGCAACTAAAAGTGCAATGTCACTTTGAATTTCTATTCGAACAACGTGGATATGTTCATAGTGAAGATGAAAAATATTACAGAGATAATATAATAATGATACCATTTCTGAGCCTTCACCTAATAACTTACACTTCTAGTCTAATACATTATGTTCAGAAGAAAATTACATTAGTAACATTCATTACATTGCTAAAACATATTTCTTTTACTGCAGCAAGGAAACTATTATTGAAAAAGAATCATCCAACCATGGTCCTCTTTCGCCCTCTTTGTCGCACTACAGTAAATTGTTAAGTGTGACTATAAGTAACATATCTTGAAAAGAAAGAGGAAAGAAGAGGGGGGGATCTAAATTTCAAACAAGAGGGAAGTTGATACCTTGAGCAAGTTTATTCAATGTGGATGACCACTGCTTTGATGACTTGCGGTATGCAGCAAGTATCCGATCCATCTGTCGAGGAAGATTATGGAATTGTACTAAGTGAGAAATCAATATTGTTTGTTGCCTCTGTTTGATGAAGCAGAAAGCATTTTTTTTTTTCAATAAAAGAAACCAAGCACAAAGAATATTAGATCAGCATAAAATAAGCTATATATTAGAACAGAATAACAATCTATAGTCCCTCATTGGAAATCTTGACTCAGCTAGCACGAGCATCTTGGGAATGTCTCACCATCTCTGCATGTTTGAACTTGGTTAATTATCATTCTAATCATAAATTAGGCTTTAGTTTTAATTGCCAAGTCAGGATTACACACTCTTGTGCAAGTAATCGATGAGAGGCAGTCATTCTAGAAGGAGATTAAGCAGTACTTGGACTAATGCATTGACCTAGCTGCCGAGGCATTATTATTTTTTCTTGGTTTCAGTTCATATCTCACATTCGGAGCTACAACCCAACTAGTAATATATATTATCAATATATGTCACAGACTCTTTAGAAGCCAAATACAATTTAAGAATTTAAAAATAAATAAATAAATAAAAACCCCAAGGTTGAAACTAGTGATGACTCATTAGAAATTCTAGTAGACATTGTTGTGTGCGCACTCTTATAGTTCTCATAAAGCTATATAATAAGCCTGCAATCACAATTCACAACTGCAAAAATTTCTAACAGCACCATTTTGTTTGAAGCACATCAAACACAAACAATGGCACTTCTAATCTGCAGCATATGCGCATACAAATTAGGATTATTGAAAAAGGGCATAATGAATTACCACATTCCCACATGACGAATGCATTGAAAGAAGAGCTCTTTCCAGAACATACAAATCAACAGCTTTATCTTCTGGTAGAGTTGAAGTGAAGCTCAATCCAAAGTCAATTAGGACCTGCATAAAAACACAGTTGAGTTATGTTTTATCAGTTTTATGATATTTTCCATAATTACATAACTTGAGTCTATAAATAACAATAGTCCTAATGAGATGACAGTTAAAACAACTCACCAATTGATTGGTACCACTCTTCAGCAACATATTTGATGTTGTTAAGTCACCATGAATAAGGCCACCATCATGCAATTTACCAATTGCATCACCAACTTGGGAAGCAATATCATCAAGCCGCTCTTCAACAACACCTTTCAACCCAAATTCAAGAAGTACTTCTTTGAGGGAAGGGCCCTCAACATACTCAAAAGTTAAAGTGTTCAACACAGTATCCACGGCATAGAGTGCAGGAGTACAAACCCCAAGCTTTCTCGCTTTGGTCATGCACCTAGCCTCCTGTTCAAACAAATTGATTTGATTAGTAAAAGGATAGCATTTCAAAATAATCCAAAAAGCACAGAAAATAGTAATACAACTAAACCTTTTCTCACCATATTGCATCAGTTACATGAATTAAACCAAGTCATTGAATTCGAGGGCATCATAATAAACATAAACAGAAAATAATGGAACTATCGCGATACTCACAGCATTTAAGCGCCTAAGGGTAAGCTTAGTATCCAAAGTAGGATGCCTATACTTCTTTGAGAAGCGTTCCTTGATAACAGACCTCCTTCCCACAAAATTGGACTCAAAAACCCTCTACAAAAGATGATTAACATCAACAGAACAAAAAGCAAGTCAACTATATCAGACACGGATGGGTTTTTGAAAATTCATATAAAGGAAGTTGACAATATGAAATTGACGTATATTAGCACTTACAGCTTCAGCACCTTGCTTTAACAGAATGAGCGGGCTGTGGTTTACACAAGCTTCAGTCTCCTCCATTATGGTAGAAAATTCCTTCAATTTGACAAACTGGAAAATCGGATATAGAAATGGTAGTGTTACGATACTGATTTGAATGAGATGATATTCAAGTGAAAATAGTTAACAGACAATGACATAACCAAGCAATTTGAAGAACTAACTGACAGTGTTTGGAAAGTTAAATATGTGAGAAAATTAAATTCTGATGTTAGAAACAACTCAGTATACTAATGGAATTGATTCAATTAAATGATTTGGAATGACTATTTAAATGAAATAAAACATTATATTTTAATAGTTACACACACAATTATTTTTTAAACAGCATGATATAATCAAAATGAAATAAATAACCGTTGTATAAATCATTTTTTTTTCATCATTGTGCGGACTGTATAATGGATACAAAATTAAATACCACAGCTTCCAAATTGATCCTATCAAATTATTTGACAAACTGCATCAACATCTCTAGTCTCTACTGCACCACAAACAATTCCATACAAAATTTCATATTCTAAATGATAGCATTTCACATTTAGGGTTTAAGGTTGACAAAAGTCCGATGGGGGCAAAATTTGACGGTAGCATTTCACGTTGAAATACCAAGTTTTTTAGTTTTCACAAAAACGAGGGTTTTGATGACGGAAAGAAGCAAGGCAACATCATTGTGTGTATGCTTTGGGAACAAGAGAGTGAAGCGCTGAAAGAGTTAAAAGGAAAATAGCAGATGAAACTCACAGAGAAGGATGTAACGGTTGCGGCGAGGAATGGCGGGAGAAGAGCAGCAGGGACGCTCACTTGGCAGTTGGTGGCTGTGGAACAAACAAGCAGGGAACAGAGAGAGAGAGAGAGAAGGGTTTTAGACTCTAGTTTTTTATTTTAGATAAGCTAGGGACATTTTTGGTATATTAACTTTTATGTAAGGTATTTTTGGTATCTCATAAATCTAAAAGGTTCTGAGAACCAGACCGGTTATCGAACCGCTCTAGTTACTGGTTCACTGATTTATTGGTTCAACCGATCTAACCGGTGGTTCAATCGGAAAAACCGTTTTAGAATAAAATAATATATAAATTATAATTAAACACCCTAAAATATAATTATAGTCTAATATAAATATTAAAAGATCCAAAGTACATCAGCAACCCTAAAACAGCAACACCAGTATATTATCGAACAGCAACAATGAAACAGCAACACATCATAAAACACTAAAACAGCAACACCAGTACATTATCAAAACACTAAAACAGCAACACCAGTACATTAGCAACATCATTCAGCAAAGCAGTGATGACACTAAACTAAACACTAAAAACAGCAAAATCAGTACATTAAAGCACTACTAAACAGATACGGTAAGCAATAATAATAATAATAGCAGAAAGAAATTGCTTAGATTGTAAATACTAAATATACAAATCTAAAAGCTAAGCCTTATATCAAATGCATGGTTCTGGTTTTTCTCAAGTTGCCATGTACGTTAAATAAATGGTCCACACATATGCACAGGAACTATTCAGCTGCAGCAATTGTAAAAGCAGCAATGGTAAACCATTAGCAGATCAGCAAAAAAAATAGTGACTGAATTGAAGCTATATATCAATTAAAAACCCTAGAAAAGCAAAAGAAACATAGAAGTTATTAACAAATGCAACTTCATCCGTGTTTATGAACCTGTAAATGGACTGGAGCAAATTTAAAAGTAACAAAATCAAAATAGGAGGATTGGTAGGCAAGTTATTATTCACAAATGCATTGTTAGCAGCAATTGCTTCTTGATTAGTACTATCATCCATAACTGAAATTAATAAATCGTTCACAAAATTGAAAACAGCAGCAGTACAAATTATCATTCAGCAACAAACATTATTACATTACGAAACAGCAACAAGTAATCCTTAATCACACTAAACCTAAAATTTCAACAGCAGCAAGTAATCCCTAGTCACACTATACCTGAAATTTCATCAAACAAAACAGCAACAACTAATTCCCAGTCACACTGAACCTGAAATTTCAACAGCAGCAAGTACAGCAACAAGTAATCCCTAATCACACTGAACCTGAAATTTCAACAGCAGCAAGTAATCCCTAATCACACTGAACCTGAAATTTCAACAGCAGCAAGTAATCCCTAATCACACATTCACACTAAACCTGAAATTTCAACAAACATTACAACACAGCAACAAGTAATCCCTAGTCACACTGAACTTGAAATTTCAACAGCAGCAAGTAATCCCTAATCAAACTAAACCTGAAATTTCAACAAACATTACAAAACAGCAACAAGCAATCCCTAATCCCTAAACAAAAATTTCAACAATGATTTGATTTTCAATTTTAGCAGCAACACTAAATTTTCAACAAAAATTTCAGGAAGTAAAGAAAGAGCAGCAGCACAAAATCAACAAAAATTAGCAATTTCACAGTTTCACATTAAAAATCAGCAAACAGAGGCTCTGGGAGAGAAGACTGAGACACGAACAAGAACTGAAGAAGTGAAAGCAGTGACACTAACCTTCAACGGAGACACGGACGGCGACCGAGGAGACGACGGCGACCGACGACACGGCGAGCTGCTTCAAGCCAACAAAACAGAGAAGCCACGGAGGACGGACGGAGGACGGGGGGAAGGAGGACACCGAGCTACAAGAGAGGGCTTGGCCACGGACGACGCCGACAGCACGGACAGCGGCAGCACTGCGGCAGAAATGTTGCAGGGAGAACCTAGGGTGTGGAGCTTTGCTGTACCTCAAGTTTCAATGCAATTACTATTATTTTCTATCCAATTCGAATTATTCCTATTCTAAGATATTCGTTGCTCTTCAACTTGATGAATGTGATGATCCGTGACACTCATTATCATTCTCACCTATGAACGCGCGTGATTGACAACCACTTCCGTTCTACCCTAGACCGGGCGCATATCTCTTGGATTCCTTAATCAGAATCTTCGTGGTATAAGCTAGAATTGATGGCGGCATTCATGGGAATCCGGAAAGTTTAACCTTGTCTGTGGTATTCCAAGTAGAATTCCGGAATTGAATGACTGTGACGAGCTTCAAACTCCTGAAGGATAGGCGTTAGTGACAGACGCAAAAGAATCAAGGGATTCTATTCCAACCTGATTGAGAACCGACAGATGATTAGCCGTGCTGTGACAGAGCATTTGGACCTTTTTCACTGAGAGGATGGGATGTAGCCATTGACAACGGTGATGCCCTACATACAGCTTGCCATGGAAAGGAGTAAGAAGGATTGGATGAAGCAGTAGGAAAGCAGAGATTCAGGAGGAGCACAGCATCTCCATACACCTATCTGAAATTCCCATCATGGAAATACATGAGTAACTTTATCTTTATTTTATGTTTATTTACTATTATTTGATTTTCCAAATTCCATACTTTATTTAAATCCGCCTGACTGAGATTTACAAGATGACCATAGCTTGCTTCATACCAACAATCTCTGTGGGATCGACCCTTACTCACGTAAGGTTTATTACTTGGACGACCCAGTACACTTGCTGGTTAGTTGAACGGAGTTGTGACCACACATATTAAAGAGCTATTATCTCGAATTAAATTTCATACAAGTACAAAGAGTACGAATCACAATTTCGTCCACCAAGTTTTTGGCGCCGTTGCCGGAGATTGTTTGAGTATGGACAACCGACGGTTCATCTTGTTGCTCAGATTAGGTAATTTTCTTTTTATTTTCTTTTCAAAAAAGTTTTCAAAAACCTTTCAAAAAAATTTTCTTTATTGTCGTTTTCTTAAAATATAATTTTCGAAAAAAATAATAAAAAAAAATCATAAAATCATAAAAATAAAAAATATTTTGTGTTTCTTGTTCAAGTCTTGAGTCAACTTTTAAGTTTGGTGTCAATTGCATGCTTTAAAAATTTTTTCTTGTATTTTTTGAAAATTCATGCATTCATGGTGTTCTTCATGATCTTCAAGTTGTTCTTGACAAGTCTTCTTGTTTGATCTTGATGTTTTCTTGTTTTGTGTTGTTTGTTGTTTTTCATATGCATTTTTTGTTTGTTAGAGTCCATGCATTAAAGATTTCTAAGTTTGGTATCTTGCATGTTTTCTTTGCATAAAAAATCTTTCAAAATTATGTTCTTGATGTTCATCATGATCTTCATAGTGTTCTTGGTATTCATCTTGACATTCATAGTGTTCTTGCATGCATTCTTTGTTTTGATCCATAAAGAAAAGAGAAAAACACAAAAATGACGTTTTTAATTTTTCTCTCTCATCATTAAAAATTCAAAAAAAAATATCTTTTCCTTTTTTCTCTCCAAAATTTCGAAAATTTGAGTTGACTTAGTCAAAAAAATTTTAAAATTAGTTATTTCTTGTAAGTCAAGTCAAATTTTCAATTTTAAAAATCTTATCTTTTCAAAAATCTTTTTTTCAAAAATCATATCTTTTTCATTTTTTTCTTTTTTTTCGAAAATTTTAAAAATCTTTTTCAAAATATTTTCAAAATCTCTTCCTTATCTTTATTTCAAAAATTTCGAAATTACACTAACAATTAATGTGATTGATTAAAAAATTTGAAGTTTGTTAGTTTCTTGTTAAGAAATGTTCAATTTTTAAATTCTAGAATCTTATCTTGTAGTTTCTTGTTAGTAAAGTAATTAATTTTAATTTTAAAAATTAAATCTTTTTCAAACATATCTTATCATATCTTTTATATCTTATCTTTTTATCATATCTTTTTCAAAATTTTATCTTTTTCAAAAATTTGATTTCAAAATATCTTATCTAACTTCTTATCTTCTTATCTTTTCAAATTTGATTTTAATATCTTTTTCAACTAACTATTTGACTTTTTATTTGTTTCTTATCTTTTTCAAAACCACCTAACTACTTTTCCCCCTCTAATTTTCGAAAATACCTCCCTCTTTTTCAAAAAAATTCTTTTTAATTGTTTAAATTTTAATTTTAATCATATCTTATCTTTAATTTTCGAAAATCACTAACCACTTTTTCAAAATTATTTTCGAAATTCTCTATCTCTCCTTCTATCTATTTATTTATTTATTCACTAACACTTCTCTTTATCTCTCTTCATCTCAGATCACCACCTCTATCCTTACCCATTCTTCTTCACTACTCTGCCCTTTCTTCTTCTACTAACATAAAGGAATCTCTACACTTTGACATAGAGGATTCCTCTTTCTTTTCTTGTTCTCTTCTTTCCTATATGAGCAAAAACAAGGAAAAAGACACCCTTGTTGAAGCTGATCCAGAACCTGAAAGGACTCTGAAGAGGAAACTAAGAGAAACTAAACTACAACAATCCAGAGGCAACCTTTCTGAAATTTTCGAACAAGAGAAGGAGATGGCAGCCGAATCCAACAACAATAATGCAAGGAGAATGCTTGGTGACTTCACAAAACCAACATCCAAATTTGATGGAAGAAGTATCTCCATTCCTGCCATTGAAGCCAACAATTTTGAGCTTAAGCCTCAACTAGTTGCTTTAATGCAACAGAACTGCAAGTTTTATGGACTTCCATCTGAAGATCCTTACCAGTTTTTAACTGAGTTCTTGCAGATTTGTGAGACTGTTAAGACAAATGGAGTAGATCCTGAAGTCTACAGGCTCATGCTTTTTCTTTTTGCTGTAAGAGACAGAGCTAGAACATGGTTGGACTCACAACCTAAAGATAGCCTGGACTCCTGGGATAAGCTGGTCACGGCCTTCTTGGATAAATTCTTTCCTCCTCAAAAGCTGAGCAAGCTTAGAGTGGATGTTCAGACCTTCAAGCAAAAAGATGGTGAATCCCTCTATGAAGTTTGGGAAAGATACAAGCAGATGACCAAAAAGTGTCCTTCTGACATGTTTTCAGAATAGACCATATTAAATATATTCTATTATGGTCTATCTGAGTTTTCCAAGATGTCATTGGACCATTCTGCAGGTGGATCTATTCACCTAAAGAAAACGCCTGAAGAGGCTCAAGAACTTATTGACATGGTTGCAAATAACCAATTCATGTACACTTTTGAGAGGAATTCCATGAATAGTGGGACGCCTCAGAGGAAGGGAGTTCTTGAAATTGATGCTCTGAATGCCATATTGGCTCAGAACAAGTGTTGACCCAGCAAGTCAACATGATCTCTCAAAGTCTGAATGGATGGCAAAATGCATCCAACAGTACTAAAGAGGCAACTTCTGAAGAAGCTTATGATCTTGAGAACCCTGCAATGGCAGAGGTTAATTACATGGGTGAACCTTATGGAAACACCTATAACTCATCATGGAGAAATCATCCAAATTTCTCATGGAAGGATCAACAAAAACCTCAACAAGGCTTTAATAATGGTGGAAGAAATAGGCTCAGTAATAACAAGCCTTTTCCATCATTTTCTCAGCAACAGACAAAGAATTCTGAGCAGCGCCCTTCTTATTTAGCAAATTTAGTCTCTGATCTGTCAGAGACCACCCTAAGTTTCATGAGTGAAACAAGGTCCTCCATTAGAAATTTGGAGGCACAAGTAGGCCAGTTGAGTAAGAAAGTCATTGAAACTCCTCCCAGTATTCTCCCAAGCAATACAGAAGAGAATCCAAAAGGAGAGTGCAAGGCCATTGATGTGATCAAAATGGCCGAATGCACAAGGGATGAGGAGGACGAAAATCCTAGTGAGGAAGACCTCCTGGGACGTCTCTCAAACAAGAAGGAGTTCCTTATTGAGGACCTAAAGGAATCTGAGGCTCATATAGAGACCATAGAGATTCCACTAAATCTCCTTCTACCATTCATGAGCTCTGAAGACTATTCTTCCTCAGAAGAGGATGAAGATGTGATTGGAGAGCAAGTTGCTCAATATCTAGGAGCTACCATGAAGCTGAATGCCAAGTTGTTTGGTAATGAGACTTGGGAAGGTGAACCTCCCTTACTCATTAGTGAACTAGATACATGGATTCAGAAAACTTTACCTCAAAAGAGACAAGATCCTGGTAAATTCTTAATACCCTGTACCATAGGCACCATGACCTTTAACAAGGCTCTGTGTGACCTGGGGTCAGGCATAAACCTTATGCCACTCTCTGTAATGGAGAAACTGGGGATCATTGAGGTACAGCCTGCCTTATTCTCACTACAATTGGCAGACAAGTCAGTAAGACAAGCTTATGGATTAGTAGAGGACGTGTTAGTAAGGGTTGAAGGCCTTTACATCCCTGCTGATTTCATAATCTTAGACACTAGGAAGGAAGAAGATGAATGCATCATCCTTGGAAGACCCTTCCTAGTCACAGCAGAAGCTGTGATTGATGTTAGCAGAGGAGAATTAGTCCTTCAATTGAATGGGGACTACCTTGTGTTTAAAGCTCAAGGACCTTCCTCTGCACCAATGGAGAGAAAGCATGAAAAGCTTCTCTCAGTACAGAGTCAAAAAGAGCCCCGCAGTCAAACTCTAAGTTTGGTGTTGGAAGGCCCTCATTATGCTCTGAATATCTGTGAGGCTCCATGAGAGCCCACTGTCAAGCTAATGATATTAAAAGAGCGCTTGTTGGGAGGCAACCCAATTTTATTTATCTAATTTTAATTTTATTTGATTGTTATTTTGTGTTTTATTAGGTTCATGATCATGTGGAGTCACGAAAAAATTACTAAAATTAAAAACAGAATCAAAAACAGCAGAAGAAAAATCACACCCTGGAGGAAGGACTTACTAGCGTTTAAACGCCAGTAAGGTGAATCTGGCTGGCGTTCAACGCCAGAACAGAGCATGTTTCTGGCGCTGAACGCCAGAAACAAGCAACATCCTGGCGTTTGAACGCCAGGAATGTGCCTTGAGGAAAGCTGGCGCTGAACGCCAGTAACAAGTATGGAACTGGCATTCAACGCCAGAAACATGCTACACATGGGCGTTGAACGCCCAGAGTGTGCATCACTTCGGCGTTTAAACGCCAGAATGCTGTGCAAAGGCATTTTACATGCCTAATTGGTGCAGAGATGTAAATCCTTGACACCTCAGGATCTGTGGACCCCACAGGATCCCCACCTAATATATTATCCCCTCTTCTCACTATTCATTCTCTCCTCCCCATAAACACACTTCCCAACAACTTCAATCTCTTTTCTCAATTACCCCCTTCACCACTCGCATCCATCCACTCTTCCCCATAAACCCCACCCACCTTCAAAATTCAAAAATCTTTCCCACCCAAACTCACCCTAAATGACCGAAACTACACCCACTTCCCTCCCTATATATACCCTTCCATTCTACTTCATTTTCACACAACACAAACCCCCTCTTCTACACCTTGACCGAAACACCTTCCCTCACTCTCCTCCATATTTTCTTCTTCTTCTTCTTCTCTTCTTTCTTCTCTTGCTCGAGGGCGAGCAATATTTTAAGTTTGGTGTGGTCAAAGCATAATCTTTTTGTTTTTCCATTACCATCAATGCCACCTAAGGCCGGAGATTCCTCTAGAAAAGGAAAAGGGAAGACAAAAGCTTCCACCTCCGAGTCATGGGAGATGAAAAGATTCATCTCCAAAAGCCATCAAAACCACTTCTATGATGTTGTGGCAAAGAAGAAGGTGATCCCCGAGGTCCCTTTCAAGCTCAAGAAAAATGAGTATCCGGAGATTCGACATGAAATCCGAAGAAGAGGTTGGGAAGTCCTAACCAACCCCATGTAACAAGTTAGAATTTTAATGGTTCAAGAGTTCTATGCCAATGCATGGATCACTAGGAACCATGATCAAAGTGTGAACCTGAGTCCAAAGAATTATCTCACAATGGTTCGGGGGAAATACTTAGATTTTAGTCCGGAAAATGTGAGGTTGGCATTCAACTTGCCCATGATGCAAGGAGATGCACGCCCCTATACTAGAAGGGTCAACTTTGATCCAAGGTTGGGCCAAGTCCTCATGTACATATGTGTGGAAGGAGCTCAATGGAAAAGAGACTCCAAAGACAAGCCACTTCAACTGAGAAGACTGGACCTCAAGCCTGTAGCTAGAGGATGGTTGGAGTTCATTCAACACTCCATCATTCCCACTAGCAACTGATCTGAAGTTACTGTGGATCGGGCCATCATGATTCATAGCATCATGATTGGAGAGGAAGTAGAAGTTCATAAAGTCATCTCCCATGAAATCTACAAAATAGCCGATAAGCCCTCCAACACGACAAGGCTAGCTTTTCCTCATCTTATTTGCCATCTATGTTACTCAGCTGGAGTTATCATAGAAGGAGAAATCCTCGTTGAAGAGGATAAGCCCATCACTAAGAAGAGGGTGGAGCAAGCAAGAGAGACCCTCCACGGATCTCAAGAGATGCATGAGAAAGCTCATCATCAAGAAATCCCTGAGATGCCTCAAGGGATGCACTTTCCTCCCAACAACTATTGGGAACAACTCAACACTTCCCTAGAAGATTTGAGTTATAATGTGGAACAATTAAGGGTGGAACATCAAGAGCACTCCATCATTCTCCATGAAATAAGAGAAGATCAAAGAGCAATGAGGGAGGAGCAACAAAGGCAAGGAAGGGACATAGAAGAGCTTAAGGACATTGTTGGTCCTTCAAGAAGAAGACGCCACTAAGGTAGATTCATTCCTTGTTCTTACTTTTCTGCTGTTCGGTTTTTATATTAAATGTTTATCTATGTTTTGTGTCTCTACTTCATGATCATTAGTAGTTAGTAACTATGTCTTAAAGTTATGAATAATTCCATTAATCTTTCACCTCTCTTAAATGAAAAATGTTTTTAATTCAAAAGAACAAAGAAGTACATGAATTCCGAATTTATCCTTGAATTTAGTTTAATTATATTGATGTGGTGACAATACTTTATGTTTTGTGAATGAATGCTTAAACAGTGCATATTTTTTATCTTGTTGTTTATGAATGTTAAAACTGTTGGCTCTTGAAAGAATGATGAACAAAGAGAAATGTTATTGATAATCTGAAAAATCATGAAATTGATTCTTGAAACAAGAAAAAGCAGTGAAAAACAAAAGCTTGCAGAAAAAAAAAGAGAAAGCAAGCAGAAAAAGCCAATAGCCCTTAAAATCAAAAGGCAAGGGTAAAAAAGATCCAAGGCTTTGAGCATCAATGGATAGGAGGGCCCAAGGAAATAAAATCCAGGCCTAAGCGGCTAAACCAAGCTGTCCCTAACCATGTGCTTGTGTCATGAAGGCTCAAGTGAAAAGCTTGAGACCGAGTGGTTAAAGTCGTGATCCAAAACAAAAGAGTGTGCTTAAGAGCCCTGGACACCTCTAACTGGGGACTCTAGCAAAGCTGAGTCACAATTTGAAAAGGTTCACCCAGTCATGTGTCTGTGGCATTTATGTATCCGGTGGTAATACTGGAAAACAAAGTGCTTAGGGCCACGGCCAAGACTCATAAGTAGCTGTGTTCAAGAATGAACATACTTAACTAGGAGAATCAATAACACCATCCGAAATTCTAAGTTCCTAGAGAAGCCAATCATTCTGAACTTCAAAGAAAAAAGTGAGATGCCAAAACTGTTCAGAAGCAAAAAGCTACAAGTCCCGCTCATCTAATTAGAATTAATATTCATTGATATTTTGGAATTTATAGTATATTCTCTTCTTTTTATCCTATTTGATTTTCAGTTGCTTGGGGACAAGCAACAATTTAAGTTTGGTGTTGTGATGAGCGGATAATTTATACGCTTTTTGGCATTGTTTTTAGGTAGTTTTTAGTAAGTTCAAGCTACTTTTAGGGATGTTTTCATTAGTTTTTATGTTAAATTCACATTTCTGGACTTTACTATGAGTTTGTGTGTTTTTCTGTGATTTCAGGTAATTTCTGGCTGAAATTGAGGGACTTGAGCAAAACTCTGATAGGAGGCTGACAAAGGACTGCTGATGCTGTTGAAATCTAACCTCCCTACACTCGAAAAGGATTTTCTGGAGCTACAGAACTCCAAATGGCGCGCTCTCAACGGCGTTGGAAAGTACACATCCAGAGCTTTCCAGCAATATATAATAGTCCATACTTTATTCGGGAATTGATGACGTAAACTGGCGCTCAACGCCAGTTCCATGTTGCTGTCTGGAGTAAAACGCCAGAAACACGTCACGACCCGGAGTTGAACGCCCAAAACACGTTACAACTTGGCGTTCAACTCCAAAAGAAGCCTCAGCTCGTGGATAGATCAAGCTCAGCCCAAACACACACCAAGTGGGCCCCGGAAGTGGATTTATGCATCAATTACTTACTCATATAAACTCTAGTAGCTAGTCTAGTATAAATAGGATAATTTACTATTGCATTAGACATCTTTGGTCTCAGTTTTATTTTATTTTTCATCTGAGGAGACTATTGATCAAGTTTTGGGGGGCTGGCCATTCGGCCATGCCTGAACCTTTCACTTATGTATTTTCAACGGTGGAGTTTCTACACACCATAGATTAAGGGTGTGGAGCTCTGCTATACCTCAAATTTTAATGCAATTACTATTATTTTCTATCCAATTCGAATTATTCCTATTCTAAGATATTCGTTGCACTTCAACTTGATGAATGTGATGATCCGTGACACTCATTATCATTCTCACCTATGAACGCGCGTGATTGACAACCACTTCCGTTCTATCCTAAACCGGGTGCATATCTCTTGGATTCCTTAATCAGAATCTTCGTGGTATAAGCTAGAATTGATGGCGGCATTCATGGGAATCCGGAAAGTTTAACCTTGTCTGTGGTATTCCGAGTAGGATTCCGGAATTGAATGACTGTGACGAGTTTCAAACTCCTGAAGGCTGGGCGTTAGTGACAGACGCAAAAGAATCAAGGGATTCTATTCCAACCTGATTGAGAACCGACAAATGATTAGCCGTGCTGTGACAGAACATTTGGACCTTTTTCACTGAGAGGATGGGATGTAGCCATTGACAACGGTGATGCCCTACATACAGCTTGCCATGGAAAGGAGTAAGAAGGATTGGATGAAGCAGTAGGAAAGCAGAGATTCAGGAGGAGCACAGCATCTCCATACACCTATCTGAAATTCCCATCATGGAAATACATGAGTAACTTTATCTTTATTTTATGTTTATTTATTATTATTATTTGATTTTCCAAATTCCATAATTTATTTAAATCCGCCTGACTGAGATTTACAAGATGACCATAGCTTGCTTCATACCAACAATCTCTGTGGGATCGACCCTTACGTGAGTAAGGTTTATTACTTGGACGACCCAATACACTTGCTGGTTAGTTGAACGGAGTTGTGACCACACATAATAAAGAGCTATTATCTCGAATTAAATTTCATACAAGTACAAAGAGTACGAATCACAATTTCGTCCACCAGTGCGCAAGATGTGTTTGAAATTAATAAAGAATTTGCAATCATTATACACCTTTTAACCTATTAAAAACAACAGGGCAAAAAACCTGCAAACTTACCTTTCACATCCATCTGAAATAGTAGGTTCAAACTCAGGAGGAAGACTGAACACAATCCAAAATAATGTCAGATCACAAATATGAGTCATTTCCTTGACAGGTTGATTTCCGGATATCATAAGATCAACCTACAAAACAGCACACAAGAGACCATAGACGACTAAATTTTCAATACTATATATAAGCTATTTCTGTTAAAATATCCAATAGCATTCCATAATTGAAAACCACATACCTCTGTTTCAATGCGCTGTCTGCTAATTTTAGCAGCAAGAGCATCTTTCACGTTACCACATGCAGCACCTACTTTCAGATCTTCATCTAGAGTGAATTCAAATCTACCACCTATATATAATAAAACATCTCTCTTAAGCAGAGCTGGAAACCAAGTTCAAGCTTCATAAAAAAGCATACAGAAAAATGTTCACAGGGTATACAAAATGCAAATATCCTAAAAATTAAAGTATACCAAATCTAATGGCTCGAAGAACTCGTAAAGGGTCATCAAGAAAGGTGGCCTTGGGAGGTAAAGGAGTCACTATCCTTCCAGACTTAAGGTCTGAGATCCCTGCAAAGTGCCAAAGAGATTGTTACATGTGGAGATATAAAAAAGAAAAGTGTGGAGGGAAGAGGGGGAGGGAGGGTCAAGTAATTCTTATACTTGTTTTGGCAATAACATCAATTCTAACCTCTCTTCGTGAAATCTTCAACCGAACCAGTGTTGATGTTGTAGAATAAGTTGTCATGCACAACCAAACAGCTTTAGGAAACTATCATTTAAAATGTCCGAATAGGGACTCAAACCAACGTTCACAGAAAAAATGAAGGGCCATAGACCCAGATATATGCACACAAAGATACCTGTTAATTGTCAAATCCCTCATATATGCATCCTCTTCAGGTGTGCCAAAGCTTTGCTGTTAGACATGAAGAGAAACTTTATTTGGTTGAACTCGACTTGGTAATGGGGAGAATATACACAGGCACACATTGCAAAAGTAGATAATCAACATTTCATGTTGGCGTAAAATTAGCTTAAAAAACAAAGAGTATGCAAAACTTAGAGGAAAATCACTTTCATCAATAACAAGACAAGACATTGAAGTAATTCCAACTAGTAGGATTAGCATAACATGTTATACGATAATAAATCAAAAGAGAATAATATGAAATATACATATAACAAGAACATGTTATAACATACCTTAGAAGGAATGCGGCTATTCTCAGTATATTCTTCACTCATTAAGTTAACAAAATCAATCCACATATCAAACAAATGCATCCTTGTTGTCTCCAAATATTTCGACTCGTCAGGGTTGCTGCCAAAAAAAATGCCATTTAAGTTCTACATCGCTCCAAAGAATTCAATTTTCATGACTAAACAGAGTAACACTTGAGAAACATACAATAAAAATGTTTTAAAAAAAGCAATAAGAATGGGAAATTGGGAAGAACATACGACTCAATGAGGCAAACACCTTGAGCCTCTTCACCGATGGACAACAAGTACTCCCTCACCTTGTCAACAAACTCAGTGCCCATTATATTATCAAGAGCGATATCAATGTCATAGCAATCCTTCCCCAGGAGCTGCAAAACCAACCAAATTCAAACTCCTAACGGAAAAATTATAGGTAAAGAGCTATGTAGAGAGAAAAGAGCATAGGACCTTGTCGCGTACCCAGTCGCCGGCAACGCGGAGCTGAGTTTGGAGGTTAAAGTGGCAAAGAGTGGCGAGAAGCCTATTGAAGATTTTGCGCTCCATGTACCTGAAGAATGTGCTGAGTGGCAATCGACATTGGTGCGCAGGCGGAGTAAATTGGAAATGACGGCGTAGAGATGATTGTTGTTGTTGTTGTAATGTTATTGTTCTTTTTGGAAGCAGATAGTTAAGAGGAAGAGGAATAGTCGTAACAGTTGGTGTGCGTAAGAGTGAGAATCAAGTGAGGAAGAAATGGCTGGTTGCAGTTTTCAAAGTGAATTTCATGGAATCCTTATACGGTTTTGAATGCAGACACTTTGTATAACACACTGCTCAAAATTGTGACGCTTGCCCATTTCTGTCATGCTCTATGCTTGTATAACAAAAGTATAAGTGGTGAGTTCAATTCTTAGTTTATAGCGAAGGGTAATAAAGGGAAAACCGTAAAAACACAACATGAAATACAAGTGCTTGCAAAAACTATGATGGCATGAAACGTGCCTGTTAGAGATGTATAAAGGAGGTAAGAGTTTATAATTAGACAAGAAAAGAAAGGCCAAAATATCTATCCTATATTCTTATTCACATATTTCTTCATCCACAAGTATGAGGCAAATCTTCATCCAAATTGTGAGCTTCATACAAC
Organism: Arachis hypogaea; assembly: GCF_003086295.3. Lineage (NCBI taxonomy): Eukaryota > Viridiplantae > Streptophyta > Magnoliopsida > Fabales > Fabaceae > Arachis > Arachis hypogaea. The sequence goes on from NC_092037.1 coordinate 10,208,458, forward strand.
TTTGAAGCGGCAGCACAACCACAAGTCATGCGTGCATGAAGTGATTCCCAGTATCAGCTGCTGTCCACACAGCTAACTCTGGCTATGCTCCCTCCATCCAAGGCATCTCGGTGCATGGTATGGAACAGACAAATGAGCGTTCCAACATCACTCCAACTTTACACGCTTAGAGTTGGCTTTTCTTAACCAGTCAATGCATTCCTCACTAGTTCCAGAAGGATTGGCAAGTTGCCATGCCATTGATTTTTCTAGCTACAAGTGAAAATGGTATATTAGAACCTCAAATTTAGTAAGCATTCAGTGTGCATGACTGTGCGAGTAAAAATGCAGTAAATAGAATGACTTACCCACTCCTTAACCAGTGGTCCTCCTCCTTTAAGCTGTAAGACATTCATAACATCTTTGCCACTGATCAATGGCTTCACCTCCCAAACTTTGTTGAGGCCTGTTATCCACCAAAATACGTTAATAGTTACATAATGTGTGGGCTCCCAATCACTTAAAGTGGTAAAAGTTATAACTAAAATAAAGCCAAGCATAGATAGAACAAAGAAAAGAGATACAACTTCAAATGCTCAGCAAACTAGGATCACGAATATGAAGTAGAACAGGTAGATGCTGCAGTAAATTTTCAGTAAAAGCTATACACATCTTACACCTTCATTCTTCAAAGGATGCAAGCAATAGATACAGGCATCAATGCTACAAGTTAAACGACTAATACAGCTCACCTAGTTTTATTATAGCACTCTCCACTGTATTAAACAGATCTCTCCGTTTGTGCAATTGTAAGGATTCATCCTCAATGTTGTTAATGTCAATGGGATGTAATAATATGGATACCAATAGTGCAACTCTCCATAAATCTTTAAGCTCCCTCAAGAGAAAACCTAAATAAATCAAATATAAAATCTTGGTCATGTCAGATGCAATCCATAATGTAAAATAACTTTACAGTCACATCCTAGAGCAACAGATTTCCTTTCATTAAATTGAGGTAATCTATCAAGTAGCTTAAAACAAACTTGATTACTTAAAAAGCAAAGTGTAGATTGTGGCTTGAGCGAAGTGCAAATACTATATAGGAAACAATGATTAAAAATGAACAGAGGGGAGTGTCTATGGCTAAGTTCCACTAGGAAACCCAATAATTTAGATGAAAACCACAACATAGTAAAGCATAATAAAATTAGCATACAGCACAACTTACAAAACTAGCAAATTAAGTTAACTGAAGATTGAGAGCAACAAGAGCTAAGCTACCAGAAATAATAAGGAAGAACTGCCAATACTAAGGTAGCAGACCAAGATCAATTTACCTGTTAGAACCCGGACTCTAGAAGCAACAGAGACATCATCAATCAATCGTCTCATCCAACCAACATCATCAGATTGCAAACCCTCGTTAGATGCAAGACAAGGAATCAATGACAAGAATTTCTGTGATGCTCGGTGTAAATCAAGCACCTGGATTTTGAAACACAATTACAAACACATTAACCAATTGAAACATTAACCAGATTCTGAAAAACTGAAATAATTTATATTACAGATGTTAGAACTCTGTTATTCTGGGGTTTACTAAGGGTAAATGGTAACTGACCATTTCTGCATCCTTGGATTTTCGCTTGAGTGAGTCATGAATAATATAATTGACAACAGGAACCTATAATTCAAAATAATGTTATTGTCTTAAACCAGCATGTCATTGGAATACAAGAAAACTGACTAAAGAAACTGCATTACATAACAATATTAAAATGTTCCTCGTAAATAGATTTTGTGGATAAAATCAGCTTCAGTTTTCAATTGAGTATCAGGTAAAACTTGAGCTCAATATTACCAATCCTTGAAATGAGACAAATAGTCCCTCCCAAGATTGTCTAATAGCGTGGTTGTCATCTCTACTTGTGTCACGTGACAGTCTAACAAGATATAGATTGTGGTTTCTACATGTCTAATATGAAATATTTCCAAAACACAAACCAATGAAAAAAAGAGGAGAAGAACAAAGCAAGACACTAGATTTCTAATTTAGACACTTTGCTAGATGTATCGATTCAAAGCCCAAAAAAAATTACAAATTCGAAAATAGTATCACATAGAATGGACAAGACACATACCACCTTCGCTTTCTTTACTTGGTAAGTGGTATTTTTAAGTGGGAGAAACAAAGCAGCAAAAAGTGACAACCTCCTTTCTTCGTCCTAAGTAACACAGAAATCATTTATCATGACCAGATATAATCAAGCAAAAATAAATTGATAATGGAATGACAACAACTTATTGTGACAATATATGTGAAAATGGATTATGGTAAAAATGAAAAACTCATTACTCACTGTAAAGGTTGACTGTTTGAGTAAATGGAGAAGGTTCCATGCAGTATCCAAGTAAGCAATGCAAAGTCTGGATAAAGTGAAAGAATTAGCTGATCACCATTGCCAAGAAAGATGAACATTTTATCTTGTGCAAGAGTATAGTAAAAAACAAAATAGAGAGCCAAGAGGGGAAAATGTTACAAGTATAGGGTATAGCCATTTACATAGGGATGGAATAAAAGTGAGAAAAGTGTCTCTTCATAATTTGTTTAACTGCTACTGTAGTATTGCTAGTAAACCAAACAATTTTTTCTTATCCACAGGTTTTGTGGGCCTTGCCCTTGGGCAATTCATGTCATCTGTCAAGTTCAACTCATGTCTGATCTTGTATCAAAAGTTAAATGAATACTAGCGCCAATAAGAGACATATGTGTTTATGTATAAAATTGATGCATCTCCCATCCAACTTATGGATTTCACGTCTATTCCTTTTCATAAGATTTGGTTTTACAAACAACTCGAGATATTATATTTCACAAGGCTTTTATAACATGCAAGGTGATGAGGGAAAAAAAAGAAATGAACTTTATATATATATATGACTAGGATTGTGTGTGTGAGTGCAATAACAACACACGTCACAATGAGTATAATGATACTTCTTTCAAATTTGAAGTTCACAACAAATATATAAGGCTGCTAGTGGTGCACTAACCATTATTGTTTTTTATTCTTTCTTTTTTGGGTAAAAGTGGCAATAATATTCAGCTAACTCTATCTATGTGCGCAAGATGTGTTTGAAATTAATAAAGAATTTGCAATCATTATACACCTTTTAACCTATTAAAAACAACGGGGCAAAAAACCTGCAAACTTACCTTTCACATCCATCTGAAATAGTAGGTTCAAACTCAGGAGGAAGACTGAACACAATCCAAAATAATGTCAGATCACAAATATGAGTCATTGCCTTGACAGGTTGATTTCCGGATATCATAAGATCAACCTACAAAACAGCACACAAGAGACCATAGACGACTAAATTTTCAATAATATATATAAGCTATTTCCGTTAAAATATCCAATAGCATTCCATAATTGAAAACCACATACCTCTGTTCCAATGCGCTCTCTGCTGATTTTAGCAGCAAGAGCATCTTTCACATCACCACATGCAGCAGCTACTTTCAGATCTTCATCTAGAGTGAATTCAAATCTAGCACCTATATATAATAAAACATCTCTCTTAAGCAGAGCTGGAAACCAAGTTCAAGCTTCATATAAAACAATACAAAAAAATGTTCACAGGGTATACAAAATGCAAATATCTTAAAAATTAAAGTATACCAAATCTAATGGCTCGAAGAACTCGTAAAGGGTCATCAAGAAAGGTGGCCTTGGGAGGTAAAGGAGTCACTATCCTTCCAGACTTAAGGTCTGAGATCCCTGCAAAGTGCCAAAGAGATTGTTACATGTGGAGATATAAAAAATAAATGTGTGGAGGGAAGAGGGGGAGGGAGGGTCAAGTAATTTTTATACTTGTTTTGGCAATAAGATCAATTCTAACCTCTCTTCGTGAAATCTTCAACCGAACCAGTGTTGATGTTGTAGAATATGCTGTCATACACAACCAAACAGCTTTAGGGAACTATCATTTAAAATGTCCGAATAGGGACTCAAACCAACATTCATAGAAAAAATGATGGGCCGTAGACCCAGATATATGCACACAAAGATACCTGTTAATTGTCAAATCCCTTCTATATGCATCCTCTTCAGGTGTGCCAAAGCTTTGCTGTTAGACATGAAGAAAAACTTTATTTGGTTGAGAACTCGACTTGGTAATGGCGAGAATATACACAAGCACACATTGCAAAAGTAGATAATCAACATTTCATGTTGGCATAAAATTAGCTTAAAAAACAAGAGTGTGCAAAACATAGAGGAAAATCGCCTTCATCAATAACAAGACAAGACATTGGAGTGATTCCAACAAGTAGGAATAGCATAACATGTTATACGATAATAAATCAAAAGAGAATAATATGAAATATACATATAACAAGAACATGTTATAACATACCTTAGAAGGAATGCGGCTATTCTCAGTATATTCTTCACTCCTTAAGTTAACAAAATCAATCCACATATCAAACAAATGCATCCTTGCTGTCTCCAAATGTTTCGACTGGTCAGGGTTGCTGCAACAAAAAAATGCCATTTAAGTTCTACATTGCTCCAAAGAATTCAATTTTCATGACTAAACAGAGTAACACTTGAGAAACATACAATAAAAATGTTTTAAAAAAAGCAATAAGAATGGGAAATTGGGAAGAACATACGACTCAATGACGCAAACACCTTGAGCATCTTCACCGATGGACAACAAGTACTCCCTCACCTTGTCGACAAACTCAGTGCCCATCATATTATCAAGAGCGATATCAATGTCATAGCAATCCTTCCCCAGGAGCTGCAAAACCAACCAAATTCAAACTCCAAACGGAAAAATTACAGGTAAAGAGCTATGTAGAGAGAGAAGAGCGAGGGACCTTGTCGCGTACCCAGCCGCCGGCGACGCGGAGCTGAGTTTGGAGGTTAAAGTGGCGGAATGTGGCGAGAAGCCTATCGAAGATTCTGCGCTCAATGTCCGAAAGTTCGATTTTGTCTCTCACCTGAAGAATGTGCTGAGTGGCAATTGACATTGGTGCGCAGGCGGAGTAAATTGGAAACGACGGCGTAGAGATGGTGGTGGTTGTTGTGGTTGTTGTTGTTATTGTTCTTGTTCTTGTTGGAAGGGGATAATTAAAAAGAGGAAGAGGAATAGTCGTAACAATTGGTGGGCGTAAGAGTGAGAATCTAGTGAGGAAGAAATGGCTGGTTGCAATTTTCAAAGTGAATTTCATGGAATCCTTATACGGTTTTGAATGCAGACGCTTTATATAACACACTGCTCAAAATTGCGGCGCTTGCCCATTTCCCTCATGCTCTATGCTTGTATAACAAAAGTATAAGTGGTAAGTTCAATTCTTAGTTTATAGAGAAGGGTAATAAAGGGAAAACCGTAAAAACACAACATGAAATACAAGTGCTTACAAAAACTATGATGGCATGAAACATGCCTGTTAGAGATTATTTGAGAAAGTGTATAAAGGAGGTAAGAGTTTATAATTAGACAAGAAAAGAAAGGCCAAAATATCTATCCTATATTCCTATTCACATATTTCTTCATCCACAAGTATGAGGCAAATCTTCATCCAAATTGTGAGCTTCATACAACTTTGAAGCGGCAGCACAACCACAAGTCATGTGTGCATGAAGTGATTCCCAGTAATCAAGGTTTTGAAAACCGGACCGGTCATCAAACCGCTTTAATCACTGGTTCACTGGTTCATTGGTCCAACCGGTCCAACTGGTGGTTCAACTGGAAAAACCGTTTTAGAATAAAATAATTAAGGGTACTCCAAGAACTCCTATTAGATGCAACAACATTCAACATTATCACATATTCTCACACACACATACAAAGCCTTAACTCAAAGAACAACCACAGCAAGTGACTTGGAAAGAAAATGTAAACACCGAAACAATCACAAGCATACAGAACATCTGAATATTATTATAGCAAATATAATAATAAAATATCTCTTCTAATGCGTCTCCAAAAATATCCCAAATCAAGAAAACTACATAATCTAATCTGATCCACTTGATTCAAAAAGCTACATATATTAGAACAATTAAGAATCAACTAAGAGAAAAAGAATATGAAGGCCTGGTTGATTTGATTCAATTGCCTGAGATGAAGAATCAAACAGGGCTGAGAAGCTGAGAGTTTAAATGTTAAACCTCAATATTCAAATAACATGACTCCATTATTGTTATTATTACACCTTTCTAATGTCACAAACTCAATATATATTATAGTCCGTTGACACTTGTGTATTCACAACTTGGCCTCATCATTCTGATTCATACCTTAAGTAGAAGAAAAAGTCCCAATCAGCTTTCATTACAATTTTATCCAGAGAGTTGGGGTTTTGGTTCGGAGTTCATGCCAATGATAATGACGAGAGGGATGAATCTGTGAATTAGTAACATAGGCAGTGCAAATTTTTACAAAGTTCATCACAATGATTAACAACAACAAAAAGCACTGAAGGAACACTCAGTAATATAGGCAGTGCAAATTTTAACAAAGCTCATCACAATGATTAACAACAACAAAAAGCACTGAAAGAACAGTGAATCAGTAACATAGGCAGTGCAAATTTAAAATTTAAAAGATATCAATTTAAAATTTATCATCAAATACAATCAGTGAGCAAAGCCAATCAATCAAGCACTGACTGAGCATTCTGTTCTGATTCTATGACTGGGAAGCAACAAATTCAGCAACAAGCAACAAATTTAGCAAATCCTAGTAAAGTCCCGATTTACAGCAAAAAGGCAAATTTATTGATTACCAATTCAGCAACATGCAGAAATATAGGGAGAAGGGAAATCTGGAAAAGAGCGAACACTAAACCAAAACATTAACCAATAATCACAAGGCACTAAACCTTCACCCAGCAATTACAAACAAAGCCAGCAATTACAAACATTAGCACATTATAAAACATTCCAAAACACTAAACCTTCACCCAGCAAAACCAGCAACTACAAACAAAGCCATCAGTAAATTTGAACAAAACCATAATCAGAATTCAGAAAAATCAATGTCTAATCTTATTTATAAGAATATTCAGAAAGGATGGATACTCACAAATTTAGCATGATTTTGAAGTAGAACAAGGATGAGGGCAGATGAAATCAGTGGTAACATGATGGCAAGGCACGACAGAGGCAGCAACAGAGGTAGCAGCACTGGCGGCCGTCTTCGAGCTCAAACACGGCGGAAGCAGCAAAGGCTTCACCCTTCGCGCGCCTCCTCCCACGACCTCCACCCCTTCTTTCCCCTTTGCAGCGGGACGCGACGGCAGAGGAGAGTGGAGCATATGCGATGCGACGGCAGAGACGAGCTGCGACGACGCTGAAACAGTAGGGACGACGGTTGGACCAGATTCGACGGCGGCGGTGACACAGCTTGAAGAGGAGAGTGATGGAGGCTAGGGTTTGAGCTGACGAAGACCAGCGAGGCAGCGAATGACGGCGAGCTCGAGGAAGACGCACCGATTTCCGAGTGAGGGATAAGCGCGGAGGATCGGACGAAAACACGGTGGTGCTTGACTGCAACGAACGGCGGCGCTGAGCCCTGTGGCGGTGGGGGATCTAGGGTTGTGTTTTGGGGAGAAAGATTGAAGAATGGCTCAACGGGAAGATGCTAAGGAGACCTGGCCATTTCATTTTCTAACAGAACAGAAAACGGCGCCGTTTTCAAAACCGGCCGGGTCCCGGTTCGGTCCGACCGACCGGTTCTCGGCCGGTTCAGCAGTTTGAAAATGGTTTTGATTCTGGCGGTTTTTTATGTTGAACCAAACCGTAAAAAAAATCGGTTCACGGTTAAATCGGTCGGACCGGTTAGTCTGGTCCGGTCCGGTTTTCAAAACCTTGGAGTAGAGTGATTCACGAATTGGTAGGGGGGTTGTTGGGGGAAGGGGTGAGGGTGTAAACGGTAAACGCATTAACGCAACGTTGGGTTTTTTTTTTCTCAAAAAAATCAAAACAGCGTCGTTTATCAAGAACCGGCGGGTTATCGGTCTGGGCGTCTGGCCCAACCGACCGGTTCCCGACCGGTTCGGCGATTTGACAGCGATTTTTCAAGAGACGGTTATTAGAGGCAGACTGGACCATTTTTATTGCCGGTTCCAGTTGACCGATTCAACCGGTCGGGGCGGTCTGGTTTTCAGAACATTAAATTCTAACTATTATTTAGAATCCCTCTAGGGAGCCAATGGAGTATACTATTTGTACGATGTGTACAATAGACTGTTTATTTGGTCCAATATGAGTTAAAAAATGAACATCCAGGTAAAATACTACTAATTTCTCAAACACAGTACTCCTATACTATTCAGAATAACCATCCGGATACCAGGGATAATAAACATCTAACATCCTACTGAATCGAACATCTCTAAACCCCCATTGTATACATTGTACATATACTCCATTGGCTCCCTATACTTCCTTTTTTTATTATTGTAAAAGAGGCAATTACAAATTTAACATTTTAACTAGTATAAATGGATAAATAAGTTAATCTATCAAATCGTTGATTTTTTTTTAAATTAGGAGTGAGATTTATCAATAAGTCACGAGTTCGAGTTTTTCTATTGATATATTAGCAAATTATTTTTTATAGAGATCACTTAATCTAATTATTTGATTGTTGAGGGGTCGATTTAACAAGTTATTTGAATGATTAGTAATTATTTAAGAATCATTAAATAATAAAAAATCTTCAAAACTAAAAAAAAAGGAGAAATAAAAAATTGCTTTATCCAAACAAATAATAAAAAAAATAATATTTATTCTAAAAATAAAAATTAAATTATTTAACATTTTTATTATATTTTAATATTTAACACTAAATACAAGACTAAAATATAACTATTTTAAAAATATTATAATTAGTAAGATAGAGAAAATCGAAATTTTACGTAAAATAAAAAAAGTAAATTAAGTATGTAAAACATAAAATTTTAACAAAATTTAAATCGTAAAATCGTCAAATCTAGTATAAATTTTATAAAATTGATTGATTAATTTAAAATCGTAATATCAAAAAATTTTAAAAATTAAATTGAGATTCTAGTTACTATCATAATTGGATAATTTTGGCCTACACTTTATTTATTTATATAATTTGTCGTATAAATAATATATTTTAATTTAGGTAAATATAATTGATCTAAAATTTTAGAAAGAATAAATTATATTTTATAAATTGAATCTTAACAAATTATATTTTTAAACATTTAAAAAATAATTCATCCAAAATTAAAATTATAAAATTTTACCGAATGATTAGCCATTAAAACATACCCAATAAAAAAAATCAAAAAGTCATACTAATAAACGATTTTTGTTCATAGATGAGCGACAAAGAAAAAAAAGGTTTGGAAATCCCTAGACCTTTGATGAATGGAGCTGAAAACTTGAAAATATCAAAATAATAAGAGTAGCTGATCCACTTGCAAGAGAAATTTAGAGAACCATAGAAGGTTTTTTTTTTCTTTCCCCTTTCACGGTAATCTCTCAGTCTCTTGTTCTGTTCTTCTCGCACTATGTCTCTTCCTTTTTTTTTCGTCTCTTATTTTTGTCCCTAAAACCCATGCTATATATGCTGATTTTGATTCAAAAATTTTTTTTTTATTATTTTAAAAAATATCACACCAATGTTTCTTCTTTTGTTATTGCTGCAAAATTTTCAGGGCTTTTGGGTTTGTGGGTTCTGTTTAATTTCATGGGATTCTTTGCTTTTGTGACATTATTTATTTCTTAGTTATACTTTTTAATTTTCTTTCATCCTTATGTATATAATTTGTTGTGAGCATATAATTAGTTAGCTGTATTACTTGCTAATTGCTTGCTTTTAGTTGTGATTGAACATTTGTCAATGTGTTCTTGTTGGTTGATTTACCTGTTAGTATCAAACTTTTGGAGATTTTATTCATATTTCTTCGTTTTGATGGCACCCTTTATTTGTTTTCAGTGATTTTCTACCTACCATGAAGAGGACAATGCCATGGAGTGATGATGATGATGACTCCTCGGGTGACGAGTCGCCGGCTTCGCATTCCGACTCTGACAATGATAATGAAGCCAGTGGGAAGAAATCAAAAGGTATTTGATTGAATGAATTGGTGACATGTATGATGAAGTTCTGATCTTATGAAAAGTTCTTGATTGAATGATAGGTGCAGATTGTATCTAGTCTGAATCTATGTGTCACACTGTGACTCCCTTCATTTCAAACTAAAAGGTCGATTTGAATGAATGATAGGTGCAGATTGTACAAATTGCATACTAGAAAAATTAAAACGACTTGTCAATATGAAATGGAGGGAGTAGATTCTGAAGAGTATCCTAGTTGTGTTGAAAGATGAATGTGGCAATGCACATAGATGGTTGTTATGATTATGTACAAAAACTGTGTTTCGAGCTGTGTGACGGTTGTAAATATCCCAACATATATATTATTCACAATGTATCTCATGGTTTTATTCTCTATATTTGCTTCAACTCTAGCGTGTGTATCAACTTCCATTCTAGTTGTGAAACCTTGATATGGTTCTTTCAGGTTTTGTTTTGAATATTTCCGAGCACAAAAACAAAAAATGGAACATTCCTTGATGATCATATCGTTGTTGGCAACTGATAGAGTAGAATTTCTAAGGGTATTTTCTAACCAAACATACCCTAAAGTTGAGAGATGGTTGAGAGACAATTTATGGAAGAGAGGTTGCACAATTTGATGATGCTGCATTGTCAGATAGGTTGTTTCTTGTTAATGTGGATAGTGATTAATAATCCAGTGATAATGTTGAGGATAATTGCATACCAAGCAATTACTGATGATTATATAATTATGGTCTTCCAGAGGATGTTACGTTACCTAATGTTGTGATCCATGTCATGAAATGTTACATTACCTAATGACAACATAACTTAGAAGAATTGATTGAGATCTATACATGCATAAAAAGGATTGACAAATGTGAGTATACAATCAACTAAGACAAATGTGATTCCAGTTATGGTTTCTTTAGCTTCTAGAATAACAGATATTTGGGCAAATTATGACGACCTTCACTCAGGTTTGGCGAAATTCATCGTGATTCTCATCTATTTGTCTAGGTGACATTGACCTTTCTGAGGTTACTGTCTTGTTTATAGAGTCTTAGTATCATATTATAAAAAATACGAAAGTATCAAGTGTATTACTACTCAAATCTATGGATAGGTGATTTTAGAAAGAAGTTGGATTTCACGAAACCTGGGGAGAGGCCGGTATAATTCGTCCTAGATATTTTCGATTGAACTTAAATGAGAAACATTGGGATCTTTAGCACGATTGGTGAGTGTTGTTGGTTCATGAAGTTCCTAGTTTCCATAACCAATATTATTATTATTGCTTCATACTTGGTGCTTTTAAAAAGTTGACATATTGAAATTTGCTCACTATTTCGATTGCAATATGATTTTTCTGTACATGTCTGCAGGAAAATCTGGGAAGCAGAAAAGTGCTGCAATTGACTTTGAAGCTCTGAGGCGGCATGGATATAAAGGTGGGCCGTCGGTATTGAGGGTACCCCCGCTGAAAGAAGGCGACACAAAGCAGGATTGGTCTTGGTCCACTGGAAGAGACAAGCGTGACAACAAGGAAACTGAAGAATCGTACGAACAGCGACAGAAAACAAGAGAGGCTATATCGACTGGAGAGCAGCTGGCGACTGTTCAGACTCGGAACGATAAGAAGAATCTTTCATTCTCTCAGAAGGAAAAGAGGAAAAGAGAACTTGGTCAGGCAAGTAGAGGGAAAAGTTATGTTGAAGAAGAGAAGAGGTTGTTGAGGGAAAGTGGTATATATTCTGGTTTTGATTCTTGATTTGCTAGGGTAGAATCCACTTCATCATGTAGAAAAAAGTTCACTATCATCTGTGGTTTTGTTGTAATGAAAAAGATTTGTTAGTAACTTGAAAGTGTGAAACATCAAACATATGAATTAGAGGGATGTTTTTAATAGATTAAAGCAGCGAGACACCAAGTATAAGGCTTTACCTATTGAAAGTGAAAGGAAATTGCAAGGTAAGTTTGCAATCGGTTAAAAGTTTTCTTTAATGTGACTCAGATGTTTTCACGAGATGTAGTTCATGGTATGATGGGTGTGTGGCGTCTTCTTAGATCCCATGTAAGATGATTTTCAATAAATATGTTTTTGAACAAATTTATGGGAATGAAGAATATATAGTTGAAGTTGAAAAGATTCGTAAATTGTGCGCTAATTTGGTTGATGAGTATCAACATAAGACTGATGCAAGTGGAAATAACGATGATAACTTTTCTAAACAATCTGATTTGTCACGTGGGGAAAACCAATTTGAGAAAGTTGATATGTTTTAGTGATGAACATGAATAGAACTAGAATTTCTATTGGTAGAACTGAGTTGGATAATTACTTAGAAGCATAGGTGGAGCTTAATTCAGACAAGAGGGGACATTTTTTATAAAAGAATTAGTAGCACTTTTTTAAAAGATAAAAAATAGTTTAATTGGCTTAAATATTTTATTATGACTTAAAGTATTCAATAAATTCAATAAGCAACAATATCTCTATCTTTAAGTTCAAATATAAAAAATTAGATATTTTTTATTTATTTAATTTAATATTATTTTATATTTTACTGTTTATTTAATTTAATTTTTTATATGATAAAAAATAATAGAATATTCAATAAGTATTAATATTATTGTATTTGTATAAATTGATAAAAAAATTTAATAATATAAATTTTAATATTTGTTCTTCTAACTTTTTCTTTACATATTTTACAGGATATATATTCAAATTTTTATATAAAATAATAATGAAAAATCAAAGAATTGATGCATATTTTAAGAGGAAGGCTAATATTTAAGAAGGAGAACATATAACTTTTACAATATCAACATATGTAGATAGTTCTTCTACTTTAATGAATTACGAAGAAAGTGAGATACAACCTTCAAAAGTTTAAAAAGTTATATCTAATGAGTTTGACCTTAATTTTTTGGAACAAAACACTGGAAAACGGCTTTAAATTTGGCAATATTATCTAAACCAGAGAGATGAGATTAGACGAGTTTATCTTGAATGAAGTTCATATCAAAAGCATCTTGACAATTATTCTCTATCTGACCCCAGAAAATTTTGTTTCATGTTTTGCCACTTAATTAGAAAAGCCTCCTTTGCCATTAAAGCTAAATGGATACAAATACCCAATTCTCCAAACAAGGGATTTGTTAGCTATTCCAATTTGTTTCTGAGTGTGTTTTTAGCATAAGTACTAGGTTGGTGAGTCCTTATCGGAATAGGTTGCATCCAAAAACTGTTGAAGCTTTAATGTGCTCTCAAAATTGGTTATTGGCAGATGGAAGAAAAAGGTAACATTTCCTAATTTTTACTTCTATTTATATTAATATGTTTGTTTGTTGTTTGTCACATTTTGCATTGTTTGTAGGTGGGAACATAATTAGCACAAATGATTATGCTAAATTTGGTGAATATTTTGCTCTCCTGATATTGGAGATACACCACTTCATTCACTTGGTATAATTCTATAAGCATTTTTCTTTATCCTTCTAAATACATTTGATTATTTTACATGTTAATTTGTGTATTTTTTTTAATAATTGCAGATGCAATTGAAGGTGTTCAAGGACAATCAATGTTCTAACTAGATGTTTAAAAATAAATGTTTAATAAAGATTAATGGATCAAATGAATTTATTCTTTATAATGTGAGAATTTAAAATTTTCTTTAGCTCAAGATTATTTTGATGTTTTAATGTTAATTTGATGCATTAGCTATATCTTATATGTTATTGTAAACAATTTAGAAATGTCTTTTGTATTTAATTATATTTCTAAACCCTAAAGTATTTAATTACAGAGGAATACAAGAGTACATATCTTTTTAAATTATTCTGTTAGGATTTTTAATTTAACAGAATTTTTATGCTATTAAAGTCAACAAAACATTCTTAACAGAATGTTATGATTTCGTGAAATACTATGACAGATTTTTTTCTGAATTAATTGAATAAACCGAATAAATCGAACCAATAATTTTAATAAACGATTGGATTCGATGATTTTTTTTTTAAATAACCGAATCAAATTGCATCGCAAATACCCAGTCGCAGAATTTAAAACAAAATTTTGGAGGAGCAAAAAATTTAATAATAATATTTATATTAAAATTAAATTTATAAATATAATTATTTTTTATGTTTGTTTTTAATAAGATAATAAATAAATAATTCTACAAATAAAAAATATAAAATAATTTATAATGGTACTCTTCGAGTCTTTAGTGACTTGAAATTTTTAATAATTGAATTAGAACTAAATTTTTAGCAATGTATAATATTTATTAAATTTTTTTATCAATTTATACAAATACAATCATATCAATATTTATTAGATATTCTAATAAAGAAGCTGCCAGCAAAGTAGCGTATTTTTATAACGATGGTTTTTTATCTTTTATTTTATTAGATGATTTTTCTTATTTTTATCTTTTTTGTTAGATAACTTTTTTTTATTTGATTTGATTGTTAGATGATTTTTTTATTTTTTTTGATAAATAACTTTTTTATTTGATTTGATTTTTTATCTTTTAATTTTAATGTGTTGTCAAAACCAAGAAAAGCTCACTCAGTTCAATCCAAATCCAACATGTTTTTAATGTTTAAAATTAAAAACTATTGTACAATAAAAATAAGAAATGAGAATTAAACTTGAATGCTTTAACTCATAGTAAAATATTTGAATCAACTGAATTATTTTTTTATTTTTTAAAGAATTACTATTAATTTTTTTATAAAAAATTTGAGAGACCATGGCTGTCATTATCTCAACTAAGCTCGGTCCTGCAAATACCCTATTATTAGTCATACATTGATAGAAAAAAAAAAAAGTATAGAATGCAGTGTAACAAAATATATAATTTTGACAAAAAAAATCTCATGATAAAATACAGTACTCCCATTAATTATAGTTGATATTTGTTAATACGTTCATAGATAAAAAATTATTAAATAATTGATGAGAATACTGTATTTTATAATGCACTCTAACTAAAATTATGTATTTTGTTATATAATATTTAATTTTTTTTATATTTCTTTATGATTAGCATCCTTACATTAAGATTTAAATTATAATAAAATATAATAATTTAATTAATTATATATGATAAAATTATCAAATAATTAGGAGTAATACAATTTATATCATGATTTTTGTTGTAACTTATTTTGTTATACTATATTTTAGATATTTTTTTGTATTTTTTATAATTAATAATATCACATCAATTATTATGGTATTTTATTATGATAATTGATTATACGACAAAATATATTTAAATTGATAAAATACAATGTACTTCCACTGATATTCTAATAATACTCTTACATTAAAATATTTATGTTATTAAACTTAGTTGAAGTAGTAAACATATTTAATATAACATTATTTATATTAATATTAATTTATTATTAATTATGTCATATAAATAATAATCAAAACAATTTTGCGCTTAGTTTTTGCTATTGGATCGTTTCCTGGTTTTTTTTTTTTTTCTTTTCGTCTCTCGGTAAGAGGCCGAAATCATACCAGTGCCACTTTGGCAAAAAAAAAAAAAAAACTTCTCTTGAGAATTATTGGATTATTTTGTATAAAGCTTTCAAATAAAGTGTTTTAATAGAAATTGGCTGGATACTCATTGACATTTGAATCTAAGACTTAGGTAATATTGAATGAATTTTATTCTAGGGTAAATCCAAATTTGGAAACGAACATTCCTCAGTTATTTCATAATCAACGTGAAGAGTGGTTGGATTTTGGAATCTTCAAACTATCTATATATTATGCATCCTAATTTGCATTTTCCGTCTGATTATTTGCATCCGTCCTTGGAAGGGTTGTGACTCGAGACCTATATGATGGAAGGATATTTTAACTGAAGCGATTTCTAGCTTTGTTATTAATGATTTGAAGAATTACTTGCATTATTGTAAAGTATACATCATCCCTTGTAACTCTAGGATACAAGTTACAAAGATTGTGTAACAAGTAATCAACTTCAACCTTCAAGATGTTGGTTGTTCATCAATGTAGTGAGATCCAACAACTAATTTACACTTTCAGCCATCCATCAAGCCCCCTCATCGAAATCTTGGCGAAAAGGCGTTACCAACTCTGGTTTTATTGATCCTGCATAAACATAAAATTATCAAGATGTTTATGTATTCAATCGAAAATCCAAAATTACTGGTGACTTGGGAGGCAGGGAAAAATAGAAGTAACACAGCAAATTAAGTGACATGAACATGACTCCTCTTTTTAAGTAAACAATTGATGTTTCAAGGTGAGTTGCTTAATGTCAACTTAAAGATTCTTACATTATTAGTAAAAGATTAAGAGAATGATAGTTCAGAAAATAGATTTCATTGAAGCAACATGATCATATCAACTTGTTCGAGGAGGTCGAAAATGAGAGTGAGAGAAGGAACATGTAATGTATTAGTCTATGACCAAATAATCAAACTAATCTGGGGAAGGAACTGTCTAAGCTCCTAGCACAGGGTTTTTCATCTCTAGAACTCAAACTTGAGACCACTGCGAAAATAAGGGCGAAGTTGGTATATGTAATGTATTTTTATCTGCATTTCTTACTGATATCGAAATACCAACTTCCCCTTTTCTCATTTTTCACTTATTCAGAAAGCAGAACTTGAAGTGTTATAACTCATGCCGGCATAAAAGTGTCAACATCAAAAGAGAAATAAGAGAGAATATCTAAGTGGTTAAGTGCTATCCTATTGCAATATTGCTAGTAATATGATATAGGCGAAAACTTAGGTACAGTTGTTTTCATGTGAAATTGATAATCGAAAATCGTTAGATGATTTGACAGATTTGACTAAATTATCATCTAACAGTTATTAACTATCAACTTCACATGAAAACAACTGCATGTGAATTTTTACCTATGATATAATACAGCAAAGATAGTTAACTAACCTTTACGCTGAAAAGAACACTGCCATCAGAAACCTGTTCACCAACTTTAGCTTGAAGCCCATGCACAAAACCAGATGATGGTGCCTTTACAACATGCTACAGAAAGTACAAAAACGAGTTACTAAATGAAGATTGAAGAAAGGAGTCTTTAAGGGTGTGTTTGGTTGCAGGGTAAAATTGAGTTGAAAATTTTTATAGACGAATTCCATGTGTAAAAATACACATGGATGATGGAACTTATTGATTGAAAATTTTTACCCCATTTTTTATCTGCCAACTAAACATGTCCTTAAGGAGCAACAGCACATACCTCCATCTTCATTGCTTCTAACACTATGACAGGTTGTCCCTCCTCGACTCTTGTCTTGTCGTTCACTAAAACCTTAACCACCAAGCCTGCCATGGGTGCCACTACAGTCCCTTGAGGGTGGGCTGATGTCTCAAATTTGGGTTTATGTTGGGACTCTTCGTCCTCGGACAAATCAAGACCTAGCTTCTCTCTAAAATAATGATGATGGGACCCTTGCCAAATATGGATATGCCTTATTTGGTCCTTAACCGCAAGAAAAAGAATATATCAGCTTTATTATTGTCATCAAACTTGTATACGTTCACTAAAAAATTGCACACAAAGGAAGACATTTACCTTTGTGTAAACAGCTATATTGACATCATTGGTTACACCATCAGCTTCAACTCTAAAAGAGTGTTGTTTTACATATGTTGCTTTAACTTCATGAACAGGAGATCCATCTTCTGTCTGGAAGTATGCACTCTCATCTTTAGTCAAAACTTCAAAATCAGGCTACTTGCAGTATTTTAGAACAAAAAATAAAGGCTGGCTGGTGCATGAGGCTCCAGCATAGTTGAGCTTGAACAAACAAAGGTAGCTGCAACGATTTTGAGGTCACATGGTAGCAATTTTACCGTTGCGCCAAGGCTCGCCAAAAGAACTTGTGAAATACGCAAAAAAGAAGAAAGAAAACTATTTGATGCTATACTTAGATGTTACCTCAATCAGATATTTTCCGTCAGCCTGATGAGTGATGGTAAGCTTCAAGGTCTTTGAGATACCACTACCATATTCGTTATCCCACTCAAGTTCCATTGTACGCTTAGCTTGATGGTGGACTCTAAAAGGTGGAGAAGCATACCATATAGGGTGCAAGCTGCCGCTGCCTGAACAGTGACAGGTGTAAATACCAAGGGAACTTACCAAACCAACTTTGAATATTACACAGCAGGAGTGAAATAATTTACCAGGAGGGTTTCTTGCTAATGTGAAATGTTCTTTCTCAATGAGACATGCAGCCACAAGTGATGCACTGAGTCTGGCAGCTTCATATGCTTCTTTTGAATTGGTAGAATCAACAAAGAGGTCATCTTTGTAGTTTTCAATGAAATGAGTCTCCACATTGCCACTTTCAAATGCCTGGTGATTCGCTAGCTTTTGAAGAAAGTTGATATTGGTTGGTAAACCTGCAACCTGTAGAATAAGATGTTATATTAGCAAATTAAAGATGGAGTCAATTTATAACTATTTGAAGTTTCTTCTCAAAGGTGACAAATGAAAATTTTGTAAGTTTTACACAGGTTTACACATTCTATATCACCCCACCCTTGTTACCAAAGATAACATATAGAAGACCTTAAATGTGTAAGTCACATAGCATCTAAATAGAAAAATGTTTAATTTACTGAGAAAGTCACAATAACAATCATAATAACTTAACAGCTCACTATAGCAAAGGAACTATGGAAACTAGTCTACCTGAAACTTAGACAAACAATCCTTCAGTTTGACCAAGGCTGCAGCACGATTTTGTTCCCACACCACAAGCTTAGCAATCATTGGATCATAGTGCATGCTAACAGTGTCTCCTTCTTTAACTCCAGTCTCCACCCGGACTGCCGAAATGGCAGATTTCAGAAATATTTTGAAAATAAAAACGTCCACAAATCTATCTTGAAGTTATGTGTTCTTCCAAAAGAAGAAAGTCAGCAATAACCAAATCCACCATAAATAAATTACTTGCTAATTTTATGTAACTGACCAGCAGACGAGTCTGGAACGTGATAATGATGCAGAACACCAGTGGCTGGAAGAAAACCCTTTGGAACATTTTCAGCATAGATTCGAGCTTCAAAGGCATGACCTGCCATCAAAACAGAATTGTATTAAGAGAAACTTAAAGTCTCTGTATGAGAGACGGAAGTTCTCACATGCTCATTCTTGCACGGGTGTAATTAATAATTGACAAGCTCAAAATGATTAAATGTGTTGGCTTATAACAATTGCCAAAATGTTACAGATTTTCACACTAGAAATATGTTCATTTTGCTTTGGTATTGGTAAAACTTAAGAGGATGTCATGAACTTCTCCAGATATTGTTCATTAATAGTTGCAACCTGATATGAAAAGAAGAATCACCTAAAATAGGTATTTGTGATTGACTCAACGGAAGGACTTCTCCACTGGCAACATGGATTTGCCATTCGACAAGATCTTGACCAACAATCATCTCGGTGACAGGATGCTCAACCTGGACACATGTCCCGGGTTATACTTTTGTAAGACATAATCTTGGGAGCAAAGGACAATAGAAATTAATCCAATCACCTGAAGACGGGTATTCATCTCCATAAAGTAAAACTGACCAGAGACTGTATCAACTATAAACTCCACAGTCCCAGCATTGTAATAATTAACTGCCTTCAGGCATCAGAGAGAAACCACTTAATCAATATATGATATTGAACGAAATGCAGATCTAAATATGGCATAAAAATGAAATGGCTAGCCATCTCAAAAAATGTTTCAATAACATACTTGTTATATTTCTCTAAAGGTTTTCATCTTCAGCAGAAGTCATTGACCCAGTGCCTTCCGATTATTAAAATCTTGATAAAGCTAAACCATAGTGGATAAGAAAAAACAGTTTTACCTTTGCTGCAGAAACAGCAGCTTCTCCCAAGTGCGCACGAAAATCAGTAGAAACATTTGGCTGCACATACATTGTTACAAGTTGACAATGAGAACATTGAGATGTGTATGTTGTTATTTTTTAGGGAATTTTAAACAAGCCTTACGGCTGGAGCTTCTTCAATTATCTTTTGATGTCTTCTCTGCACACTGCAATCTCTCTCGTATAAATGCACAACATTCCCATGCTTGTCTCCAAATATCTACAATGTCAAACAGAAAAGTATTGATAATAAACTTGAACTCCATTATGCCAATAAAGTTCTTTGTTATTAGTGACCACTAGTGTAATTCCAGTATGCCAATAACGTTCTTAATTAGTGAAAACATACTCTCATGAATGAAAAAACATTTACTATGAAGCAGCTTTGAGTTTTCATAAGAAAGAATAAGCATTCAATGAGGACTCCAAGAGAAATGTGAACCTGGGGCTAAAATGGCAGTATAAATACCTGGACTTCTATGTGCCTTGGCCGTGTGATATACTTCTCTAGTAATATCGTGTTGACGCCAAAGGAAGCAGCAGCTTCACGTTGTGCTGCTAAGAATGATTCAACAAATTCATCTGGAGTATGCACAATCCTCATACCCTACAATATTCACATATTCCAAATTTCATAAGTGAGATTATAATGCTCATAAGTGATAAGTGACAGAGATTCTCCTAATAATCAATTTCTCATCTGCTTTCACCATAAAATAATCCTGTAATTCTTACATTAAAATTTTAAATTTCAAACATGCAGAAAAATTAAATAACTTCTATCAATAGAAATAAGATGACTAAGGTCCATGGGATCATAATTACAGCATGAAATCTCAACCTCTATCCTAGGGAGCTTTATTTTTTTTTTTTAATTTCATAGCTAGCGCAATCTATTTGAGAATCATATAACATGGCAAAAATCCCAATGGAATAGACTACATTCTTTTGGCAGCATATTTTACAAATAAGGCAAACATGTTCATTACACAAAGCAAATAGACTCGGAAAGAAAGATAGATAGGCAATGCACCCCTGCATCAAGAATTACAAAATGTAATAACTTGTATGAGAATAAATATCAAGTTACCATCCACCTTTCCTCCACCTCCATGGGTTGGCTTTATCAAGATTGGATACCCTATTTTGTCAGCTTCCAACTTCATTTTATCAATGTCTTGTTCGTTTCCGTGATATCCAGGCACAAGGGGTACCCCAGCAGCCCCCATTATTCTCTTTGATGCACTGATGGATGTATGAAAACATTGATAAGATGAAGAAGCTCTATAATATATCAGACAGTTTTATATCTCAAATAGATAGAAAGGTTAAAGGTTAAGCATGCTGAATTGACTCTACTCTAGTCTTGGTCAAGCCAAGGCAGACTTGAAACATTCTCTACTTGATGAGAGGGGAAGAAGGCAATTCTTGAAAATCTAAAGAAATCATTTTGTCATTCTATCTCTAAACGCATCTATACCTCGATTACAACATATAAAAACACTAGCCTGGCAAGGGTTTCAAGATCATATTCTTTGGCCAATTGAAAGTCACTTGGATGAAAAGTATACAAGCATTAACTGATATTTATCCTTTACCAATATGAGTGCATCATATCTTTAATAGTTATTAGGAAGCATAAGAATGCACAAGGCTGTGAGTTTTGACATAAACCATATTCCCATCTTCATAAATGTAGCATTGATTCAAATAATGAAAGAATGATTGGAAGGTAATCAGCACTGTATTATACCTCTTGTCACCCATATCCCGTATGGCAGATGCAGGAGGGCCTATAAATGTAAGACCCTTATCTTCACAAAGCTGTGCAAAGTCGGCACTTTCGGACAAGAATCCATATCCAGGGTGAATAGCCTAATCACCAAAATGAACAAACCATTATGGATGCAGAAAATGTGAAGTTTCATATTTATGGATTGGTAGTACTAGTAGCTTCAGCACAACCAAAAAACAGAAGACATGAATCATCCTCTTCCACTATTTACATATCCTGTCAGAAATTCATGCCCAGTTACAAAAGAGCCATATAACAGTGGTTAGTACTTTGTAGTGCACGCTAGCACCACCTTTCTGAGTCAAAACCACACTTATGCAGTGAAAGTGCTTACAATTAAAATTCAAATTTCAAAGATTATCTCTTATTAATTTCACTATATCATAGATGCCTGGATAAACTAAATTAAGACAATATCAATAATGACTCTTAAGCTTTATAATTTTGATTAAAAAAATTATCTAAGAATTCTTATTTCATTTGAATAAATAATCATATCAATATACTATCAAACATAAGTCAAACACAGTTTACTGACACTGACTTAGCACTACAAGATCATAATTCATATTGACTCTATAAAATTCCTTCTCGCGTCAACATTTATTTTCTTAAAAAAATAAAAAATAATAAGGGCTGAATTTATTTTTATTTTTTCTCTAAAAGTGAAAGGGGGAAGGACTAAGGAGGAGGCAGTTAACCTGGGCACCAGACCGAAGGGCAGCATCAACAATAGTGGGCCCATTGAGGTAGCTGAAACGGGCCTGGGCCGGGCCCACCCGAAAAGCCTCGTCGGCTTTGGCAACATGTAGGGCGTCCTTATCGGCGTCGCTGTAAATGGCAACGGTTCGAATCCCGAGCCTCTTAGCTGTCCTAATGATCCTGCAGGCTATTTCGCCTCTGTTGGCTATCAGAACCTTCTCGATGCGCTTCGAACGAGAAGAAGGTTCTAGAACATAGCGGGATGAAGTTGAAGAGGAAGAGAAGGTTCGCGTGGTGACGAGGTGGAAGGAGGAGGGGATTGTGGTTGTTGTGGTGAGCTTTCTGCGGAGGAAGATGAAGGAAGCCATGGATGCCATGGTTTGAGCTTCAAAATTGAAATTGGAGAAATCAAATGTGGAAGAAGATGAAGAACATGAATATGATCCAATCTTGTAAGAACTCAAGAAGAAGAAGAAGAACTGCAATGATAGGACACTGTTTTGGTCATTTACGGTAACTAATTTTTTTAATCAAATATTTTCTTTTTTAAATTGTTTTTCAGTAAAAAGTTAAGTTTGATGATTTTCTTAACACACTTGAATACTTGATTTGTATTGTACCAAAAGAAATAAAGAAAAATAAATAAATAAAAGAAAATAGTATGAGAAAATATTGGTGAGGATATGTGTGTGGTGGTGTCCCAGTAGTATGGGCAAACGTGTTGAGATGATAAGGGTGCTGTGCTGTAAATGATAATTGATTATGGATAATGTTATTAAAAAATAATTATTATAATCTTTTTGGAGCTTGGTATACTTGCCTTACTGGTAAGCGCACAGTGAAATCCCTTTCCTTCATTGTAGAATTAGAATTTAGAAGTTAAAAGCCAGCTCTTTATGCTAGAAAGGTAAAAGGAGCCCGTTCTTATCCTAAGCTAACAAACATGACTTTGATTTATTATTAATATGCATCATTTTAGGATTTTTTATTTAAATAATTTAAATAAATATATTAATTACTGAAATAAATAATTTTAACAATTATTACCAAAATTCGTCATCGAGTCTTATCTCATTTACAATGTAAAGCCACGTGTAAGGAACACGTGTATATCTTGTGTAAACGAGATACATGAGGTTGGGGGGACGACTATAAATATATGTCGTTGACAGCAAGGTTTTGGGCCCCAGTTTGAACTTTTCGACCACTTTCTCTCCTCTTTTACCCCTTTCTAACTATATTATTGAGTAATACAACGATGGCGCGCGCAGATGGTAGTGATTGGGACATCAACAGGCTGAATGAGACTTCACACAATGCTGGGACAGCCGATTTTGCGGTTAGTTCTATTATGTTGACTTTTATATAATCCCATATATCTGTCATGGTTAGGGTACTTGTCAAGAACTAAAATACAGTTTGTATCACTTGAATAGGTCACTGATAGAAATTTGGAACTCTATTTTATTTCACTTGTGTTAGGTTGTTACTACATAATTATAATTTAGTTAGTAACTAGCCAAGTTTGATAATTAGATTATTAAGTTAAGTCAGACTTTGTTAGTTAGTTAGATTGTTAATAACTTTATTGAATGTTTTAAATTCACGTAACGGAATGAGAAAATGTGTATTAGTTAAGAAAGTATATAGTAACGGAAAATGTTGTGTCGACATAAATTCAGTTAGTACATACGTGTAAGATTCTATTAGGCAGATGTATAGAATAGTGAAGACAATTTGATATGTTGATTGATCTATCCGGTTTTTTATTTCTTAATATATATATATATATATATATATATATATATATATATATATATATATATATATATATATATTGTCAGAGGCCTTGCCTTCTATTGCTCTAGCGAGTGAGTCATACCCTTCCTCCACCCGACGACATCGTCCTGTATCTGAGGAAGGTTGGATTCAGCGACACGGTGCCTCTCAGAGATTTCACATTCGACAACTCCTTGATTACGGCATTCGTGGAGCGATAGCGTCCGGAGACCCACACGTTCCATCCCCCGTGGGGTGAGGACACTATCACCCTGCAGAAGGTGGCGTACCACCTTGGGCTACGCGCACACAGTGACCTAGTTGGGGGTGCTTCCGTGACTTCTACAGGTGGTACCACATGGAGACGTGGGAGTTGGTGGAGCAGCTGCTCGGTGTCAGGCCTCCGGTGGTTCCACAGCAGGCGGCGCAAAAGGAGTCATTCTCGCTGAAACTTGTATGGCTGTGAGACCGTGTCCGCCAAATGCCATCGACGGACGACCCAAAGACCCTCCGATAGTATGATAGGTATTACATCATGTTATTGATCGAAGGCTATCTGTTGACGGACAAGTCGAACAACTTGGTCCATCTGCGTTGGCTGCCACTGCTTCAGGATTTTGGGCGGTGCCGGACGTTGTCTTGGGGTTCGTTTGTGCTGGCCTGGACGTACTAGTCACTGTGCTCGGCAGCACAGCGAGGTGTCATGGACATCGCTGGCTGCACTCCGCTGTTGATGTCTTGGATATACCAAAAATTTTCTCAGTTGTGTCCACCAGAGCGAGGGATTCTCATGTATCCTATGGCTGTGAGGTAACAACTGTTTATGTCTTTATTATGTTATCAATTGTAACTTCTTATGACATTCTGCATAATGAACTACTATTATTCTTTTGATTGGTGTCAACTTGGTAGGATTACAGCAACAGAGCAGATATCAGCATGAGGCGAGGGTTCTGCGATGGAGAGTAACGATACAGTTACGATTCAATGAGGTTAGCACCACGTTTGACACCACAACTTTTTTAATTTAATCCTTTATGTAGAGTTCGTTTTCCATGCAAATTAGCTACAAGAATGCACTTATTGTATTCTGTGGTATGGAACATTATTTACCTTTTGGGATATCCAATATTTATTCATTCTATAGTTGTTATTTCAGTTTGTCTGGACGCCGTACGACGACCCTGCTCTGCAGGCTCTGTGCCCCCTTGGTTCGTCGAAGAGGAAGAGTGGGGGACATGGATGTTAGTCGTCCCCCTCGTTTGCTTCAACATCGTCAAGTATCACCAGGTTGACCGGGTGAAGCGCCAGTTTAATGGAGAGCAGCTGGTGCATGGCTCCCCAGTCAACCTTGACAGCTTCCGACTGATGTCTTATTTATCTTTAGTTTTTCTGAGTTTAGACTTAAATTATTACAATCATCACACGTGCAATTTTAACATCTTGCATTATTTCCATTGTTGATTTTATTTAGCATCAACATCCTTTAAGTTTTACAAAAAAAAATATACTTTCTCCAAATCGAGGGTAGTGAGTGACCCATCAGATTAGTTACTTTTGTTTGTTTTTTATTTACAAGTTCCTGACATCTATTGGCCGGAGTGAGGATGTGTGGTGGCCTGACAGACTTTATAATAGGTACCGCGGCTGGAGTAGACGTTTTGAGGTTGGCCACAAGATCTCCATTCAGCACACATTTGACTACAGACCGACCCAGGAGTATTATGATTGGTGGCGGGGGGGGCTTGCCGGGCTAGACACTTGTTAGGCCAGGATGTACTGGAGGATCCGGGTTAAGCACATGGCAGCATGGGTAGTGGAGAGACTGAAAGAGTCCACAATCACACATACCCGCTGCTAGCCGAACTCGGAAGGAACCTTGCGACCAACCCTCAAACGGCTCTAACTCCTCCATAACAAACACGGAAGCCCGCCGATCAAAATGAGTAACACACATCTTCGAGATGCCTTCTTTGTTCTTTTCAATGGCTGCCATCAGCCTCTGGGAGAAGCGGTTTCCAGCAGGCAGTTGTGACGGTGCCTCCATGTCCTTTGTGACGAACAACTTCTGCAACCTCTCGTACGTGATGCGCACGATGGCAGAAATCAGCAAGTACCATGTACCTTGATAACTGCATTGATGCATTCTGACAGATTTGTTGTCATATGACCAAACCGCCAACTGCTATCGCAGTCGCAGACCAGAAGGTGCTCGTCGTACTATGGTACGGCCTTTAGCTCACAAATAGTTCCCAGGAAACAACTTTGCAGCGCCTGAAGCAGTTTCGACACCTTGTTGTGTGACTCCTCCCAATACCCATAAATCTGAGCAATTGTCTTTTGCTTCGCCATCCACACCCTTTTGTAGGAGGGTTTGAAGTGATAGCTCTGTCGGACTGCACCTTGTAGGACAAGGATGCTGACGGAAGGGTTGGACTGTATCAACGGCAAGATGACCTTGCAGATGAGATTGCTATCCAACTGTCGATGATCCTTGGACATGGTGGGTGCTAACCAAGTGTTCGCTTCACCAACCCTCCGGACCTCCCTAACGGAATAAAATTGCCATGGTTGGAAACTACTTAATATATAGCAATCATAAATGAGTAAGTACGCCCCAATTAAACTTAAACTCACTAGTATCCGAAGTTCTGTCGGAGGGCAACACGGAAATTCCATGGACAGCTATTTGCATCTTGACGGCAATGCACATGGTACTTTAATCGGTCCGATTCAATCACCCGGTACTCAGTTCTTCTGCGAATATTATAGTTCTTCACACCCTGCATCACTGCATATCGTCATTTGAATCTGTGGCCGACCCGAAATTACACTCGATGTTGGAAAACAGAGTTCTCTCATGCATGCCGTCCAGATCCAATGTATGATAGTGACTTGGTACATCCGATAGCGCCGAAATCGGGTGGGAGGAAGGCAAAACATAGCGCACCACTGTCTCAGCCGGCGTCTCCGGTACAAACTCCTCCTCATCATCCCCTTCAGAAGAATCACTATTGGCAACGTACTCTTGGTCCAAGTCTTCCTCACCCACCTCCATGTCTTCCACTGGAATGGCGACATGAATCGGTGGTGGTGCGAGAGGTCGGTCGTTCTGCACATAGATCGAGTGTACAGAACCACCACCAACTAACATCTCCAACCTTGGTGGAAAGCTCCGTCACTTGTTTTCGCCATGATTCTTCCATGGATGTTAAATATGAGTCACACATGCTTGTCCTCCAGGAGCCAAAATAGTCGGAACTGGAAATCTCCATTACCCAACGGTGCTAGCAACCTATACCCCACCCTTCTGACCTCCCTCGTCCATGTGCCACTAGGGTTGCTCAATATCAAGCTCTTCAACTCAGACAACAAACTTACACGCCGAGTGCGTAACAGTAACGGATTCTCACACTCAAATATCACCCTATTATCGTCGTTTCTCATACGACAATTGATTAGCGACTGTCATGCTAAATTTTCTAATCATTATATAATGTGACAATTAAAATTTTTTTATTTCAATTTATTTCCTAAAATATTTTTAAAATCCTTAAATAAAACTAAAATTAAAATTTTAAAGGTTTTGCAAAACTTGATAAAATGAAAATAAGGTAAAAAAAATTAATTTGCTATATTAAATAACAATTTAAAAATTCAATATGACCCTCGTTTTTTTTGTTATCCACGGTATTACCTAGTTCGATAGGTTAAGGATTAATTTATTACGAATTTGAGCTCTATTTAA
This sequence comes from Arachis hypogaea, assembly GCF_003086295.3. Lineage (NCBI taxonomy): Eukaryota > Viridiplantae > Streptophyta > Magnoliopsida > Fabales > Fabaceae > Arachis > Arachis hypogaea. The sequence continues at coordinate 10,236,507 of NC_092037.1, forward strand.
AGATTTGTTATTGATCAATGAATTATTATATATATAAAATATGATTCAAATTTCTAATACTTATTTAAGTAAGCAAGTAAACTATCACTCGACCAACTCAAAGTACGAGGATCGTTAACGTTTCTCTACAAAAACAAGGTCAAGGGTCAATTAACTCGTCTTGCACGGTCTTGTTTGGGTTTAAAATTTTCAAATAAATGATCCAATCGAAATTATATATATTACCCAGCCTTTTTACCTTTTTTGTTTGGTCTTCTTTTAGTGGGCTTTCCATTTTTCAAGTTTTTTGTTTTATCTTTCTAGTAATTTCCCTTCAAACGGCCCTCAAAATTTGGGCTTTATAGGACAAAGTCCACTTATGTTAACCAATTAATTTTTTGTGTGGTAATTATAACACTAGCTCCAGTTTACCCAAAAACAAATAATGAACATAGTTCCCATCTCATGACCCAATAAAATATTTAGTTCGCAATATCCAAAAGTTCTAGGAAATCTACAACGCAGAACAAAAACATATATATATTTTTTTAAAAAAAAGACAAACAACTAAAACTCTTTTTGTAGCCAATTGATCTTGGCACTACTAAATAGGATTCATACTTTAGTAGATGATCGCTTTAAAAATTTATTTCAGAATTAAAATTTATAATTGATAGACTTTCTATTAGTTGAAAACACTTGCACTGCCCTACTCGCCAGCAAGAAGAGTGCCTCAAAATAAATAAATAAATATGAGACCACAGGTACTCTTATGTTCTTAACTTATGTCGCTACAATATTTTTAACCTAAGGTAATCCTTATTCGAAGCAATATTTAATAAAAATTATCTTAGATAAAAAAAATACATTTTTTAAGAGTTGTTTTTGAGTAAGACAAAGATAACAACTTTTTTGACCATCCGCATATAATACCAAAGTTTTTAAATTATGGTATAGTATATAGCTATAGAGTTATGATTTTGTCACTTAATTTTTGACATGTATCACCCAAAAGTTATGTTATTAGTAGCTTCATTTTTAGTTAGTGGATACAAGTAACATTCATGTTTCATGTAGTTCGATTCCCATAAATGGAAGTTCCAATTTTTGGCAGTTATATGAAACAAATTTTAATTTAAAAAAAATGGAGAATTAATTAGTGTTAATTTAAATGTATTACAAATATAAAGGAAAATATTAATCACTTAATATTTGTGTAAAATAATTTAAGTCCATTAGTAAGAGAGCGTGCTAAAAAAAATTATACGTTAAACATTGTTTTTAATCCAGACAAAAGCAGAGTTAAAATAAAGTAAATATATTAAACTAATACATTTAATCTTATGCGAAACTAATGCATATGCACGCTGACAAACTCATTTGACAGAGTTTAAATAAAAAAAAAAAATCAGTTATTAAATTGTATTAATTTAAGACATAAGGTATCATGACTAATTTTTATTATCTTCTACTTTGAAAGTACCAATCCACACAGATCATTATATTTAATTTTTATTAATTCAGTGGATAAAGTTAGTAGCACCGTCCTAATTCAATATATAATAAGTTGCTAACTACTTTATATATATTCTATAACCAAAAGATTTCTTAAAAAACTCATAGCATATTATACATATATGTGTAACAAATTAATTTGAATGAAGGGAAGTTCAATTTGAAAAGAAGTGCACATGGAATTCAAGGAGCATCAAAATGGTAGTTGGGACTTAGGAGAAAGGGTGTGACCCACTATATATAATAGGTTTATTTATTTAATATTTATGTATATCATAAGACTATTTCTTCTGAACCTTTAAGAAAAAATTAAGATGAATTATTATATTTTAATATTTTTTAAATAAGAGTTTTTTATTTATTTAATTTTTTAGCATAGATATTTTTTATTTATTTTATACTATTTTTTTTTAATTTTACTAAAAATTAAACTTTAAATCTTTTATATATAAAATTCTGATACCATATTATAAAATTATTTTTGTTAAAATTTAAGTCAGATAGAAAAAAATAATATGATTAAAATTCAAATAATATATTATTATTTTTTGCACAAATATGTGTAATCATGCTTTTAACCTAGCTAAGAAACATTATGACAATTTTACATGATTTGATATGCTCTATGTTTTGAGATGGGGACATCACATCCTCAAAATATTCCTACTCCCATATACAACTCATGCATAGTGTGTGTGATGTTTTGGAATGGAATGGCCACCCTACTATATACTCCATAGTCAAGTCCTAACCCTAATAATGGTGAATTAAGCAATTAGCTATTCATTTTTGTATTTATATTCCTATGAATAGACTAGGAGGACCCATATAGAAGCAAAACCAATTCATATGGGATATAGTAGTGTCCTTGTTGGAAAACTTTGCACACTACATATATATATGAGAATTAGTAAATTGACTAAATTCTCAATCTCGCATCATCTTCATGGAAAATAATTAAGTTTAAATATTTTGAAATTCTCATAACTATTTTATTCAATAATTTATAATTAATTTTTTTTTGTAGTTCGAAACTTATTATTGGTTTTTTTATATTGTACAAGAAAATATTTTTAATTAATTCTTTATAATTTAAAATTTTATGATCAAATTTCTATATTATCCCAATACTTTCCAGAAAAAATAGTAATTTATCATTCAATATAAAAATTTAATTACGATATTTTTAAACAAAAAAGGTAGAATTGAAAAATATTATGCAATATAGTGACTAAATTAAACGTGATTAAATTATAAAATTTGATTCAATTTTTTTTTGTATAATACAAGAAAAAAAATAAATATCTAAATGAATTTTGATTTTGATGATTGATATTATAAAAAAATTACATAATCATGTGTTTAAAATTTTTTAATAATATATTTAAAAATTAGTTATTTTTATTGATGTGATTATATACTATTGGTTGTTTATGTAAACAAATTTATACTGATAATATAAAAAAAAATTAAATTCTTTTTAAATTATATAGACCTAATTTTTTAATTGAATAATTCAATAAAAAATTATTTTATTCCTTATATGTCCAATTTTGTGAAAATGAGATTGGAAATTTACTATGTAAATAATTAAACAAAATGATGCATGCAACGCGGGTTATGTATGAGTGAAAAGACAAGAATCTATTGTGTCATTTTGTGGATGGAGTGAGCTATAGGTAATGGTTTTCTAATATATTTTTAATATATTTTTCCCCAATATATCAATGAATATTATTGATATGATGACTAGCTATGATGTTATATATTTTGTTGTTATTTACATCTTCATCCTAATCTTGCTAACTATAATATTACCTTCCTGACATGGATTGAATCTGTTGGATGGTTGATTAATATATAAGCTAAGTCAACATCAAATCAAAAGGAAAATTCCACCATTAACTAAATTATTCACTATTTGACCATAACAACAATAATGCTACGAATATATATTTTTTTAACATTTTTTCTTTTTCTAAAGTGTAAACATTGCTCGGTGAATGAAATCCAAAAATGAACGTTTATTTATTTATTTATTACCAATATATATATGTTGTTTACATTCAGGACATATATATATATAGTTATATACACAATGCATGGGGCCACTATATATGTACCTCAATATTGAGAACCATATAGTCTTTTATTTATTTTAATTGTTTTTTTTCCCGAAATTGATACTTCTTTGTTATTATTATTATATTTGGTGGTGACATTATTTATAATGTTGGAGCATATTAGTCCTCATTATTGGTACTTTTTTAACTTATTCATTTAAAGGCTTAACATTATTCAAGTAAATATTATATAGGGCAAATGACGCATATAAATTAAGCATCGAGTATATGTATATGATTTTACTAAGTAAAAAATGTTACAAGGTCTCATTAAGAATATTTCTTTTATATAGTTTGAATTAATACAATTTAAATTATATATTTATAGTAATTCAAATCATATACTCAAATACTAATTCAAATAAATTTGATTCAAATTACACACACTAATTCGAATCAAGTTGATTTAAATAAGCTAAATTCGAATTATAATTCGAATTCTTCACTATATAATTCGAAGCAGATAGATTCGAGCTTCTTATGCATAATTTGAATTAGGGTGATTCGAACTTTCTATACATAGTTCGAGTCAGTATGATTCGAACTATTAAAACTACAATTCTTTTACCAATTCGAATGGGGTTGATTCAAATTACTAAGTTTTTTAGTTTGAATGGGGTTAATTCGAATTATATAGAGACATACTTTTGATTGATCCATATTTCATTTTTTTGTTTAGTTTAATCATGTAAAATTTCATCCAAACTAGTTTATTACTGTTATTTGTCCCTATTATATATTATAGTTATATTGTAATACATTCTAATCATGTAGTATTTTATATAGAAGTTTAAACAATTTTATAAGCAACGTAACGTGAAAAAAAAAGCAGAATTTATTTTTTTATTAATATATTAAAATATTAATTAAAAATATGGTACTAAATTACTGAATTAAGATATTAAATTACTAATTAAAAATATTTATTATTAATATAAATTAAAATTACTAATTCTTTAACTTTTTAATTTTATTATGTGAGTGATTGTAACTATAAAAAATAGTTTTACTGTGGATTATAAATGATAAATTTGATATTGTTCTTTTATTATTTAGGTATATTTCTACTCACATTCTTTTAATTTACACTAAATCCCTACATCTATTTTCAACCTAAACTTCTACTTACAATTACAAATCTCATTAATCCTGAGAGAAATGAATTGAAACTCATACATTTAATCAAGCAAACTTGTCACACTTTTTTTTATCTTACCTGTTTCAATTCCATTAAAGTGACAAAATGCGAGTGAATATGACTTTTTTTTAATGCTTTTTATGTCTGTGTTTTTGCAATGAGCATGTGGTTGGTGGATCTGCTTTTATAAAGTTAAATTTCCTTTTTCCTTTAAAACAAAATAAAATAAATTCGCTTTTATAGTTTCCTGCTGCTATATATGTGATTATGTGTGGATCTATCCTCACGTGAAATGTTTCTTTATTGTGCATCAATATCACATTATAGCTACTTTAATCTATAGGTTCTGCTTATACAGTTACATTATTATAGTTGTTTTAAATTGAAAGTTACTTTAAAATTTAAAGGTTTTAATTTTACGGGTTAGCGAGAGATGTATTATCATTTTAATTTACCTTTTTTTAAAGGGGCTGTACTATTATCTTGTACCGAAGTGAATATTAACGTAAAATTGTCTTTATAAAGCTTATAATTAAAAATTATTAAATAATAATTTAATCAAATTTATTAAATTATTTAACCATTTTTAAATATTAAATTTTATATAAAAATAACTGTATACAAATTTTTTACCTTAGAATATATATATATATATATATATATATATTAATAAATACGAGATTAGTAATATAAAAAATTGGAGACAACAAATTTAGTATTTTTGGTCATTATTTAATTAGTATAAAATATTAAATTATTCTTAACAAATAAATTTTACTAATTTATATGTGCAAACTTTAAAAAATATGGGTACAAATTATATATGTTAATTTATGTATACAATTCTAGTAAATATATATACAAGTTATCTGATTCTTATGTGTAAAATTCTTGTCAATATGTGTAAATTATTGTTCATTGAGTGTTAACTAAAATTAAGGGTAATTTACTCCTATAAATCAAATCTACTCTAAAATTACCTGAATTCCCCAAACCTAATTACATTATCTGGATGTCTCCATTTACAAATCTATATAAATCGAATTCAATAAATTCTAATTACATGTTATTTTAATTCAGGTAGTAAATCGAATTTAAAAAATTCGAATTATATCATTTTCTACTAAATCAAGTCTATGAAATTCGATTTATGTGGTCCTTGGTAAATCGAATCAAATTAGTTCGATTTATAACACTTACTAAATCGAAGCCAATAAAGTCGATTTACAGGGATTAATGGGTAGTAGTAAATCGAAGCCATTAGGATCGATTTACTATGTATTATACTATAATGTATATATTGAATGCAATTAATTCGATTTATAGAGGCCTAACGTATATAAATAGGAGCTGAACGTGAAATTTTCACCATATTAAGATTCACAATGGTTAGTGATGAAGGTTTTTTAATTCTGGTGCACTACAGAGGGTCCATTATGAAGAAAACGCGACCAGGGATTAAATTTATTGATAAGGACCTGTTGAGTGTTTTTCTCAAACCTTCAAAGAGTTTCACTGAGTTTTAGAATGTTATACTCCAGAGACTAGGGTGGGTTGTATGGCGTGAAAAGGGTGGAGAAGTTATTCTATAGAATACCAATTTCGGTGTTGCGCGATGATTTGAAGTACGATTCATTCATCACAAGTAGTGACGAAGATTTGCAAGTTTTGTTTCATTGTCGTCAGCAGTTTTCCAAGGTGAGGACCCCAAAATTGTTGGCGAAACTTGTGGATGTGGTATGTAGTTCTGGAAGTTCAAACCGGAATCCTCAATCTTTAGAACATCCAGCCTCTTCTAGTTCCATGCCTGTTGGGGCCTCGTTAGCTATGCCGGTGATTGCACCTGAGGCCGTTTTAGTTGGATCTTCGTCCTTTGCATTTAATTTGAACCGCAGTGGTGACGCAGGAATCGGTGATACTGGACCGTTAGGGGAGGTTGTGATTGGGATGTCCAGCATTCCTATTATTATGGTCCCGATTTTCGAAGAGGGTGGAGTACCGAATGGGGTTGAGGATGCACTGCATGATGATGATGATGAGGTGGAGCGCGCCACGGTAGCTGATGATAGTGAAGATGAAATAGCAAGGACCACTCCAGTTGTGGGTGGCAGAGCATCTAGTTCAGGAACTCATCCAAGTGCACTTCACTGTGAACTTGTCGATGCGGTTCGCAAGAGGCAAAACACCTAACAGCTCCTTAAACCATGCCCATGCTGGGCAGCCACCCTCGATATGTCGCTTAAAGTTAGTCAGGCATTCGCTGACATACTGACCATCGACCGGGAGCCCTAGCTGGTACGCTACATCCTACAGTATGATTGTGCACTCCTTAAACGGCATGTGGAATGTATGTGCCTTCGAACGTCATCTCTCTACGAATGCGCTCACCAGTTGCTTGTCCAATTTAAACCAAGTCTCGTTTAGTCTTGCAAAATGGTATAAACCAGCCATATGCAAGTACGAAATGATCCTGTCATCCAAAGGCATACCGTGTTGCCTTCTCATGCTGTGATACAACGATGGGGCTGGACAAAGATAGAAATTTTTTTTTTTCATAATCATAACAAAACAACTTTCAATTCACAAAGTATAAATAGGCTAAACATTGCACGCTCTAATTTTTAAATGAGTAAAGTATTGTTTTTGTCCCAATGTTTAGGGTAAGTCCTATTTGTGTCCCTAACGTTTAAAACGTCCTATTTGTATCCCTAACGTTTATAAAAGTGATTCAATATTATCTTACTATCAATTATACTAACAAATCAGATTATATTTTTCAATTATTCTCACTTGGATGTATTCATTCTCAATTAGGTCTTACTTGGATGTGTTCGATTTTAATATTATACCCACTATTTGTATTTAGATTCAATTATATCCTTAGAAAAGTGAATTATGTAAATGTTGTAGGAATTAGTTTCAACTTTTGATGAGTTACTTTTCGGAGTGGATCATCGATTCTATCCCAGATATTTGTATTCTAACTTGAATAAGAGATTTTTAAAACTCAAACGAAAGCTTCATGGTGTGTAATTGACGGCATGATAACATTGAATCACTTTTACAAACGTTAGGGATACAAATAGGACGATTTAAACGTTAAGGACACAAATAGGATTTACCTAAAACGTTGGGGACAAAAATGATACTTTACTCTTTTTAAATCATCCTTTACAATAATGGCTAACACGGTCACACAAAATAAAAAATGCTAAAACTAAATGGACTTACGTGAGTCACAAATCTAACAAAAAATTTATGTTTAATGTTTAAAAAATATCGCAACACTCAATCAACATCATGCCTACAATACTTGGGTTATATTAAACCCTACTCCTAATCTAAATATCGATGAATATAAAACTATCAACTTAAAAAATCTAATATAGCCTACAATCCTAACTAACCTTTTTAGGGACCATTTCAAGTTCTCAAAATTTAACCAACCAACATATTACTACTTCTATCTAGCGATTATATCGTATAAAATAATTTGCTAATTCATAACTAACGACTTTAAACAACTACTACAAGCATGCTAATGTTACTAGCACGACTAAATTATGTTCAAAACAAAAATCAAATTCACTAACCTCTTTCTGGACGGTACCAGTAATGTGCGCAACTCTATCTAACCGATACAGGCAAATCGGATCATCCTCTATGTATACAGATTTGAATTTTTTGAGGGTTTTTCTCTAAGATTTGGGAGGGGTGGTGGGGCTGGGTGGGGTTAGAATATTGGTTTGTAATTCGAATGAACTGGATTCAAATTATATTTATGGGCGTTTGAAAGCAAATCGAGTCTATTGAATCCGATTTACTTTAGGTCACAATTGCAAGTAAATCGAACCTATTGAATTTGAATTACTATGGGTGGTAAATCGAAACCATTTGAATCAAATTACGATGTGTACCTATCAGCAAATTATAAATCGAAACTACTCAATTTAATTTACTATGAATGGGGGCAAATCGAGTCTTGTTAATTTCATTTAGTGATAGGTTTGATTCAACAAGTAATTCGAATTCTTTAAATTCGATTTACTACGTATTACCCTAATTCGAATTTATTAGCTTTGATTTATATAAAAATATAGTTAAGAGTATATAGGTAATATTTTTGGGTTTGGAGAATTTAAAAAATTTTGAGACAATTTTGGTTTACTAACATAAATTACCCTAAAATTAATAATATTTATTGATCATGTAACATTATTCTAAGTAATTACGTATGTGTATATATGTGTGTGAAGGACATTATTAAATGAAAAAGGTGGTATATTAAACTTTTCTAATTCTTATATAAATCATAAACACCAAAACTTCAACAATTACTTATGAAATTGAAAATTTTTATATTTGTATACGTGGTATTTGAATATTTAAACAAATTTATTCATCGTTATTTAAAAAAAAAGTGGTATATATAGATAGTCTATGACAGAAGCAGATATAAAGGGATTTGGCTTTTTAAATCTTAAAGTAGTATATTTATACATGATAGGTGTTTAAAAAAAATTATGTAATTCAATGGTTTTATACATCATCATTTTTAATTATGTAATGAATTTAAATTAAATTTTTTTAATTAATTTAATATTATACATTTATATCTTGTACCTTTCCAAATTAATATCTATATATTATTTCTATATTCATATTTTTAAAAATTTATTTATTTTTTAATAATATTTTTTTTATTATTACACTCACAGACCACAGAAAAAAGTGAGATGAGTGCATAAGAGCACAATAATATTTGAGGTGGTACGAATTTAATTTAGCAACTAAAATTCACAAAAGATAAAGATCTTAAGCTAAAACACCCAACCGACCTGAGATAATTAATAACTCCATAGCTATGATTATTATCCACCATTATGAATTCTTTTTCTCTACCTTGTATGTTTGTCTTTGTCATATTTCTATAAACCTTAACACCTCTTGCTCCATTGTGAAGGTACCAGAGACTCTTTAAAGAAGATAACGAGAAGGTAAATTGAGAGAGAACAGAGAGAGAAAAAGAATCTAAAAAATTCTTAAGATGTATTATTAAGAAAATGATGAGTACACTATGAATATACACTTTGTTATTACATTGATACATGTCTTATATAATGTCACTAACCAGTCACAAACTTAGCATTACTATCCTCATTTAACTATCTTTCTCTAACTGACTAACAACTTTGCTACACTTAGCACAAGCTATACTTTATCTCTAATATCTCCCCTCAAACTGAGGAAGGTTGAGAAACCAACCTCAGTTTGGTTCTAAATCTCACAAACGCATTATGAGACAATGGTTTTGTAACAGCATTCACAATTTGATCAAAGAAAGGAATATACACAAAATTTACCTATTGCTGAACCACCCTATCTCAGACAAAGTGCAGATAATTTTAAAGTGTTTTAATTTGCTGTGGTGGATTGAATTTCGATTCATCAACACGATGCTTTGATTATCACAAAATAAAGTAGGTGCTGTACTCGGAAGAAGATGCATTTCAAATAGCAACTTTTGTAGCCACATGTTATCTGTCATGGCATCAGCCAATGCCTTGAATTCTACTTCAGTGCTAGACCTGGACACTGAAACCTGCTTTCTACTCAACTAGCAAATAAGATTCGAGCCTAGAAACACATAGTATCACATGTGAGATTTTTCGTCCACCGTATCTGCTACCCAATTAGAATAAGAGAATGCCAAAATTCTAAAATTCTCACTCTTATAAAACTCTAAACCCATGTCTATTGTCCCTGCTAGATATCACAAAATACACTTCACAGCCTTCCAATGTTGCTCCAAGGGAGTGTGTAAAAATTGAGAGACCTTGTTCACCGTAAACGCAATGTCCAGTCTTGTGATGGTAGCGTATTGTAATCCACCTACCACAGAGTGATACAACGATGGCTTATCAAAGACTGCACCAGAGGTATCACGCATGAGACTTCTCACTATAGGAGTGGGCATAGGCCGAGCATCAACTATGTCATCCCTCATGAGTAAATTGCGTACATACTTAGACTGCTTAAACACTAGGGAGCCTATGGCTGACTTTTCAGCCTCAGTGCCAAGGAAGAAACTCATTTTCCCCAAATTCTTAAGTGTAAAGACCTTGTTTAAATCAACAATCAGCTTGTTCACTTCACTTACAGTAGTACCTATAACTAGAATGTCATCGACATATGTTAAATGATAGATTGTAGAGAGGGAGGAGTGTTTGACAAATAAACATGGATCAGATGTGGTGTTTGTGAAACCAAAGCCCTTAAGAGTGCCTTTCAACTTTAGAAACCGAGTACGGGGAGCTTGCTTGAGACTGTATAATGCCTTCTCAAGCTTACACACAAGATTGGTGCTAAAACTGTACCTTTCAGGTTGCACCATGTATACATTTTCTGACAATTCACGATTAAGGATGATGTTGTTAAAACCGAACTGCCATATTTTCCACTGTCTTGACATCACCACTACCAAAACTGCACGAATTGTCGCAGGCTTAGCAACTGGGTTGAACACCTCACCATAATCAAATCCTTCTCTCTAATGAAACCCTTTTGCCACCAGCCGCGCCTTGTACTTCTGTACACTACCATCTGGTTTTCTCCTTATGCAAAAAACCCACCTATATCCAATTGGTTCTACAGGTGCCGAGACATTTACTAATTTTCAGGTTTTGCATGTTATCAAGGCAACATATTCTTTATCCATCGCTGCCTTCCAATGTGGTAAAGATAGGGATTGAGCAATTAAAGATGGCTCGATTTGTGTGAGATCTGGATTAGAGGAGTTAAGCTGTGATGAGTACACTTTAGGCTTGAAAGTTCCTGCCCTGCTCCGTGCAGCCATGGGATGCATTCTGCCAAGTCTTTCCTCAGTCTCAGTGGTAGATTGGGCTAATTGTGTTGTAAACCTTGCATTGCTTAAGGAAAACTCAGAAGTAGAGTTAAAGATACAAGTGTTAGCAAATAATGGACAAAAATCAGTACAAATAGTATTGGCAATGGACTAGGTAAGGCAAACGTAGGAGATACATGTAAGAGGGTGGCATTGTGAGGTTCTAGTTGGAAGATGGAAGATTGACTCTCTTGACGAGTTATGATTGTGGCAGGATTTGGTGAATTGGCTCATGGTGTTGGTGCTGCTGAGATTGGCGAGGCTTTAGGAGGGAATTCTAGTTTCTTGCTAGGTAACGCAAGGGCTTTGTTTAAGGTAATGGGTAGTGTTGTAGGTTGAGATATGTAGGGTATTGATGCCTTTGGGGTTGGCTTTTGACTAAAGAACAAAGACTGATATGAGAATTCAGACTCATCAAAGACTATATGTCTTGACATATAGAGTTTTTTCAGAGGGAACATAGGCATTTATATCCTTTGTGATGTGGTAAGTATCCAAAAAACAGACACTTGTGGGTCTTGAAATCGAACTTATGTTGCTGATAGGGTCGAAGTCGAGGGAAACAAGAGCATCCAAAGACCTTAGGTTGCATTTGTTTCTGAGAACAGAATAGTACAAGCACTGAGAACAAGACATAAGGGACAGAGACACAAAATTTTGTGTTCTTATATTCTGTTTGGTGATAAACTAGAACAAATTATGAAAATCTAATTTATTCTCATTTTTTTTCATTCAAAAAATTTGAGATGAAAAATATAATAATAAAAAATATAATTATAAAAATTTAACAAGAATAATAAAAGAAAAATAAAAAATAAGTTATATCTCTTATTAGTGTCTATGTGTCCTTTCTGTCAGGATGGACACAAAATATACTAATTCACTGTCTCTGGACACATTGTCTCTATCCATGTCTCCTCTGTCAAACACGATTTTGTGTCTGTGTCTCTGTCTCAGTGTCCTATCTCTGTAAACAAGCACAGCCTTAAGGAACATATAATTTGGAGTTCTATTGTTCAAAAACTCATATGGTGACTTATACTGTGTAATGGCAGATGGCAGCAGGTTAATGAGGTAAGTGGTAGTGAGACAAGCTTCATCCTAGAACTTGAGAGGCATGGAGGCTTGTGAGAAATGTGTTAGGGAAGTTTCTATCACATGCCAACATTTTTTTAGTTTTTTCATTCTGCTGATGGATATATGGACAACTTAATCTATGTAAAATTTTATGTTCAATAAAAAATTGTGTGAGGTGTACTCCTTGTTATTGTCCATTTGAAGCGTTTTAATCCAGTGACCAATTTTATTCTCTATCAACAGTTTGTATTGAATAAATGTTTGAAGAGCTTGACTCTTGTTTTAGAGGAGGTATAGACAAGTGTATTTAATCTTAGCATTAATAAAAATGATATAGTATCTAAAGCCTGAGGTAGTGACAATAGGTGTTGGACCCCATATGTCTGAGAAGGCTAATTCTAAAGGTTGATCATAAACTATTTGAGAATCTAAGAAGTATAAATTGTACAATTTACCTTGACAACAAGCATCACACAGTGAGTCATTTGATAAAAATTTAGTTTTATTTATGTATCTAATATTATAATTTTATAAGACTCTTTTAACAATTCTTGTAGAGGACTGGCCTAAACTTTTGTGCCACATATTAAAATCATTACATGTAGTATTTACATTATTGGTGTTGTCTATTATTACAGGACTAGGACATGAATTCAAAGGATTGAGATTACAAACTCTATGCAGTGCAGATGTGTGAGATGTTGCATCTGATTGTGCTATCTTTGCAAGTACTCTAATATTCTTAAAGTGGTATAATTCTCCTCTAAAAGACCCTTTTAACAGAATTTTCTTGGTCTCTTAATATTTCACAAAACAATTAAACGGATAAAACTAAAAAAAGACGTAATTGTCAAGAGCAAACTTAACTACACTAATTAATTTTTGGTGATGGAAGGCACATGTAGTAGATTTAACAATTTAAAATCATGGGAATTAGACTAAGCAAATAGTATAGTTTTGTCAATGCTATTTAAGTTCATACATTGGCCATTATCTATTAACACTTGATCTGTTCCTTTATACTCTGAGTTTGTAATCAAATTATTTACATCAAAAGTCAGATGATGTGATATGATGTGATGTGCTAGTGTCCAGGTATCAGGCTTTATCAGTGAAAGGTATTTTTTGCTGTGCTGCTGCAAGCATAACTCTAGCTTGTTGATCGGTCTATGCTCTATGAAAGGAGGATGAAGGTAGAAGTGGTGTATTTGTCACAGCCTCATGAGGATTCTGGAAGTCTTGATTGAGTCTATCAAAACATTCCCATACTGTATGTCCAAACTTCTCACAAAACTGACACTGCGGTCTAGAATTGTCATAAAAACCAGATCTTTCACCAAAACCTCCTCTTCCTCTAAATCTTCCTCTAAAATTCTGACCTCTTCTTTGAAATTGATGCTACTGCTAGAAGTTTGGTTGATACTCTTGATAGTTAAACTGTTGATTCTATGGTTTTTGATCTGTTCCCTGAACTAAATTGACATGCATTGTTCTTATTACAGTTTGTTTAAACCTTTCAGCTAATTCTTCTTAACTTACTAGTAGTGATTCTACCTCACTTTCTGTTAGTTCATCATATTTCACGTTAATCATAGTAATAAATGCACTATACTCTTCGTTTAAACCTTGAGACATTGCTTCAACAAATTCTTCACTTGAAAGAGGGTGCACCTAGGACAAATAGGGCATTTATTACCTTCTTAAGCTTGGTTATGTAATCGGCCACAGATCCTTACAGTTTTACAGTCTTGAGTTGTGTTTTGAGTTGTTTCACTTTCGATTCCAACCGTTTTAAAAATAATCTTCCAATTTATACTAGATCTCATATGTGAATTCACAATTTACTATCTGACTTGTGAAGCTTAGATCTATCGACGCAAACAATTACGACACCAAGAATTGATCATCTTGCTCCCAATCGATGAACTACTCCTGAGTCTCAATTTCTTCCTCGCGATCTTCATCAGTCTTGTATCGCTTCAGAATCTTTTTTAGATTGAAATGCTCATTTAGTCCGTTTGATTTGATGAACGCCAACGCTTGACGCTTTCAAGGCACAAAGTTATCGTCATCGAGCTTGAAGGAGACCGTGTTTATTGTCGCTCACGTAGTGGAGTTTGCAGAAGCTTAGGATTTGCTTGAAGTTTTTATGGATCAGAGAAGAGAATGGGAAGGTGAGTTGAGAGAGAACAGAGAAAGAAGAAGAATCTAAAGAACTCTCATAATATATTATTGAGAAAATGATGAGTACACTCATGGATAAATCCAGAAATATTATTATGGGGCTAATAACATATATAATATTAAAAAATTATGCAAAAATTATATAATGTAATATGTATTACAAAAATATATCGATAGAGAATATATTTTAAAATGCAAAAAATATGTGTGTATTTTTTAATAACGAAGTGGTCGATTCTTTGTATCATAAAATTCATCGATAGTAGAATCTATGTCAAATTTTTCAGTAATTTTTTTCAATATAATTAAAGACAATTAGCAAGAAATTCAACTTTCATTTTATTTCTAAGTCATTCTTCACAATATTCATAGCTGAAAAAGATCTTTCAATTATAGCAGTTGAAACAAAGAGAATTAATATCAAATGAATCAAGAAAGACGATCACAAGAAGAGAAAGAATCCACTTTATGGGATTTGAAAAATTTTATTTAATTAAAAAATATTAGTAATAATATATTTTTCATATTTTTTAATATTGTTACTTACTTTTTAGATATTAGAAATCATTAATATTTACGTTGGACTGGACTTTTATTTATAATACACTAAATATTAAACAAATTTTTAAAAAATTAAATCATACTTAATAACTTATTACTATTAATTTTTTTTAAAAGTTTGAGGGGATCAAGACCTCCACTCTCCCCAGTATGCAAGGACGGACATAAGGGGGGCGAGTGGCGGCCTCGGCCCCCCCCAGCTTTTTTTAATAGTAATAAGTTATTATGTATAATTTAATTTTTTTTTAAAAAAAATTATTTAGTATTTAGTCTAGTATAAATAAAAGTCCAGTTTAATTTAAATATTAATAATTTTTATCTAAAAAGTAAGTAACAATATTAACGAAATCTGAAAAATATATTATTACTAATATTTTTTAATTAAATAAAAATTTTTAAATCTCATCAAATGAATTCTTTTTCTTCTTGTGGCCGTCTTTTTTTATTCATTTGGTATTAATTCTCTCTGTTTTAACTGTTATAATTAAGAGATCTTTTTCAACTATGAATATTGTGAAAAATAACTTAGAAACAAATAAAATAAAAGATGAATTTCTTACTAATTATCTTTTAATTATATTGAAAAGAAAATTACTAAAAAATTTGACACAAATTCCATTATCGGTAAATTTTATGATACGAAAAATCGACAACTTCGTTAGTCAAAAGTATATACATTTTTTTTATTTTAAAATATATTCTCTATCGATATATTTTTGTAATATATTATATTATATATTTTTTTTACATAATTTTTAATATTATATATATTATTGCCCCCATAATATTATTTCTGGATCTGTGCTGCCAGTATGTCCGTTCCTGAATACACTATAAATACACACTTTGTTATTACATTAATATATGTTTTATATAGTGCCACTAACTATTATATAGATAAGTGAGTATCTTTGTTGTTAAATATTTTGTTGTTCCCAAAAATATTAACATATTTAATATCATTATTATTATATATAAAATTAATAATTACTTACATCGTTATGTTTTAGTAATTACATGACGTAGTTTAAATATTTTTTCTAAAAAATTTATAATTTTTCTTCTAAATTTTTATTGTTAAAAGAAAAACTTTTTACTTTATTTTTCATGATAATTTATTTTAACTATACTTTATTTTAAAATTTGTGTCTTATATTCTATAAAAGTACAGTATTTTTGAAATAATTAATAGTTTATAATTTATTAATTTTTTAAAATTTTTAAAAGAACTAATTTTAATTAATAAAATATATATGCAACTTCTTAATTAAATACACTATAAATATATTGGTATTTTATAATTTTATAGAGTATTATTAATATTATTGTGTCTTTTTTATGTAACTGTTATGTTAAAAATAAAATTTACTAAATATAATTTCTCTTATATTTTTTATATATTGATAATTTTTTTTTCTAAAACTAACTCAATAATGCTTTTATGTAATAAAAAATATAATACAAAAAAATTAAAAAACTCGTATAAAATTCGACCCTTCTATATCAAAATTTTAGATTCATTCTTGGTCATGAATGATTAAGCTTGTTAATATCATAAGAGTTATATATGGTTATTTTAAACTGGAAAAAACTCTTTATACATGAAAATTATATATATAATTATGCTAGTTTTATAATAAAATTAATTATTAATATAAAATATACATTGAATACAAAATGATAAGCGTCCAAAATTATAAGTTCCCATCATAACCTAATAATCAAAACACAAGTTTTTTCATCAGTTGAAGTAAAGGATTAACATAAAATATTCAATATGGCAATAATCCATATATTTAAGTCAATTTTATTTCATAAAAAATTCTATGGTTTTACAAAACGCACATTTTTATTCCATATAAAAAATTATATATTTCCCTCACACAATGCCTCCATCTAATGTTGTTTTATTAATGTTAATTCGAGAAATAATAATAATAATAATAATAATAATAATAATAATAATAATAATAATAATAATAATAATAATAATAATAATAATAATAATAATAATAATAATAATAATAATAATAATAATAATAATAATAATCGTTGAAAGAAGAGTTGCGGACATGCATGCATCACATGAACATCAATATCGAAATATTTGGTTTAATTGTTATTATAATATGAGTAAAGCTAGGAAACTAAAAGCATATCAGCCAAAATCTAGCCAAATATTTTTGGATGAATTCAAAATTTTTACGAGTTAATATATATGGATGTTTTTTCTACTAAGTATTAGAATGTTTATTTTTCATATTAAATAGATGTTCTTTTATATATTTTTCGAATTTGTGATTGTTAAAAGTGGATAGATTAATGTAAAAAAAAAGAGAAAGATTTTTATAGGTTTTCGTTAGGTTTATTTAATCAATTTAAAATTTTTTAAATTTTAAATTTAAAAAATTTAAAATTAATTAATTATTAATATAAATTAATATAATTTTATTTAATTTTTGGATGATAAACTTTTGATTCCTTATACTTTTCCTTATAATATATATGTGTGTAACATGGTGCATGCCTTTGGATTATTCTGGATTATTATGGGGAAAAGAAAAGGACGCTCGTGTTCAACGTGATTGTAATTAAAGGGTACACATGACTTTGGATTTTGGGTTAGCAAAATTAGTCAATTAAGTTGAAACTATACCAAAAATAAAAAATAGATAAATATCATAAGACAATCTTTTCTAATCAAATAGAACAAAAGATATTTTTATTTAACTATGAGGCCGAAAAAAAAAAAGGAAAAAAACTTCTAAGAAAAAGGATCTTGATATGGAGTCATTGACTGAGTCTTTTTCTTTTGTGCCCTTTAAATTTTGACAAATAAGTTATATAGACGAATACCAATTTCTGAAATGGTTGGAGTCTAAAATTTAGAGACTATAAATTGTAATAACTTGTCTTGTTTTTTTTACTTTTGTTTGTGTTTATTAATTACTACTGAAATAAATGATTAATATTATATATAATTATAAATATTAAATTAAATAAAATCAAAAAACAAAATGTAACTCTTTTTTATATCGATTTTTACTGTAGACACAATAACACGAATTGCTAATATAATAGATACAAAATTACGGGTGTGTGCGGTCGAGAATATTCTATTGTCTAATTAGGAGACTAACTCACTGCCCAACTTAAAATATAATATAGGAAATATTTCAAGTGCACCGAGAATATCGGTGCACCAGTTGTTTTAACTGTTGATTTGAATTAATATATATTATATATATTTTTTATAATTCAGATCAAGAATTAAAACAATTGGTGCACCGGAATTTTCGGTGCACTTGAAATGCTTCCTATAATATATATATTAAAAAACACTATTTTTAACAACCAATCTAAAGAAAAAGAAAAAACAACTAAGTAGCAATCAATTATGAATTATGAATAAAAATGATGAATTGAAGATAGATATGGGCGGCGAGGGGGTGGCTGACGGCTGTGATGTGTCATCGGTGTCATCTCATCATTTTCTTTCTCATTCACCAATTAACAAGTGTCATCATTCACTTTCACATGTTTTCTTTACTTTTTTTTATTATTAATATATTATAATTAAAAGTAATTAAATATTAAATTAATTATGTGCCAAGACTTATATATAATAATACAACATAATACTAATAAGATTTTACCGGTCAATAATGTACAAAACATTATTAATACACATTTATATTAAATTTTTTGAAACAATTTATACCCATATATAATAAAAATTACTTTTAATTGACATTTTCTAAAAAATATTTATTATTTTCTATATCTATATTTAATTTTTATATTATATTATTATTATTATTATTATAATTATTATAATTCTTATTCATATAGTTATTAAATTCGATCAAATCGAGTGTGAGTGAGCTATATATTTGATTCCGTTAACACAAAAATTAAAGCATGTGTGTAAATAAATAACTCAAAAATAATTATTTTGAAAACCAAACTTAAAATTTTTGGGTAATATTTTTTCATAAAATTTTTAACTATTAATTTATAGTAATTATATATTTTTATATCGTATAGAAACATTAAGTAATATGCATTATCATAGAATTTTTGTGCTAAAAAACATATTATACATACCTAAAATTGCTAAAAATTTAATAAGTGTCTTTAAATTTTGCTTGAATAATTTTTGAATTTCACCTATTTTCTTGTTTTGTTAAATTTTAGGTTAACAAGCAAACTCTTCTCCAAAGATTTTTTAGAAATGGCTTATATACCTTACTTGAAATATTTGAATATTATATATTATCAAATGAAAATCATCTTTTTTATAGAAAAATTACATAAATAAAAATAATTAAAAAATAAAAAATATTAACCTAAAATAAAGGACAAATTTTTAATCATAAAATTCTTAAAATTAAGCTAAACTAAAAAAGAAAAGATATTATAATTAATTCTATTTACAGAAAAGATTTATGAAAGAAATTAGGAATCTGATTTTGATTTGATCTAATCAACACTCCCCCTCAAACTAGTTTAAAAATATCCTTCATTGACAACTTACTTATTATGCTATCAAAGGTCTTTTTGAGTAATTATTTAGTTAGAACATCTGCTAATTGTTCCGTAGTCAGAACATATGAGATACAAATCTATCCTCTCTCAATCTTTTCTTTTATAAAATGCTTGTAAACTTCAACATATTTAGTTTTGTCGTGCAAAATTGGATTATGGACAATAAAAATGGCAGATTTGTTGTCACAATATAATTTTATTAGTGGAGATATGAGAACTTTTAGTTCTTGTAAGATTTTCTCTACCCACAGTGCTTCACATATTCCATGAGCTACTATTCTAAATTCGGTTTCTGTATTGCTTCGTGCCACAACATTCTCTGTTTCTTTACTCCTCCAACTAATCAGGTTTTCTCTAACAAAAATACAATACCTAAATGTTGACCTTCTATCCATGACATCTTCAACCCAATTTGCATCTGTATAGGTTTTTACTAGAAGATGTCCACAGTTTTTGTAAAATAACCCTTTTCTAGGCAATTCCTTCAAGTACCTTAAGATTCTAAAAACAGTATTCATGTGTTTTCGGCTAGGTAAATGTAAAAATTGGCTTATTATACTCACAACAAAAGCTATATCTAGATGTATATTGGATAAATAAATTAGCTTCCCCACCAATCATTGATATCTTCCTTTATCCATTATATATTTTAGTTTAGCTGACTTCAAATTTAAGTTGGGCTGGTTAACCATAAAATTTTAATACTTAGTAATAAAAGAGATGAAAATAAAATTTTTATGACCTGATTAGTTTTTATTTTTATTTTTACTATCTTCTATTTTAAAGTTTTATTAAAAAAGCTAAAACATAGTTAAATAAATTAAAAATAAAAAAATCCAACTCTAATATTTTGTTTTTACAAAGAGAGGATTGTATATTTGTATTTACCTGCATATGTAGTTATGTTTGTCTTTCTTCTTGTCCTTCGGACCAGAGTTTGATTTTATCATTAAATAATAAATTGAGAAAAAAGGGACAGAATGGCATTTTAATTTCCCAATAAAAATAAAAATATACCAATAAAATACGAAAATAAGAGCAAATTTGCCATACTAATGAAAAAATTTATTATTTTCAATAGTTTATTAATGCAATGGACAAACTTGTTGCATCAAAGAAAAATGTTGAATCCAAGTAAATAAACATGAAATAATTGTTTTTGAGAAATAATAATATTTTTAATTTTATTTCAGAAAATTTTCTCTAATGTTACTTCTTATTAATTTTTTAATTTAAATAACTTTCTAAAATTTAGGAAAAATTAGCGTTACATTAGTATTTAATAGGTTTACAATTATTTGCTTGTTAATAATATTATCTTAACATGAGAAATTGGTACACATCTATTTTTAATATATAAAAGTAGATATATAAATTTATCTACATTATTTTTAAGCCATTTCTCTTTTCCTATTAACGCAGCGTCACTTACTTGCAAAAATTTTAGAATCAACCACTTAAATCTTGCCAAATCAACTATTATTTCTAAATAAAAAAAAATAAAAATATACAAAAAACTAAAAAATACAATAAAAACCAGCAGTTTAACACACAATAAATAATTTTTTCCAAATCAACTCTTATTTTTAAAACAACAAAAACACAAATTAACATTTACCCAAAAAAAAATTGGGAAAACCAAAGTGCCTATTACCTTTCTCATACTTCTCAAAACCCTCTTCCTCTCAACACCTCTCCATACCAAAATCCTATTTCCTGCATCCTCTTTCGGTCCCATGAGCCATTGCGCTTTTCCCGAAACAAATTGTCCATTATGATATCCATCTCCAGCGGAGCCGCATTGCATAAATTGCAGAAACCAGGCCAAACTCCAGTCCTCCTGTTGCGGTTTTTTTGCTGGAGCTCGATTCCAGATCCCATGTATTTTTCTATAGATTTTTCAATTTGCCCTTTACTCTTCTCACTTTGTTGTTTAATAACATTTTCAATAGCCTATTTATTTGTAATTAATAGTAATATTTTAATTGTGAAATCATTGCAAGTAGCACAGATTTATGTATTCCTCTTTTTTAACGGGTTCTATTCAACAATCACAACCAAAATTAATGTCCATTTAAATTATTACTCTCTATATAGTATATACTGTCCATTGCAATATTTGAGCATCAAATTATAAATTGTTATTCTACACGTGGAGTACTGCTTCCACAATTTACATTTATGTGTTCTTCTTTTTCAAATTGTTATTCCACATGTGTAGTATTACTTTCATAATTTAGATGGAATGGATTATCATTCTTTGACTATGTCTTATTCTCTTTGTTGTAGAAGAATTTTCAGTGGCAATGACAGAGTGAAAAACTTAATATCCAAAATAGCTAGATTAAAGAGTCGGAGAGCAATCCTTTCGAAAAAAAGAAGACAAGAATATATGTGCCTCCAACATATGATTATGCAGTTTGGTTTGTTTAACATAATTTTGATTACACCTTTATTTTATTGTAAATTGATTCCTAAGGTGATTTTGATGCCTATTTTAAAAATGTAAAAATACAGTTATTTGAAACACTTAGATCTATCCAATTTAGACAAGTAAGGATGAGGAGAAAGTAATATCTTAAGTCAAGGAGGAGTGCCAATTTAGCTTCCACTTTAAGTTAATACAAAAAAGTTTTATAATATATTTTGTTCTATTTTTTGTATTGATTTTTGGTAACAAATATTCTGTTGTAATTGTTTACAAATCATTCTGTAGGATTTAAATGAAATATTTTGTATTATATTTAAAATTCTATCTTATGTGAAGAAGAGATAATTTTTTAAAAAAATTACTTCAATAATAATTTTGCAACCCTCTAAGAGAAAAAAATGTCTTAAGTTAAGGAGTATTTCTATTTTTTGTATTAATTTTTGGTAATAAATATTCTGCTGTAATTGTTTACGAATCATTCTGTAGGATTTAAATGAAATATTTTGTATCATATTTAAAATTCTATCTTGTGTGAAGAAGAGATAATTTTTTAAAAAAATTACTTCAATAATAATTTTGCAACTCTGGAAGAGAAAGGAATGTCTTAAGTTAAGAAGTATTGTCAATTCAGCTTTCATTTTGGGTGAGTACAAATTATTTTGTAATATGTTTTGTTTTAATTATTGCTACTCATAGCTAATTAATAGGAAAAAATTTGTATAGTTTATTGTAATTCTTTGTTGTCATTATGTAGAATGAAAATGAAATCTTTTGCATTATATTTAAAATCATAGAAATATGTGAAAAAAGGGATAATTTTTTTAAAAAAAATCACATCAATAATAACTTTGCAATCCGTAAAAAAATATGGACCTTCCAGTTTTATTGTGTAATATTGTCCAATCCATTAGTTCAATCCAATTGTTGAGAAATAAATTGAGAAGCCTATTTGTATTTTTAATATTTTTTCATGGTATATTTTCTGCTTAAAACTACATTTTATTGAAGTTTTTTGTTTACAGGTAGACAATCATCATGTATTCATAGCTCACCTTCAAGACCTGTTGTGATTTTATTGTTTTATTGTATATCTTCCACTCCGCAGATAATACAAATAATGAGATGGAAAGATATGCTGTGTTTCGAGAGGTAAAACGCAAAAGAAGGCAATTATTAAATCAAAAAAGATCTGTTCGATCTAATCAAAATTTAAGTATACCTACTTTCAACAATAGTTTCTCTCTATTTTTTCAAAAGTAAATTTTAAATTTCATTACTCATAATTAATTCTTTTCCTTTTTTTTAACACGGTAGCAGTGTAGCATGTCCAGAAATTCAACCAACTACTTCCTCAACGAAAGTTGTTTCTAATCGAGCAACACGTAATTCAGAAATTCAACCAACTACTTCCTCAACGAGGGTTGTTTCTAATCGAGCAAATCAACACCCAAGTAAGTGGCCAAATTTTTTTTTAATTTTTCCCTTAACATTATAGCTTAAAATTAAGGCAACTAAATGTTTGACTGAACTCTTTTATTACAAACTGATTCTTTAGGTATTAATTTAATTTGACTGCAAATATATCATTTAAATTATGTTCTTTATTTCAGTTTTTACAGATTTGACTAATGAAGTATAGAATTTTGGAAGACCAACATGTGTCTGTGAGTATTGTGGCGCAATACTTTAGTACAAAGAAAAGACCCACAAAATCAGAAATACAACTCATTCGAAATTCTCCATTTGTTGCTTGAAAGGAAGAGTCCAATTGCCATTGTTAAAATTTTCTCTTTTTTTGCTACATAATTTACTAGATTACCATGGAAGCAACATTGCAAAAAATTTTAGGAAGCATATTCGCATCTATAATGTAGCCTTTGCTTTTACGTCTATGGATGAAAAAATTGATCATGAAATTAATAAACATGGTGGCCAGGGTGGAGCTACATTGTAGCAAAGGGGGGCAATGACCCCTCCTAATTTTAACTTTTTACATGTAAATTATATGTAAATTTCAGTTTAGCCCCCCTAAAATTTTATTTTAGTCTTTTTTTATTATATAAATATTTTTAGCCCCCTCTAATCTTTAATCTAGCTCCGTCCCTGATGGTGGCCCATATACTTTTTACATTAATGGTCAAAATTATCATTTTCTTGGATCTTTGGTTCCTTTAGATGGGAGAAAAGGTAAATTTGCACAACTTTATATCCATGACACAGCTAATGAGATATCAAATAGATTAGGAGTGTTCAACAATGATGATGGAAGTAGCCCCCTTAAAGAGAAAGTTGTGAGAGATCTAATTCGTATGTTTGAATAATTCGCACAGCTGACTTATGGGTATTTTATAACTAATAAGTCTCTCAAAAATTTATTTATTTATTTAATTATTTAATTTAACAAATATAACAAAATCCTAAATAGGATTGATCAATATGAAAAAATAATGGAGATACCAAGTCAAGACAATGCCAACACAAATCTTCAGAGCAGAATAATTAGAAATCAAATAACTATTCAAGATCTAATGGCCATGCAATGGGAATTTGATGATTAGGTATGACAAAAAAAAACTCACAACATGCATCATACATTCATACTTACTCAAATACCATATACCTAATGATAACATAAATTGAATAGGAAAAGATCTTCACAATTTTAGCAACTATAAACGAAATTGATGATAAATTTGGATGGAACTATGTTGAATGTGAAAAGTGTCATAAGAAAGCATATAAAAAAGGAGACAACTAAATTTGTGGCACATGTAATCAAACACCACAATATCTAACCATAAGGTAATTCTATATACTTTTCATAATCTCATCTATCAAATTATTAGTTACTAATCTAATACTTATTTTAAGTTCAGAATTCAATTAAAGGTTTCAGACTAAAGTGCTACAACAACTTTTGTATTATTTGATGGCGAAGCAAAAAAATTGTTGGGGACAACTGTTTCAAATCTAATGACACTCCAAGAAAGTAATGATATTGAAGCGTCACCCCAATTGAAAAACTTGTGCAACCTCACACTTATATTTGAAGTCAAATTAAATGACTTTAATCTCAAAGAAGGTTCTCAACAATACATTGTTACCAAGACATTTGTTCCAACTAAAAATACTGAACCTCAACACCCATTACAACAAATAAAACAGGTAATATTAAAAAAAATCACTTATTCAAGACATCATTTTTATTTCTAATTTAAATTATTCATTGATTATAAGAACCAACTTCGCCAATACTAATATCATCAGACGAAGATCACATACCCATCAAGAGATTGAGGAAAAAGAAAACCATACAAATTCAAGACACATCTTTGGAAGAAGAACATACATGCAAAGATGGAACAAACAACACAAAAGAAAGTGCATACAACTCAACAATTCATAAAGAATATGCATTCATAAGAATCTACGACCGAAAGAAGAAAGCAACAACTCTAACAACAACCAATAAATAAAAAGGAGGACGAATACCACGTAAGAAGGCTAAGTCCATCAATTAAAACAAATACAAAAATCAAGCCACCAAATATAAATTTTATTTTGTACAACTCTAACATCCAAATACTTTGTATTACAAATTTTTTTAAATAAAACACCTTTTAAATTTATTTTTAATTTATATATATATTTAATTTAATTTTACAAAATATAACAATTTTAATATTTATTGTATACTATTATTAATTTACCGTCTCACGCATCATGCGGGTCTCATTCTAGTTTAATTTCAAACTTCAACAAGATTTTAACTTAACAAATAGCAATTACATATTGAAACCGATAAAGTATATAATTTTGCATTTAATGTTTTTGAAACTTTCTCTGTTTTATAGTTGTTGAAAAAGCTCTCTTTCTCTGTGGTAAATAAAATACGTGTTGCCATTAATAAATTGATATTTAATGAAGATTTATTGATGGTCAAAGTAATTTACCTACCAGATGCCCAAATAATTTTTTTTACTTTAAATTCCACAGAAAAATGTTTACAACTTTACATGATAATTTAAAAACTTGTCTCTAGCCTTCGTTGAAAAAGAAATTCATCAATTGGAAAAATGAGTGCTAATCAGGAAAAAAAAAAATGAAAGGGGTGAAAAAAAAAGTTACTGTGGCTTGGGATTTTCCTTAGCATCCGGATGTTTTTTACTGGGAAAAAAGTATAATAATAATAATAATAATAATAATAATAATAATAATAATAATAATAATAATAATAATAATAATAGTAAACTTTAGAAAATTAAAAATTAAAATATGAGTTTTTTTTTCGGTGTCTACTAAAAATATGAGTTT
The DNA here is from genome assembly GCF_003086295.3 of Arachis hypogaea. Taxonomy (NCBI): domain Eukaryota; kingdom Viridiplantae; phylum Streptophyta; class Magnoliopsida; order Fabales; family Fabaceae; genus Arachis; species Arachis hypogaea. The sequence continues at coordinate 10,263,281 of NC_092037.1, forward strand.
GTTAAAAGCATAACCTATATATATAAATTTATTTAAGGCTTACTTAATTAAGAATAGTTAATTAGTCAATTACAAAATTTATTAATTTGTTTTTTTTTAATTACAAAATTCAGGATCATTTAAAATACGTATGAAAATAAATTAGATTCATTAATGTGTTATTATATAATTATATCATAAAATAATGATTTTATACCAAAATATTTATGAGTAACACTACGTATACCAAAATAGTAGTTACTATCAAATAATAGCAATAATATAAAGTAAAAATATATGGTATTATACGTATTTGAGTATGATAGTTACAACTAAAATTAAATATACATACAAATAACATTTTTCTATAATATATGAATTTAATCATGATAGATTGTATTGTAAAATAATTTTACTACGAATAATTATGTAAGGTCACTTCATTAAAAATTATTATATTTTATCTTGATTATATGAATAATTATTTAAAAATAATTATATTATGTGTATATTAAAATTAATAATTAAAATTAATTAATAATATAAAATATATATTAAAATATAAATATATATTAAAAATAAAATAAATTATATATATATTTATATATAAATATATTAATGACTAATTTTAATATATAAATAATATTTTTATATAAAAAATAAATAATTTTATAAAATATTATCAATATATTAAAATTAAACTGACAATAATATTATCAAATTTCAATAAAATTATTTTCCTAAACTAGATAATTTTTTTATAAATATTTTTTTTTCAGCATAATATTACTTTTGTTTGTTTCTTTTTCTCCTCTCCTTTTGTTGAGTGCTGAAGACAGTAGTACATGACCACCAACCTATGCAGCCAACATGATCAAAAAGCCAACAAAAACGCAAAGAAAGAAAGACAGCAAGCTTTGTGTGTTGTGTTTTTCTCTGCACACAACACACAGATCTAACCAACATCAACATGGGGTGACTCAAAAACAAAAACTAAAAACCACACAATAAAAGAAAACAAAAACAAAAACAAATAAAGAAGATAAAGCAGCTGAACTTGTTCATCGCCGCCACTGGAAATCACAACCCAATACCTCAAAGTTTCAATTTTTGTTTTCTTTTGTTTTTGGGGGGTGAGTTACTTTTCATCTCAATTATGCTCTCTTTGTTTTTTTGGAAGTTCTTGATTGATTTAATTTGTTCTTCAATTCACTTCTATACCGATCTTCAGTTGTTTTTTATTATTTATTTTTAATTTCAAGTTTGATTATTTTTTTGATTGACCAGGTAGCTTCAATTATATGGTTGCCATTTTTTTTATCATGATCATCATAGTTCTTGTTAGAGTTTGACTGGAGTTTGTTGATTTATCATATTATTTATTATTAAATTTTGTTTTGTGTTTTGTGTTTTTTTTTTATTTCCTCTTGTTTTGATTGGAATTTTGTGTTTGGTCAGGTAATTTTGTAATTATTCAGGCACATCAGATTTTTATTTTTCTTTCTTCCCATTAAATTTTGGAAATTGGGAACAAACTCATCAGGTAATCTCTGTTCTGTTTCAGATCTTTTTGACAGAAGATAAGAAAAAGAAAGGTGGCTTTGATTTATCTGAAACTAAACCTTTTGTGTTGCTTTCATTCTGTTTGTTTTTTTGCTCCAATGAATGCATACAGGTAGAAGAAACTGTGTTGTGTTGTGTTGACTTTGTGGTCAAAACACACAAATTGCTGTGTGGTTCTAGTTTTGATTCACACAATCTTCCAAAGGATTGAGTTCCTTGCAGCTGCATCAGAAGACGAAAAGGCCGGTTTGATTGTTTCGTCGTGATGGCGACTCTAGCTCATGCGAATTCTAGGAGAATGTATTCATGGTGGTGGGACAGCCACATAAGCCCAAAGAATTCAAAATGGCTCCAAGAAAATCTGACTGGTAATGCCTTCCACCAATCTGGGAGAAATGAATTTCAAATATCTATTGTTTTTGTTTGTATCTATGGATCAACTAATTGTTCATGATATTGAACTCTAAAGGAAGTCTTATTAAGGTTTTCTCTTTCTTTGCTATCATAATATTATGCATAATTAGTGAGATATGTTACTTTGCTATAAGTTTTGGAATATTGAACCGGACAAGCATATTTGGTTGTTTGCTTAGTCTGGCACAATGATGTAATCTGATTCAAACGGTTTTCCAATTTGAGGCATTTTAAGGTGATTAATGGCTTTATATATGGAAACATTTTCTCTAAATATGCAACTTTGCATTTGTTTACATCTTTTGAATCTTATTAGAAGTTATTTTCTTTCTGTTTTAATAACGAAAGATGTTTAAGCATTCGAAGACAGGATTTATTTCATCATAGAAAAAATAGCAAGTATGTCTTTTCAAATGATCATGTTTATTTGCTTAATGGCCAGAAAGTTGTGATAACATTTTTCGGTTAACATACCATCTGCTGCTATGCTTTTAGATGCATGTGAACTTATCAAAATGGTATCTTCTGTTTCTCAGACATGGATGTCAAGGTGAAGCAAATGATTAAGCTTATTGAAGAAGATGCTGATTCATTTGCACGGAGAGCAGAAATGTATTATAAGAAACGGCCAGAGCTTATGAAATTGGTCGAAGAGTTTTATCGGGCTTATCGGGCATTGGCTGAAAGATATGACCATGCAACTGGAGTGATCCGCCATGCACATCGAACAATGTCCGAAGCATTTCCTAATCAAGTTCCAATGATGCTGACAGATGATTTACCAGAGACTGAGCCACGCACACCTGATTCGCGGCACCCTTCACGTGCATTCGACCTCAATGGAGCTAATACTGAAGATCATGATTCTTCTATAAACAAAACAGGTTTAAAACACCTCAATGATCTTTCTATCCCCAGAGAACATGAAAATTTTTCGAAGTTTCCAGAAGGAAATGCTAGAAGGGGTCTCGATTTTCATGACTCACAAGAGGATGGTGGAGGGCTAAACAATGGAAGCCACGATGAAAAAACTCGAGCCTTGTCAGAATCTGAACGGGTGACAAAAACTGAGACAGAAATTTTGGCCTTAAAGAAAGCCATTGCTAAATTAGAAGATGAAAAGGAAGCTGGTTTGCTTCAGTATCAGCAGAGTTTGGAGAGATTATCTAATCTTGAATCAGAAGTTTCTTCTGCACAAGAGAATTCTCGGAAACTTGATGAGCGAGCAAGTAAAGCTGAAGCTGAAGTTCAAGCCTTGAAGGAAGCCCTCAAAGAATTACAAGCTGAAAGGGAAGCTAGTCTTCTTCGATATCAGGAATGCTTGGAGAAAATATCTAATCTGGAGAATAATATTTCTTTTGCTCAAAAGGATGCAGGAGAACTCAATGAACGAGCTGCTAAAGCGGAAACAGAAGTCGAGTCTCTAAAGCAGGACCTTGCTAGAGTTGAAGCTGAAAAGGAAGCTGCCCTTGTTCAATATCAACAGTGTCTGGAGACATTATCGAAATTGGAGGAGAGGTTGAAAGAAGCTGAGGAAAATGCAAGAAGAATTACTGAGCAGGCTAATGCAGCTGAACATGAAATCGAGGCAATGAAGTTGGAAATTGCTAAACTCACTGAAGAGAAGGAAGATGCTGCTTTGCGTTATCAGCAATGCTTGGAGATAATTTCCAGTTTGGAGCATAAACTCTCTTGTGCCGAAGAGGAAATTCGTAGGCTACATTCCCAGATAAATGAAGGGATTGAAAAGTTACGCAATTCCGAAGAGAAGTGTCTTCTCTTGGAGACATCAAATCACACTCTGCATTCTGAATTGCAGTCTTTAGCCCAAAAGATGGGATCTCAAAATGAAGAACTAAGTGAGAAGCAGAAAGAGTTGGGGAAAATTTGGAGTTGCTTACAAGAGGAGAGGCTGCGGTTCATTGAGGCCGAAACTGCATTCCAAACTCTTCAGGATTTGCATGCCCAATCTCAGGAAGAGCTTAGATCTCTTGCTGCCGACCTTCACGGTAAGGCTGAAAAACTGGAGAATGTGGAATCACAGAAGCAGGCTTTACAGGATGAAGTACACAGGTTCAATGAGGAAAACAAGATTCTAAATGAGCTCAAAATTTCTTCATCTCTATCTATCCAGAATTTGCAGGATGAGATATTGAAACTCAGGGAGACTATAAAGAAAGTGGAGCAGGAGGTTGAGCTGCGAGTTGATGAAAGAAATGCTCTTCAGCAAGAAATTTACTGTCTTAAGGAGGAGCTTAATGATATGAATAAAAGACATGAAACTCTGATGGTCGAAGTGAGGTCAACGGGCTTTGATCCAGAGTGTTTCGGGTCATCTGTGAAAGAATTACAAGACGAGAACACGAAGTTGAAGGAGACGGTCGAGACTGACAAAGGTGAAAAAGCAGCCCTTCATGAAAAACTGGAGATCATGGAGAAACTTCTAGAGAAAAATTCCGTTCTAGAGAATTCCCTTTCAGACTTGAATGCCGAGCTAGAGAGCGTCAGAGGAAAGGTAAAGGCGTTGGAAGAAACATGCGAATCTTTGCTTGCGGAGAAATCAATGCTTCTTGCCGAGAAGGCCGCCTTATTTTCCCAGTTACAAACAACTTCTGAAAATCTGGAGAATCTCTCAGAAAAGAACAAACTTTTAGAAAATTCACTGTTTGATGTGAATGCTGAACTTGAAGGATTAAAGGTAAAGTCGACGACCTTAGAAGACACGTGCAAGTTACTTGACAATGAGAAGTCTAGTGTCATCTCTGAGAAAGAAACCTTACTTTCACAGTGGAACATCACACAGCAAACACTGCAAGATCTTGAAAAACAGCACAGTGAATTGGAGATGCAGCATTTGGAATTAAAAGGAGAGAGAGAGTCTGCACTGAAAAAGGTAGAAGAGTTACTGGTTTCCCTATATTCCGTGAGGGAAGAGCATTCCAGAGTCACTAAGTTGAGTGAAAATGAATTGGCTGAGAAGGAATCACAAATTCATGCTCTACAAGAAGATGCAGATCTCCAGAAGAAGGAATATGAGGAGGAACTGGACAGAGCAATGCATGCTCAAATGGAAATTTTTATCTTGCAGAAAAGTATTCAGGATTTGGAGAACAAGAACTTTTCCCTTCTAATTGAGAGTCAGAGGCTTTTGGAGGCATCAAAGTTGTCTGAGAGAATGATATCTAAACTGGAGACCGAAAATGCTCGGAAACAGGGTGATGTGGATTCTTTGTCTGAGAAAATCAGAATACTAAGAATTGGGCTGCTTCAGGTACTGAAAACTCTCAACACTGATGGCGAACATTTGCGTGAAGATACGCATGAAGAAGATCAGATGCTTCTAAACCGTATACATCAAAAGCTTCAAGATGTAAATGAGTCCTTTGACACAGTTTTCAGTGAAAGCCAGCAAGTGGCCGTTGAGAATTCGGTTCTGGTTATGTTCCTTGGGGAAATGAAACAAAAGTTAGAAAATCTTGTGACAGAAAGAGATGCACTCGACGAGGAATTCAAGATCCAGTCGAAGCAGTTCTTGGCATTGCAAATCGAGGTCCAGAAGATATTGGAGAAGAATCAGGAGTTGAAGTTGACAATATACAAGGGAGAAGAGAGAATGGAAATAATGACATCCGAAATAGAGACTCTGCGAAAACAGGTGGCAGACTTGGAAGAGGGAAACAAATTCTTGAATGAAGAAAATAGCAAAGTATTTGAAGAGAAAAAGTCCTTGACAGGAAGATTTCTAGATCTTGGCGAAGAGAAAAGTAAGTTGGAAGAAGAAATGTGTTTTGTGATCCGCGAGATAATAGCTCAGTCTAATATTTCTGTGATCTACGAGAACATTATCTTCGAGAAACTTATGCAACTTAAAGAACTAGATGAAGATCATCAGAAGCTTTGTTCGATAAACAATGACCTTGAAGAGAGATTGAAACTAATGGTGGGAAAATTAGAGCATTCAGAATTGGAAAATTCACATCTCAAAGACTTATTTGTGAAGTCAAATGTTGAATTGAAGTTAGTTGAATCTGTCAATGATCAATTAAGTTGTGAGATTACAAATGAAAAGGAATTGCTCTCCAGAAAGGAAAATGAGCTTTTGGAAGCAGCCACACTGTTTAATGCTTTGCTGGCTGAGAAAACAGAATTGCATAGAATGGTGGAAGATCTGAAGTTTAAGTATGATGAGGCGACGGGGATACTTAAAGACCAGGCAAATCAAATTCTGAAATTATCCTCGGATAAGGATCGCCAAACCGAAGAGCTCGAACACCTTTGCGAAGTGAATCAGAAGTTGGAGAATGAAATGAGGCACCTGCATCAACAACTTGGTGAAACTAAGTTGAGAGAAAAGGAGTTGAGTTATGAGGTGCAGAAGGGAACGGACGAGATTGAAGAATGGGAAACTCAGGCTACAACACTCTATGCTGAACTGCAAATTTCTTCTGTCATTGAAACATTGTTTGAAGGGAAGGTCTGTGAACTATCCGATGCATGCGAGAATCTTGAACGCAAAAACCACTCTAAAGAACTGGAAAGCGAGCAGCTGAAGGAAAGAGTTAGCCAGTTGGAAGGCGAAAATGGAAGACTGCATGGTCAGTTAGCTGCTTATGTCCCGGCAGTTGCCGCTTTAACCGATAGTGTAACATCTCTGGAAATGCAGACTGTTACAAATCGAAAACCTCATGACCATGAAGAATCTAAGGTACTAAGATATGCAGTGTTTCTTTCTTAAACTGTATTATAATTTCTCAATATTTTAGTTCATGGTCATTATTTTTGTTCATTTCTTATGGTAATTGATGCAATTTGATTTTCTTATGGAAACCATTTTCAGGTTCAAAAGATGTTGGTAGATCATGAAAACACTGAAAGTGGTCAACAAACAAGTGAAGATCGGACTGTCGTGGCACCGGATGCACTCGCAGACCTGCAGAGGAGGATCCTGGCAATTGAAACAGCAGTGAAGCTGATAAATGAAAGCAGGCATGCTTCTCAAGCGAATGAAGCGAATGAGAATCGGAATGGAGCCGCTTCAGACCTGAGAACAGGGAAATCAAGGCCAGATGTTCCTGTAACTGAGATTGAAGTTCTGCCAAAAGACATCATGCTTGATCAAATCTCTGAGTGTTCATCATATGGGATAAGTAGGAGAGATACACCTGAGGCTGATGATAAGATGCTCGGCTTATGGGAAAGTGCCAATACACCGAATTTCACGGATGAACCGGGTGGCTACAATCGAAGAGGAGCAACCAAGGATTCGAAAAGTAAGCATCCTTCGTCGGAGTCTTTGGTGGAAAAGGAGTTGAGTGTGGACAAATTAGAGATCTCGAGACGAATGAAGCAGGCACACGAGGAAGGCAACAAGAGCAAAGTTCTAGAAAGGCTTGATTCCGATGCGCAGAAGTTGATAAACCTTCAAATAACCATACAAGATTTGATGAAGAAGATGGAGATTACTGAGAAAAGCGCAAAGGGAAAAGGTGTTGACTATGATGCTGCGAAAGGACAACTTGAAGCTGCTCAAGAGACCGTCACGAAGCTGTCCGATGCCAACAGTAAACTGACAAAGAATGTCAAAGAAGGTACACTGTCTTCCGGCAGGAAGGACTCGGCAGACTTGGATGAGAGCGGAAGCGTCAGCAAAGAGAGAGGAGTCTTGGAACAGGCACGGCGAGGATCTGAAAAAATAGGACAACTACAGCTAGAGGTTCAAAGACTGCAGTTTCTGCTTCTGAAACTTGATGGTGGAAAAGAAAACAAGGAGAAAGCAAGATTCATGGATCGAAGTCCTCGAGTACTTTTGCGCGATTATCTCTACGGCGGCGCAAGAAACAACCAGCAGAAGAAGAAGAAGAAAGGTTTTTGTGCATGTGTGAGACCTCCAACCAAAGGAGACTGAGTTAGCAAAACCATTTTCTCGGCATATTTTTAGCATAGTATTATTTCAAATAACATGAGACATTACATTTAGCTTTCTTGTTTGTAAAGTTTCCTTTTTTATAATAGATGGTATAAATGATCCTTACATGTTTTGATCCTTTTGTACATTTTGTGCCTCATATATATTCATAAGAAGAGGCTAAGATGGAATTTTCACCATTTTGTTTTTCTATCCTTTCTCTGAATAATTCCCTCCAATTCTTTCTCATTGCTGTAGCCTGTAGGATTCATGTTTTTGTTTGTTGTTTACTTATTTTCCTCATCATTGTGGTTCTGTGGATTCATGTTTTTGTTTTAGTTTTGAATTTTTAAATAACTGTTTAGTGACATATATAAAAATTGATAAATTTGATTGTATTAATAATGAAAAGATTATTCAATCTTTTTAAAATATGTAACTTAGAAAAATGGAGTTTTAAGTTATGTGTTATTATTTAAATTGCTATTTTAGTATTTTAATTTATTAGTTAGATAATTTGAAAATTAATGATATTTTATAACAATAAAATAATTGTCATGTTATATATGTTTTTGTTTTTACTAATAAAATTTTTTGAATTTGTGACTGGTCTCAAGAATCATTGTCCAAAATTTAATCGCATTTAGCTCTTCATTAATCTAATTGTTTGCTTCTTAATAATTTTAGAGGATCATTATCCTAATCTTTCAATTGAAATAGTTTTAGAGCACAAATCATGGAGATACTTTCCATTTCAATAGATCATCAAGCTTATTACATATTGATTTACACATCAGATTTTCTTCCAACATAGGATGCAAACTCTTGAGAAACAAAAACACACATCAATCTTTCATTTTTTTTATATATAAATTACCCTGTGCTTCTCTCTCTCTCTCTATATATATATATATATTCTTCAGCATGAATCACAAAAACTCATGCCACATCTTTTAATTTGATATTTTTGGCTCAGACTTTGTTCCAACCCTCTGATTCATCTTTCTTGGAATTTGGTTTGCATGTATGTAACATGAAGTTGCAAGCTCCAACAGCTTCTTCAACTGTCAAATATATCCATTTTTCACCAATTTTCTCTTGGAATTTGGATTTGTTGAGTTTCTTCATCACCTCACTCCCAGGGTTGACCATAACAAGCTACACACAAATTGGAAAAAAAATATTTAAAAAAAATAAAATAAAGCATATTAAGCATTCTAATAAATGACCCCAAGAAATCCTTAGTACTATCTAATAATAACACAAGAAATTAAAGGGTGAGTTTACTTGTAGCCCTCTTCTATCTGCAATCTTATTGACCTCTTCAAGCATGCTTATGCCACTTGTATCAATGTTCCCAACAGCTGCCAATCAAATTACACACAAATTCAGAATTTCAATTTTGATAACCACATTGCTAGTTAAGGGAAAAGATCTTCTTGCATTTATGTTATACAAGAACAATGATAGAATGATTCATATTTCTTATTCTTATTGTGTGCTCGTTATTTTATCATCATAAGAGTGATAAATTAACCAGCATACAATGACAAAGACATACAAATTTTAATCTTTACTATTAATCTTTTCAAATAATATTATTTTTATGTTAAAATAAATACGAGGTGGACAAATGTACAAATAATATTATTCTTTAAATCATGATACGCGCTACTCATCAATGTGTCAATCAGACACAAGCTGTCGAAACTGAAAAAAACCAAGTGGACCCATTTCGTGCAGACATGATACGTCAACAAATCATTCGATAATTCGATAATGTTAGGAAGATAAAAAAAAAAAACAGAACTTATCTTATGTAGTATCTATTAATTGTTGACGATTAATGAATATTAAATAAGACAAGTTATGACTGTTTTTGATTAATTTTCTTTAGTTACCAAACATTTCCGCATCATTTTCCATAATTACTATATACTTAGTTACTTAATTCTCATATCCAATACTTAATTACTTACCACTCATATCCAATATAAGATATTGCAAACTTGTCTCCCCAGTATCTTTAATTCTATCCTCCTCATCATCAATCCACCTTGTGATCCTATGAAAAATAACCATTTTTTGAAAAAACAAAAAAAGTATTAGCAATTTAGCATCCACTTATTATTATTATTATTATTATTATTATTATTATTATTATTATTATTATTATTATTATTATTATTATTATTATTATTATGATGATGATGTAGGTTTCTTGGTAATTACCTCTCTCTTAAATAGTTTGCATTGGCAAAGTAAATTGGTGCATCAATCTCTAGAATTAGGATTCCAGGAACATGATTTGCATTTTGGTATTGCTCAACATTTCTGTATATACCAGAATTTGGAATGTTCCCTAAAACAAATGTCTTTGGTCTTGTAACAAATAGAAGTACCCTAAGCACAGATAATGCAACCTGAAAAATGCACACAAGTAATAAGCACATAATTTAATTTTCACAAACCCTATATATTTATTGTGTTTAGATAATCAAAACAACTTATCACAAAAAGCTCTGTCAGAGATGCTTGTGAAAGAAGTTGAATTAGACTAAAAATTCTCATAGTTGTTGTACTAGTTTCAATTAGATTTTTATAGTTATAAATTTTGTAAATAAGTATTTATATTATATCATGCTAAAACTAGCTACCAAATCAATTATTTATATAAAATATATGTCAAAATATAAAATACATATTAAAAATAAATTAAACAATATATATTTTTATACACAAGTACATAATAATTAATTTAATAGTTAATGTGTATATATTTTTTTATATTATATACAACTTTTCAATTAATTTTTATAATTAAAATATTTCTAACCAAGTTTCTAAACAGTTAGGAAATTTTCTCATCAAGCCCATGTGTATAAATTGCCTTTTTTTTTTTTGAAATTTTTGTATCCAAATAAATTTTATCACAAAATATATATTTAAATTGGAGGTAACTGAATGAAAAATACTTATAGAATATAAACTATAAAGACTTAATTAAAAATTTAAGACTTAGAATTGAAAAATCAGTAAAATGATAGTACGAGAGAAATAATATTTTTTTTTGTGAAAAAAAAAAGAAAATTGAGTAGATTGATGCATACCGCAATGACAAGGCCAATTTCAACACTAGCAAAGACGACACCAATGTATGCACTCATGCACACAAAAAAGTCAAACTTGTCAACGTTCCAAAGATGAATTGCAGCTTCATAATCTATGAGGCCAAGCATTGCAGAAACAATAATGGCTGCTAGCACCACAAGGGGTGTGTAATGGAACAATGGTGTTAGGAACAACAACGTTAGCATCACTGCAATTGACATCACTATGTTTGATACTGCTGTCTTGCATCCAGCATTATAGTTCACAGCTGAACGTGAAAATGGCCCTGAAATAATTTTAAAAAAAATATTTTTAAATTTTTATATGTCACACTTTTTTTTTTAGTTTAATTCTCAAGAAATGCATGCAATTGATTAATTAACTGTTGTAAACACCTTTATTTGTTTATGTGCTTTTTATATCTTAAGTTTTAATATATACAATTTAACACGATTAGACACACTTAAATACTATTACGTATCAGTGTGTCTAATCTTATTCTTGAAATAAATTTAGATATAGTATATATTATTATTTATTAAAATAAAAAATATTTTAAATATTTGATATAATTAAAATAAAATATTAAAAATAATTAAAAAATCAATTTATATTTTAATATCAATAAAATATCAAAATATCATTACAATTTATCTAAAAAATACTTTATATTTTATATGTATGTGTGTTTCCATATCTTATAAAATTTTAAAATTTTTATGTCGGTGTGTCCCGTATCCGTACCAATATCCATGTATCATAAAATTTGACAATATGGGATTATTGTCGAATAATTTTTTTTTTTTTAAAGGCCCTTATTGATAATTTCTTTTTCAAGTTCACCCTTCTCTTATAAGATAATTATGTTAATAGAAAAATTTTATTGAAAGACTAATTCTAGAAGAACAGTTAATGATAGTTTTTTTTTTTTTTTTGCATTTCTTGATTATTTATGAATGGTGAATTGCAAATATTGAATTTAAAAGCTAAGAGTTGTCAATTGCATTCTTCTGTTTTTTTTTGAAAAAAAATTATAGGTATCTTATTACACAAGAAATAATTTTATTTGGGACAAAAATCTTTATATTGTGGTGTAGTAATGTAGTTTACTCTTCAAAATAAAAATTCCTTTTTTCGTTTACAAAATTTAAACCTAAAACCTTTACATATATACTTCAATGAGATTCAAGTATATACATACTACTTGAACCAACCATCCAAAAACAATAACTTAAAAGGGTATATATTTTTGTTAAAACTAGTATATGTGGATTAGCTAGTGATGAAAAACTCAAGATTTAATCATCCTTGATTTTATAATTTACATTATATGTAATTAATGTTATTCTCTTAATTTAATGGTGATTAAATTCTTATTTTACTAATTTTTATTTTAGAAAAACATAATCTATGACGTTTATTTATATTTGCTACGTACGAGTAATATTTTTATGATGCATTCTAACTATGATTATAATGGCTACATACAATGCCTATATATGAAATTTTAACTACATTTAAAATTAAAGTTATATTTTTTATGATTTAATAATAATTTTTTAATTTAAAAAAATAATAAAAAATGTAATTAAAATAAAAAAATTATCAAATAATAAAAAATATTAATTTTAACTAAAATTTTAAAGTATTGTCAAAATTCCATAACCTTAATTACCTGTTGTGAGGTAGCAAGAGGTGAAAGAACCAAGAACATTCATGGTGCCAATAGCTATCATCTCTTTATTGCCATCAATATGGTAATTCTTAAACATTGCAAAGCTTCTTCCAACTGCTATTCCTTCAGCAAGTGCTATGATTCCAACAACAATCCCTGTTTTTATTGCTGTGCCCATGTATGGCGACACAAACACCAAATCCGTCATTGATGGTGGATTCAACCCTTTCTTCAATTCTCCTATCTGATCATCAAACATTTTTTTTTTAAATTAGGAGTGATACTCGAACTTAAGACTTTAAAGTGAAGATGGAATATTATGTCATTTGAGTTAAAACTCGTTGCAATTATATAATAAAATTATTAATTTCATTTTTAATATATTCATCTTTTATTTATTAGGTTTAATTGTTCTATTAATTCTTATAGTTTTAGCAAATTTATAATTAGGTTCCTATATCTTTTTTCGTTTCAATTATATCTTTATACTATTTTTAATTTTATTAGTGTAAAAAATATTAGAGTTAATTGAATATTTATCGGCACATTGAAGATATCCACAATTAAGAACCTAAGTATACTTTCGACCACATATTTTTGGGTAAAATATTTTGTTAATTTTAATGTTTTTGATATGAAAATGACCTAATTACAAAATTAAAAATAATGTAAAAACTCAATTGAAAATAAAAAAATTATAAAAATATAATTACAAATTTGATAAAACTACAGAAATCAACAAAGTAATTAAACCTATTCATTATTATTTAAGAGCTTAATTTCGATAAATTAATAGTATAAAATATTTTACATAATCATCTAATCATATTATATTTTATCATTTACGAAATTAATGTAAAAAATAGTTATTTTTTTTGACGTAGTATTACATAATTAGATAACGTAAAACTAACATTACATCAAAATTAAATTTATTATTTAATGAAGTAGAATGGGCATAGTGGTCATTACTCACCACTTGAACGCCGTGGTTCTCAGCGTGAGTGAAATAGACGAGAAAGCTTCCCAATATAACGGACGTTAACGGTGCCATTGCTGATACCCAAAACAACTTTGGTTTTCTTTTGCTCTGCATTTATATGTCACATACCCAAATTCATATTCTATAATAATTCACATAATTATTATGCCATTTAATTTAATTATAAGATAATAAATATTAATTTCTATAACTAAGTATTAGATTTTGTGCATGTGAAGATGCATTACTTACAAAATATCTTGTGAGAAGGAGGAAGAAAATGAAGGTAAATCCTAACACTGCGCTCTCCCATCTCCACTGCCATAAACCAACAACGAAGTAAAAATAAATTATACTATTAGAGTCAAAAGAGTAAATGGAAAAAATGAATATTATATACTCCAATTTTGGAGCTACCTGGAAAATATTTAATTATAAAAATTTATTATTTAAGATTAACAATTAAAATAATTTCAATTTAATATGAATAATTTTTTGAGAACTTTTAGAATCATAAAAATTTCTTGGTGACAAAAATTTTAATTTGAGATTGTTGGAGACTAATTTGAGAGTTTATCAAAAAATCATTATTTATGGTTTAGTCTCTGAAAAAATTAGATGTGTGTTAATTTAATTATCAAAAGATTAAAAATTTTAAATTAATTCTTAAATAATAAATTAAATTGACTTTTTCGTCAGTTAGATAATAATATGTAACAAAATAATTTATATCGCATAATATCATCTAACTAATAAAAAAATAATTTAAATATTTAATTATTCATAATTGTAAGGACCAAACTGAACATTTAATAAATCTACATTCTATTATTGTTCCATTAAATAAATAAATATCTCACAAATAACAGATTCTAGTATTTAGGCATAGGATAAAATAATAATAATAATAATAATAATAATAATAATAATAATAATAATAATAATAATAATAATAATAATAATAATAATAAAAGGTTGCACTACATACCTGATGAGTTTGGGAAAAAACAGAGCGCATAACTGAGATGATATCAGCACTGTGAGTGAAATGTTGAAGACCAAGAATGGATTTGAGTTGTTGTAAGCAAACCACAGTGGCTGCTCCTCCCATGAACCCTACTATTGTTGCATGTGACAGAAAATCCACTATAAACCCTAGCCTGCACTCCAACCAATTTATTCATCAATAATTATTCTACTTATTAGTCTTTCACTATTTCTATTGATTAGATTATAATCATGAATTATTCTGTTTTTTTTTTTAAATATTTGTCATCACTTCTAGAATCTGGTACATTAAGAATTTAATATATTTTAATACAATTTATATTTAGATACATTTATTATTATTATTATTATTATTATTATTATTATTATTATTATTATTATTATTATTATTATTGATAAAATTATATCAATAATAACGTGTTATACGAAAAAAAAAGAAGGAGGGTGGGGGAATCTCATTGAAAAATTCTAAATGTTTGAAAAAGACAAACATGAAAGGACAAAAATAATCTTCCCCCATACAATGTACTGCCAAGTCCCGAAGATCGCATTACCTTGCTTTTTTCCTTTCAAACATTCTTTTTTTTTTCTTTTATCATTTATTTTCTTCCACTTAAATGATTCACTTGCTTATTCCTTTTACTTCTGAAAATATATTAAAATTTAAAATAATATGTTAACCTTATTGTGCACATTTTGCATAAGACATTATAATGATTGTGAGTTAGTGAAAATGAAAATGAGCATGCTTAATAATAATTATTGTTGAGTTGAATATTGGATTTGAATTTATTTGATTAATTAAGATTATAAATATACCTGAAGAGACCCAATGAAGCTTGGAAAATTCCAGCAAAGAAAGTAGAAGTGAAAGCAAGGTGGAGAAAAAGATTTGGATTCTGAATTGGATTAACTTCACTTGACAACATTGAACCCAAAAGAAGAGATCCAACTGCCACAGTTCCCACTGCTAAGTCCCTTGAGCTTCCCATCATTGCATAAATCAATGGTGGTATGAAACTTGAATCTGCTCCCATCAATCAATAATTATAATTATCATCAATTATTCAGAGAAAGTAATTTTTTTTTAAAAAAAGAAAGAAAATTATCTTATTATTAATTATAAGATACATAATTTTTTTATTAAGGATATAATTATTCATATATATATATATATAATATTTTGAATAAGATGTAATTTTATGATATAATATTAAAATTTTATTAAAAAAAGTTTAAGATTTGATATTTATTGCCCAAAAGAAAAAAAAAATTCAATATAAGACAATAATAATTCATGTGTCTCCTAGCTTAGGGGATTGAAAAAGGATGAATTGAAGGAAACTTCTTGCTAGCTCTAAAAAACTCTTAAAAGTTATATTTTTCTTAAAATTTATAGTAAAATAGCAGACAATGCAATAGAAATGTGATTGATTTTTCTTCTTTTTATCCGTTTAAATATTTAGAATAAGAGATGATTTCATAATATAATATCAAAATTATAATAACAAAAAAATTTAAGATTTGATATTTATTATCCAAAAGAAAAAAAAAATCAATATAAGACAATAATAATTCATGTGTCTCCTAGCTTAGGGGATTATTGAAAAAGGATGAATTGAAGGAAACTTCTTGCTCTAGGAAACTCTTAAAAATTATTTTTCTTAAAATTTATTGTAAAATAGCACACAATGCAATAGAAATGTGATAGATTTTTCTTCTTATTATGATAAAATTTAATTACTTATATTAAACTATATTTATATGGCCTTTATCAAGAAGATATATGTAGTTTCAACTAAAAGGAAAAATAAAACTACATATAGAAAATCTTTTGTGTTACTAAGTTAAAGTATTATTCTTCATTAAAAATTAAAGAAATTAAAAAAAGTTGAGTTTAAAAGAGATTATATTGTATATAATTCTATATATTCTTGATGATCATCATAAGAGAGAAATTAAAGTAAACTTAATTAAATACATATAATACCCACATAATCCAAGAATTGGAGGCAAGTTTGCAAGCTTAGCATAGCTGATTCCTTGAGGTATGGCTAAGCTAGCAATGGTGATTCCGGCAATGAGGTCCGATTTCAAGAACTGAAACGTGTAACTCGGACCCCATTCAAATATTGGGAAGAAGTACTGGAGTCCAAGAACCAACCTCTTTGAAGGAGGCTGGTTCTTGAACCTCCTTAACGGGTCGTCCGGAAAGAATGTCTCCTTCATTGAGTATTTTAGAAACTTGAAAAATGGTTGTGGTGGTGGAACAACCACACGAGGATGTTGTTCACTCTCATCACTATTCATAGATGAAGGATATGATGATGAATAATCAACATTACCCATTTTTTCTCTAATAATAGTATATCTTATCCTTAATAATAAGTACAAATATAATTAATGGTGCTAAAAATATGTATGACTAGTATGTGTTATATATAGTACTAAATATTAATAAATGTGTTTGATTATGCTAATCAAGTTTATATTAAAGTGGTTTTAGTTTGGTGTATATGTTGGGAGGAATAATAATTAGGAGAAATATATGTGTTATATCTAAATTATGGTGGATGAGGTTGGTTTTTTTTGGATAGAAATTTAGGTATAAGAAGAAGGAGAGAAGGACAAAATATTTGAGGAAGAAGAAGAAGGAGGGTGGTGTGTGTTTAGAGTGTGAATGACATGGCTTTATATAATAGTTTTTGTGCACAGCCTAACTTATATGCACTATATAATAAGTTATTAAATTATTGACATATTGTTGAAAAAAAAAAGTAGACAATTATATGATTTATTAATATGATTTTTTTATTATTTTATTAGTTTTGGTTTTCTATCAAATATGGTGAGTTTAGTTTTCTTTTTAGCAACTTTTTTAGGTTTAATAATTTTCTCACTTTCCATGTGGATGTGAGATAATTGTATGTATGTCTTAATCGATATAGTTGTTAATAGGTTCGTTGTCAAAAGTTCTCTTTAATTAATTGCATCTGATTTAATTTGACCTTAACCCAATATTAGTTCAGTTCTAGTAGTTAGGATTAGGCTCATTAGGAGTTATAGGGAGGTTTTAGTTATTTGATTAGGCATATAAATAAGTATATTGTCTCATTGTGTATTAACAATGTATAGTACTCTCTTACAGAAATATAAATCAATTAGCTATTAATTCTTTTTTATTTTAAGAAGATGACTACTCACATGAAATTTTTATGTAAAAATAATATTTAAAAATTATTAAATAATTTAATATATTTTATTAAATTATTATTTAATAATTTTTAATTATTATTTTTATATAAAAATAATTTTATGTGAATCGTGACAAATTAAGTTGAAACACATGTCAAGGTGAAATTATAGTAGTGTATATTTATTACCATGTCAACACCTTCAATTGATTTTTTTTTTTGATAAAATGCTAACTGCTTCTTTTTAAAAGCCTATATTTACTAGATTATTCTAGTATAAAAACTTTAACTAATCTCGTTTAACTCATAAAAATTATAAAAAAGACATTAATTCCTCTAAAAAATCATTTTAAAATCTCAAATGTGAAAAACATCTAATGATTTAATTATTCTATTAGTTTTTATAATTTTACTAAATTTTTAATTAAAAAATTTTATATTTTTTAACTAAAAAATTTATATACTATTTTTAATTTTATAATTAATTTTTTTAGTATTAAAAATATTAAAATTAATAAAATATTTCTTTTAAAATATATGTAATCAAAGATCTAATTAGATTTTTAATTATGAATATCTTTAATTCACGATAAATATTCAATTAACTCTAATATTTTTTATATTAAAAAAAATTCATTATAAAATTGAAAATAATATAAAAATTCAATTAAAAAATATAAAAATTTAATTATAAATTTAATAAAATTATAGAAAATAAAAAAATAATTAAATCGACGTCTAATAAAGACACGGCATGCATATACATGAAACACCACTATTGAACAAATACATGGTAGTATTAATTTCTCTCTGCTTTAACCAATAACATTGTGTTTATATGTTGATTACGTTACTACCTTAAAACGTGAAATGAATAAAAATTGAGTAGTGGGGTCAAGGAATTGAAGATTCTCTAGAAATTTGAAGTGCGCATATAGATATGCATATGCATGGGACCAATTGATATTAGATGATTGCTACAAAAGAAGGTTAGTGGGTGAAGAAGGGTATGTAAGGGATGGAAGGGTATCCCAATAATGTTATTTTCCATTAAACTATTCTCCCAATATAGTTCCACTGTATGTGAAGATTGCACCTCCCAATTTCGTGCCTATTTCTATTTTTATTTCTCAATAATAGAAAAAAATTATATTATTAATTATAGTTGTATATTTGTGTATGTTTTGTGTGCCAAACAATGTGGAAGCAAAATAAGCTAGGTCACGTATCTTCTCTTGTTTTGTACGTGATGATTTACGTTCTAATTACAAGAAAAAAAAATTAAACGACGATCAAAATTTATTATTTTTAAATATTTATAGTTAATTAATAATGAAAAATAATAAATTTTAATAATTTTTTAATATTTCTTTTAGAAGAATATTTGGTGTGTTCACTATTTTGTGAGTTATTTTACCACCTTAGGCTTTGTTTGCATTTCTTCTCCGAATAGAAATACCAAGACGAAAATAAAAACAGAGACGGTTTGATTTGTTATTTAGTGACGGTTTTAATTCTTGTTAAAAATTTTTACAATAATTCAAAAACTGTCGCTAATGGAAGTGTCGAAAGCGTATTAAGTGGCATTTTTTTCAGCCACTGGTTAAATTATTACTAAAACATTTGTCTAACTGTTGCTAACTACTGGAGTTTTAGTAACGTTATAAATCGTCACAATTGAAATAATCGTCGCTAAGTTACAATCATTTATGTGATGATTTTCTGCTATATTAATTAATAATTGTGAATAACTGTTACAATTAATATACTCATATTGTTGATGAATAAAGCATAATTTTACTTATACATCACATTTTTAATAATTAAAATAATTTTGATTTGATATAATATATTTTGGATAAACTACTATTTTTACACACAAATATTTAGAATACTGATATATTTATCCACAAACAATGAAAATAACTTTGTATCCAATATATTTCAATTAAAAAAAATACCCAAATCCTAAAAAACATATCCACTATCCCACCTAACATAGCTTATTCTATCTGCCAATAAATTATAACTCAAATGGGATATGTCTTCCTCCACCATACATTAGGTGTCGGGTTTGAGCCTCTTTTAATGTAATTTGACCCCAAAAAAAACCTAACCTATCTCTTGAGTTTGAGAAATTATATATTAAATTTTAGTGATGACAAACATTGATAGGTAGTTGGTTTAAAAGTCTAAAGTTATTTAAAATGTGTTTTATTTTGTAGGTCCATAATAGAGAAGATGAATGATCATTATGTTAAGCATATTGGCTGAACTTTGGATACTAAGCAAAGCAACAAGTTGTTGCTTCTCAAGGGCAGAGCTAGATGAAAAATTAGGGGACCAAAAATATTTATATAATAAAATAAGACTAAAATAAAATTTTAAGAGGGCTAAACTGAAATTTACATATAAAAAATTAAAATTAGGGAGTCATTGCCCCCCTTTGCTACAATGTAGCTCCGCCCCTGTTGCTCCTCTTGGCCCAACAAAGACATTCAAGAAAGGCTTATTCAAGAAAGGCTCAAAAGAATTTAAAGCTGTACTATACCCAACGTTACTGAACACTAACTAAGACTTAGGAACTTCACAAGTAAAATAAGTAAATTCATAATTAGTTCAAGGTGAAATGAAAAAAAAGCTCAAATGTTATTGTGCAACCCAAATAATGAAACTAAGTATCTGAGCCATAGCTACTTGGACTAAGCCTCCAGTCCAGCCCATTGCCATTTTTGAAAGGAAGAGCATCTTCCCGTTGGTGGTGCTATGTTATTTGGGGTAAGGTACAAAGAAGAAAGAGAAGTTCACTTTTTCAATAAGTACCAAAGAAGAAGAAAGAAAAAAAAAACAATTTCTGGTGGTTATGTCAAATCAAGATTGAAGCCGAAAGCAAATGTTCAAGTCAAAAAGGAAAAAGGTAAAATCCTTCCATAAACATGCAGGTTACTTACTTATTGATCTCACCTTTCTTTCTGCACAACTATTTCGGGTAACATGAAGAAAGTGGAGGTTACTTTAACCTGCTGTGAATCAATGGTTATTATTGAAATTTAGGGCCAAAACACAAGATTAAAGGTTTAGATTTGGAAAATCCACTAAGAAAACAAGTTGCTACTACTCATCTCTCCTCTGCTATGATTAGCTTTGATATCTAATCCCTGATTTTCTGATCTGATGGAAGAAAAAGAAAGAGAGACTTCTGTTAACTCAATATTCAATGAGCAAACTTTGTGAAGCAAACTCTACCTATGGAAACTAAACTCAATACAAAAAGAAAAATCAACTTCAGTTTTGGGCAAAGAGAGAGAACCAGAATCTGAGTTTCATTGAGAGCTTCTCCATAATAGTTCAACATTTTAGACAGTGTTTTTACATCAAAGAAATATTTTGCTAAGAGGAGAGCTTCATCAGAGAGTGCTGAATTCGGTTCATCTTATAGTGTCAAGGTTGTTAAACATCAACTCCTTCATGGTCTATTATTGAATATTCTATTTGTATGTTATATCTTTCCTTATTCTCATTCAGTGGTAGAAAGCATATAAGTAAGGCATTAAGAAAAAGTCATTGAGAAAAAATATAAAGAGAGAAACTTAGAGAGAAAAGTTAAGATTTATGTCTAATCTCTTTTGATTGTATTTCTGTTTTGTATTATGTACTTGAGAGGTATTCCTTGCTAAGTTGGATGAGCACTTAGTGGTTGGAAATCTAGGGAGTGAACCTAGTCAAATCTAGCTTGGGTAGAAGCTGAGTTTGTCCCATATAGGATTGGGTTGAATCCTAGGAAAAATTGGTGTATGTGATACTTGAAAAGATAGTAAAAATTCCACCACTGTTGTAGTAGAGACTGGATGTAGATTGTATTACACAAGGCATCTGAACCAGAATATATGGCTGTGTTATCTTCTTCCTCCCTATTCTGATTCTATTTTTCACGATTTATGAGACAAAATAAAATTGTATCCTGCATAATCAATCTCGCAGACTAAACAGAAGCCAAGTTTCATCTTCTGATTTGAGAACTTATTATTCAAGATTAAAAAAAAAGTCATAGATTCAATCCCCCTTCTCTAAGCCATCAAGAACCTTCACTATCTTATCCAGTTATTCCTAATTCCCAACTCTTTTTATTACTACAACTCAAATCTTTTCTCATCCACTTTCATCTTAGTTACTACCACTGTTACTGCCATTACCACTGTTATTACTAGAAAAATTATTTTTACTGATAATTTATATTGTTTTTAGCGGCAATAAAAATTACAACTAATATATTTACTGGCAATTAAATATTAGTCATCTTATGTTTTATCGCTAAAAGGTTTTAGCAATAACTGTCAGTAAAAGCTTTTTAATAATCACAAAAAATATATAATTATCTTTATAACATATATAATAACGATAATTATGTAATTATTATGAAAATATAAATTAAATAAATATATAATGATCATTATATTATTATTGTTAAAAATTTACCACAAAATAATTCTTGTCGTACTGTGCCTAAAGCTACTCGTTCATAAATTTATTACCATCCGATCATAAATTTCTTTGATACACACGTAATGAAAGTTATTGATTTTAAAATAATTATATATTATATATATAAGGATAAAGTACTAAATTGGTCCTTCATATTTGGGGTCTAATTCTATTTTGGACCCTAAGATTTTAAGTATTTTATTTACATCCAAAAAAGTTTTGATTAGCCTCAATCAAGTCCTGCCGTCAAGTCATGGTGAAATTAGTAACGGCGTGTTCTACATGGCGGAAGCATCCTCAGTCCATCCTCTATTTTTTTTTGGAGACTTGTACCACATCACAGCGATGTTTTCTGCCAAATATCCATGTTCGACTACTATCTCAACAGCTTTGAACCTACTCCATCTACCTTCATCACAATAATCTACTATGGAAGTCTCACCACTCACGTAGTGTAACGGTTCACCATCAAACCCAAATCTCCCACCATGGTGTATCTTGACACTAAAATAACTCATTTCCTCAACAACCTGTCAAATAAACATAAACTACTCAATAAAAATCACACATTGATAAACAACAACGGAAAGGAATAAACTCATTCATTAGGGCAAAATAAAAAATCCCAAATCAAATAAAAAAATGACTATTGAACATAAAAGAAATCCAATCATACACACAGTAGCATCACATACATCATGCATTAACATGGGAACCAAATGGATAGAGGAGATTTTATTCATGAATACCTGACATGTCGTTCTTTAGGCGTTGAAGGGTTTCAAACTAATTGCCTGGGTAGAACTTCTATACGAGCGACCGCCAATGTCGCCTCTCTACACTTGAATCACAATCCTTGATTAAAGATCGATAGGGTTTGTGGTTTGTTTTTAGTTTCGTGGTTGACAAAAAGAAGAACAAGAGTCAGTGTGAGTGTATGTGTTCTAAGTCCCAACGCGAGAACACATACACGCTATTAACCACAAACCCATTAAACGTCCACATAGGACATGTCGTTACTAATTTTACCATGACTTGATGGCAGGGCTTGATTGAGTCTAATCAAATTTTTTTTGGATGTAAATAAGACATTTAAAATCTTAGAAACCAAAATAGAATTAGGCTCAAATGTGGAGATTAATTTAGCACTTTACTCTATATATAATTTAAAATTTAGATTCCTATACTAAATATAACCATGGACGAATCCACCTATATAAGGATAGGGCATTGCTCCTATTAAATTTTAAGAAAACAAATAATAAATATATATGTGTATTTGTTATTGTCTCCATTACAATAATATCTTTTTCTCCACATTTTAAAAAAAATTATTTATGCATAAAAAAAATTATACTATTAAATATTTATACAATGATAAAAATTATTATATTATATAAATTTAAAAAAAAGTATAAAAAATAATTTTTAATTAGTATTAACTTATTTTAATGTTTAGGTTTATAATTTAGGATTTAGAATTAAAAATAATTTTAGATTTAGATTTTAAGATAAACAGAATATTTTTAAAAATTAGCCGATATTGGCTAAAAAGAATTAGTTAATTCTGTAAAAAAGAATATAACATAAATATTATAGAGTGTCAACTTTGTAATTAAATAATAAAAAATATTTGAATAATAATTGAATAAAAAAAGAGACATTGTCTATAACTATATATAAAGAAATTGTGATTTGTTTAATTTTTTAATTTTTATATTTTACACAATTTTTTTTATTGTCCCCTCACACAATTATATTTAAAAATCGAAGTTAGTCCATTTAAACACTATAATAGAAGCGGCAGATAATGGCGGTTGTTTTTTCGAATAGGCCGCAAAACGTATAGCAACGGTTGATTGATCGCTGAAACATATGGCGTTGGTAAACCTTTAGCAGTGATTTTCTATTACCGCTGGAATAACCACTACTAAATGGTATTTAGCGATGAAAACGTTTTGCAGCGGTTAGTGGCCACTGCTATTGACTAGAACTGATTTGAAACAGTTAACCACCACTAAATCTGTCATAAAGAAAAGTAGTTTTTGTGGCTTTTAATAATAACCGTTGCTAAAAATAATATTTTGTATTCCATTTACATACCTTATTTGAATTTTCATTTCATATCAAAATCACTAATTAAAAAAATATTTTAATCTAAAACTGATACGTATTAATTTAACTGATTATATTTTTAATTATAATAAAATAACAAAATTAAAGCATAACACAATGCTAGAATAATCCAAATTATATATATAAATGCCAAAATAAAATAGTTAATTGCAATTTGTCCTCCAAGTGCACTTTTCATAAAGCAAACAAAAAAAAGTTGTTAAAAGATCTTTATCTATTTTGTTGCGCTCCTTAAAGACTCCAGCTCTGCACCAACTTTAGGTGGCAACATGTCTCCATGCTGTTGAATAATGTATCTCAACAGATTCTGCATGGTCTATCTCTTTGCCTTCTCTTCTGTTGCCTCTGCCTTTAGTTCTACTGCCACTGCCTTCAATTATGTAATCTCCTTTTGATACTCCTCAATTTTCACTATAGAGTTCAATTGTTGTGTAGTATTATGAATAATTTCGGTTGGATATGGTCCAAAACCTAACCCCTGAACTTGTCCTGAATGCTCCTTTCCAAGGACTCGTGCAACCGAGTCATTATGTGAAGTCTCATTCGAGGAACCATCTTGACTTTCGATATTCGCAATCGCTTCCTACAAACATACCAGAAGTGGGTTATTGTGATTTCAAAGTTAGCAACATGAATAGAGCAAGACATGTAAATAACTATAAACTAATACTTATTCCAACAACACGTGCATCATCATTCATATACGAGCCATTCTTTTTTTTATGAACCATAGTTCATACCTCTCCTTTACCAATGCACCTTTGCTGTGCTTTTTCCTATGACCACATTAAATAAGTTCACGATCGTACATGTAACAAATGAATATGACAAAACATGAAAAAATATATGAAAGATAATAGACACGTAATTACCTCTTCATCCTTTCGGCTTGCCAATGTCTTCAAACCCCAAGATGTGTATAAAGTTGCTTCGACTGATTCAGAGCATTTTGTCTACACTTTTTCTATAAATGAAGACAAAAATACAATTGACCATGCAACAAATTTCAGAATTTAATGACTCGTTAATAGTGCCCTGTTTTTTTAAGGTTTAGAAACATAATGGACTCATTTTTTGGGTTTCTAATTCTATCATAGTCAATCAATTATTTTATTCATGTATTCAAAATGTTTGAAATTGCAACACTAAATGGAATACCAATTCAATGTTACTTACCTTCGTAGAGTCCTTCAAACAATATTGAAGGAACCATTTCCACTATTGTGCATTTATTCCTAATGATTTATGCTTAGTATTTTCTTCTAAATTATTTCTCTCGTCATAAAACTTGTGAAATAAGGCTTTTCTTGATTCTTTCTAGATTTTCCCTATCCTTTGAATCATTACCCACTTTATTTTTCTGTTGTCATCCTCCTCATATCGAAAGGTCTGCTAAAAATTTGAGACAGAATGCGATGCATGTCAACAAAAGGAAAAATAATGACATAGATCACATTTTACATAACATAATAAGCTATGAAATTTAACATTATATCTTAATTGTGTCGTATGCATGTTCCTTCAGAGCAATGTCCATTGTCTTCCAACACTCTTCATTAATGGGAAATGTTGAAAGTCAGCACCCAAACTTCCTAGAAACTCCCTTAATAATCTAGTTGCCTGACTGATCAATTGTAACTCTGTATTAAACTCCAGAATGATCTGTCTACTAGGAGGCAGTACTATAGCCTCCTTGACGCTCAAGTTCATCCTTTTTGTGACACCGTCGTCTAAGAAACATATTACAAGGTTTAGTTGCATTATCATTGCCTAAAAATTAAATAGAATACTAAAGTCATCCAATTATAATTAAATAATCAAGACTATAGGAAAAAATTTTATCGACAATAACAACACTCCAAAAATTCGTATCCTTGCGACCGTTGGGATTGTTATGGCCTACAACTTCTTGTTCAACATATAAGTTGTCAACGTGATCATCCCATGAGTCAACCTCATCAGCCTCGGGATCATAATCTTCATCTTTTGAAGATATTTGGGCAGCCTCAGCAACATGTTCAGTCTCTGTGTGTCATGCGGAAGCTTCAGCGGCATCATTATGAGTTGACGGAGCTAGTCGTCTTTCAATACGTGGTGGACGGAATGATCTATTTTTTTCGAACATCTGAGCATTGATATACTGAGTTTTGTCAGCAGTGTCGGCATCGGGGATGCAGCTGTATCGCGATCTCCTCGGCATATTTTCAAACCTTCACACAAACTATTCGTTGTACACTTATTAGAGGTAGAATCTACAGAAATACCAATAATAAAAAAGAAATCATTTTAAAATTTCAATGTAACCAAACAAATTATTAGCCTAAACTATCACATCTATCATGAAAAGAATGAAATCAAATTATTAAGATTACATGGCAAATACAATGAATACTTGAAAGTAAAGGCACAACACCAATTCATATTTCCATGCGGCTTTTTTCAGAAAAGAGTAAACAATATCTTTTAAACTGGGTTATGACTAACATTTACAACATACTCACGAATTAAAAATAATTCAAAAAAAAACCTAGTGCTATTAAAAACAAATTTTTTACATGTTACTCCCAACTACAACGATTAACAAGTTTACTAATCACTCAATAAAACATAATTAAAGTCCATCAAACTTAAATAAGGTTTTAACAAAGTTATAGTTAAAAGTTAAGGATAATAACATATCACAGCACAATTTTCATGAACACATTTTGAGAAAAATAACTAAGACTTTCACTGAACTTGTTGAAAAAGCTTATATTCTAGGTCTTTACTATTCATAAAGGAGTCTTAAATCAAATAAATTAAATCTAAGTTGTACATGAATTTTACAATAAACTAAACCATAAATAGTTGACGTAAATCATAACATGCATAACTCTTTCATAACAAACCAGAAATTACAAAAAATAAATTCACAAAATAGAAGTTCACATGAGACATTAAGTTTCATGGACCATCCCTTTACCTAATTGGCTCACCCTAAACCTTAATACTAAAGAATTTAATTAATTATAAGGCATAATTTTATTAGCAAAAATTCCAATATCAAGCAAATTATTGTGGTCTGTTAATTTCTACTTCTTTTTCCTATAATAATATAAATTATTTTTGAACATCTAATGAATTAATTATTTTTTAGTCAATATTAAATAATTTTTAATTTTTTAATTTTATCTTAAATTCTAAATACTAAATCTTAAACTCTAAAATCTAAATTTTAGATTAATGATTTTAAATCCTAATTCTAAATTGTAAAACCCCTAAAAATAAGGATTTACAAAAAAATAGTTAATATTATCTAATTAAAAATTGATTCCTTAAATTTATTCTTATTGTTATGAAATATTTAGGCTCAAATATGTTACCACTCCAATCCAAAGTGTAATTAAAAAGTGCTGCTTATAACATGTTTATTCTAGCACTCTTGAACTAGCTAGTTTGGTCTCTTTTAATATATAGTTCATAATCTTTGCTCATTGTGCAAACAGAAGTAGATCATTCTTAATTTCATCAAAATTCTATTTTGCATATTTGTATAATTGTTTAAATAACAGTGAAGAACACAAAGAAAAGAGAAAAACAGAGACAAAAAAATTAAAGTGTAACCTACTAGCTATCCAAAATCCATCACCAGCAATAGCGAAACACTTTGCACCTACACCCAGAGCAGCAGCACTTTGCACCAATGCACCCTGATTTTCATTTTATATTTAAGTGGCAAAGCAGAGTAAGGGTTCAAATCAGAGGTAAATAATATAAGACATTGAGAGAAAGCAAAAACAATTACCAAGTTAATAGATATTTACCTGCAGCCCTTGGTTGATGAGTTGAAGCAATTATGGAATAGAGTTGAAACCTATGAGGCTAAAAAGAAATGCAGTTTCAAGATGTTTGCGGGATTGATGTGGACTATTAGCAATTTTTTTGGATTGAAAAACTTATCTGGGTGGAATACGCATAGCAGCTTGGCATGTCCTACCTGTAATTTGGATCATAAGGCACATCAACTCACGTTTAGTCAAAAATAGTATTTTATGGGTCATCGTTGTTTTCTAAGTCAAGGACATAAATTTAGATTAGACCAGGTAAGAGTTGACGGCCAGGTAGTGAACAGGGATCCCTCAAAGATGTTGTCTGAAATAGATATCTTGAGGCAACAATCAAATGTTCACGTGTCATTCAAAAAGATGACAAACGTGTAGGACAGAAAAGATGCAGTGGTGAAGATGCCAACCAGGGTGACTCTAATTGGAAGAAGAAGAGTGTTTTCTTTGACCTCCCATACTGGGAAGATAATATGCTCCGCCAGAACCCTGATGTAATGCACATAGAGAAAAATGTTTGTGATAACGTAGTGTTTACTGTATTAAATGATAGTGGAAAGTCAAAGGACAATCTGAAAGCTCAAAAGGATTTATAATGCATGGGCAAAGGCCAGAGTTATGGCCGCACGATGGTGAAAAATATCCTTCTGCAATATTTACCATGTCAAATTCACAGAAGGATATATTTCTGAAGACTCTTCAAAAAGTTGTCTTTCCAGATGGTTATTCTAGCAATATTACGTTTTGTGTTGACTTGCGATAGCGTAAGTTGACTGTGTTAAAAAGTCATGATTGTCACATTTTGATGGAACATTTACTTCCAATTCTGGTCAACAATGCACTGCCTGCCCCCGTGGCCGCCGTGATTGCCAATCTTCCATCATTTTTTGAGCACTCTGCGGGAAAGCCATTAACCCTCTACAGCTTGATGAACTCCAAAATCATGTTGTTCACACCATGTGTCGTATGGAAATTATTTTTCCTCCATCGTTCTTCACAGTCACGGTACACCTTATCGTGCATCTTGTTAAAGAAGTAAAACTTGGTGGCCCAGTATATTATTGGTGGATGTATCCAATAGAGAGTTTAGTTTCTATATAACCCCATTTACAATATTCGGTTCAACAATTTATGATACTAAGCATATGAATTGGTCTTTTTTGAAAGGTATATGGGTCGTTTAAAGCAGTATGTGTGCAACAGGGCTCAAGCAGAAGGCTCAATTGCAGAGGGGTACTTATCTGAGGAAATTTTAACTTTCTCCTCTAGATATCTAGATAATATTGATACTAAAATGAATCGATCGGTGCAAGTTGACGATCAACCTAGTGGAGTACCCCCTAATGCATGTGAAACTATGTTCCCAAAGTCGGAAAGGCGTTAGGGGCTGCAACACATTTTAAGCTAAGTCAAATGGAACGACATCAAGCACATCGTCACGTGCTAGTCAACTGCGAGCCTGTTTCTGAATTTATTGAGTAAGTAATCTTATGTTATACTTCAAATATCGGATATAAATCTAGTCACCTGTGCCCTATTTGTGAATAATATTTTGCTATTTCATATAATTCATTTAAAGAAAAAACAAAGAGAAGTCTACGAAATCAAACAAGGTTGCAATCAAAATAGACAGCATTGTGCACAAGAAATTTGTTCAGTAGTTTAAATAAGAGGTTAGCATAGAGTATGCGTTATGCCAATTGCCTTGATAGCATAAAACATTTACTACAATAAAATGACCTTTGATGAAATTAAGAATGGTTGTTATATGGTAGTAGGTTCCAATAGAGAGAACTCAATATTCAAATGAGATTAAATGGCTTGTATGTGGGCGGTAGACCCATACTTCAAGCAACACGTTATGGTGCATACAATGTCAACGAATATAAGTTTAGAACTATGGCAAAGGAGAAAGGGATGAAAATCTAAAATAGTGGAGTATATGTCTCGTCTAATACGTGAAGTTATGCAAGCATTCGTGACAAAAAGTAGCTGTTGGTAATGTTCCATACTATGGCAAAAGAGTAGACATAATTGAGTTGATTTATAGCTGTTGGTTCTCAATCGTGTTGTTCAAATGTGTTTGGGTCTTACTAGTGTTAATTTCTCTCATTCGATACACATTGGTAATCGAGAGGACCATGAACCATATATATTGGCATCAGAGGTTCATCTTGTATACTATGTGGATGATGAGGTAGATAAAGAATGGAGTGTTATGGTTCATGTCAAGCCACAAGACTTATATGACATGGGAGAAGAGAATAAAGAAGCTGAAGTTGGTTTTTCTCCATAGCCAGGGTTGAACATCTCAGCGGCAGGAGACATTGTAGACTTGCAGTTTACAAGGGATGATGATATAGAAGACCTCGCAGACAATGCATCTAAAAATATTGACGAGGTTGCATAACAGAACTAGGATTAAAGTCAACAATTGTTAACAGTGGTCTTTTTATAATTAATGTGTTTAATAATGTTCATGACGTATGTAGTTTGATAGTTATATCACGATTGATATTTTCAGAATTCAATTAAATCTTTACTGAATTGTTGGTTTTAATAAATAAAACTCGCTTCCTATTTCTTTATATGATTTGTCTAGAAATAATTATCTTAGAATGAAGTATTAATTTCGTTATTATTGTTGTTGTTCTTAATGTCGTTCTTATGATAATCATGCTATCTATTAGTTATAATCAATGCTAATATTGTTATTGCTAATAAATGTTAGTTCACATAAAATGATAGCTGGTGGACGAAATTGTGATTCAATTGTTATTCCATTTTGCAAAATTCATTGCTTTTCATTCCCTGGTAATGGCGCCAAAAAACATGATGCCAATACCATAGTTCACAACTTCGTTCAACTTAACCAGCAAGTGTACTGGGTCATCCAAGTAATACCTTACGTGAGTAAGGGTCGATCCCACAGAGATTGTTGGTATGAAGCAAGCTATGGTTACCTTGTAAATCTCAGTTAAGCAGATTAAATAGTTTTGGGTTTCGAAAATTAATAATAAAAAGAAAATAAAAGGGATAGAAATACTTATGTAAATTAATAGTGGGAATTTCAGATAAGTGTATAAAGATGCTGTGCTCCTCTTGAATATCTACTTTCCTATTGCAGTCATCCAATCCTTCCTACTCCTTTCCATGGCAAGCTGTATGTAGGGCATCACCGTTGTCAATGGCTACATCCCATCCTCTCAGTGAAAACGTTCCTATGCTCTGTCACAGCACGGCTAATCATCTGTCGGTTCTCAATCAGGTTGGAATAGAATCCCTTGATTCTTTTGCGCTTGTCATCACGCCCAGCCTTCAGGAGTTTGAAGCTCGTCACAGTCATTCAATCCCAGAATCCTACTCGGAATACCACAGACAAGGTTTAGACTTTCCGGATCCTCATGAATGCCGCCATCTATCTAGCTTATACCACGAAGATTCTGTTGGGGAATCTAAGAGATATGCGTCCGGCCTAAGGTAGAACGGAAGTGGTTGTCAGTCACGCGCGTTCATAGGTGAGAATGATGATGAGTGTCACGGATCATCACATTCATCAAAGTTAAGTGTAACGTATATCTTGGAATAAGAATAGAAGAGAATTGAATAGAAAGTAATAATAATTGTATTGAAACTTGAGGTACAGCAGAGCTCCACACCCTTAATCTATGGTGTGTAGAAACTCCACCGTTGAAAATACATAAGTAAAAGGTTCAGGCATGGCCGAATGGCCAGCCCCCTTGAGTGATCAAGAGACCGAATAATCAAAGGCTAAACAGTCAAGAGATTAAACTGTCAAAAGATGTCTAATACAATAGATAAATGTTCTATTTATAATAAACTAGCTCCTAGGGTTTACATGAGTAAGTAATTGATGCATAAATCCACTTCCGGGGCCCGCTTGGTGTATGTTTGGGCTGAGCTTGATCTATCCACGAGCTGAGGCTTCTCTTGGAGTTGAACTCCAAGTTATGACGTGTTTTGGGCGTTCAACTCCGGATCATGACGTTTTTCTGGCGTTTAACTCCAGACAGCAGCATGTACTTGGCGTTCAACGCCAAGTTACGTCATCAATTTCCGAATAAAGTATGGACTATTATATATTTCTGGAAAGCTCTGGATGTCTACTTTCCAACGCCGTTGAGAGCGCGCCATTTGGAGTTCTGTAGCTCCAGAAAATCCATTTTGAGTGCAGGGAGGTCAGATTCCAACAGCATCAGCAGTCCTTTTGTCAGCCTTTTTCAGAGTTTTGCTCAAGTCCCTCAATTTCAGCCAGAAATTACCTGAAATCACAGAAAAATACACAAACTCATAGTAAAGTCCAGAAATGTGAATTTAACATAAAAACTAATGAAAACATCCCTAAAAGTAGCTTGAACTTACTAAAAACTACCTAAAAACAATGCCAAAAAGCGTATAAATTATCCGCTCATCACAACACCAAACTTAAATTTTTGCTTGTCCCCAAGCAACTGAAAATCAAATAGGATAAAAAGAAGAGAATATACTATAAATTCCAGAATATCAATGAATATTAATTATAATTAGATGAGCGGGACTTGTAGCTTTTTGCTTCTGAACAGTTTTGGCATCTCACTTTTTCCTTTGAAGTTCTGAATGATTGGCTTCTTTAGGAACTTAGAATTTTGGATAGTGTTATTGACTTTCCTAGTTAAGCATGTTGATTCTTGAACACAGCTACTTATGAGTCTTGGCCGTGGCCCTAAGCACTTTGTTTTCCAGTATTACCACCGGATACATAAATGCCACAGACACATAACTGGGTGAACCTTTTCAGATTGTGACTTAGCTTTGCTAGAGTCCCCAGTTAGTGGTGTCCAGAGCTCTTAAGCACACTCTTTTGCTTTGGATCACGACTTTAACCACTCCGTCTCAAGCTTTTCACTTGGACCTTCATGACACAAGCACATGGTTAGGGACAGCTTGATTTAGCCGCTTAGGCCTGGATTTTATTTCCTTGGGCCCTCCTATCCATTGATGCTCAAAGCCTTGGATCCTTTTTACCCTTGCCTTTTGGTTTTAAGGGCTATTGGCTTTTTCTGCTTGCTTTTTCTTTTTCTTTCTATTTTTTTTCGCAAAATTTTTTTTTTCGCAAGCTTTCTTTTTCACTGCTTTTTCTTGCTTCAAGAATCAATTTCATGATTTTTCAGATCCTCAATAACATTTCTCTTTGTTCATCATTCTTTCAAGAGCCAACAATTTTAACACTCATAAACAACAATATCAAAAGACATATGCACTGTTCAATCATTCATTCAGAAAACAATAAGTATTGTCACCACATCAATATAATTAAATTAAATTCAAGGATGAATTCGAAATTCATGTACTTCTTGTTATTTTGAATTAAAACATTTTTCATTTAAGAGAGGTGAAGGATTAATGGATTTTATTCATAGCTTTGAGGCATGGTTACATACTAATGATCATGAAGTAGAGACACAAAACATAGATAAACACAACATTAAAAACCGAAAAGCAGAAAGAAATAAGAACAAGGAATGAATCCACCTGAGTGAGGGTGGCGCCTTCTTGAAGGTCCAATGGTGCTTTTTGAGCTCCTCTATGTCTCTTCCTTGCTTCTGTTGAATGATTCCTAGTAATTTTAGTGTTTCTACCCTTAATTGCTTCCAATATTTGTGTGGATGATAACTTATCCCCTGAGGTATCTCAGGGATCTCTTGATTTGCAGCCACATGTTCTACCACTGAGCTATGACAGCTTTATATGAGTCTTTCCATCTCCCAAGACTCAGAGGTGGAAGCTTTTGTCTTCCCTTTGAGGTTTCTCTGGCCTTAGGTGCCATTAATGGTAATGGAAAAGCAAAAAAAGCTATGCTTTTACCACACCAAACTTAAAATATTGCTCGCCCTCGAGCAAGAGAAGAAAGAAGAGAGGAAGAAGAAGAAGAAAATGGAGGTGAGTGAGGGGAGATGGATTCGGCTATATGGGTGGGATTGGGTGGGAAAGAGAAGTTGAATTGTAAAGGTAGGTGGGGTTTATGGGGAAGAGTGGGTTGATGTGAGTGGTGAATGGGGCAATTGGGAAGAGGAATTGAGGTGATTGGTGAGGAATGTTGGGAAGTGTGACATGGGGAGTAGGGGAGTGTGATTAGGATTAGGAGAGTGTAATTAGGGAATATGGTAGGTGGGGATCCTGTGGGGTCCACAGATCCTAAGGTGATCCTGTGGGGTCCACAAGATCCTGAGGTGTCAAGGAATTCCATCCCTGCACCAAATAGGCATGTAAAATGCCTTTGTACACCATTCTGGCGTTTAAACGCCCATTGGTGCACGTTCTGGGCGTTCAACGCCCATGTAAAGCATGTTTCTGGCGTTGAACGCCAGTTTCATGCTTGTCACTGGCGTTCAGCGCCAGCTTTTCTCCTCTAGGCACATTCCTGGCGTTCAGCGCCAGAATGTTGCTTGTTTCTGGCGTTCAGCGCCAGAATGGTGCTCTGTTCTGGCGTTGAACACCGGCCAGATGCACCTTACTGGCGTTGAACGCCAGCCTGTGCGTCCTCCAGGGTGAAAATTTTTTTCTTCTATTTTTGACTCTGTTTTTAATTTTTTTGATTTTTTCGTGACTCCTCATGATCATGTACCTAATAAAACACAAAATAACAATAAAACAAAATAAAATAAAAATTAGATAAATAAAATTGGGTTGCCTCCCAACAAGCGCTTCTTTAATGTCAATAGCTTGACAGTGGCTCTCATGGAGCCACAAGGTGATCAGGTCAATGTTAGTGTAGTCCCAACACCAAACTTAGAGTTTGGATATGGGGTCTTAACACCAAACTTAGAGTTTGGTTGTGGCCTCACAACACCAAACTTAGAGTTTGACTGTGTGGGCTCTTCTTGACTCTGAACTGAGAGAAGCTCTTCATGCTTACTCTCTTTTGTCACAGAGGGATGGCCATGTGCCTTAAACACAAGGTAGTCCCCATTTAATTGAAGGACTAACTCACCTCTATTGACATCTATCACAGCTCCTGCTGTGGCTAGGAAAGGTCTTCCAAGGATGATGTAATCATCCTCTTCCTTCCTGGTGTCTAAGATTATGAAATCAGCAGGGATGTAAAGGTCTTCGACCTTTACTAAGACGTCCTCTACTATTCCATAAGCTTGTCTCAATGACTTGTCTGCCAATTGTAATGAGAACAAGGCAGGTTGTACCTCAATGATCCCTAGCTTCTCCATTACAGAGAGTGGCATAAGATTTATCCCTGACCCTAGATCACATAGAGCTTTTTCAAAGCTCATGGTGCCTATGGTACAAGGTATTAGGAACTTGCCAGGATCTTGTTTCTTTTGAGGTAGAGTTTTCTGAATCCAAGTATCTAGTTCACTAATGAGCAAGGGAGGTTCACTTTCCCAAGTCTCATTACCAAACAACTTGGCATTCAGCTTCATGATAGCTCCTAAGTATTGAGCAATTTGCTCTCCAGTCACATCTTCATCCTCTTCAGAGGATGAATAATCTTCAGAGCTCATGAATGGCAGAAGGAGATTTAATGGAATCTTTATGGTCTCTATATGAGCCTCAGATTCCTTTGGATCCTTTATAGGAAATTCCTTCTTGCTTGAGGGACGTCTCAGGAGGTCTTCCTCACTAGGATTTTCGTCCTCCTCCTCCCTTGTGCATTCGGCCATATTGACTAAATCAATGGCCTTGCACTCTCCTTTTGGATTCTCTTCTGTATTACTTGGGAGAGTACTGGGAGGAGTTTCGATGACTTTCTTACTCAGCTGGCCCACTTGTGCCTCCAGATTTCTGATGGAGGATCTTGTTTCATTCATGAAACTGAAAGTGGCATTTGACAGATCAGAGACTATATTGGCTAAATTAGAAGTGTTTTGTTCAGAATTCTCTGTCTGTTGCTGAGAAGATGATGGATATGGCTTGCTATTGCTCAGCCTATTGCGTCCACCATTGTTAAAGCCTTGTTGAGGCTTTTGTTGATCCTTCCATGAGAAATTTGGATGATTTCTCCATGATGAGTTATAGGTGTTTCCATAAGGTTCACCCATGTAATTAACCTCTGCCATGGCAGGGTTCTCAGGATCATAAGCTTCTTCAGAAGCTGCCTCTCTAGTACTGTTGGATGCATGTTGCAATCCATTCAGATTTTGAGAGATCATGTTGACCTGTTGCGTCAACACTTTGTTCTGAGCCAATATGACATTCAGAGCATCAATTTCCAGAACTCCTTTCTTCTGAGGTATCCCATTATTCACGGAATTCCTCTCAGAGGTATACATGAACTGGTTGTTTGCAACCATGTCAATGAGTTCTTGAGCCTCTTCAGGCGTTTTCTTCAGGTGAATAGATCCACCTGCAGAATGATCCAATGACATTTTCGAAAATTCAGATAGACCATAATAGAATATATCTAATATGGTCCATTCTGAAAACATGTCAGATGGACATCTTTTAGTCAGCTGCTTGTATCTTTCCCAAGCTTCATAGAGGGATTCACCATCTTTTTGTTTGAAGGTTTGAACATCCACTCTCAGCTTGCTCAGCTTTTAAGGAGGAAAGAATTTATCTAAGAAGGCAGTGACCAGCTTATCCCAGGAGTCCAGGCTATCTTTAGGTTGTGAATCCAACCATATTCTAGCTCTGTCTCTTACAGCAAAAGGAAAAAGCATGAGTCTGTAGACTTCAGGATCAACTCCATTCGTCTTTACAGTCTCACAGATCTGCAAGAACTTAGTTAAAAACTGATAAGGATCTTCAGATGGAAGTCCATAAAACTTCCAGTTTTGTTGCATTAAAGCAACTAGCTGAGGTTTCAGCTCAAAGTTATTGGCTCCAATGGCAGGAATGGAGATGCTTCTTCCATCAAACTTGGACGTTGGCTTTGTGAAGTCACCAAGCATTCTCCTTGCATTATTATTATTATTTTCGGCTGCCATCTCCTTCTCTTGTTCGAAAATTTCTGAAAGGTTATTGCTGGATTGTTGTAATTTAGCTTCTCTTAATTTTCTCTTCAGAGTCCTTTCAGGTTCTGGATCAATTTCAACAAGAGTGCCTTTTTCCCTGTTCCTGCTCATATGAAAGAGAAGAAAACAAGAAAAGAAAGAGGAATCCTCTATGTCACAGTATAGAGATTCCTTTATGTTGGTAGAAGGAGAAAGGGGTAGAAGAATCCAAATACAAGGGATATAAGAAGTTTGGATTCTTAGATGAAGAGAGATAAAGAGAAGTGTTAGTAAATAAATAATTAAATAGAAGAAGAAAAGAGAGGGAAATTTCGAAAATAGTTTTGAAAAAGTGGTTAGTGATTTTCGAAAATTAAAGATAATATATAATTAAAGTTAAAATTTAAAGCAATTAAAAAGAATTTTTGAAAAAGAGATGAGATATTTTCGAAAATTAGAGAGGGATAGGAAGTTAGTTAGTTTTGAAAAAGATTTTGAAATTAAAATTTAAAAAGATAAGAAGATAGGAGGTTAGATAAGATATTTTGAAATCAAATTTTGAAAAAGATAAAATTTTGAAAAAGATAAGATAAAAGATAAAAATATTTAATTTTAAAATTGACTTAACTAACAAGAAACTACAAGATAAGATTCTAGAACTTAAAGATTGAACCTTTCTTAACAAGGAAGTAACAAACTTCAAATTTTTGAAGCAATCACATTAATTGTTAGCTAATTTTCGAAAATTTGATATAAAGATAAGAAAAAGATTTTGAAAATATTTTGAAAAAGATTTTTGAAATTTTCGAAAAATATAAAAAAAAATGAAAAAGATATGATTTTTGAAAAAGATTTTGAAAAGATAAGATTTTTAAAATTGAAAATTTGACTTGACTTGTAAGAAACAACTAATTTTGAAAATTTTTGACTAAGTCAACTCAAATTTTCGAAAATTTGGAAAAGATATTTTTTTTTATTTTTGAATTTTTAAAGAAAAACACAAAAATGACCCAAAACATGAAAATTTTGGATCAAGACACAAGATGCATGCAAGAATGCTATGAATGTCAAGATGAACACCAAGAGCACTTTGAAGATCATGATGAACATCAAGAACATAATTTTGAAAAATTTTTGATGCAAAGAAAACATGCAAGACACCAAACTTAGAAATCTTTAATGCATGGAAAATATGAATGCAAAAGTGCACATGAAAAACAACAAACAACACAAAACAAGAAATCATCA
This sequence comes from Arachis hypogaea, assembly GCF_003086295.3. Taxonomy (NCBI): domain Eukaryota; kingdom Viridiplantae; phylum Streptophyta; class Magnoliopsida; order Fabales; family Fabaceae; genus Arachis; species Arachis hypogaea. The sequence continues at coordinate 10,301,747 of NC_092037.1, forward strand.
AGATCAAACAAGAAGACTTGTCAAGAACAACTTGAAGATCAGGAAGAACACTATGAATTCATGGAATTTCAAAAAATGTAAGAAAAATTTTAAAAGCATGCAATTGACACCAAACTTAAAAATTAACACAAGACTCAAACAAGAAACATAGAATATTTTTTTATTTTTATGATTTTCTATTTTTTTTTGTATTTTTATTTTAATTTTTTTTTCGAAAAAAAACATGGTTAGAAAAACGAAAAAGAGAAAGAAAAATTTTGAAAAATATTTTTGAAAAGAAAATTACCTAATCTGAGCAACAAGATGAACCGTCAGTTGTCCATACTCGAACAATCCCCGGCAACGGCGCCAAAAACTTGGTGGACGAAATTGTGATTCAATTGTTATTCCATTTTGCAAAATTCATTGCTTTTCATTCCCTGGTAATGGCGCCAAAAAACATGATGCCAATACCATAGTTCACAACTTCGTTCAACTTAACCAGCAAGTGTACTGGGTCATCCAAGTAATACCTTACGTGAGTAAGGGTCGATCCCACAGAGATTGTTGGTATGAAGCAAGCTATGGTTACCTTGTAAATCTCAGTTAAGCAGATTAAATAGTTTTGGGTTTCGAAAATTAATAATAAAAAGAAAATAAAAGGGATAGAAATACTTATGTAAATTAATAGTGGGAATTTCAGATAAGTGTATAGAGATGCTGTGCTCCTCTTGAATATCTACTTTCCTATTGCAGTCATCCAATCCTTCCTACTCCTTTCCATGGCAAGCTGTATGTAGGGCATCACCGTTGTCAATGGCTACATCCCATCCTCTCAGTGAAAACGTTCCTATGCTCTGTCACAGCACGGCTAATCATCTGTCGGTTCTCAATCAGGTTGGAATAGAATCCCTTGATTCTTTTGCGCTTGTCATCACGCCCAGCCTTCAGGAGTTTGAAGCTCGTCACAGTCATTCAATCCCAGAATCCTACTCGGAATACCACAGACAAGGTTTAGACTTTCCGGATCCTCATGAATGCCGCCATCTATCTAGCTTATACCACGAAGATTCTGTTGGGGAATCTAAGAGATATGCGTCCGGCCTAAGGTAGAACGGAAGTGGTTGTCAGTCACGCGCGTTCATAGGTGAGAATGATGATGAGTGTCACGGATCATCACATTCATCAAAGTTAAGTGTAACGTATATCTTGGAATAAGAATAGAAGAGAATTGAATAGAAAGTAATAATAATTGTATTGAAACTTGAGGTACAGCAGAGCTCCACACCCTTAATCTATGGTGTGTAGAAACTCCACCGTTGAAAATACATAAGTAAAAGGTTCAGGCATGGCCGAATGGCCATCCCCCTTGAGTGATCAAGAGACCGAATAATCAAAGGCTAAACAGTCAAGAGATTAAACTGTCAAAAGATGTCTAATACAATAGATAAATGTTCTATTTATAATAAACTAGCTCCTAGGGTTTACATGAGTAAGTAATTGATGCATAAATCCACTTCCGGGGCCCGCTTGGTGTATGTTTGGGCTGAGCTTGATCTATCCACGAGCTGAGGCTTCTCTTGGAGTTGAACTCCAAGTTATGACGTGTTTTGGGCGTTCAACTCCGGATCATGACGTTTTTCTGGCGTTTAACTCCAGACAGCAGCATGTACTTGGCGTTCAACGCCAAGTTACGTCATCAATTTCCGAATAAAGTATGGACTATTATATATTTCTGGAAAGCTCTGGATGTCTACTTTCCAACGCCGTTGAGAGCGCGCCATTTGGAGTTCTGTAGCTCCAGAAAATCCATTTTGAGTGCAGGGAGGTCAGATTCCAACAGCATCAGCAGTCCTTTTGTCAGCCTTTTTCAGAGTTTTGCTCAAGTCCCTCAATTTCAGCCAGAAATTACCTGAAATCACAGAAAAATACACAAACTCATAGTAAAGTCCAGAAATGTGAATTTAACATAAAAACTAATGAAAACATCCCTAAAAGTAGCTTGAACTTACTAAAAACTACCTAAAAACAATGCCAAAAAGCGTATAAATTATCCGCTCATCAATAGCGTAACAGGAAAAATGAAAACGGAGGACTTTTCATCATGCTGTGAAAGCACAACATTTGCTAAAGAGATGGCTATGGCCTCTCCATTCTCTTTATTGGAATATGCAATTTCTGTTGCTAGAGACATATGGTTTCGCAAAGTGAATGTTAGGTGTTGGTTGAAGGCTATATCAAGACGCTATTGTTTCAACCAATACTTGAAAATGGCTAACGAATCTATCATGTAGATTTGTTCATTAAGCATACCTTGTTAAACTTGTCTTAGACTATATTTGATTAATACATATGTTAAGTTGACATATGCTAACAAACTTGCTACAATAATATTTGCAATGTTAACATTCATATTTGTAAGAACTTTATGAATAAGGAACAATGTATGAGAAGAAATTTGGATATATTTTTATGGCATGTGCATCTAGGACGAGCTCTGAAAACATACTTGCTGAATTGAAGGTAAAAAATATATAATATAGAAAGTTCATCATAAAGACAAAGTATTGATCAAAAAAGATGTTGAACTATATTTTTTATTATATAGATGTGCTTTACAAAAAAGCATGCAGTTAAGTTGGATATTGCATCACAAGAGAAAATGAAATTTATAGAATTGCACATTACAGAATTTCTTTTCAAAAAATTTGCCCAAACTGTCAACAAAGGAGATAGTAATCGTTGTTTATTTTTGTTTAGTTTTGAAGCCTATGTTAGCAAATTAACATACTTTTTTTTCTAAATTACTATCTAATGACTTGGAAGTTGTTGTTTCTTCTGATTATACTAAGTTTTTTTTATGCGGGTTGATATTTTCAATGTTAGCTGAATATTCATGCGAAATAGTTAATGACAGTCTAGATGAGACAGAGATTGATTCAGCAGACAATTTAGATGACATCTCCTCCATTGGAATTGACATGTCCATGCAATTTGATCTAAATAAGGTTTCAGAAGAAGATAATAAAACTTTAGATGACCAACAAGGAGAAGATGACGTACACGTTACAAAAAAGGGCTTCAATCTGAACAAAAAATATGGTTTGGAGATGACATATCAGATCCTCTATCACGTGAAGCCAATAGATTCCTGAACGAATATTTCTGGTCAGGTCAATACGATGTTAAAGAGAAAATTTGACCTTTTATTTTAACACTTACATTGTTTCTTTTAATTTAATGATTTGGATTGCGGTATTACATATTTCACTATTTTAAGAATTTATTGATCTATGATTAGTAAGGTATAACTTCATAGAAGCCTACTATTAATATATGCTCAATTGAAATTTGCATTGATTAAACATATTTTACATATTTCTTTTAGATTTATGCTTGAATGCAAACTTAGAAGATCTTATAATAAATGAGAAAATCTAATTTTCAAATTTGTTCACATGAGTAAATGAATATATTCTTAAATTAATTAATTTTTTTTACGTAAAACAAATCCAAAAATAGTGAAACGGTTTAGGTAACAGTGACTCAAATATATTTCTCAAAATAAACTTATTAAAATATAGCGAAAATTAAAATACAGGCAAATTCAATTTAAATACTAATGAAAAACTCTAATTTTACGAAAGACAACATTTTTATATTACAACAGTGAAGAAACTAGTGTGAATTTAAGTAGTTTATACTCTGTTGATCTTTGAAAAGAGACTACATCCGAATATCAAAGTTGAGGTTTTTAAAAAAATTGGTAGCGGTTAGGATGAACCGCCAGTAAAAGTAAATATTGAATCATCCACCACTTTCCGCAATTAGGTTAATTTAGTGGCGGCTGGACCTTAATTGCCGCTAAAAGCCAAATGAATATTGTTCATACCCTGAGTCGAGCTGTCCGACCCGGGATGTTCGACAGGCAAAGCGACCGTCCTCTTCAGGTCAGGGCAACCCGACCTCTTTCCAAAGAGCTCGGCCAAGTCATCAGGAAAGCCCAAAGAAGGGCCCAAATAGAGGAACACACCCCAAATCCTACGGCAGCCCAAGCCTACAGAAAGAAGGGTGGTTCCCTTGAAGATAAAAATGACCTCACTTGAAGATAAGATAAAGATAAGATAAGATAACTAACTTATCTTATCTAAGAAGGTCACCCTACGCCATTATAAATACACTAGAGCACCCAGGTATAACTCATACTCTGATTCTACTCAATACCTGCTTAATAACCTTGCTAACTTAAGTATCGGAGTCCCTTGCAGGTAACCCCCACCCTCCGGGGACAAAGGATCAGCATCATCACCAAGTCCAACGAGTCGGACACAGTGACTCCGACCACCATCATCAAGATCGGACTCCGCAGCTCCGACCAGCATAGAAGATCTCGTCCGAGATCGACCTCTAGTTTCAGGTAACCCTCGAAACATTGGCGCCGTTGCCGGGGAGCCTGGAAGTCATCCCAGCACCATGGCGGACAACCATGACAACAACCACGACTCGGATCTAGAGGATAGAACGCCACACAAAATGCAGACATTACACCAAAAGATACTCCCCAAATCAACAAAAAGAACTCCCCAAACGAAGATGCATTTCAAGATCGGCTAAAACAACTTGAGGAAGAAATTCTACGCCAACGAGAGGCTGAGAAGGACCTGCAAAGAGAAGTAAGGTGACGTCGGGAATTGGAGAACAAACTCCTAAAACTTGAAGCCGATGTCAAGACTAAAGCCGGCCAATCCATTCCTGAAGATAGCACCCGCAAGGAGCAAGATCCATTCACCAAGGAGATCATGAAGACAAGAATCCCAAAATATTTTAAACTCCCAGACATGACCTTGTACGACGGCACTACGGATCCCAGCCATCATCTCAGCAACTTCAGGAGCAGAATGTATCTCACGGACGCCTCAGATGCAGTTCGTTGCAAAGCCTTTCCAACTACTTTAACAAAAGCAGCAATTAGATGGTTCGACAACCTCCCTCCAAGATCCATCTCGAGTTTTGACGACATGGCCAAGAAGTTCCTGGCCAGATTCTCCATCCAAAAGGACAAAGCTAAACATGCGCCGAGCTTACTGGGAATCAGATAAGGAGAAAGGGAAACCCTGCGCAACTACATGGAGAGATTCAACAAGACATGCCTGGATATACAAAACCTGCCAACAGAAGCCGCTATCATGGGCCTCATTAATGGCCTGCGAGAAGGGCCTTTTAGTCAATCTATATCAAAGAAGTACCCTACGTCTCTGAACGAGGTGCAAGAATGAGCGGAAAAGTACATCAACATGGAAGAAAATTCCCGATTAGGAGAGACCTCAAAGGCCGGGTTCACCTCTCGAGATAAAGATAAAGATTCCAGAAAGAAAGAAGATCACCATGGAGAGAAAATCAAAAAATACCACAATTACACCCCTTTTCGGGTGTCTCTTGTGGATATCTATAGAGAGGTTTGCAACACAGAAAAAATACCACCAGCTCGACCACTCAAAGGCAAAAAAGGAGGAGGAAACCGGGCTGAATATTGTGAATACCATCGGATCCGGGGGCACTCCACCAATGAGTGTTTTGACTTAAAAAACGTCATAGAAAAGCTCGTACGAGAAGGAAAGTTAGATTGATATCTGGCCACCCGTGTTGATGAACAAAGGAAAAGAAGAAGAGCAGAAGACGTCGGACCAACCGCGCGATCATCCCAGACGCCAGAAAGACATGTCCACATGATACACGGTGGATTCGCCGGGGGAGGAATCTCCAAATCATCCCGCAAAAGACATCTCAAAGACGTATACCACGTCGCAGAAAAGAAGGAAACACCCGACATCCCGGTGATCACTTTTACCAAGGAAGACGCATCCGGCGTCACGTCAGGGCATGACGATCCCATGGTCATCACTATTATACTGGCAAACGCAAATCTTCACCGCACATTAATAGACCAGGGGAGCTCTGCCGATATCTTATTCAAAACCGCCTTCGACAAACTCGACTTGGAAGAAAAAGAACTCAGAGCATATCTGGACAGCCTGTTCGGGTTAGGAGATACTCCGGTTCAACCAATGGGATACATCCCGCTCCACACAACTTTTGGAAAGGGAAGTCAGTCAAGAACTCTCAAAATAGATTACATCGTCGTTGACGTAAGCTCAGCCTACAATTCCCTAATATGTCGGACAACGTTAAATCAACTCGACGCAATAGTCTCAACTCCGCATCTATGCATGAAGTTCCCAACCGCAGAAGGAATAGCCACAGTAAAGGCAGATTAGAAGATGGCGCGCCACTGTTACAATGAAAGTCTAAACCTCAGAGGCAGAGGAGAAGAATTCCACACAATCGAGCTCGGTGGAGTTCAGAGGCGGGAGGAGCTCCGCCCACAACCTGAAGGAGAAATAGAGAAAATCCAGATCGGGAACACCCCGGACTAAACAACCAACATCGGCACACTCCTAAAAGGGGACATAAAAGAATCACTCATACAGTTCCTACGCGACAACGCCGACCTCTTTGCATGGAAGGTCGCAGACATGCCAGGCATAGATCCCAAACTAATGTGCCACAAGCTAGCAGTCTACCCAGGATCTCGGCTGGTACAACAAAGGCGTAGAAAGCTAGGACCAGAACACTCTCAAGATGTGGAAGAACATGTACGAGCTCTACTGGAGGCAGGCTTCATAAGAGAAGTCAAATACCCGCTATGGTTTGCTAATGTCGTTTTGGTAAAAAAGTCAAATGGGAAGTGGAGAATGTGCATCGACTATACCAATCTCAACAAAGCTTGCCCGAAAGATCCTTATCCGCTCCCAAACATCGACGCACTGGTAGATGCCTCCTCCGGATACAAATACCTTTCCTTTATGGACGCATACTCGGGATATAACTAAATCCCAATGTACCCACCCGACCAAGAAAAAACCTCTTTCTTAACCCCAAAGGCAAATTACTGCTACATTGTTATGCCCTTTGGTCTCAAAAACGCCGGAGCCACTTACCAAAGATTAATGAATAAAGTTTTTTCAAATCACATCGGAAAGATCATGGAGGTCTACGTAGACGACATGCTAGTGAAGACGCAAAACGAAGAGATGTTATTATCCGACCTGACACAAGTATTCAACACCATAAGACGATACGGCATGCAACTCAATCCCAAAAAATGTACCTTCACAGTAGAAGCTGGTAAATTCTTGGGTTTTATGATCACACAGAGAGGAATCGAGGCAAACCCGGACAAGTGCAGGGCCGTACTCGACATGAAAAGCCCAACTTGTATCAAAAAGGTACAACAACTCAATGGGCGGTTGGCAGCCTTGTCCAGATTCCTGGCAGGATCCGCAATAAGATCTCTCCCCTTCTACGCCACTCTAAGGAAGGGAAAGGAGTTTGAATGGACAGTTGAATGCGAGCAAGCATTCCAAGACTTTAAAAAAATTTTGGGACAGCCACCTATATTAAGTCAGCCACGGGAACGGGAACCACTCATCTTGTACCTCGCAGTGGGAAATCGGGCAATAGCCTCAGCACTGGTCCGAGAAGACAACAGTGGGCAACAACTCATATACTTTGTCAGCAAAGCGTTACAAGGGTCCGAGCAGAACTACCAAAAAATAGAAAAGTTCGCTTACGCTCTCATAATAACATCTCGACGACTTTGCCCATATTTCCAGTCTCACACCATTAAAATTCGGACCAACCAGCCCATAAAAGGAATCTTACAAAAAACAGACTTGGCAGGCAGAATCTTGCAACGGGCAGTCGAGTTGTCCGAATTCGACCTTCAATACGAAGCTCGAACGGCCATCAAATCTCAATATCTGGCCGACTTCATTGTGGAATTTACAGACACACCAGAAATCCCCACATAATGGAATCTATACGTGGACGGCTCCTCAAATAAAACAGGAAGTGGCGCAGGCGTAATAATTGAAAGCGACTAGGGGACCCAGATCGAACTCTCCCTCAAATTTGGGTTCCCTGCCTCGAACAATCAAGCGGAATATGAGGCACTACTAGCTGGTTTGAAGCTGGCTAGGGAGGTTGGAGCTCAAAAACGTATCATCTTCAGCGACTCATAGGTAGTCACTTCACAAATAACAGGCAGCTACCAAGCCAAAGATCCCACTATGAAAAAGTACCTGGACAAAACCAGGGAACAACTCGGACAACCCGGAGAGTATGAGATTCGACACATACCCCGAGAATAGAATGCCCGGGCCGATGCACTATCAAAACTAGCCAGCACCAAACCAGGAGGCAACAATAGAAGCCTTATCCAAGAAATTCTACAGAAGCCATCAATCTCAGAAGAAAAGGTCCTAGCCATAACAGGTCGCGATCAGGGATGGATGACCCCCATAATTAATTACCTCACAACAGAGGCCCTCCCCACAGATGAGAAAGAGGCAAAGAGGTTAAAACGGAAAGCACAATACTATACCATCATAAATAATACTTTATACAAAAGAGGGATTTCAACACCATTACTAAAATGCGTGCCGAGTTCCAACTCTAAGGATATCTTAGAAGAAGTACACAGTGGCATTTGTGGCAATCACCTCGGAGCGCAAGCACTCGCCAAAAAAGTACTACGGGCAGGATTCTATTGGCCAATCCTACAAAAAAAAGCCACAGAACTCTTAAGGACATGTTCGCCATGTCAAAAGCACGCCAACTTCCATACCGCTCCGCCAGAGGAACTCATCAGCATAACCTCACCTTGGCCATTCGCAAAATGGGGACTCGATCTCCTCGGACCTTTTTCTCAAGGATCAGGACAAGTCAAATTCCTCATAGTAGGAATAGACTATTTCACAAAATGGATCGAGGCAGAACCCCTAGCCAATGCCACAGCTCAAAGAAGTCGGAAATTCCTGTATAGAAACATTGTCACAAAGTTCGGGGTTCCATACTCCATCACTACAGACAATGGTACCCAATTCACAGACGCAGGCTTCAGAAAACTAGCGGCCAACCTGAATATAAAACAACAATTCACCTCTGTTGAGCACCCCCAAGCCAATGGGCAAGCCGAAGCTGCTAACAAAGTTATATTAGCAGGGATAAAACGGAGATTACAGGATGCAAAGGGAGCCTGGGCTGAGGAGCTCCCACAAGTCCTATGGGCGTACCGAACGACTCCACATTCCACGACAAAGGAGTCACCCTTCCGATTAGCTTACGGAATGGAGGCAATGATTCCAGTGGAGGTCGAAGAAGGATCACCCAGAGTAATCCATTTTAGCGAAAAAGTCAATTCCCAACTTCAAAGGGAAGAGCTCGACTTACTTCCAGAAATCCGAGAGAAAGCTCGGATAAGGGAAGAGGCGCTGAAAAGACGAATGACCTCCAAATACAACCGAAAAGTAATACAGCGGGCCTTTGTTGAAAATGACCTTATCCTATTCCAAAACGATATAGGAACAACTCGACCTAGAGAAGGAAAGCTGGCAGCAAACTAGAAAGGATCCTTCCGAGTCATAGAAGTATTGAGAAAGGGCTACTACAAACTTTTCAAACTCGACGGGCGAGAGCTTCCTAGATCATGGTATGCCTGCAACCTAAGAAGGTACTATAGCTAGGGATGATAAAAGATCTTGGACAAGGCGCACTCTTTTTCCTGAAAAAGGTTTTTAAATGAGGCGCCCCGCCAAGACCTACAAATCACCGAACTTAGGAAATTAACTCCTCATGTATATTTGCATTTTCCTTTAATAAAATTTGTTCAGATTCTCTACAAACGCTCAAGTCGTATTATTCTGAAAACATTCAACGCCCGATTATAAAGCTACAGATCGACAAAAAGTGAAAATCGAATTCACTGCGCGATCACGATAAAAATGAGGGCTAAAAACCCAAATTCTACAAAATTGGCAAAGATGAAAACAGAATAATGCAAGAATTTATAGAAAGTGATCCATAGAAAAGACCTGACGAGGACCTAATAAAATGGATTGTTATAAAATAACTTAAAGACTGGCCGGCACAAAAAGTCAGACCAGCCACAACAACCCAAGTTATAAGTAAAGCCCTGGAAAGAGGTCTGGCCAACCCTATAAAAGAGGATTACTATAACTTCAAATAGCCCGACATGAGGAAGTCGAACTCCTACAAAAAAGTTACAAAAAGATAGTCCCTGAAAGAGACCTGAACAAGGTCCAAGAAAGAGGATTATCAAGTAACTCGACAGGGACCGACGTGACAAAGTCGGCCCGGAAAGATAAAATTACAAAAGATAGTCCCTGAAAGAGACCTGAACAAGGTCCAAGAAAGAGGATTATCAAGTAACTCGACAGGGCCCGACGTGACAAAGTCGGCCCGGAAAGATAAAGTTACAAAAGATAAATCCCTGAAAGAAACCTGAACAAGGTCCAAGAAAGAGGATTATCAAGTAACTTGACAGGGCCCGACGTGACAAAGTCGGCCCGGGAAGATAAAGTTACAAAAAGATAGTCCCTGAAAGAGACCTAAAACAAGGTCCAAAAAAGAGGATTATCAAGTAACTCGACAAGGGCTCGACGTGACAAAGTCGGCTCAGAAAGATAAAGTTACAAAAAGATGATCCTTGAAAGAGACCTAAAATAAGGTCCAAAAAGAGGATTATCAAGTAACTCGACAAAGGCTCGACGTGACAAAGTCGGTCCGGAAAAATAAAGCTACAGAAAATAACTCAGAAGAACCCGACATGACGAAGTCGGCACAAAAAACAAAGAGTTATCAAGTAATCTCTGAAAAGAGAATTGAACAAGGACCAGGTAGGAGAATTACAGAAAGGACTCATAAAAGCTCGACATGATGGCCACCCGAAAACCTCAAAAAACAAATCCTAATGAGAGACCTCAGAAAAGGTCTAATAGAAATGGATTGTTGAAGATAACTTCGGGACAAAGAAAGAAGACCAACACACAAGGTGGATTCAGACTTAACAAGAAGTCGGGCTACAAACATAAAGCAAATAAAGGTCCAATCCAAACACAAGTCGCAGTAACAAACTCAAGAAACCATCAAGTCTGATGACTACTTTGTTTAAAGTTGCTAAAGCAAAAGCAACTGAAGAAGTACCCAAAGTCAGAAGCAGGCGTTACAAAATAAAAAGTTCAAAAGCCCACAAGCCGGGCTATACCAAAATATACCAAAGATAATTAAAGAGAATTCGGAGGTCCTCCACTAGTGGCATCAACATGAGGTGAGGGAGGACGAGTCTGGAGAGGCACCGCATCCACTATCCCATCACCTTGATTCAAGATCTGACAATCAGGATCTGGCTCAACTACGGTCGAGGGGGCTGAAGAAACCGGCATAGCAGAAGCTTTAAGAGGAGGCGAAGGAGGAGGTTCAATGTCATCATCGGGATCATCCAGGACAATCTTGCCATCCTTTACTACGTTATCAAGACTAACGAGAGTCAAATCGGCATCAGGGGCAACAATACGAAACTACTCCATCAGGTTCTCATAGGCGGCAGTCACGCTGCCCACAAGGTGACCCTGGAGCTCGGCATAATTAACCCGAGAAGTTTCCAAGTCATCTCGGAGATGCACCAACTCCCTATAAGCTGAGACATAGTTATTCTTGTGCTTCAATGCTATGTCCTCAGCCAACTTCAAGGAAGCTGCCAAGGCGATAGAGCTAGCCTTCTCACCCTCCAGTTCCTTTTCTACCTTCGCCAACTTCACCTCCAATTCTTCCTTCAGACCGTTGATCCGATCAAACTTCGATTTAGCCTCTTCCATGAAAGACTTCGTAGCATGAATCGGGATACCCTGAACAGTTCGAAAAATAGCCGCACCCATATGTGCCATCTTCACACTGTTTCTGGTGATGAAGTCTAAATGCTGAAGAAGGGACACGTCATCCATAGAAAGCGCACCGTAAGGGGCAACTTGTTGGTCGACAAACTCGACAGCATCAAAATCCGGGGCATCCAGGTTAAAGGGCTCATTTGTTTTCTGCTTTTTTGAGGAAGGAGCACCAGAAGCAGCAATAGAAGTTTGTGGAGGATCTACCAGGCGATCCCGAGGAGTAGGGATCACCTTCCTCTGCCCAGGGGAACCTGGTACAGGCAGTTTCATGGTGGTTTGAGAAGATCCATCCCCTGCCGCCTTGACCGAGATGTTTTGTGCAGCGGCTGCCTTCCTGGCTTTTTTGAAAGCCTTCATGGAGACGTTATTTTTTGACATTTCTGAAAAACAGAAAAAATAGAATCAGCAAATAAAAGTCATGGATCACAGGGATAAAATAGAATAAAATAGCACGTCAGTCAATACGCAACACTTTTCGGACCAAAGAGGGGTCCCTCAGAAATTTCTTAGTATCCAGATGCGGAGGCTCCCCCTAAATATCCTCGAATACGCTTACAATGGCCTGTTCGACCCCGTCCAATATCTCCCAAGTATACCGAGACACTATGACATTCTTTTGCCACTCAAGAGGAAAAGCAGGTTCATCATTTTCATCAAGAAAAAAGGGGCGAACCCCCTCGACAGCTCGTACTTTAAAGAAATAGTTTTTAAAATCCTTAAAGGACTCATCATACATGGCAAAGACCTTGTGCCCTTGGGCAGATCTAAAGAAAACCCAAGAAGCTTTCTTTTTTGAAGAGGCCCCAGGCTTGGCCAAAACAAACAAATAGAGGAAAAGAGTTAGAGAAGGCTTGATGCCTAACTCTTGACACAGCAGCTGAAAATTTTTTATAAAACCCCACGAATTGGGATGAAGCTGGGATGGAGCAATGTTACAAGACCACAACAGGTTGGTCTCAAAAGCGGAAAAAGGAAAAGTAATGTCCAACAGACTAAAGAAGTATTCATAAGCATAAAAGTAGGGATGCTCCCCCTCAACAGAAGTAGGAAAATAAACTCTCTCATTGGAATCAGGCGCTACCAGCTCGTAATTCCCTTCCTGGGCACCACTACCACAGACCCTATGGTGTTTTCACAGCTCTCTACAGAAGTCGGAATCCACCACTAAAAGACATAGAAGAACCATGGAATCTACCCAATTGGCCATGCCCTCAGGGACTCGGGAAGACGTCTCAACAATATTCTTGCGAGAAGCCATAAGACCAACTAGTCCTACAATAAAGAAAAGAATATCGAATTACTAAAACACATCTCGGACAGTAGCAAAACAACTTGACCACACAACCCAGTACATTACAAGCAACAAAAGGAGTCCCCAGGACTTACGTTGAAAATCCTGGGGCACCATTTGGGGGCAAGCCACAATACAAGAACCCAAGGAGATTTACAAAGATTCACACCCCAGCAACAACGTTCCCCTTTCAAACCAGAAACAACAACCAAAGAAGAAATCATCAAAGAAAACATCATCTTCACCAAAAGAGAAACTACCAACAGAACCTAAAACCACTAAAGGAACAACCTTTTTCAAGCAGCGGCAACATGCAAAACCCCAGGACCCAATCCAAAAGGTTCCAAGGGCATCCTTTGGAGGTAGAAAGAAGATTCAGGAAAGCCTACAAGCCTACATCTTTTCACATCCCAACAAAAGCAAACAAAGACATCAAAATAAGCGCTGACAGAAATTACAACCTCAGTCCACCCAACAACAAGAACATGCCAAACGGCCAAACGGAAAAACAAATAAAGGCGCAATCTTTTTCAAAAATCAAATGAATCAGACAACAACATACAAAAGCCTTAGGAAGCTTCAAACTGCCAAGGGAACATCAGAGAAGAAAAAGCCAGAAAGTGCAGCAACAAAATACAGAAAGGCGAAAAGGTTCAAACTTTCACAAATATACACTCAAAGAAAAACCCTACTGCACCAAGAAGTAGAACAATGCAAGCAAAAAGAGAAGACGAACCAACCTGAAAAAAGGAGAAGCACGCGGAGAGCAAAGACGAAGAGACCAAGAGCAGTCGTCAAAAGCAAGAAGAGCACCCACGATCGCCAAGCAAACGTCACAAAAGGAAATGAGAAAATCACAGAGAAAAACAGAAAAGAGAGAAAGAAGGTTACGAAGAAGAGAAACCATTTTTCAAATGCGAAGTTTAAAAATAAAGAGACCCAGAAAAAGCGGAGCATTAAAAGCCCATTAATGAGGGTGTTAAACCCTCGCACGTTTCCAAAGCTAGAGCGCTAAATGCAAAAGCGCGCGCTTTTAAAGAAGCAGAAACGTTCCGCATTCGAAAAGGAGCTCTACAAAGATAAAGCGACAAAATGCTCGAGTTCGGCTTTACCCGAGCAGGCTTGAAGTCCAAGACTCGACCTCCAGATAAAGACCGAGCTCGAGCAGGGGCACTGTTCATACCCTGGGTCGAGCTGTCAGACCCGGGATGCTCGACAGGCAAAGCGACTGACCTCTTCAGGTCAGGGCAACCCGACCTCTTTCCAAAGAGCTCGGCCAAGTCACCAGGAAAGCCCAAAGAAGGGCCCAAATAGAGGAACACGCCCCAAATCCTAAGGCAGCCCAAGCCTACAGAGAGAAGGGCGGTTCCCTTGAAGATAAAGATGACCTCACTTGAAGATAAGATAAAGATAAGATAAGATAACTAACTTATCTTATCTAAGAAGGTCACCCTACGCCATTATAAATACACTGAAGCACCCAGGTATAACTCATACTCTGATTCTATTCAATACCTGCTTAATACCCTTGCTAACTTAAGCATCGGAGTCCCTTGCAGGTACCCCCCACCCTCCAGGGACGAAGGATCAGCATCATCACCAAGTCCAACGAGTCAGACACAGCGACTCCGACTACCATAATCAAGATCGGACTCCGCAGCTCCGACCAACTTAGAAGATCTCGTCCGAGATCGACCTATAGTTTCAGGTAACCCTCGGAACAAATATCAATGCCCCACGTAGTTGCCACATCAACTGCCGCTATTATTTATACTGCGGCGATTTACAACCGTCGCCACTATCTGTCAAAATTGTTGTAGTGAAATTAGATTCTTTAAAAAATTTTAAATATTAAAGTATAATATTTTTATTCTATAAAAAATAATCAATAAAAATAAATTTTTATGAATGTTTAACAAGATACTAGTATTATAATAAAATATTATGTGATATATTAAAAAATTAATTAATATATTTTAAATTTTAAATATATAAATATATTATGATTTTTATTTTCACTAATATAATTTTTTGAATCCACCACTAAATATAACTATGCGGAGCAATGCCTAATATTATTTGAACTCATATTTGATGCAAAATAGAAAAGTTTTGGTTAAACTAATGTTTGATTATATTGGTGAGTAGGGGTGGCAAACGGGTCTAAACCTGTCAGGTCAGTCCGTGTAATCCGTCAAAAAAGGCAATTCGGGCTGAAAAATTTGGACCGCCAAATAACAAAAGTTCGTCTAACCCGCACCGCTTAAACCGCGGGCTTTGGCGGGGCGGGACGGGCTTCTCCGTCGGGCTTAGCGTTCTTTTAGTGAGGGGATATTTTCACAATTTTTTTGCCAAGACCTAACTTTCCCCAACCTAATTTACAAGAGTATGAAGATAAAAATTGAGTGGTTTAGATTATGTTTATGTTACTTTGGAGACAATATTTATAATTATGTTTTAAATTATGTTTATTTTGCTTGAAGAGAATATTTATACTTATATTTTGGATGAAAACTTGGTTTATAATTATATTTATTAGATATTTATAATTACAAAGATTTTAATGTTTATAAATATAAAAAATATATTTTTATGCCTTTAGAAATTATAAATTTATTAATATGATTGTAAAATTATATATATTATTTAGTAGAATTACTAATAAAAAAAAAGAGAAATTTTGGCGGGTTTAGTCTGCTAGCCCGCCAACCCGCAATTAGACGGGACAAACTGAAATTTTAGAACTGTCTCACTAAATAGAACGAGAGAAACCAACCCACCAAAAAATGAGCTTCTGACAGGACGGGGCGGGACACGGGACAGACTTCCCCACTTGCCAACCCTATTGGTGAGTCCCTATATGATACAATGAATGAAGGTTTAATTTCTTCCATCAAAATGTGACGTAAGATAGCACCGTCTATGATATGTATTGGCTTTGGCAGTAGGTTGGGTGGATTTGTCCTTTGTCGGTTTTATGTCTTATTTTATTTTAATTTTAAGAAAAAAATGAAATTAATTTTTGTGATGAATTGAAAAGATTCTAGACGATCTTCCACCAACTAAATGATCCTAAAGATTTTAATTACTTGGCCCGAAATAAAATCAGAAGTTGAAGCTTCCCACTTTCCTCTATATAACACAAGGATTTTGTTCGTTGCATGTATCCTTCCAACTAAATGAGTGTATTGTAACATGCTGTCACATTCTTGAGAGAGAGAGAGAGAGAGAATGAAATTTAGTAATAAGATATCACAAAATGAATAATCATATATGTAGGCATTTTTTTAAATACATAAAAAAATTTATATATTTATTACTTTATATAAAAATACAAATATTTATTATTTCACGTGTTATTACTCAATTTTATACAAAATTCACGCTCCAAATCTTAAAAAAGAGGTTATGTTGATTCTATATTATAAAATTTATTATTAAAAAATTTAATTATTATATAAATAAAAAATATTATGTGCATAATAAAAATAAATGATTATATATTTATGTATAATAAATATATAATTTAATTTATTTTAATATATATATATATATATATATATTATATTTTAATGTGTATTATTAATAACTAATTTTAGTATATAGCTAATAAAGTTATAATTATATATATATATATATCTAATTTTCATAATATATTTATATATTTTAACTGATTTTACTATATACCTTATATAGTTATAATTAAATATATATCTAACTTTCATAATTTATTTAAATCCCTTACTAGAAGAAAACAAATTCTCCCCTGCCCTATCGCCTTGTGTATAATAAGACCCTTTGACATTGCATAAAGATTCCAGTTTTTCCCGTATTACTCGAACCTTTATCTAAAATTGACACACAAGAATAGAAAACACAAATCAATATCAACATAATAAAGTATAATTAAGATAATCAAACTTTCAAAATTAGTATTTGATTGATAATAGATCCATATGATAACGCAAGTGCACATATGCACGTATAAGAAATAATAGTACTTTTTCTTGAAAATTAGGACTACTTTTCTGTTGATGTTGCCAACCAACAACAAACTAAATTGCCAAATGATCTTCTTCTTGTATCAACTTTTCAAGTTGATACCTACATATACGTGTATTAATAAACCTAATAAAGTAGTACTATATTCTTAATAATAATTAATTATATAATTATCCAATCATGTCTACTTTATTGTTTGAATTTCATCATTAATAATATTAATTACTTCAAATTTCACTCACATATTAATTGATTCATAATATAATTCTTTTACTAAAATAACACAATAATTTCTTAAAGTTAATTTTATTTTTATGTAAATTTACTTTTATATTTAACCTCTATAAAATTCGTTGATGCCACAAATTAAAGAAACCATATATGTAAAGTGTATATTATAGTGACTATTATTAGAGTAGTTATGATGGCTATACATTTTTCACTACAAGAAAACAGCTCTATTGCCATGCTTTTAAAGCGTGGCAAAAAACTGAAAAAAGCGAGGCAATAATTTTTTGTCACGCTTTTTGAGCTACCGCCACGCTTTTAAAAGGGTCACATCTGCAAGCGTGGCGATTGATCTATCGCAACGTTTTTAGTGACCTACCGTCACGTTTTTTTGCCACACTTTTTACAGATTGCCACGCTTAAAAACGTGGCCGTATGTGAGAGATATGGCCACACTTTGAAAGTGTGACCATATGTGGGAAGTAGCTTATTTCATGGCAATTTTCAGTCCATCTAACGGCATGTTTCCCGGCACGGCCATCAAAGTGGCTGCACAAAACACACGACATTTTGAAACACAAAAATATACAAGCTTGAAGTTTGGTTCTTTAACTTAAGATAAAACTAAACAATAACCGAAACAAGTGAAACTCAATTGAAGGCTAAATAATAAATAAAATAGATTGCAATTTGATTAAGCATAAATACAGCTTCTTAACATTAGATGACTAGAAATCTAGAACTGTTTCATGCTAAAATAATGAATAAATAGATTGCAACGAACAGAAAATTTCAACAAAATTCCAAATAATTAATATTGAGTGGAGCACAGGAGAAGGTAAAGGAATGGACAATTTCATCAAGGAACAGTGGTAACAAATATCATACATCTTCCAAAACAAAGATGTTGTCTGTGTAGTGCGTACCTTGCTACTGAACTTCTTCTCAAGCTCTCTAACAAGTCTAACATGAATCTTCTGGAAACCTTTCCTTAATCTGAAGGGAACATGGATAACAACATCCTTTCAACCCCTAGACACATCAACTTGACTGCATATTAAAACCAGGGATACACATCAAATTTAACAACTTTCAAATATATATAGAGGATTGAAGAACGAACCTTACAACGAAAAAACAAGGAATCGTATCCACCTCTGACCCCATTCTTACTCAGAAACTCAAACCTATCCTCCAATTGAAAACCACCATCACCATCGCCGCCACCTTCACCACCGCAATCATCATCCACGTCATCACAACGAGCAACAGGTGAAAAACCGTTGCAAACGCCTTCGTCGTCGTTCAAGACAATGTTCAATCCATCGTCGTTGTCACTATCACTCAAGGAGCGTTTGAGACAAAGAGAGCGCCGTCAGAGGGAACGTCGAAGGAGGGGTTGGAAGCGCGATGAAGCTCTAGCGTTAGGGTTAGAGGTACGATGAAGAGGCTCTGGGGGCAGGTTTGGAGGCGCAATGAAGAGCCTCTGTGGTCAGGGTTGGAGGCACAATGAAGAAGGTCTGTGTTTAAGGTTGGAGGCGCGATGAGGAGGCTCTGGTGGGAGCAGCAATGATGGGAGTGCCGAGAAGAGGGTTAGGGGTTTAAGGTGGGAGCAGCGATGGTGGGAGTGCCGATGGAGGCGTTGTGAGCGCTAGCAATGTTCTTCGTTCTTCAGGGGTTATTAGGGTTTAATCGTCAATGCAGGGGTTGTAAGCGGCAGAGGCATTGTGAGTGTGCTGGGGTTATTAGGGTTATTTGCTAAAGGTTCGGTTTCACGAGAGAGTCTCGAAGGTGTTTTGAAATACAAAAGCTTTTTTTCTCTAAAACTTTTTTGCCACGCTTTTAAAGCGTGCCAAAAGAGTAACAGGAATCGGCCACGCTTTAAAAATGCTATTGTAATAGAACCATGTTGCCACGCTTTCAAAACGTCCTTGTTTCTCTCTATTGCCACGCTTTTGAAACGTGGCAAAAAAAAGTGGCCGTATCTCTAATCAATTGCCACCCTCATGAAAGCGTGGCCATTGATCCTTTTCGACACGCTTTTGAAGCGTGACGAAAAAAACGTGGCCGAATCTTTAATCAATCACTATCCTCATAAAAGTGTGGCCATTAACCTTTTTTGGTCACGCTTTTAAAGCGTGGCAAGAAAAAAGCTTAGTCACAGGCCTATTTTCTTGAAGTGTTTGCAACACTTACAAAAGTGTTACTAAAATTTAAATAACATCTTTTTAATATATAATTTTTTAATTTAAAAAATAAAGATAAAAATATTCCAAAAATATAAAAAGTTATAAACCAATTTAAGTATGGTCGAAATTATATAACTACCGTGATCGCTATAATTACAATCATGATGAACTCCACTTATCTATAAATCACATCAACAAGAATAACTTTCTCAAAAAAACACGTAATTTTTTTTTTTCCTTTCTTAGAGGGAACATCAAATTTGACTATGGAGGCATATATCATCCACGGAAATTAGTCATTACATATAGACACATACAGTTTCAGTTTTGAAACAAAAAAATTGAAAACACGCCTTTGACAAGACATAAGTGCAAAGTTTAGAATTGTCAATGTCACATATATATATTACCAATAATCATCCAATTAAGTTATTAAATAATACATAAAACAAAATTGCTGTTTTAGGAATCAGCCTAAACAATTGCGGCTCAGCACTGTGCTGGCAAAACTTTGTAATCATGTGCCAACGAAATTTCCTGAAGTCATGAATGTTTTTGTCTTCTTTTAAAATATTCAAGAAAGTTATTTGTATATTGGTTTTAGTTTATTTAAAAAAGTATAATATATTTTGTCTTTAAAAAAACTATTCTTAAATTTTATTTTACTTTAATTTTGTCCAAAAAATTTTCGATTTGTATCAAATATACTATCGGTGTCAAATTTTTCAAAAAATTTAGAATCAATTCAACAACAATTTCATAACAACAACCTTCAAGTCTTTCAACACAAGCAAATCAAGCATAATTTTCATGCATTTTTGTTGAATTGATCTTAAATTTTTTGAAAATTTAGCCATGGAAGATATATTTGATGCAAATAAAAAACGTAGAACGAAAGTGAAACAAAATAAAATTTAGGAGTATTTTTAAAATTTTTGCTAAAGTTTAAAAATAAAAAATATATTTTATCTTAAAAAAATGAGGATATTTTATAATTTATAGGTAAATGATCACATATTTTAGTTTTTTTATTTTATGAATAACAATAATTGAAAATCTTTTGAAAATTAAAATTATTAATGGTGTAATTATTTGTAGGAGTAGAATTTACAATTAGTAATAATACACATTTTTTACATATATACAAATTCATTATTTATATAACTAAAATTCTTATTTACTTATATTTTATTCTAAAAGTATGTTAACATATTTTGATTCGGTTATATTCAAAAACATATATTACAACGATGTAAGTGCATATATGATATATATGCCATATATATAGATCACTAGTATTTTATTGTTTAATTAAAGAAGCAAAATTATGTGTTAAGAAGAGTGTCAAACTGTCAATGTCACAGACATGAGATTAAGACAAAGGAAAAGTTAATATATGAATTTTCCCTTAGCATGCGTGTTAATAACTCATCCTCTTTATTTTTGTGTTTAATTAAATTAAACATATATAAGACTTTTTTTTGTAACTTCATAAATATAACAAAGTAAATGAGATAATAAGAGTTCGCATTATTTATTTATTGAATAGTTTTCCCCCCACTTATTGAGTGGCAATCAACTTAAAATAAGATTAAGATGGATGAGGCATGCATATATAGACATGATGGAAGCAAAAGGGTATCAAAAAGTGAGTTACAGGGAGCAAATTTAGTGGCGGATCACAGAGAGTTTATAATCGATGTTCTTATTAGATAACTGTCATTAAAGAAATAATAAAGTATTTGAAACTTGAGGTTCTTAATAGTTAAAAGATCTATACATATCTTGATGATCAGCATATACCCCCATAATAATTAAGAATACTGTGAAGTTGAACTAAATTAATCTTATAATTATATATTAAGGATCAGATTTCGGATCGAGTTGTCTTTTTTGTCCTATCTCGTATGTTCAGGTTAGGTCTTTTGTTCTGATCTGAACGTTTATATATTATTTTAAATTTTTTCTTAATATTTGATTTAATTTATTAAAAACGTTAAATATGTTTTAATTATAATTCTGATACGGACAACATATATGATATGACTAAGGTTCGGAAAACTGAACCGGTCATTGAATCTTTAGTTATTAATTTATTAATTTAATTATAATTTAATCGAAAGAAATTATTTTATAATAAAATAATAAATAAATTATAAATAAATATTTTAAAATATTTTTTAAATTTAAACTCTTACATAAAATACCATCAACTAAATATAATTAATTATCAAAATATGCAAAAAATTACTCCATATTCGTTGACAATTAACAAAATTACACTTTCATTAAATTTTTGTAAATCAAATGGTCAAATTTGTATAAATTCACAAATTAAAGAGTCAATTTTGTATTTCAAAAAAAATAAATAAATAAACTTCACAAATCAAAAGATTAAATTTATGATCTCCATATGAAAAAAAAAACACAGTATTTCACACATTATTGAAAAACACTACTATAAACTGAATATTAAAATTAAAAAGCGTCAACTATTTAACCTTCTCTCTTCGATGAATTCAAACATAATATCATATCATTGTGATCGACAACTCATAGGAAGCGTTGAAATAGATTAATATTCTGATAAAATGAACATCTTTGTGATAGATATCAATGCTATAATTTGGATGCTTTTCTTTGTCAAAATCCGACCATCAAGCACTGTTGTTAACCAAATCCAAGGCATTCCAATTTCTTCTTCTCACCTTCCTAGGATCTATGATCATAAAATGGTATAAAAGTTGGAATACCACAAAAGAAAAAAGAAAAACCTTTACTAAGTTTCATACATCTGTCAATATTAATGAAGATACAATGACAACATAGGCCAGGAAAAAGAAAATGGCAATCTGTATTAAAAACTTGGGATTTTCCCTCATGTTTGGAGATGTCACCGATCTGAAAAGAAAAAAAGAAGTTTGTATGAGAAAATCACTTAAGAGAAAGATGAAAGGATTTCACCCTTTCAGTCAAGCAAAATGTTTACCTAGCGATTCGCTGAGAAAGTCTATGAAACGGTAAGCTTTGTATGAACACAATGCCTGGTCCTGTGAGAAGAGCTATCACGGCATTATCACCCTGCAATTTTGAGGAAAAATCAAATGTAACAAACTATAGATATGGCATGCAGAAGGGGTATTATGGTGGCTTACATAATTAAATCAATTGCAGCAAGAACAAAAGGTGGTTGCATGTTTGTGGAACAAATTCCATCCATGCACCGAAACACCCATAACCACTCATCCTTTTGATTTTTCTTAACTTCTTTTATTATTTTTTATATCACTTTCAAGCATTGTAAATATTTCCCAAAACATAATCAACTGTCAATTACCTGGGATCTCCATGGGTTAGTAAATAGTAATGTAAGATGTAACTCCCAATATCTTTTAAATCAAACCATACGATACTTTGAATAATAATCCAAACAACAATACAGTTAAAAACTTCTAGAAGCTCACTACGCGCAGAAACAAGATAGGTCTAACGTGTAAAATATCAAATAATATTTATCTATAATTTTTTGCTATAGCAACCACGCAAGGTTAATGCAAAAAATGATAACGGTATATTGTGGGAATATTAAGAAAATAATAATAAAATAAAAATAAAAATCGGTAGTAGAAGTTACTTACTCCAAACATTGTCCTTCTTGGAGGACCATTATATTTTATTTGGACATTGACCGTACTTGTCACAGCAACAATGCATGAAACATCAACTGCTAGAACTTCGCCGCTCTCAAGATTTTTCTGTACAACTAACAATAAACAAAACCCAAGGATAACCAAGATAAGCAATAAAGTAATATTATAGTAATTAGTCAAAATATAAAAAATACTATTAGCATAGACCTTATTCAAGAATGACATTTAAAAGTTGGAAGATAAATTGGAAAGGGAAGAAAAGTTGCAATTGATTTTATTTCTTCCATAAGTAGCATTTTATGCATTGTAACAGACTAACAGGAAAGAGAATTGTACCAGATCCACCAGCAAGTATGAATGCAAGCCCTTGACCTGATATCTTCTGCCTCAAAAATCCCTATAACAATACAATTGTTGTCTTAGATAAATAATATGGCAATATGTATGACAAGAGGACTTGTCTGATTTCCTTTACTATCGGAAACCTCTAAATTTGAATTGCTATAATAAAAACAAGCATGACAGCATAGATTAGTTACACTGA
The DNA here is from genome assembly GCF_003086295.3 of Arachis hypogaea. Taxonomy (NCBI): domain Eukaryota; kingdom Viridiplantae; phylum Streptophyta; class Magnoliopsida; order Fabales; family Fabaceae; genus Arachis; species Arachis hypogaea. The sequence goes on from NC_092037.1 coordinate 10,325,434, forward strand.
TGCATAGTATAGTATGTTTAACCCAAATCAATCCTCCAGCACAAACTCTTCCATCTAAACAAACCCATTTGGAAGTCCAAAGCTCCATCTAATGTAAAATATTTTATATGGACAGCTGTGGTTAACAGGATTAATACCAATTACATGTTGCAGATTCAAAGGCTATCTACCCTAATGTATGTTATGTGCGGGCATAATAAAAAATCAAATTCAAATCTGTATTTATGTTAACAAGAAAATAAAAAATAGGAAACATCCCAGCTACCTCAGCACCAGCAATAATATTTCGTCCCCTCTGATCAATTGTGTTGTTGACTTTCACATCATTGACAGAGCAAAGAAATGCATCTGGCTACAGAAATTGAAAAATTGGTTATGTCATATTTTGGTCCTGGTATTGGAAAGAAAAATCAACAGGAGTAAGCCCAACAAAATCAAAGTTTAGTTTTTAAAATCACTCTAAGAAATTCAAACATACAGATGAAACAACGGCAAACAAATTAATACCTGACACAAAATCTCCCCGTTAAAGCTTGCTAAATCAATCTGTATTTGCATGAGTAAAACATATATAGAGAGGTCTTTCAGTCAAATGCATCCAAGCATATGTTTCAGGTGATGAATTTGGAGACTTCAAGCAAAAGAGTAACAAAATGTTATCTGAAACAAATTAGAGATGCATATAACCACAAACCGGAAGAATTCTTGCAAAATAAGGTGCAGCAATTCCAATAAATCCATCACTTTGTCCAGAATTTCGAAGAACGATGCTACTTATGTTTTTGCCAAATAGCCACTGCCATATGCCTACTTCATTTTCTGGAAGATAGGAATTTTCCATTTCAATGGAGCCTGACATAAAGCACATGGAACCTACAATAGCAGTAGAATAAAACTCCACTTAAATTTCCAGAGGGGAAATCAACAGACTCTAACTATAAATTATATATGCACATAGGCACAATCCATGTTAACATTTAACGAAACTTAAAGCAAAATCAGAAATCAGGTTCAGTTTTACTTATACTTCAAAATCCCCCCCCCCCTTTTTTCCTTCTCCAAATAAAAAAATTAACTAGAAAAAAATTATAAAAAAAAAACACAAATGTACGGGCACACGAACCAACAAATCACAAAGGAAAGAATTTCAGTATTTAATTATGCATTTATATTAAGAAAATAAATAAAACAAAATGTTAAGACCAAAAAATACATTAAAAATTGAAAATTTGTCATCTTATCCAATTTGATGTTCAAGAGTCATGCCCAATATAAACCATGTTAAACAAATAAACATCAATATACATTACACTACAACAGAATTAAGCCTACATAGCAAATATGCAATATTAGTTATAGTACATGGATATCATTTAAAATATCATATATGCATTGACAAACACGCAAAAATTTTCATCCTAAGTCTATAGAGAAAAAGCAATTAGGAAAAATAAAATAAATCTCGAGTCACAAATAGAAGTTCCTAAACGACTTACCAGGCTTTGCAATAATTTTTTCTTGGGGCTTCAACATTATCTGTATTGCAACAACAAAGTCAAAGTTAATTTTATGAATACCATTAAAAGAAATATGGGGGAGAAAACCTGGCTTTAATTTTTACACCAAGGAGGGTGGTTCATATACCTGGACCACCTGAGCTTCACCCCCTAAAATCTGAAAAGGTGTGATTGCATCTTGCGGACTCTAAACCACAATGAAGAAAAATTTATGATCAGACTGAAGGATATTTCATAGGATAATACAAACAATATAATGTTGAACATGTCTTTTCCTTTCTTTTTTAGAAGAAGAAAAAGAGTATTATCCCATAATAAGTTGAAGGGCATCAAGATACACTACAAAAACAGCAAAACTAAAATTTTGTTGGAGTCTGATCTTGAGCAGTAATATGAATGAAAGATAAAAAATAATAAGATATGTTTCCTTTTTCTAAACATCATGTTAGGATTAATAGTCAGTTCAGCCCTTCCTATTTACTGCACATGTGGTACTACTCCAATTTCACAAAATACAAACCTGGTGTGGAATAATTAATGCAGCAAACATATTAACTTAAGCTTTCCCAGATAAAATACAACTATATATATTTTTATTGTCAATGGTAAGAAAATGCAAGTACCTGATAAACATAGGGCTGAAAAGGTGTTGAGAAAAATGGTGCCGCCATTGCTGAGACACAGGGATTACTTTGATGTTACTAGAGAAATAAAGGGCCTATTTGAATTAAAATCCAGTAAGATATCAATAGGGTTTTAACCAAAGAATGTTAACTCTATTATGCAATAATTTCTCACCTTAGGGAATTCAATTGAAATATGGTATACATAATTTTCAAATAGCATTTTAAATTTATGGAAAGAACTTTGAACATTGTCATTACAACAACCTTCACTAACATATTCAACAATTAACATTAGTTTCGCAAGTGAAAATGTGGTGCAACAATGGATACAAAAATTTAGATTAATCAAGTGATAGTTCAATTTTACTATTACAATTTCACAGCTGTCACATTGTCTTAAATTTCTAAATGTAAACTAGATAGGTAATCCTATGCTAGACAGTGTCTTTCTCTATTAACAAAATTTCAGACACAAAATTGCCAAAATCAAGTTTCGGAATCAAACACAACTCACAAACAATATATTGTCAAGCATATCCAACTAACAGTTATCAACTATCTACTTGTCCTTATCATTGCCGATTCATCAGAAGATAGTGTACACCAAAGACTCAATTCATTCTTTACCTCACAAGACTAATACAAAAACAAAAGCCACTCTAATTGTTCTGCATATACCTCCAAGGAGAAATCTCTGCACATTATTTCTAAAGCTATCCGCAACAGATTAAACTACCACCAAGAGGAGTGAGTAATATAAAGTAAATTACAGCTTCAATTGCACAACACTAAGATGGGAACTAGGGAAATTAGATTGATTGACAAAAGACGGCAGATACTAATAAATCATTGAAAATCCTTAAACTAAACAATGACAAATGGATAACCGTTCAGCTTTACAACAACTTGCAATTTGGGAACATTCTGAGCGTACAATCTCTATAAACAATAAAAAAAGCCCTAGACCACACACAATAAACACACTTTTCTAAAACTGATCAGCTCATCTCATTTTTTTCTTCTCTTATCACTCATGATCAAAAGCCTAGTCTAAGTGTCTAACCCCAATTTTGTAACCTAAGCCTGATAATGTTGAAATTAGAGTCAGATTGTTAACAAATTACGAGATCCAAATAGACTTGAAAAAAAGAAGTGATTAATGAATAAGAATTTGGGGAGGAGACAAATCCATACTAGCAACAATGGAGGAAGGAGAGAGACAAAGAGACTTTTTTTAGGGTTTTTGAATGAGTAAGGCTTGAACTTTGTTCGAACTCACATTTCAAAATTTTGGCAACTGATAACAAATACTAATATCTTAAATTCCTAACAGACTCCACAATCACAATTTATACGATGAAAACTATACACATATATACCTGATTCAGCTTCTCAAAAATCGATTGAGCAATCAGGCGCCAATTCTGCTTCCGTGAAATCGGAGGCGAAATTAGAGAGAGAACGGTGGTGAGAATTAGATAAAAAAAGACAAAAATTGGACTCACCAAGATTGATGAATGATGAGAAAATTGGAATGAGGTCGCAGAAGAAAAGTGTTTAGAAGTAAATCAGTCAATAAGGCTGCTTTCGCTTATTAGAGGAGGACAAAGGCAAAACACCAAGGTTCTGAGAACTGGATCGGTCATCAAACCGTTTTAGTCATTGGTTCATTAATTTATTGGTTTAATCGGTCTAATTAGTGGTTTAACCAAAAAAACTATTTTAGAATAAAATAATAAATTATAAATATGCAAGTATTAAGTTGAGGGTATAGGATAGTATGAAATTTTTCTAATGAAATACAATTCCTCATCAGTACACAAAATGTTAAAAGAAATATCTGACAAGAATAGGAAGAATATCAAATGAATTATCATAAATCCAACTAAAAAATAAACATAGTACTTGGATAAATAAATTTGATAACATTATTAATAACAAAGTTGGTAGTGGACTAGTGCTGGAAAGACTTTCACCAAATGAAGGTACATACAAGCTTTAAGAGACAATAGACTTGGGTTTGTGCAGTAGCATTTTGGATGAGTTGCTTTGAAGATCATTTGGTGAAACTAAACTTTGAATAGGTATAATACAAGCTTCACCAAATACTCATAACACACAAAGACAGTTTCTCAAGATACATAAATAAGTGCTCATCCTCTGCAAATAATCATTTGAATTGGTATAAGGCAGGAAAAAATGACCATAATTCTCTTTACCCAAGTCAAAATAAACAACTATATCTGAACTCAACAATCAGCATTCAGCACCAAACATTACAAAATATTAACCAATAATCACACTAAACCTGCAACCAGCAATTACAAAATAGCAACAAACATTAGTACATTATAAAACATTCCAAAACAGTGATGACACTAAACCTGCATAGTAAATAATCTCAAAGACAATGATTACCAATATCCAGCAAATAAACAATAAATACACAACAACAATTTAGCAAATAAACAAGAACATGATTACAATGCACTCTTTCTGTAAAGTACAACCACAATATGAATAGGTTGTTTAAGGAAATTAAAAAACGAAAAAACAACAGCAGCCCAACAATTTAGCAAATTATCAACTTAACAAGTTCAAGAACAGAAAATCACAACAAAAACAAAAAAATTAAAAGTAACAGAAGAACACAAGAACAATTAACAAATTAACAAGTTCACAATAACAATTAAAATCTACCAGAAGAACACTAACGCAAGTGGAATCATCATGCTAATATGTTTTCTGCAAAGATGTTATTTGTGCAGCTAAAATTTCTTAATTACTATGATCCAATTATTCTAATTTCACATGCAATCAACTTACTAAGTTTCTAAAAGCTAGAAATTATAAAACCAACCAGAAATATGGTTAAAGCATTTCATCAAAGATGTTGAGTGCGGTAAAATTAAAAACGAAATAAGAGAATTCAAAGCTTAATTTCAATGTGACAGAGAAGAGAACATAACTATTGTAACTTTATTCAGTCTATGAAAAAATCCAAACCACTTCCAAATCAAATAATTACTTATTGTAATAGAAATCAGAAGATGCAGAGTTTGAAGAAGAGTATTGGTGTTGTGTGAGTGTATTGTCTGGTGGCGGGTTTAGGGAACTCACGACGACAAAAGAGAGCAGTTCGACGGCTGGGTGGAGCGCGCGGGTTGGTCGCAGAGTTTGAAGCTGAGCAACGTGGCTTCCAAACGAACGCGAACTCGAACGGTGAACAGCGAGTGAACGCGAACGGTGAACGCCGAGCGAACGTGAACGGCGAAGAACGCGAACGAAGACGACAGCTGAACGAAGACGTGAACGTGAACGGCGAAGAACGCGAACGAAGACGACAGCTGAACGAAGACGTGAACGTGAACGGCAAAGAAACGACGACGGAAGGACGGCTGAGCAGACAAAGACGACGGACGCCGAGCTCGAGGAAGCAGCCGCGATCGGTGACAGCGAACAGGGATTGAAGACTTGGAGCACGAGGGAAGATAGATGACGGATGGCGAACTTTGAGTGGGACGGACGGCGGCAGTATTCCACTCCTTGCGGCGGTGGTGTAGGCTTATAGTGAAAGAAAGAAAGGGAGAAAGGGAGAAAGAAACGAAGGAGCTTCCTTTTTTGTGTAAACCGGCCGGGTTCCGGTTCGGTCCGACCGACCGGTTCTCGTCCGGTTCAACCGTTTTTTACCGGTTTTTTTATTACCGGTTTTATATGCCTGACCGGATCGTTAATATTGTCAGTTTGCGGTTAAACCGGTCCGGTTTGAGAATAAGACATAAAAAAATAAGAGTATATACCCATTTTGGTCCGCAAAGAATTTCAAATAAGACATTTTAGTCTCCAACTAAAATTAATTACTCGATTGGTCCCTAACAATTAATTCCGTCAGTCACTTAGATCCTTGGCTCCGTCAACTCTAACAGAAGATAAAATGGTCCCTGAAAACTCTAACATGGGACAAAATGATCCCTGACAACTCTAACAAGGGACAAAATGATCCCTGACCTCTTTATTCGAAAACGACACTGTTCTTCCCCAATTTTTATCATATCTCACATAACCCTAACATTCATACTCTCCTTCTTCACCTTCACATTCTTCTTTTCCATCTTTTCCTTCCTCCTCTTTAGCTCCAAGATTAAGCCATGGTGTAATTGTCACACGTGTCGCACCTACCTCAATATATCATGGACCACACACTTCCTAAATCTTTGTGACTAAACTAGTACATCCACCTTCTCTGCACCTCACCCACTAAAAACATCTACTTCCACATCTTTGATAATATTACCTCCAACCCCGACAACGTCCACGACATCCTCAAGACCAAGTTCCACAACTACTCCAAGGGCATGTCTTTCTCCACTTTCCGACAAGCAATATAGATTGTTGGACATTAGGACATCATGAGAACATTCTCCTTTGACATCATATGCAAATTCTCATTTGAAATAGATACCGAGTGCTTCATTCCTTTTTTTTGGAGTCCAAGTTGACAGACAGCTTCGACCTCGCATCTAAGCTATTACAACGAGCAATGTCGCCGTTGTCGCTCATATGGAAACTGAAGCGATTACTAAACATTGGTTCGGAGAAGAAGTTGAAGGAAGCGAACGAAGTGGTGGACAATGTGATCATGGAGATGTTAGGGCAAGGAGGAGGGAGATGGCAATGATGACGACGAGTCTTAACAAATCAGGTTTGTTGTCTAGATTCATGAGATCCATCGAAGACGACAATTAGTTGAGAGACATAAGCATTAGTTTCCTGAGTATGAATTGATTAAGAACAAGTTGAGGATTTTTTTCTTGTGAACATTAAATTTATAGAGTGTACATTGTGTAGTTTGAAGTTATAGTGTTAGACTATTAGTGTTATACGAGATATGATGGAAATTGGGAGAGAACAGTGTCGTTTCCGAACAGAGGAGATCATGGGCCATTTTGTCTCCTGTTAGAGTTGTCAGGGATTATTTTGTCCTCCTGGTGGACGAAATTGTGATTCATACTTAAATTGTTGTTCGAAATTGATTCCCAGGTAATGGCCCCAAAAACTTGGTGCTCAATACCATGGTTTAAACATAATTTTACAACTTCGCTCAACTAACCAGCAAGTGTACTGGGTCGTCCAAGTAATAAACCTTACGTGAGTAAGGGTCGATCCTACAGAGATTGTTGGTATGAAGCACGCTATGGTCATCTTGTAAATCTCAGTTAGGCAGATAATAAATGGTGATGGAGTTTTCGAATAATAATAATAAATAAACAGAAAATAAAGATAGAAATACTTATGTAGATCATCGATGGGAATTTCAGATAGGCGTATGAAGATGTTGTGCTCCTTCTAAATCTCTGCTTTCCTACTGCCTTCATCCAATCCTTCTTACTCCTTTCCATGGCAAGCTGTATGTAGGGCATCACCGTTGTCAATGGCTACATCCCATCTTCTCAGTGAAAAAGGTCCAAATGCTCTGTCACAGCACGGCTAATCATCTGTCGATTCTCAATCATGTTGGAATAGAATCCCTTGATTCTTTTGTGTTTATCATCACGCCCAACAATCGCGAGTTTGAAGCTCATCACAGTCATTCAATCCCGGAATCCTACTCGAAATACCATAGACAAGGTTTAGACTTTCCGGATTCTCATGAATGCCGCCATCAATTCTGGCTTATACCACGAAGACTCTGATCTCACAGAATGGAAGGCTCGGTCGTCAGGTGAGGGCAACCATGCATCGTGCATCAGGAATCCACGAGATACATACTCTAGCTTTCGCTTGTAGAACGGAAGTGGTTGTCAGGCACGCGTTCATAGGGACGGATGATGATGAGTGTCACGGATCATCACATCCATCAGATTGAAGTACGAGTAGTATCTTAGAATAGAAATAAGATTGAATTTGAATAAAAGATAGTAGTAATTGCATTAAAACTCGAGGTACAGCAGAGCTCCACACCCTTAATCTATGGTGTGTAGAAACTCCACCGTTGAAAATACATAAGTGATGAAGGTTCAGGCATGGCCGAATGGCCTGCCCCCATAAACGTGATCAATAGTCTCCTAAGATGAATAATAGAATAAAACTGAGACCAAAGATGTAACGTGGTCAAAAGACACTGAATACACTAGTAAAAAGTTCTATTTATACTAGACTAGCTACTAGGTTTTACAAAAGTAAGTAATTGATGCAGAAATCTACTTCCGGGGCCCACTTGGTGTGTGCTTGGGCTGAGCTTGAGCTTTACACGTGCAGAGGCTTCTATTGGAGTTGAACGCCAAGTTGTAACGTGTTTTTGGCGTTCAACTCTGGTTCGTGAAGTGTTTCTGGCGTTTGACTCCAGAATGCAGCATAGAACTGGTTTTGATCGCCAGTTTACGTCATCTAATAACGAATAAAGTATGGACTATTATATATTGCTAGAAATCTCTAGATGTCTACTTTCCAAAACCGTTGAGAGCTCACCATTTGGAGTTCTGTAGCTCCAGAAAATCGATTTTGAGTGCAGGGAGGTCAAAATCCAACAGCATCAGCAGTCCTTTGTCAGCCTTTTATCAGAGTTTTCCTCAGGTCCCTCAATTTCAGCCAGAAATTACTTGAAATTACCTAAAATCACAGAAAAACACACAAACTCATAGTAAAGTCCAGAAATGTGAATTTAGCATAAAAACTAATGAAAACATCCCTAAAAGTAGCTAGATCCTACTAAAAACTATCTAAAAATAATACCAAAAAGCGTATAAATTATCCGCTCATCACAACACCAAACTTAAATTGTTGCTTGTCCCCAAGCAACTGAAAATCATTTAGGATAAAAAGAAGAGAATATACTATAAATCCCAAAATATCAATGAATATTAATTCTAATTAGATGAGTGGGACTTGTAGCTTTTTGCTTCTGAACAGTTTTGCCATCTCACTTTTTCCTTTGAAGTTTAGAATGATTGGCATCTATAGGAACTTTAGAATTTCAGATAATGTTATTGATTCTCCTAGTTAAGTATGTTGATTCTTGAACACAGCTACTTTTATGAGTCTTGGCCGTGGCCCTAAGCACTTTGTTTTCCAGTATTACCACCGGATACATAAATGCCACAAACACATGTCTGGGTGAACCTTTTCAGATTGTGACTCAGCTTTGCTAAATTCCCCAGTTAGAGGTGTCCAGAGCTCTTAAGCACACTCTTTTTGCTTTGGATTACGACTTTAACCACTCAGTCTCAAGCTTTTCACTTGGACCTGCATGCCACAAGCACATGGTTAGGGACAGCTTGATTTAGCCGCTTAGGCCTGGATTTTATTTTCTTGGGCCCTCCTATCCATTGATGCTCAAAGCCTTGGATCCTTTTTACCCTTGCCTTTTGGTCTTAAGGGCTATTAGCTTTTTCTGCTTGCTTTTTCTTTTTCTTTCTAAATTTTTTTTCGCAAGCTTTTTGCTTTTTCATTGCTTTTTCTTGCTTCAAGAATCAATTTTCATGATTTTTCAGATTGTCAATAACATTCTCTTTGTTCATCATTCTTTCAAGAGCCAACAATTTAACATTCATAAACAACAAGATCAAAATTATGCACTGTTCAAGCATTCATTCAGAAAACAAAAAGTATTGTCACCACATCAATATAATTAAACTAAATTCAAGGATAATTTCGAAATTCATGTACTTCTTGTTCTTTTGAATTAGAAACATTTTTCATTTAAGAGATGTGAAGGATTTATGGAATTATTCATAGCCTTAAGACATAGTTACTCAATACTAATGATCATGAGGTAGAGACACAAAATATAAACACACATATAACATAAAAACTGAAAAACAGAAAAAATAAGAACAAGGAATGAGTCCACCTTAGTGATGGTGGCGCTTTCTTCTTGAGGAACCAATGATGTCTTTGAGTTCTTCTATGTCTCTTCCTTGCCTTTGTTGCTCCTCCTTCATTGCTCTTTGATCTTCTCTAATTTCATGGAGAATGATGGAGTGCTCTTGATGTTCCACCCTTAATTGATCCATATTATAACTCAAATCTTCTAGAGAAGTGTTGAGTTGTTCCCAATAGTTGTTGGGAGGAAAGTGCATCCCTTGAGGCATCTTCGGGATTTCTTGGCGATGAGCTTCCTCATGCGTCTCTTGGGTTCCATGAGTGGGCTCTCTTGTTTGCTCCATCCTCTTCTTAGTGATGGGCTTATCCTCCTCAATGGGGATGTCTCCTTCTATGATAACTCCAGCTGAGTAACATAGATGACAAATAAGATGAGGAAAAGCTAGCCTTGCCATGGTGGAGGACTTTTCGGCTATTTTGTAGAATTCAAGGGAGATGACTTCATGAACATCTACTTTCTCTCCATTCATGATGCTATGAATCATGATGGCCCGATCCACAGTAACTTCAGATCGGTTGCTAGTGGGGACGATGGAGTGTTAGATGAACTCCAACCATCCTCTAGCCACAGGCTTGAGGTCCAGTCTTTTTAATTGAACCGGCTTGCCTTTGGAGTCTCTTTTCCATTGAGCTCCTTCAACACATATGTCCATAAGGACTTGGTCCAACCTTTGATCAAAGTTGACCCTTCTTGTGTAGGGGTGTGCATCTCCTTGCATCATGGGCAAGTTGAATGCCAACCTCATATTTTCCGGACTAAAATCTAAGTATTTCCCCCGAACCATTATAAGATAGTTCTTTGGATTCGGGCTCATACTTTGATCATGGTTCCTAGTGATCCATGCATTGGCATAGAACTCTTGAACCATTAAGATTCTGACTTGTTGAATAGGGTTGGTCAGAACATCCCAACTTCTTCTTTGGATCTCATGTCAGATCTCCGGAAACTCATTTTTCTTGAGCTTGAAAGGGACCTCAGGGATCACCTTCTTCTTGGCCACAACATCATAGAAGTGGTCTTGATGGGCTTTGGAGATGAATCTCTCCATCTCCCATGACTCGGAGGTGGAAGCTTTTGTCTTCCCTTTCCCTTTTCTAGAGGTTTCTCCGGTTTAGGTGCCATAGGTGGTTATGGAAAAACAAAAAGCTATGCTTTTACCACACCAAACTTAGAATATTGCTCGCCCTCGAGCAAGAGAAGAAAGAATAGATGAAGAAGAAGATATGGAGGAGAGGGAGAGAAGGTTGTGTTTTGGCCAAGGAGGAGAATATAGGGTTGTGTTGTGTGAAAATGAAGAAGAATGGAGGGGTATTTATAGTGGAGGGAGAGGGGTTACGTTTCGGCCATATTGGGTGTGTTGGGTGGGAAAAGGAATTTTGAATTTTGAAGGTAGGTGGGGTTTATGGGGAAGAGTGGAAGGATGTGAGTGGTGAAGGGGGGTAATTGGAAAGAGAGATTGAGGTGATTGGTGAAGGATTTTTGGGGAAGAGTGTTTATGGGGAAGAGAGTTTGAATGTGAAGAAGAGGAGAGAAGGTGAGTTGAGGTAGGTGGGAATCCTGTGGGGTCCAGAGATCCTGGGATGATCCTGTGGAGTCCACAGATCCTGAGGTGTCAAGGATTTACATCCCTGCACCAATTAGGCATGTAAAATGCCTTTGCATACAATTCTGGCGTTTAAACGCCGAAGTGATGCTTATGTTGGGCGTTCAACACCCAATTCCAGCATCTTTCTGGCGTTGAACGCCAGTTCCATGCTTGTTTCTGGCGTTCAGCGCCAGCTCTCCTTAGGGTATATTCCTGGCGTTCAAACACCAGGATGCTGCTTGTTTCTGGCGTTCAACGCCAGATCCATACTCTGTTCTGGCGTTGAATGCCAGCCAGATGCTCCTTACTGGCATTTAAATGACAGTAAGTCCTTCCTCCAGGGTGTGATTTTTCTTCTGCTGTTTTTGATTCTGTTTTTAATTTTAGTATTTTTTTTGTGACTCCACATGATCATGAACCTAATAAAACATAAAAGAACAACAATAAAAATAAAATAAATTAGATAAATAAAAATTGGGTTGCCTCCCAATAAGCGCTTCTTTAATGTCAATAGCTTGATAGTGGGCTCTCATGGAGCCACACAGGTGATCAGGTCAATGCTATAGACTCCCAACACCAAACTTAGAGTTTGAATGTGGGGATTCAATACCAAACTTAGAGTTTGGCTGAGGCCTCTCAACACCAAACTTAAAGTTTGATTGTGGGGGCTTTGTTTGACTCTGTACTGAGAGAAGCTTTTTATGCTTCCTTTCCATTGTTACAGAAGAACACCCTTGAGCTTTAAACACAAGGTAGTCCCTATTCAATTGAAGGACTAATTCTCCTCTGTTAACATCTATCACAACTCCTGCTGTGGCTAGGAAAGGTCTTCCAAGGATGATGCATTCATCCTCCTCCTTCCTAGTGTCTAAGATTATGAAATCAGCAGGGTTGTAAAGGCCTTCAACCTTTACCAACACGTCCTCTACCAATCCATAAGCTTGTCTTACTGACTTGTCTGCTATTTGCAATGAAAATATGGCAGGCTGTACCTCAATGATCCCCAGCTTCTCCATTACAGAGAGTGGCATAAGATTTATATTTGACCCCAGGTCACATAGAGCTTTTTCAAAGATCATAGTGCCTATGGTGTAGGGTATTATGAATTTGCCAGGATTTTGTCTTTTTTGAGGTAAAGTTTGCTGAACCCATGTATCTAGTTCACTAATGAGCAAGGGAGGTTCACCTTCCCAAGTTTCATTACCAAATAACTTGGCATTTAGCTTCATGATAGCTCCTAGATATTGAGCAACTTGCTCTCCAGTTACATCTTCATCTTCTTCAGAGGAAGAATAGTCTTCAGAGCTCATGAATGGCAGAAGGAGGTTTAATGGAATCTCTATGGTCTCTATATGAGCCTCAGCTTCCTTTAGGTCCTCAATAGGGGACTCCTTCTTGCCTGAGAGACGTCCCATGAGGTCTTCCTCATTGGGATTCATGTCCTCTCCTTCCTCCCTAGGTTCGACCATTTTGATTATGTCAATGGCCTTGCACTCTCTTTTTGGATTCTCTTCAGTATTGCTTGGGAGAGTACTAGGAGGAGTTTCAGTTACTTTCTTACTCAACTGGCCCACTTGTGCCTCCAAATTTCTGATGGAAGACCTTGTCTCATTCATAAAACTTAAAGTGGCCTTAGACAGACCAGAGACTAAATTTTCTAAGTTAGAGGTGCTCTGTTCAGAATTCTCTGTCTGTTGCTGAGAAGATGATGGAAAAGGCTTGCCATTGCTAAACCTGTTTCTTCCACCATTATTAAAGCCTTGTTGAGGCTTTTGTTGATCCTTCCATGAGAAATTTGGATGATTTCTCCATGAAGAATTATAGGTGTTTCCATAAGGTTCACCCATGTAATTTACCTCTGCCATTGCAGGGTTTTCAGGATCATAAGCTTCTTCTTCAGAAGATGCCTCTTTAGTACTGTTGGATGCATTTTGCCATCCATTCAGACTTTGAGAAATTACGTTGACTTGCTGAGTCAACATTTTGTTCTGAGCCAATATGGCATTCAGAGCATCAATTTCAAGAACTCCCTTCCTTTGAGGCATCCCATTATTCACGGAATTCCTCTCAGAAGTGTACATGAACTGTTATTTGCAACCATGTCAATAAGTTCTTGAGCTTCTGTAGGCGTTTTCTTTAGGTGAATGGATCCACCTGCAGAATGGTCCAGTGACATCTTAGAGAACTCAAATAGACCATAATAGAATATATCTATCATGACCATTCTGAAAATATGTCAGAAGGACATCTTTTGGTCATCTGCTTGTATCTTTCCCAAGCTTCATAGAGGGATTCACCATCTTTTTGTTTGAAGGTCTGAACATCCACTCTAAGCTTGCTCAACTTTTGAGGAGGAAAGAACTTAGCCAAGAAGGTCGTGACCAGCTTATCCCAAGAGTCCAGGCTATCTTTAGGTTGAGAGTCCAACCATGTTCTAGCTCTGTCTCTTACAGCAAAAGGGAAAAGCATGAGCCTGTAGACTTCAGGATCTACTCCATTAGTCTTAACAGTCTCATAGATCAGCAAGAACTCAGTCAAGAACTGGTAGGGATCTTCTGATGGAAGTCCATGAAACTTGCAGTTCTGTTGCATTAGAGCAACTAATTGAGGTTTCAGCTCAAAATTATTTGCTCCAATGGCAGGAATTGAGATGCTTCTTCCATCAAACTTGGACGTAGGTGCAGTATAATCACCAAGCATCCTTCTTGCATTATTGTTGTTGGGTTTGGCTGCCATCTCCTTTTCTTGTTCGACATTTTCAGCAAGGTTGTCCTTGGATTGTTGTAATTTAGCTTCTCTTAGTTTCCTCTTCAGAGTCCTTTCAGGTTCTGGATCAGCTTCAACAAGAATGCCTTTTTCCTTGTTCTTGCTCATATGAAGGAGAAGAGAATAGAAAAAGAAGAGGAATCCTCTATGTCACAGTAAAGAGGTTCCTTATTATTAGTAGAAGAAGAAATGGAAAAAAGAAAGGAGAATCCAAATACAAGAGTGAGGATAGGGGCAGTGATTTGAGATGAAGAGAAGTGTTAGTAAATGAATGAATAAATAGAATAAGATGAGAGAGAAGTTTTCGAAAACAATTTTGAAAATGAGTTAATGATTTTCGAAAATTAAGATAAAAAATAAAATTAAAATTAAAATTTAAAATAATTAATTAATTAAAAAGAATTTTTGAAAAAGAGGGAGGTATTTTCGAAAATTAGAGAGGGAAGAGTAGTTAGGTGATTTTGAAAAAGATAAGAAACAAACAAAAAGTCAAATAGTTAGTTGAAAAAGATTTGAAAATTAATTTTGAAAAGATAAGAAGATAAGAAGTTAGAAAAGATATTTTAAAATCAAATTTTTGAAAAAGATAAAATTTTGAAAAAGATATGATATAAAAAATAAGATAAAAAGATATGATTAAAATTAAAATTGATTACTTTACTAACAAGAAACTAAAAGATAAGATTCTAGAATTTAAAGATTGAACCTTTCTTAACAAGAAAGTAACAAACTTCAAATTTTTGAATCAATCATATTAATTGTTAGCATAATTTTCGAAAATAAAGATAAAACTAAGAAAAAGATTTTTGAAAAAATATTTTAAATTTTCAAAAATCATAAGATAAGAGTAAAAGATATTTGATTTTTTTGAAAAAGAATTTGAAAAGATAATAATTTTAAAGTTGAAAATTTGACTTGACTTACAAGAAATAACTAATTTTTAAAATTTTTTTGACTAAGTCAACTCAAGTTTTCGAAATTTTGAGAGAAATAAGGAAAAGATATTTTTTGATTTAAAAATTTTCAATGATGAGAGAGAAAAACAACAAAAATGACTCACAACATGAAAATTATGAATCAAAACACACGATGCATGCAAGAACACTATGAATGTCAAGATGAACACCAAGAACACTTTGAAGATCATGATGAACATCAAGAACATATTTTTGAAAAATTTTTGATGCAAAGAAAACATGCAAGACACCAAACTTAGAAATCTTTAATGCTTAGACAATATGAATGCACAAATGCATATGAAAAACAACAAAGAACACAAAACAAGAAAACATCAAGATCAAACAAGTAGACTTACCAAGAACCACTTGAAGATCATGAAGAACACTATGAATGCATGAATTTTTCGAAAAATACAAGAACAATATGAATATGCAATTGACACCAAACTTAAAACATGACACAAGACTCAAACAAGAAACACAAATTTTTTTTTATTTTTATGATTTTATTATTTTTTTATTTTATTTTATATTTTTCGAAAAACATATAGGAAAAAGAAAATAAGAAATTCAAAATTTTTAAGAAGAATTCTAGGAATCTTTCAATGTTAGCCTAAAGCTCCAATCCAAGGGTTGGACATGGCTTAATAGCCAGCCAGCTTTAGGATATAAATCAGTCATATAATAGCTGATATTTCAATTAACTTGCCTCTATGCTGATGATTGGAAGCCTCAATCCAAAAGAATTTGGATATGGCTTTACAGCCAGCCAGGCTTCAACATGCTTCATGAAACACTAGAATTCATTCTTAAAAACTCTGAAGGATTTTTCGAAAACAGAGGGAAAAAATTTTTTTTGAAAGATTTTTGAAATTTTTTTTTGAAAATAAACGAAAAGAAAATTACCTAATCTGAGCAACAAGATGAACCGTCAGTTGTCCATACTCGAATAATTCCCGGCAATGGCGCCAAAAACTTGGTGGATGAAATTGTGATTCATACTTAAATTGTTGTTCAAAATTGATTCCTAGGTAATGGCCCCAAAAACTTGGTGCTCAATACCATGGTCTAAACATAATTTCACAACTTCGCTCAACTAACCAGCAAGTGTACTGGGTCGTCCAAGTAATAAACCTTACGTGAGTAAGGGTCGATCCCACAGAGATTGTTGGTATGAAGCAAGCTATGGTCATCTTGTAAATCTCAGTCAGGCGGATAATAAATTGTGATGGAGTTTTCGAATAATAATAATAAATAAACAGAAAATAAAGATAGAAATACTTATGTAGATCATCGATGGGAATTTCAGATAGGCATATGAAGATGCTGTGCTCCTTCTGAATCTCTGCTTTCCTACTGCCTTCATCCAATCCTTCTTACTCCTTTCCATGGCAAGCTGTATGTAGGGAATCATCGTTGTCAATGGCTACATCCCATCCTCTCAGTGAAAAAGGTCCAAATGCTCTGTCACGGCACGGCTAATCATCTGTCGGTTCTCGATCATGTTGGAATAGAATCCCTTGATTCTTTTGCGTTTGTCATCATGCCCAACAATTGCGAGTTTGAAGCTCGTCACAATCATTCAATCCCAGAATCCTACTCGAAATACCACAGACAAGGTTTAGACTTTCCGAATTCTCATGAATGCCGCCATCAATTCTGGCTTATACCATGAAGACTATGATCTCACGGAATGGAATGCTCGGTTGTCAGGCGAGGGCAACCATGCGTCGTGCATCAGGAATCCAAGAGATACACACTCTAGCTTTCGCTTGTAGAACGGAAGTGGTTGTCAGGCACGCGTTCATAAGGACGGATGATGATGAGTGTCATAGATCATCACATCCATTAGATTGAAGTACGAGTAGTATCTTAGAACAGAAATAAGATTGAATTTGAATAAAAGATAATAGTAATTGCATTAAAACTCGAGGTACAACAGAGCTCCACACCCTTAATCTATAGTGTGTAGAAACTCCACTATTGAAAATACATAAGTGATGAAGGTTCAGGCATGGCCGAATGGCCATCCCCATAAACGTGATCAATAGTCTCCTAAGATGAATAATAGAATAAAATCGAGACCAAAGATGTAACGTGGTCAAAAGACACTGAATACACTAGTAAAAAGTTCTATTTATACTAGACTAGCTACTAGGGTTTACAGAAGTAAGTAATTGATGCAGAAATCTACTTTCGGGGCCCACTTGGTGTGTGCTTAGGCTGAGCTTGAGCTTTACACGTGCAGAGGCTTCTTTTGGAGTTGAACGCCAAGTTGTAACGTGTTTTTGGCATTCAACTCTGGTTCGTGACGTGTTTCTGGCGTTTGACTCCAGAATGCAGCATAGAACTAGAGTTGAGTGCCAGTTTATGTCATCTAATCACGAATAAAGTATAAACTATTATATATTACTGGAAAGCTCTGAATGTCTACTTTTCAACGCCTTGAAGAGCGCACAATTTGGAGTTCTATAGCTCCAGAAAATTCATTTTGAGTGCAGAGAGGTCAGAATCCAACAACATCAGCAGTCCTTTGTCAGCCTTTTATCAGAGTTTTGCTTAGGTCCTTCAATTTCAGCCAGAAATTACCTGAAATCACAGAAAAACACACAAACTCATAGTAAACTCCAGAAATGTGAATTTAGCATAAAAACTAATGAAAACATCCCTAAAAGTAGCTAGATCCTACTAAAAACTATCTAAAAACAATGCCAAAAAGCATATAAATTATCCGCTCATCACCTCCGTTAGAATTAATGGAGTAAAGGACCTAAGTGACTGATGGAGTTAATTGTTAGGGACCAATCGAATAATTAATTTTAGTTGGGGACTAAAGTGTCGAATCTAAAATTCTTTGAGGACCAAAATGGGTATATACTCAAGAACTAAAGGGATTTGGATATTCTAAAGTTTGAATTTCATTTTAGAGAATAAAGTATGATCTTCTATCCTTGAATAGTTTCTCTTTTATATTTATTTTTGGTCTCACCTATGAAATCAATGATGAGAGATCACACTTTACTCTCCAAAGTGAAATTCAAACTTTAGAGGATCCAAATCCAAAATAAGGACATAAAATTTTATATTTTTGTATTTTATTTGGTGATAAATTAGAATAAATTATAAAAATTTAATTTTTTTATTTTTTATTTAAAAAATTTGAAACAAAAAATATAATAATAAAAAATATAATTATGAAAAAATAACAAAAATAATGAAAGAAAAAATAAAAAATAAGTTATGTTTTTTGTTAGTATTTCTGTGTTTTTTTTGTCATGATAGATACAAAATACACTAATTCAGTGTTTCTAGATACATTATTTTTGTCCATGTCTCTTCTGTCAAATACGATTTTGTATCTTTGTGTCTCTTGTCTTCGTAAACAAACGCAGCCTAACATAAAAATTCAGTGGTTCGGACCATTCAGACCGAACCGATGATCCACTCGGCCAAATTACCGAATCACTAGATTATTATTGGTTCAACTGTTAGATCACTGATTAAACTGGTCTTATTTATTAAAAATATAAAATAGTCAATCATCAAATATTAAACTTATATCAGTAGAAAATAAATATTTTTACTAATATTTTTAACAATAATAAATTTAATTTCTAAAAATAACTATTAGAAAATTCTAATTAGCATTAAACCTATATTAATACAATCATATAATAGTAACAATAAGAGTAACGATCAAGTATTAAATTTGAATAATGCTACACATCTAAGTTTTTTTGTTAATCAAGTTTAACTAAGTTGGTCTAACATAACAAAAATCAGTTATAACTATTATTATTCCAAGTCATGTTATTTAACTTAGTTGAACTTGATTCGTAAAAAAAAAAAAGAGAAAATTTCACTCCCCTTTCCTCTATTTTATAAATGTACATTTCTCTCCTTTCTAACTTTTAAAAAATCTCCTCTTTAATCTTTAATCCATTTCAAATTTTTCTGTGTTAACTAATGTTAATTTTATCCATTTTTTAAGAAAAAATAAAATATTTTTTAAAAAATACCTATTAGCAAAAATTTTAATGTTAAAATAATATATATAAATATCAAAAAATTAATAGTAAAATATAAAAAAATTGTTATCGAAAATTTTAGTAAAATCATAATTTAATAATTAAAATATTGTTGAAGGGTATTTTAGAAAAAAATAATATAATTATTAAATTTTTTTAAAAATACAATTTAATCAATAAAAAAATAATTTATTAAAGGGTATTTTGGTAAGCAAAATTTAATGATAAAAAATAAAATTTTTTTAATGGGTATTTTTTTAAAAATAATTTATTTTTTCTTAAAAAATAGATAAAGTTAACATTAGTTAACACAAAAAAATTAAAATAGATTAAAGAGGAGGTTGTTTAAAAGTTAGAAGGGAGAAGAATGTACATTTATAAAATAAAAGGAAGAAGAATATCATTTTAATATCTCATAGAAGAGAAGAATAAAATTTTCTCTGAAAAAACTTAGATATATAGTATTATTCATTAAATTTACATTAAAACGGCAATAATCAAATATTAATACAGTTATAATCAAATATCAAATTTACATTAAAAGAGCAACCATTAAGTATTAAACCAACAACAATAAAGTGATTCCAAATATGACAATTCTATATTAAGATGTCATTGACGTTCATTAATAGTGTTAATGGTTAAAAGTATAATTTGAAACGTATTTAAAATATTGAAAAAATTGAAACAAATTAAACGTTAAAAGATATTTTTAAAACTTTTAATATCCTCCTAACCCATTAACCGAATAATCCAATTTCATGCTATAGATTTTTTAAATAAAAATTGTAAATAAAATATCCTGTTTAATATAAGATGAGACAGATAATAAAATATCTTATTTGAAATAAGATGAGACAGATGCAAAAAATAGAATATATATATATATATATATATATATATATATATATATATATACTACAAGACAAACGATAGATGGCAGTGCTATTTTAGAGGCGATTTTAAATCAGCTGTTATCTACTAATTTAGTGGTGGTTAATGCAATAATTTTAGAAAAAACCCCAAATATTTATACATTTTCTCGTAGCTTCGCCCTTCTTTCTCCTAAATCTCAATCTCATTTTGTGTTTACTTTAACAATTATCAGAGTTCTCTCTCTCTCTCTCTCACACACACACACACACATTTTCATCATCGTCTTTGCGGCGGTTTCAAGATCTCTCAACATCATTCTCTTTACGCCTTGTTCCTCTACCTCCTTTGCTCTGCCAGATCTGCTCGCCATCTCCTCTAAGTTGTGCATGAGCGTCCTACAAGCATCGCCTCCAACCTCCATCAGCTCCACTACTGCTCATCGAAAGGTCTTCTCCTTCTTCCTTTCTTTATTTATTAGGTATTTTGTTTGTTTTTTCTCTTTTTTTTGCTAGGTTTTCATGTTTTTACAAGAGAAGCACCCCCTTACCCATTTCAAACGATGCTTCTGTCCAAGATCTGCTCGCTATTCATGTGCTACTTGGTTGAGATTATGTCTTTATTTAACTTGGTTCAGATTTCTTTATCTATTATTTAGTTCCAAATCCATCCTTTTTTCTTTTTGATTTAGTTTCAGTTTATTTTTTTATTTTATTTTTGTTCTTGTCAAGAATACAAACAAAAGATGGTAAAAAAAAATCCAATCTACCAACAATACATCGGTGCCACCGCGTCGCCCTGCACCTCGAGTTTGAGGGTCAATGTGGGTTATTTCTCTGGAGATACAAAATGATTAATAATTATGGCACTTTTCGGAATTTTTTGTTGAGTTTGAGTGATTTATGTAGTGATGCTTTACTTGTTGTTTGTGCCATTGGACTATTTAATTAAGAAGTGATTGAACTGGATGAACAAACATTTTGGGGATTCTGTGCCAACTCATGGTGCCACAAGTGCTTCCTCTCACCCCGTATTTAATGCATGTATATGTAGTTGTAAGGACATAGATTTGTTTTAAAATTAAGAAAAGAAATCAAATTTCAACTATTTTTATATGTTCATCTAGAATTTTCTCACTTAGTGTTGGTAAAAAGGTGGGAAGCAGTGCATGGGAGATACCACGCGGCACTATTGCATTTCATGCATCAAGTAACCCTAATTTGTTCTCTAGTTCGCTTCCTGTTCTTGGGAATGAATAGTGTATGCTTGAGACACTTCTAGTGATATCATAGACTAGAATCACCCAAAATGATTGTTTGACCTTTTGTGTTTTCTTTATATTACCAATATACAATAAATTTGATTGGTTCGGGACATTATGATCAATCTGCCAATGATAATTGGCCAAGATTAGGCAAGGTTCATAAAGATGATGTAGGCAAGTTGCACTTGAAGATAATAGATTTTTCTTAGCATAGTAGTTTTGTATTGTTCAATATTTTTTGAGTAAATAATTTATAAATAAATATTTTTTAGTTAACATTTTGAAATTATCTACGTGTTTAATAGTTTATTTAATGTTTTTTTATGTTAATATATCAAATTTAATAAATATGATGTAAAGAAAATAGATTATAGTAAAAAATGGTATAAATTATTATAATTGGTCAGACTTTTTTTTAAGCTAGTGTAGGAAATTGCGACGGTTTAAAATCGTCGCAATTTTTTTTAAAAAAATGCATATAAATTTGTAGGGTTGTATAACCATGGCATATTATTTTTTTAAATCCACTTACTAAAATAGCGACGGTTATTGAGTGCCGCAAAATTATCAGCCTGATTAGGCAGCAGTTATACCAGCGGTTGTTGAAAACCGCCACGAAATCACCTACCTGCGCCAATAACTAGGGTGATCCATTCAACCGCTGGTATTTGATTTTGCGGTAGTTTAAAACCACGGCTAATAAGTAAAAAATCGCCGATATCATCCGTATTCCTTGTAGTGATACACGAGTTTGAATATAGAGTAGAAATTAAGATATCCATAAATATGTTCAAGATGGATATAAATAATTATCAAATATTCGTCTTGCTCCATCCTAATTCTCATTCCTACTAGAAGAAATGAGTTTCATAGAGCAAATTTAGTGGCAGATCACAAAGAATTTAACCAAATCAATGTTCTAATTAGATATTATCAAGTGCTATTAAAGAAAAATAAAGTATTTCAAACTTGAGGTTCTTAAAAATAATTAAAGGATCTATACAGATCCTGATCCTGATGATCAAGTATTCCCATATATATAAGAATATTATGAATTGAAGTTGAACTAAAGTAATGTTATAGTTGAATGTTAACTATAATTAAAAATTAAATAAAGTATTAAAAAAATAACAAAGTAATGTATGTTTAACTTCTCTCTACATATATAAATGAAAACCGTGAAGTTGAACCAAATCATCAAATGTATCAATGTGAGTGAACACTAACCATCATAAAGAAATAATAAAATATTTGAAACTTGCATTGGAAGTTCTTTTCTTTAATTAAAGAGAAAATTATGAGATCTCAAATACAACTCCAATCTATATATTGCTTACTAGCTGGATTATTTATTTATAATATAAATAAGTAGGCAGCAGCTCTTTTTCCAATTGAAAAATTTAGTTTTAGTAGAAAAGTTTTAATAGGAATAACATTATGGTCATTATATCTTTCAGCTAATTTACTTTTATTAATAATATATATTTTCATTACTATTTTATATATCTTATAATAATAAGTTATAATAATAAGTTATATGTTGAGTTTAGAAAAATTTTATCATTTATTGTGATGATAAGTATTTAGTTGGATAGATTAAGAATTAATTTTAATTTATATTATGATTGATTGTGCAATAAAATTTTATATTATTATTTGATTTAAATACTAATCCGGTTATAATTAAAAAGAATTAACCATCAATAGTAAGATATGAGAAAAATATGAAAGAGATTGCTGCTCCTAATAAAAAAATTATTATAATAATTATGAGATATGATTGACAACAATGACTAATAATGCCACGATTTTATTATAAGAAGAAGATCAATTTTTAAGAAGAAAGAGGAAAAAATTCAGAATATATAGAATGACTTCAGGAAGAATATCAGACAAACCACCCTTATAGGCGCAATAAGAATGACTTCAGGAAGAATAAAATAGAAAGTGAAGAGGCTCCTACCAGATTAAGTGGTTTGGAGATTTGGCAAAAGGTTAAAGGACTTGGGAAGATATCAGATAATGGAAAGTGGATCAAATCGCGAGAGTATGGTATTACTCACAATTGGACTAAGCAAAGTGTGTTTTGGGAGTTACCTTATTGGAAGGATAACCTGGTTCGTCACTGTCTTGATGTAATGCAAATAGAGAAGAATGTGCTTGATAACATAATGAATACTGTTATGGACACTGATAGAACTAAAGACAATGAAAGGCTAGGTTAGACCTGGCTGAACTGTGCAAGCGTCCAGATTTACATTTGCGGCATGTCGGTGATAACTGTTGGTCCAAACCTAAGGCAGCTTATACTTTAACTTCTGAACAACAACAAGACGTGTATAGGTGGGTGCAACAACTTAGATTTTCAGATGGTTATGCATCTAACCTTGCTAGATGTGTAAGTCTTTCCTAGGGGAGGTTTATTGGTATGAAGAGCCATGATTGTCACATGTTTATGCAGTGCTTGCTTCCAACTGCATTCAGAGAACTACCTACAAATATATGGAAGCCTCTTACCGAGTTAAGCCAGTTTTTCAAAGACTTGTGTTCAACCACTCTCAAGGTTCATGATTTAGAGGTTATGGAGCAGAATATTCCCATTATCCTTTGCAAGTTAGAAAGGATATTTTCCCCGGGATTCTTTAATGTGATGGAGCATTTGCCAATTCATCTAGCATATGAGGCACGTGTGTGTGGACCTGTCCAATATAGGTGGATGTATCCGTTTGAACGGGTGATAGGAGCATTCAAGCGAATAGTGAAAAATAAAGCAAGGGTTGAAGGTTCGATTTGTGAGGCTTTCTTGGCAAAGGAGATTTCAAGTTTTGTTTCTTTCTACTTTGAACCACATATCTTATCGAGGCGAACCCGTGTGGGAAG
Organism: Arachis hypogaea; assembly: GCF_003086295.3. Classification (NCBI taxonomy): domain Eukaryota; kingdom Viridiplantae; phylum Streptophyta; class Magnoliopsida; order Fabales; family Fabaceae; genus Arachis; species Arachis hypogaea. The sequence goes on from NC_092037.1 coordinate 10,349,814, forward strand.
AAATGATGACGGCGGAGACACAATTAAAGCCTCTTTATCAATATTTAATAGACCTAGTCGCAAGGTTGGTAAAGCTAAAGATCATTGGTTAGATGAACGAGACAAGGCCGCAGCTCATTTGCATATTCTACTCAATGAAAGCAAAGTTAGCCCTTTCTATATGTAAGTGCCCAAATCTTTTATTAAACAGTTAATTACACTTTTTCTACTAACGAATCCCATAGCTTATAAACTCTAGTCCTACTTTCATCAAGGTTTTGGAAAGAAACTTGTCCTGGAGAAAGCGATGACCGATTTCTCCCTTGGTTTGCATCATATGTAAGTGCATAAATTCGTATCATTTATTGTAAAGGTTTCTAACTAAAGATTTGCATCACATATCCTGAAAATAATTTGTTGCATGTTTCTAGCTAGGTTCAAAATCAATGTAATGAAATTGTTGATCCTGGTTTGCAATCACTTTCTTGGGGTCCTTCAAACAAAGCAACAAGTTATCCAATTTATAAAGTAAATGGATATACATTTCATACCCTTGCAAGGTCAAAAGGAAAAAAAATCGATAACACTGGTGTGTTTGTTAAAGGTGATATAGGCAGCGGGGAAAGTGATTGGTTTGGAGTATTAGAAGATATACTCGAGTTTGAATACACTGGTAGTGACTATAATCGAGTTGTTTTATTCAAATGTCAATGGTATGATCCAAGTCGTCCAAATGGAACACGTATTCATAATGACTACAAAATAACTGAAGTCAACCATAGTAAAAGATATCGCCACTATGATCCTTTCATTGTCGCCCAAAAAGCTAAACAAGTTTACTTCTTACCTTATCCTGGAAATTGCAAGTCTATGTGGCGTGTTGTTGTAAACACTAAACTAAGAGGTCGAATTGAAATCAATCATGTACATGTAGAGGAGGATGAGGAAGAGAATGATGTAGCTTATCAAGCGGATGAGAGCAATCCTTCTAGGATTTCTGACACCGAGCCTCTTATCAGTCTTAAGTCTCCATTTGGAGAGGACCGCATTGTCGAATTGTCCATCGGCTCTAGTTCTGGGGCTAATAAAAATGAAGATGATGATGTTGCAGACTTTGATGATGATATTGATTTTTAATAGGGTAATCATTTTTAGCTTGTATTGTTTTAGCTTATATATATTGTTCTTTACATATATTGTTCTTAATTTGTATGTCTTAGTTGTCATGTAACTTAATCTAGTTGTCTTAAAAATTCAATATATTTAAAGCATAACTCTGTCCCACACTCATTTTTTCTTGTCCCTTTTCTGAAATTTAGGAAGCTTCATATTCTTTCTTATTGTTTTTAATCTCTTTCTTACAGTTTGGTTTGAAGATTGAATCTCTCTCTTTGTTGCAGTGGCAGTAGTAAAGGAATTTCATTGGAAAGGTAAAAGGGTAGCAGTGCACGAATGAGGTGAGCCCCTTCTCTCACTCTCTCACTCTCTCACTCTCTGTGTGCCCCGCGTGCTCTCTAAAAAAATGTGTGTTTTATAATCTAAAAAAATGTGCAACTGCTACTGTCATCTGCTGTGAAACATCATTCACTTGCTCAAGTTCTTTGGCAGAAAGACCCCAGTTATTAATCCATGACTAATCTAATCCCAGTTCTGGATTTTCCCATGGCTAATTTAAAATCCAGTTCTATATTTAGGTTGATGTTTCATTAATATAAAGAGAAGCAAAGATTGGGACTGGTTTATTAATCTCAGTGCTTCAGATTACCCTCTTGTGACTCAAGATGGTTAGTTGTACGGCTTATAGAAGAAATGTTTCTGTTGCCCTTTTTAAGCTTCTTTTGCTCAATGATTATTAGACTAATATACAGGTGTATGATTCTGCAGATCTTCTATATACTTTCTTGGAGGTAGATAGAAATCTTAACTTCATTGAGCACACAAGTCGGTTACGATGGAAGGAGTAAGTTTTCCTTCTCCCTCCTTCCCCCTGACATAAACAACATTACAACCCAAGGTTATCGAAGTCCCTAGTTAATTGGGTCTCCTATCTAGTTTATGGATTTACATGTATACTCCTATGAGTTCAAGCATTGAGTTTTACGATTCTAGTTTACCAGAGTTCCACTAGTTAGGTGAACTCTCAAGTTTGATTATCTTGATTGAACCTGCTTTTATACATGATCCTGAATTGGACCACATTGTGCAGGAAAAAACGAGCGATGCCTTTGATTGTTGATCCAGGGCTTTACCAGTCAAACAAATCTGAAGTATTTTGGGTCACTCCTAATAGAAATTTGCCAACATCATTTAGACTATTCACTGGTTAGTTTTATTTTTTCATCTTGTAATGATTGAGTTTGATCACACTTTTCTAAAGGTTCATTTATGCTAATTTGGAGGAGAATAGTCAATTAAGAGAATGAAACCAGAAATAAATTGTGTAAACTTTTTATTTTTTGTTGGTGAGATGTTGGTTGCTCTTGTACTTCAACAAGTTATCTATAAGAGATAGCTTCTTAAGGCACACTTACAATGTATGCATGATCAACTTCAAAAACTTGTTCTCTTATAGCTTGTATTCGGTAATGTTAACTATTTCAAGCAGAAAATACAAAGACATTGAGACAGAAACAAAACAAAAGAAATTGTGTCCCTATTCCTATCCTCGCTGTCCCAATTTTAAGAGTTGTGTGGCTGAAGCCATAGCAAGGTCCAATTTGGAACAAGAGCTGCCACCTGGGTCCTGCGCTGTGGCCACAGCAGCCAAGGCAGATGCTAGCCCGGCAATGGAAAGAGCAGAATGCACGCGTGTATTCTCAATACGTGCCTGATCTTTCTTTTTCATACTGGTATTAGTATTTCCATTCTGCTTCTGATGCAACCATTTCCCAATAGTACTACTCATTCTTCTACAGTGACCAGAATGTGTGATCTTACCTGGCTGCAAAAGAGTATCACAAACACCTCTAAACTTTCATTGTACTACTATAATCAAGTTTAATTATTCTACTTGTGCTGATTTGGTTATTCTACTATGGCATGTTGATAATTCTGGTGGTTGATTATTTAGTTGGGAAAATGTGTGAATCAGTATGTATGGTGGCTGATTTTTTTGTGTACACAGCATTTTTTATGATAGGGTTTTAACTATGCTCTGCACCCTCTCTATGCTTAATATTTTTACTTATATTCTGCAGATAGTTTTGTGCATAATAGTCCTTTAATATATATGTAGGTCATGGCTCCTCGGGTCAAGGGTAAAGGTGTCAAGGGTCATAGAAGTTCTCGCACCACTGCCGCAGCCGCTATTTCAACCACCTCCACCTCTTCTGGGACTTTGGTTGTGCCAGATTTTCAGTCAGGATCACTTAGCCAGCAACCGTATTTGATGGTACCTAATCCAGGCTACACGGGTCTTCCTCCACCAAGTTGGCCTACTCCAGGATGTATGGGTCCCCCTCCTCCACCCCCTCCTCCAATTTCGATTCCTCCTCCGCTTCGCAATTCCAATCTATTAGTTGATTCAGAGACACCTGGAAGCTCTAGTACATCTCCTCCATCAGAGACTGCATCGGTTCCTAATAGTGTCACAAAAGAAAGATTGGTTCCCGATGGAAAAACAAGGTAAAATTTGGATCTCTCCATAATTAAAATAGCAGCTTCTAGTGGATTTCCCATACTGCATTACCTATTTCTCTTATTACTCTTCTACACAATTTTTACATACTGCATTACCTATTCCTCTTATTACTCTTTCAGCAAGCAATACTAATCACTCTTCTTCTTTTACTACTCCTAATCTAAATGTGTTTACTACTATATTTTAATTTCAAATTAAACTGCTAATGACTTAAAACTATTTTTATAGTTTTCTAACTTGTCAATTCTTTATGAAATTATTAGTTGGTTACCTTTCCCTCCTGGTTCTCAGAAGATTACAGAGATCATCAAGAAACGATATGATAAACTATACAAAAAGTTTGGAGATGTCCCTTTTCCGACAAAGAAGCTTTGGTTTAAGGAGTGGATGGTAAAAGTGTTGGATTGAATAAAATTATTTTGGATTGAATATTGTTCATGTGATTTGAATCTTATAAGTAGCAACTTGATGAGTATGTGCAGAGCCACTTTCTTATTGATGATGACGATGATGAGTTTTTCTGGAGGGCTTTCAAGTATAGGACAAGTAAGCGATTTAGCCAAATGATGTCAGATATCCGTGAGGGTGTGGATACAACCCACGAATGGCTAATTCCTGCTTACAAAAAGGTGTTGGAAAGGTATTGGGAAACAGATGAGAAATGGAAAAATATAAGGAAAAAAGCAAGAGAGAATCGAGCGTCACTCTTAGGTGGTTCTGTCCATTGCGGTGGTTCTATTCCATTGAGCTCAACTATAGAGAGGATGGTAACATAATTTAAGTGGCTTTAGATCTTATTTAATAGACATCTATTTATGTAAAATTTTTCTTATTTTGTATTTTATGTGGAACAGAAGAAGCAGTTGGGCCGTACACCAACCCACGAGGAGGTCTTCAAAGAAACCCACACACTTAAAAGTGACAAGTCTAAATGGGTGGACAAGCGCTCTCAAGACACTCATGTGAGATATAGCACAAATACTCCTCTTATGTCAAAATTATTAACTAATTTCTAGCTGTCTGGCATTAACATTACTGTATTTAGTGGTCCTAACTATGTTCAACATTATTATTATTATTATTATTCAGCTTTGTGCTTTGTGATTTTATAGTTGGTTTCTTTTCTTCCAAGTTTCTGTAGTCTAAGCCCTTTGACACATCTCTTTATATAGGGTCTATTCAATTATTCACAATTTGATTCCATAGACCAACTTAAGAGATAATACAGTTCACCAATCTTAATCTTGTGTAGAAAGCATGTGAAGCATGCATTATTCTCTTGGAATATGGTAAGCTTGTCCCATCTCTGCCTAACATGTAAAACTTTTGCATCAAATTATTCAAAGTGAAATGGTTTTTGAAACTTTGAAGTTTATTATCTGGCATGTCCCCATTACTCATCATGTAGTGTTCATGTCTCCCCTTCCTATTATCAGAATCTCCTTCATCATGTAGTATTAATCTTGTTTTTGCTTTTAGCATATCATAAAGAATGTTGATACTAATATTTAGCTCAATATTCTTGGGACTATTAAACTGTTCTTGCTGTTTGTGAAGATTTCTTGTGAAAATTCAGCCTCATTTTTGCTTGTGACTATTATTGGAGTTTTCTATTGTTTGAATTTAAATATATACAATTTGATTAGAAAAGTTTTGTGCAAAATCCGAAAGTTTTCTATTAAGTAATATGCATGGCTATTTGTCTTAATAATAATAATATAATTGATATAATCATTATGCAATATGAGAAGTTTATAAAAAAGTTGGCAGAAGTTCAGGCTCAACATGCCGAGGCTCAAGCACAGGGAATGGAGCTACAACCAATTGATGATGACTTGATTTGGGAGGAAGTGTGTGGTGGGCAAAAGAAGAATCGAGTTTATGGAAAAGGGTCATTCTTTGCTAGCTCTATCAAGTCTGGAACCACTTCTGCCAATTCTGTATCTGGAAGAGCACCAAGAAATCAAAATTCTGCTCCTGATTTGCGAGAACAGATTCATAATCTCAATGAAGAGCTTTTTCAGCGTGTTACTCAACAAACAGATGAGCGTATTAGTAAGTTGTTAGATACACGCTTGGCTCCTTTGGAAAAGACTAAAAAAAAAATTAGAAAAGTTGGAATGGACAATTGGAAAGGCCAAGAAGGAAAAGCTGAAACAGAAGAGATGGAATGAGGCTTATGTTAGCTATTATGAGAAGGTTAGAGCGTCAAGTAGTTCTAGTGCAGTTCCACTACCACCGCCACCGCTGCCACCCTCAATGTCTTCGGATGAGGGCTATAATGATGATGAGGATGAAGATGACACTGAAGACTATAGCTGATAGTTTTATAGTTGATGATCAATACATTTTGTTTATGTTTTGAATTATATTGACTTGCTTGTTTATAATACTTTTCTTTTAGTTTGATAATACGATGAATTTGTTTATGTTTTGAAATATTATAAATATTCAAATATAAATTAGATAAAAATTTGTATTAAATTTATATTTATTTTGTATGAAAACAAGTTTATTTTGTAATTAGAAAAATTCTATTTTACCTTACAGATGGATTTACAGACGGATTTTCTGTCTGTAATCATGATTTTCCAAAGTTTAAATTACAGACGAAAAATCTGTCGGAAAATCCGTCTGTAATTACCGACGAAAAATCCGTCGGAAAGTCCGTCTGTAATTACGGACGGAAAATCCATCGAAAAATCCGTATGTAATTACAGACGGAAAATCCGTCTGTAAGTTTGTCGCCGTCAGGAAATGGAGGGAGAATTTACAGAGGAAAAATCTGTCGATAAATCGTAAAAATCCGTCGATAATTTTCCGACTGAAAAAAATCCGTCGGTAAATAATTTCCGACGGGGCTTTTACAGAGGGACAAAATCCGTCGATAATTTCGTCGGTAACCAAAAATCCGTCTGTAATAAAGACTAAATCTATCTGTAAATCTGTCTGTATTTATTCATTTTCTAGTTGTGATTGGACGTAAACTTTATTATATTTTAATGTTAAACTAAAATACATATTGGTGTCACTCTTTTTACTCTATTTATCTTCAATTTTTTGCTGGTGTAAGAAAGTAAATGAAAAATTTTCTTACTAACTCAGTAACACATTTCATATTTAAAAAATTGTCTTGATTATTCAAACTTACTTTTTTGTAGGTCTATAAAAATTATATTATAGAATTTTTATGACCATTAAAAACAGTTTATACTAATGATTGCTATAATTATCACTAAAATATTATGATGCATGGACACTGACACGGATCGACACGGGACACGCCGATACGCGAATTTTAAAATTTTACATGACACGGGGACACGCATACATATAAAATATAAAGTATTTTTTAGATAAACCGTAACGATATTTTAATATTTTATTGATATTAAAATATAAATTATTTTTTTAAATTATTTTTAATATCTTATTTTAATTATATCAAGTATTTAAAATATTTTTTGTTTTAATAAATAATAATATATACTATATCTAAATTTATTTTAAGAATATATATTAAGAATAAGACCGGACACACTAACACGTGATGGTATTTAGGTGTGTTTAAGTGTGTCCGGAGAAATTTTTTTATCTTTATTAAGACATGGTTTGAATATAGCAGACTCGCGTGTCGTACGAGTGTCGGTGAGTGTTATGTCTAAAATGTGTCCAACATGCAGATACAACAACTCAATAAAGTATCTGTACTTTATAGCTAAAACATTTTAACAATTAAATATAAAACGACTAATATCTAATTACTGATAATTTTTATTGTGGTTAAAAATAAAATAAATCACCACTAAAAGGTAAATTTTCTTATAATATTTCGGCGTAAAGAATCTTGTCAGTCAAAATTTATCACAAATTCACAATAAAATTGATAACTTATTAAATGGTTTTGGATTTTAATTCATGATTATCTTTTTCCATTTATTCATTTTGAAGAATATGTGTGAATCAAAATTTAAGAGTATCTGCAAGTCTGCAAATTTAAAATATGTGTTAAAATCAAAATTTTCACATTTATAAAAACCAAAATTTAAAACAGCCATATATATCATAAACTTTTTATTAGAGTTCAATTAGGTCCTTGGATTTATTTCTGTGACTATTATTTTTTGGGTGGTTGGAAAAATTGACCTAGCCATTTTCTAAAATGGAGATTGGCTATATGATATTTGGTTAGTGATATGCATACACTTTCATGGACTTTGTGTGACACTCTTCTACTCAACCGTACCAAAAAAGTCCTGCTTAATTTGTAAGCACAACAATGCTACACATGAATGAATGAATGAATAATTTGTAATAATTATTGAATTGAACACAAGCTGAGTTTTGGTCCCATGCATTCTCACCACATTCAATGGTTCAACTTCTTTATGAAGGTTTCAATCATAGGACCCCCCATCATCATTATCACTCTCTCTTTTCCATCTACATTGTTCCGATCCTAAGGTTTTTTTTTTATTGATATTTAATGAGATGCAAATTTAGGGTTATTGTTTAAAATAGTCCTTGAAAAATCATGCACAAGTTAACTTTTCTCCTAAAAAACTCCACATCTCAAAATTTGGTTTCAAAGATACCAATGTGAGTTATGTATGTTTATTCTTCTGTTAATTTTTCAAATAAGAACGCGTTAGTTACTGATAATTATTTATAGTAAAATCTGTCACGTGTCACGTTTTTAATGTGTTATGTGGCATACATTTAATAGGGACACGTTAATAGAAAGAGTAACTTGATTTCTAGTAAGGAAAAGTATAGGGAGCCAATGATTTAAGCGAATAATGTGTACAATGGAGGTTTATGAAGTATTAGAGATATGATCATTAGTGTTACATTGTCTTGTCAGGTTATGCTTTTGGGATGAGTGGGTTCATGACATGATATTAGAGCTCTAGATCCAAAAGGTCCAGGGTTCGATTCTTGGTGAACTCTAAAATTAACTTAAGTTTTTAGGATGAGTGATTTGATGACATGAGATGTTTATTATCCCTGGTATTCGGATGATTATTCTGGATAGTGTGGGTGATGTTCATTTTATTCATGGACCAAAGATTTAACCCATTGTACACATTATACACTTAGGCCATTAGCTCCCTAACACTATCCTTCTGGTAATAGATATCTTGAAGAAACTAAATTGAAATGTTAACTCTTTTAGAGTTTAGACTATAAATTGAAATTTTCGACATAATTTTTTAGGCACAATTTAAACATTAACCCTTTAAAATTATTTTCCTATACATATTATGATGTGACATAACATAGGCAAGTACCAAGTGGTATGTCGTATAACACTAAATGTATTGATTTATTACTTTACAATATATTAACAAATATTAACGATTAATCATCAACTAGTTAAAGATCAAATTAAAATAATTGACATAATGTAGTTTCATAGACTAAAATTTAATTACATTATAATTTTAGGATTAAAACAAAACTTTTAATTTACTCAAACAAACAAACATCTGTAATTTGTTGTGTTTTAACCCTCCTTTATTCTAAAGAAGTATATCAACAAAAATAATGATAAATAACATTATTAAAGGAGAGAGATGAGAGTTGAATAAAAGTGTAATTTATTATTATTGAATTTTATTAAATAACTGGTCAATTAATTTCTTAAGAAAAAAATGGATTGGTTTTGAAACTGTAAGGATAATGAGGAGTAAGTGAGGGTGATAAGAATGTTTTAAGAATTTTAAGTTGAATAAGCTCAAGTTAGTTAGAATGAGTCAGTAAAATTATTAGTATCTTTTTAAGTGGTTAACTTTTTTTTATAGTATAAAAAATGTGTGATAGAATAAAAAAATACTCTATAAATATTATGTACTCTTTATATATTCTCATTCTGTTAATATTGCTAAGCTTTTAATAATGCAATTTACAATTTTTTTCTCTACTTATGTTCTCATTTTCTCTCAATGTTAGAGTTTTAATTCTGTTCCATTGAACCTAAATCTGCTATTTTTATGGTATTAGAACTTTGGTTTCTCTCTTATTCATGGCAAATTTAGGTACAAACATTTTAGAACTATTAGATCTAGGTTCCTCAATCTGAATGCAATCCAGCTTCACATCTACCCCAATATTTATGAAATTGGATGATGAAAACTACTTATAGTGAAAAGATCAAACAGAATCAACAATCGAAGGTAATGATTTGCTGGATCACATCGCTGGAGGAAAAAATACTAGAAATGTACCTAACAGTATCAGCTATCAGAATAGTAAATTCAACCTACAAGCTGTAGAAGAAGCAAGACGCACTGCTAAAACCGTGGCTCATAGTATTGATGACTAAACCCTTTATAACCAGAATGGTTGGATATGTATTTGTAAATGAAGTGTGGAAAAGACTTGAAGATCATTTCTCTTGTCAGATAGGAGCTAAAGCATAGTTATCAAACCCGACTTGATCCGGCTGGTTTGATCAAAAATTTGGTCATTCGGTACTTGGCCGGACCAAGCCACTCGTTGAACCGTCCATGCAACAGACCCCGTTGAACCACTTCGATTCGACGGGTTTCATGCGAACTTGGTGACCCAGCCGGTTAATTCAACTCGATTCGGTTCATATTTATTTCATGCTTAATGCAGTTGAAAAATCGCTTGAGTAGCGTTCAAATTAGATCCTTTGTGAGTGATTATGTTCTTGCTATAAAAAGTACAATAAATACACTAGCTTCAGTAGGTGAACCAATTAAAGAAAGTGATCATGTTAACACAATTCTTCTTACGGAAGAATATGCACCACTTATCATCTATGTGATGACTCATCTACAAGGCATTAGTGTTGGAGAGCATGAGGTAGTACTAATGATTCATGAGTGTTTGTTAGATAAGTTTCGCAAATCTGACCAGTTCATTCAGCTAATTTAGCGCATCACACACAAGAAAGTTATCAGATAGATAGTTTTCGAGGTGGCTATCAAGACAGAGGAGGTAGATCTGCAAGAGAAGATATAGCTCAGTTTGGTTATGATAGATCAACAACTTATGATGATAGATCAGCAATGAATGAGACTAGATTTGATACATATGTCACTGGCGGAGGAAAATAAAATTTTATTGGTGAACTTAATGAAGGCAGAAGTAATTTTAGTTTCAATGGAGATTTTAATAGTGGAAGAGGCAGTTATAGTGAAAATATAGGAGGCTTTAATGGTGGAAGAGGAGATTTTAATAGAGAAAGATGAAGAGACCGTCACTATGGATGAGGTAGAGGTAATAGCTTCTATGGAAAAAAAGTGCAGTGTTTGTAATACCCGGTCTAACCAAAATTAATTAAATAATAAGTTAAGTAGGAGCGAATATGGGTGGAAGATTTGGCAATTGGAATTTGATGATTTAAATATGATATTTGGATTTAGTGAATTTTTCCGAGTCAGAAGATATAGTTTTCTGCGTAAAAGTGCGCAGTGGAATTTTGACCGGTAGTACCGGCTGAGACCTATCTGGTACTGCAGCTGAGAAAATTGATTATGAGTAAATAGGATTAAGAAATGAGGAATTATAATTAGGGGAGGTAGAGATATTTGAAGTGCGATTTAGAGCGCTAATCTTAAAAGTTTTGGTCCAAAATTGGGCCAACGGACAAAAATAAGTGAATCGGGCCTAAGTAGGCCCAAGACCCAACATATATAAACATTAGTTATGAGCATTTCAGCTCATTTTGCCCTAAAGAATGAGTGTTGGGCGCTGAATTGAGAAGAGAGAAGAGAAGAGAGAAAACCTAACTCTTTTTGATCTTCAAACCACCATAACTTGAGCTACGGAGCTCCGATTGACGAGCCGTTTGCGACCACGCATTGCTCTTCTCATCCTCTACGATTCTATCTAAGTATTGTGGTGAGTATTTTATTCATCTCTGCCCAGTTTTCGAATTTCCCCACTGTTACACGTTTTTGGGTAGTTAGTGTTGAAATCTTGTGATTTTGGATGTTTAGGGATACTCCAACATGGATTCTAAGTGGGTTCTATCCCTACTTCATATGGGCTGAGGTAAGAAGTGCTCAAACCCTTGTAATTTATCATTTTTATGAGCCTTAGGTTGATGTATGTATGTGAAATTGGTTATGTTAGTGTATTTGGTGATTTTGATGCACAATTGGGAGGTTGGTGTTGCTTGTGGAGCTTTGGTGAGGCTTGAAGCTAAGGGTTGGTGGAGACTTCCATAGAAGAGGCTCAATTGGTTTGGCTACAAGAGGTACGATTTAAGTTTCATTTAAGTACCGTGTGGTGTGATGAGAATTCCTAGGCTAGATGCCCCTAGGATTAAGTTTGGATTGTGTAAATGGTTGGTGCTAATATGCATAGTTGGTATGTAATGTGAATTGATGATTGGGTTGAGAATTGTGTGGCCTTATATGCTTGGTGTATTGAAAATTTGATGTATTGGGTAATGAGTATTAATTTGTGGTTTATGCATTTAAATTGTGAAATTGGGCCGGAGGCCGGAAAGAGGTAAGGAAAGTAAGTTGATGTGTGCATTGTGTGATGACACAAGTGATTGGATGAATTTCAGATAATGAATATATGAATGATTGGGTTGGTTATTGAATAATGAGGTTTGAGGAGTTGAAGTGTGGAAATTGGTAATTTTGGGTGAAATTGTATAGATGAGGTATGTTTGATTTTGGTTGAGATATATTATGTGGTCATATATGTGAGTATGACTATTGATGCCTTGATGGTATGATAATGCATGAGAGATATATATGTTGTGATATATGCTTGAGGAATGATTAATGTAGGTTTGGGGGTGAAACCACGTGATAGTGAGTATGATATTGATTATGTATAATGATGGTTGATTGGAAATAGTATTGCTGGAAATTGGGATGAGGAAGGAGGTATGACATGTTGATATGTTTGTAACTTAGCCATTTGTTTGAAATGGGTAAAAATGGTTATATGGCGGTTTTGTGAATCGTGGTAAAGTGTTAATGTATGAGTTGAGGAGGCTTGATGTTGATTTTGGTATATTTTGATTGGTTTCAAAAAGGGTTGAAATTGGCATTTTTGGTTGATTTTGAGAAGAGTTGAAAATGGCTTGTTTTGAAAATGGCACTTTGTGGTTTTGTATAAAAAATATTGTTTTTGAGCATACTTTGATGGGACATAACTTAGACTACGGATCTCTATTTTGTGCCAAATCTGTTTAGAAATGAAATTGGATCCGGGATGTCCATGCCGTTCGAAGAACGGGTGAAAAACGATTTAAAATGAGAAAGTTATGTCCGTTGGAAGATTGGGGGTTGAATCTGTGAATTCTGCAGCTTTTAACTTAGAAAAATTTTAGCAGAATGGCCCCTCGCGCGTAGGCGCACTTGGCGCGTACGTGCCGTTCTTTCAGAAAACGCTATCCACGCGTGCGCGCGGTGTGCGCGGGCGCGCTGATGTGCTGCACCCAATGCCCAGCCATTTTCCAGAGTGTTGTGCCTGAACTGTGCCTGTTTTGTGCCTAGGGCACGAGAGCACCCACGCGTTTGCGTGGTGGACACGTGCGCGTCGCTTGGGTATTTTTCAATCCACGTGTTAGCATGCATGACGCATACGCGTCGATGAGTTTTGTGGCCATCCACGCGTGCGCGTGGAGTGCGCGTACGCGTGGCCCTGTTTTCTTCCCAAAGTTGATTTTTGAGTTTTAAAAGCCAAATCTCATACTTCTAAGCCTCCGATCTCACCCCTCATGTATTAAATCATTATGATATGCCTATCAATGAGAAAAGAGTTAGGGGATATGGTAACTTGCGAGTGAAGCAAGGGAAAAAGTTATGATCAATGATGATTATATGAGATATGGAGGATGACGGTGGAAGTACCGTGTATGCCATGAGCCGAAGGGCTATATTTATTGATAAATGGCTGGTTCTTGATTGAACCATGAGCCGGATGGATGAGTTATTGCCGGGTTACGGCAAAGTCATTATTGATTATGGCTGAGTATAAATGCATATATGATTAATGAATGAATGTGTTAAATGTATAATAATGGAAAATGTTGAAATGTGATGTGTAACCCCGGGTAGTTGGCAGTGGCGTTGTCCACTTGCTCCGAGTATGAGACGAAAAAGGATATTTATGATAAATGAGTTTAACTATGGAGTTTTGAATGAATGTATTAGTGATACCTGGGTAGTAGTAAGGGTTGTGGTTCGTCCCACTTGCTCCAGGTTAATGTTTGAGATTTGATAACAATGAGGATTGATAATATGAATTGAGATTGAATGAATATATGTTTGAGATACCTGGGCAGTAGCAAGGGTTGTGGTTTGTCCCGCTTGCTCCGGGTCAATGCTTAAGATACCTGGGCAGTAGTAAGGGTTGTGGTTCATCCCACTTGCTCCAGGTCAGAGATTGTGACGCCTAGGTAGTAGCGGCAGTAGTGGTGAATCCACTCGCTCCAAGTTGAGCTTTTAAACACCCGCCTGGGTAGTAGCCGCAGTAGTGGTTATTCCACTGGCTCTGGGTTGAGCGGGTAGTAGCAAGGGGGTTGTAGCTCAAACCTACTTGCTCCGCAAGGGGTGTTTCTGTCCAATGGTTAGCTACTAGGACATGTCGGGTTAGCTATATAACCGACAGATGATATCATTAGCCATAGGGCAGGCATACATCATTTGCATATGTTTGAATTGTTTGGGTTTGCCTATTTGTTTTGGATTTATATATCATATACGCTATGTTACCTGATTACGTGCTACTACCTTATTTGTGTATTACTTGTCTGTATTGCTTGTGTTTTTACAACTAAGAGATCCCTCATGTTGGTGTCGGTGGATGTTGAGGACTGTTCTTGATGAGATGAATTGATGATGTGATTGCATGATGATGATGATTTTTGAATGAGATAATTTGAGCCCCCTAGGTAGACGCAGTGATGTGATTTCACTAGCTCCAGGCGAGGGTATGATGTATTCATATAGAGTTGCTGAGGCAGAACAACTGGTGATGGTTTTGCTTATGATTCTGAGTCTGATTCGTGGAAGAATCAGCGAGTTGGGAAACATGTGTAACATGAACTAGATTTAGTATCCCCTTACGACCAATGCCTATTTATGGATTAGTGAGAATCTAGGCTGGATACTTGGTAAAAAGGAGTTTAGGATGCTTAGTGAGTTTTTATTGCAGTGCATTGTATTTATTTGGCACTTTTACCGTACTGGGAACCCATGGGCCCGGGGTTCTCATTCCGTATACACTCTTGTTTTTCAGATACAGGTTCAGGTGCTCAGAAGTGAGCTGCGGTTCATCTGAGAGACGGCGAAGATATTTATTTTCTCTACTTTGTGTTTTGCTTAGAATCTCTCCATCTTTGTTTTGAAAAGATTATATTATGTATTGAACTCTTTTGAACTTGCCTATAGAGGCTCTCATGTTTCCTTTGGGAGAGATTAGGATATACTGTTGTCAACTACTTTCATACTGTACCCTAGCCGGCCTAAACTTCGCGGGTCGCGACTAGTGGCTATTTACTTATGTTACATATATCTATCTGTTATCTATCTCTTAATCTCCTTTATGCCTTGTCTGTATATTGCTTTCGGCTTCATGTTTTATCTTTTTGTTGTCGAAACGTGAGTGATACGTCTTCACGATTTTATTTCTACTCTTTTCAGGCTTCTCGATTAATACTCCTTTCAAAATTACCTATATTTATATATTAAAAATCCACCTGAGAGTCGTACCACCGTAATATCATTGACTTATGACTCGAGCATAAGGGTTTGAATATTAGGGTGTTACAGTGTCAAATTTGTGGTAAATATGACCACATTGCTTTCAGTTGTTGGCATAAGTTTGATGAAAGATTTAGAGAAAAAAGAAGGCTTTCTCTATAATAACAGATTTGTAGAACAGGCCAGTGCAAACTTGAGAAATGTTCTTACAACACCTACAACTATTGATGATCCAAGCTGATATTATGATATTGTAGCCACACATCACATGACATCCAACAATCAAAATCTCATCAAGCATGAAGAATATGATAGCTCAGATAAAGTTGTCGTTGGTAATGGTGCAGGTTTGCAAATTTTTTATGTAGAAAAGCTATTCTTGACATCTGATTTGAGTTCTAAAACCTTCTTGCTTCATAAGCTATTGCATGTGTTTAACATAACTAAGAATTTGTTGTGTAACACCCCACCATACAGAGTCTTATGCTTAAGTCATAATTCAGAGATGGCAAGGTATTACGACCTCTAAAATAAAAATTTAATACGTATAGTAGTATGAATGATTGAATATAACTAGGAGCCTTTGTAGAAAAAGGGGTAAACAAAAACCGTCGCAACTCTAAAGCGCAACACTTCGATCGATAACGTGGCGAACAAGGGTAACCAACGCGTGATTATATATATACAAAGGAGTGTCAAAAACAGGAATATCAAGACTCAAAATCCGGCTGCGAAGATAACCGGTCCGAGCATAGCAATATATACATATGATAAAATAAGGAAAACCCCAAAGGGACACAGATACATAAAACCTATTCTCCAAAATCTCCCATAAGAGGAGTCATCACAGTTTGTAGTATTTAATGGAGATAAAAGTATCTAAGCAAAACATATAAACCAAAACATAACCCCGAGAACAAAGGATCTTCGCAAATCTAGAAGTCTCCAGCATGCATCAGCGGGAAATCTCACGTCCTGCATCTGAAAACCACAAAATCCGCATGGGTGAGAACCAGAGGTCCCCAGCATGGTAACAGCTTCCACATATATAATACATAATAATAGAGGAAAGCCGAAGGCAATCCTAGAACTTCCTCCAGATAATATCAAAGCTTATAAACAGGCTAAACCATAAAAGGGCATCTGACTAAAGATACTTCAGTCTAACTAATACTTCCCTTTCCAATTCCTTCAAACCTCCCAACCACCAGCAAGAGTATAATGTAACAAACACAGTTATATCAGACAAGAGATATACAATTAGGAACAAGTAAGGCATTTAGACAATTAGCAAGTAATATGCAGTCAAATAGGCAATCTCAAACAATTCATATAGTATGCATATGATGAATGCCTGTCCCTAGTGGCTGATGATATCATCTGTCGGTTATAGAGCCAACCTGACGAGTCCTGGTAGCTAACCATTGGACTGTCCCTCTGTCACGCATCCCCAACTCGAGTTATACTCGTCATAAACTTGATCATAATCATGATCTATATCCATCACCCTCACTGGTGAATATTTACGGGGGCGAGCTCATCCGGGTCTTTCACAGTGCCCGGCCACACTTATGACATAGGGTCAAAAGAATATCAAGTCTCAACCTGGAGCACGTGGTGGCTAGCCACTGCTACTACCCAGGAAAACTCGTATCTCCGATAGTGGAAGTGCAAATCACAATCATCAACAATTCAGCATAAACATGCATGAATTCTCATCCATGGATCAACATCCATATCAGCCATTCCGGCTCACGGTTAAATCCATAACCAGCCAATATTCATAGCATACACAGCTATTCCGGCTCACGGTTCAATCCAGAACCAGCCAATATATAAACAATTACGGCCCTTCGGCCAATGGTATAACCAGCACTTCCACCACCATCCTCCGCATCTCACATAATCATGCTTGATCCTCAATGATCATTCATTTTTCCCTTGCTTCACTCGCAAGTTACCTCATTCACTAGCCCCTTTTTAATAGCTAGGCATGTCATATTGATTTAAGATATAAGTGGTGAGATCGGAGGCTTAGAAGTATGAAATTTGGCTTTTAAAACTCAAAAGTCAACTTTGGGATGAAAACAGGTCCACGCGTACGCGCACTCCACGCGCACGCGTGGATGGCCTCAAAAACTTCATCGACGCGCAAGCGTCATGCACGCTAACGCGTGGATTAAAAATTTTCCAATCGACGCGTACGCGTCAACCACGCGTACGCGTGGGTACTCTTGTGCCCCAGGCACAAAACTGGCACAGTTCTGGCATAACTTTCTGGAAAATGGCTGGGCATTGGGTGCAGCACCATCGGCGCGCCCGCGCACATCACGCGCACGCGTGGATGGCATTTTCGGGAAGAACGGCGCGCACGCGCCAAGTGCGCCCATGCGCAAGGGGTCATTTTGCTAAAAATTTTCTAAGTTAAAAGCTGCAGAATTCACCAATTTAAACCCCAATCTTTCAACGGACATAACTTTCTCATTTTAAATCGTTTTTCACCCGTTCTTCAAACGGCATGAACATCCCGGATCCAATTTCATTTCTAAACAGATTTGGCATAAAACAGAGATCCGTAGTCCAAGTTATGTCCCGTCAAAGTATGCCCAAAAATCATGTTTTTCATAAAAACCACAAAGTGCCATTTGCAAGCAAGCCATTTCCAACTCTTTTCAAAATCAATCAAAACATGTCATTTTCATCCCTTTTCTTTGAAATCAATCCAAATATATCAATTTCAACATCAAGCCTCCTCAATTCACACATTGACATTTTACCGTAATTTATCAAAATTACTATCTCATCATTTTAACCCACTTCACCCAAGTGGCTCAAACTCAACATATTGACATATCATATACTCTTCCTCATGCCAATTCTCAACAACACCAATTCCACTAAATCATCATTTTACACAATCAATATCATACTCACCATCAACATGGTTCAACCCACAATTCAACCATAACCAATCATCAAGCATATATCACAACATGCATATTTCTCATACATCATACCATCAAGGCATCATTAATCATCATCACATATATGACCACATCATATATATCAACAATTCAACAACATCAACCATTCAATGCCTATCTTAGGGCCTCTAGCCTAAGTATTTCCTACCACATTACATATTAGATACGGGAAACCGAAACCATACCTTAGCCGATTTCCCAAGCTCAACCGGAGCACTTCCAAACCACTTATCCACAAGCTCTCAAGGCCTCAATACCTCCAAAAACAGATTTTTCACCACCAAATCCCTTTTTCAAGCTTTTCAAAATCACCAATCAAGCTCCAATATTCACATATACACAACCTAAGCCACAATCATCATACCCATACACACATCTCAATACCCAAATATCATAGAACAACAAATTACACTAGGGTTGAGAATCTTACCACACCCAAGGTCCAAGGAGACAAGATTAACCTTCTCCTTCAAGAGAGTTGGGTCCTATAACATCAAAGAACCCAAAATCTCAACATTTCACCCATGAAACTCGAAAATAAGGGCTGGAATTTCGAACAGAAACACGTGGCTTACCTCAAGATTGATTGTATGGGTTTTGTAGAGCTCTCCGCGGTGAACGCGTGGCCGTAAACAGAGCGGCAATCGGAGCTCTAGATCAAAAGTTATGGTGGTTTGAAGATCAAGTGAGAAAAAGAACTTGAGAGAGTGTTCTTCCTCCCCTCTCTTCAATTTTCAGCGTGAGTTTGAGTGTTGTGAGGAGAGAGAGTGCTGAAAACTAGGGTTTTGGTTTAGTTATGTTGGGCCAAGGGCCCACTTTGGGTCCGGTTGGCGCGGTTTGGCCCGTTCGATCCAATCTTGGTCCAAATTCTATAAAATTGGTACCGAAATTCTCGTCTCAATCTCCTCTATCACATTTAGCCATAAAAAAAATCACATTTTGGGCTTTCTAGAATAAATTCTCATTTATGGGTTAATTAGCCGTTAATTAACCGGGTTTTACATTCTACCCACCTAATTGGGAATTTTGCCCACAAAATTCAAATGCAATTACCTGAGAATAAATGCGGATAATCCGTTCGCATCTCCGACTCAAGTTCCCAAGTGTGTTCCTCAACACCGCCTCGACTCCATGCCACTTTGACTAATGAAACCTCTTTTTCACGCAACCGTTTGATACTAGTATCATCAATTCTGACCGGAGCCACTGGAAGCGTCAAATCTTCCCTTAACTGAACCGACTCAGGTTCTAACACATGGCTAGCATCAGGGGTGTACTTTCGAAGCTGCGACACGTGAAACACGTCGTGCAGGTTCGAAAGATGAGGTGGTAGAGCCATCCGATACGCCACCGGTCCAATCCTCTCCAGGATTTGAAATGGACCAATGTATCGAGGATTCAACTTCTTTGCCTTAATCGCCCTACCTACCCCTGTGGTCGGAGTAACCTTAAGGAAAACATGATCTCCTTCCTCAAATTCTAAGGGCTTTCGCCTCTGATCGGTGTAACTCTTTTGACGACTCTGCGCCGTAAGCATCCTATCACGGATTTTCTTGACTTGTTCAGTAGTCTCAGCTATCATTTCCGGCCCCAACAAGCTTTTCTCTCCAGCTTCATACCAACATAGCGGAGATTGACATTTTCTCCCATACAAGGCCTCATACGGAGCCATTCCGATACTCGCATGATAACTATTATTGTATGCAAACTCCACTAATGGCATATACCGATCCCAACTCGCCGGTTGGTCCAAAACACAAGCTCTCAACATATCCTCTAGTGTTTGGATTGTCCTCTCGGATTGACCATCTATTTGAGGATGGTAAGCCGTGCTCAAGCTTAAACGGGTTCCAAAAGCTTTCTGAAATGCACCCCAAAACCTTGAAGTGAAACGAGGATCTCTATCAGAGATTATAGTAGCAGGTACACCATGAAGTCTCACAATCTCCTTTATGTATAACCGTGCTAGCTCCTCAAGGGTGTAAGTCATCCGAATGGGTAGAAAGTGAGATGACTTCGTCAGTCGGTCCACAATCACCCAAATAGCATCAAAACCAGCCCTAGTCCGTGGCAATCCTGACACAAAGTCCATTGCAATGCTTTCCCACTTCCATTGTGGAATCTCTAAAGGTTGTAACATCCCGGAAGGTCTTTGATGTTCAATCTTTACCTTTTGACAAGTTAAGCACTTTGATACATATTCCGCCACATCATTCTTCATACCCGGCCACCAAAACATCGCCTTTAAATCATGGTACATCTTAGTACTTCCCGGGTGAATGGAGAATCCACTTTTGTGCGCCTCCTTTAAAATATCTTGCCTCAAAGTGCCAACATCCGGCACAATGATCCTACCCTTGAATCTCCATAACCCATCTTTTTCTTCCGACACTCTCCATTGTTTTTCTTGCTCAATAGCCGGTAACACCTTCCATAAAGCTTCATCATTCTGATGAGCCTTTAGGAGTTCGGACTTAAAGTCACTTGAGATTTCTAATCGGCTCAAACACAAGGTTCCGGATACTTCTCGAGTACCAATTTTCAGACTCTCGAATCCCTTGAGCAACTTCTCCTCTTGAAGCATCATCCAAGCCGCATATAATGACTTCTGACTTAACGCATCCGTCACTACGTTCGCCTTTCCCGGATGGTAATGCAACTCAAAGTCGTAGTCCTTCAACAATTCCATCCACCTTCTCTGCCTCATATTAAGCTCTTTCTGATCAAAGAGGTACTTCAAGCTGTTATGATCAGAGAAAACTTGGAACTTAACCCCATAGAGATAGTGCCTCCACACCTTCAAGGCAAATACAACCGCAGCGAGTTCCAAATCGTGTGTAGGATAATTCACTTCATGCGGTCTCAACTGTCGTGAGGCATACGCCACCACATTATGATGCTGCATCAGCACGCACCCTAGACCCTTCAATGAGGCATCACAATACACCTCAAATGGCTCATTCGGCTCGGGTAACACTAACACAGGTGCAGTGGTCAACTTTTTCTTCAATGTCTGAAAGCTCTCCTCGCACTCAGGAGTCCAAACAAACGGAGTGTCTTTGCGGGTTAACTTTGTCATTGGCAAAGCTATCTGTGAAAAGCCCTTGATAAACCTTCGGTAATAGCTAGCTAAACCCAAAAAACTCCTTATCTCCGTCGCGGTGGTTGGTTGCTTCCAATCCATCACAGCCTCCACCTTAGTTGGATCTACGGCTATTCCCTTCTTACTCACCACGTGACCCAAAAACTTCACCTCACTTTTCCAAAACTCGCACTTAGACAGTTTTGTATAAAGTTTCTTCTCCTTTAGAATCTGCAACACGGTCCTCAAGTGTTCTGCATGCTCTTCTTCAGTCTTGGAGTAAATCAGTATGTCATCAATGAAGACAACAACGAATTTATCCAAAAACGGACGGAAAACTCTATTCATGTAGTCCATAAACACTGCAGGAGCGTTCGTCAACCCGAAAGACATTACAGTGTACTCGTAATGACCATAACGAGTCTTGAAAGCGGTCTTAGGGATATCCTCACCCCTCACCCTTATCTGGTGATAACCGGATCACAAATCGACCTTAGAGAAAACTCCAGCTCCTTGTAACTGATCCATGAGATCATCAATTCTCGGCAATGGGTACTTATTCTTTATTGTAACCTTGTTCAGCTGCCTGTAATCCACACAGAGCCGCATACTCCCATCCTTCTTCTTCACCAGTAACACTGGAGCACCCCACGGAGAGACACTTGGTCGTATAAAATTCTTTCCCAACAAATCTTCTAACTGAGACTTTAGCTCGTTCATCTCTAACGGTGACATCCTATAAGGAGCACTTGAGATTGGTCCCGCCCCGGGCACCAATTCAATAGCAAACTCAACCTCTCGGTTAGGTGAAAACTCATCAATATCATCGGGAAACACTTCCGGAAACTCACACACAACCGGAATCTGTTCCAACCTTTGATCATCACCCGAAACGCCCGCGGTTAACAACATGATACCCTGACATTCGGTTCCGGAACAGTTCACCATCATCGAATTCAAGTAATAATTATTCACCACGACCGGCCTTTCAGTATCTTCCGGCATAAAGTACACCGACTTTGTAGAACAATCTAGCAGAACATGGTTCTTAGATAACCAATCCAATCCCAAAATAAGATCAAGACCGATCATTGGCAAGTAGACTAAATTATGAACAAAATCACGCTGCTTGAACCTAAAGGAAACTTCCAGGCATCCTAGCCTAGTTACCATGGCTTCATGGGTAGCATTGTACACTCTTAGATCATAACCTAAAGTTACAATCTTCAGTCCTAACTCATGGGCTTTCTCAAATACAATGAATGAATGTGATGCTCCCGAATCAAATAAAGCATTTAAAGTTTGACCAGCCAGTTCACAGTTACCTCTAATGAGTGTCTCAGATCCCTCAGCTCCTACAGCTGAAGTGGTGAACACCCGACCAGTCTGTTGTGCTTTCCCAGCACCTTGTTTCTGCCTCTCAGGATAATTTGCGGCTTTATGCCCCGCCTTTCCACAAGTGTAGCACAAACCCCATCCGGCCTTGCATGGTGCTCCCGGATGGTGACTCCCACATCTAGTACAAGCTTGATCATTTTGAGGCTGCTTCCCAAACTTCCTCCCTTGGGAGTTGTTGTTGTTGTTGGGCCTCCTAAAAGAGCTTCCTCTCTTGAAAGACGGACCTCTAGGTGCAAAGCTCTTCCTTCGGTTCTGTGGGAATGATCCTTTGTGACTCCCTTTCTCAGCGGTTGCCCTTTTCACACACTCTTCAGCAACCCTACACTTGTTTACCAACTCGGAGAAGGTCCTAATCTCCATTGGTCCCACTGAACTAAAAATATCACTCCGGAGTCCTCCTTCATACTTAACACACTTCCATTCTTCATATTCCACCGGAGTACCTTGGCACATACGAGAGAACCTGAACAGCTCCTCAAACTTGTCAGTATACTCTGATATGGACATAGTACCCTGCTTCAGCTGTAACAATTCAAGTTCCTTAGCCGTCCTAGCAGAAGTCGGAAAGTACTTCTTATAGAACTCCTCTTGGAAGACATTCCAAGTGATATAGTCATCACCCTGCTGCAGAAGACGTCGGATACCTTGCCACCAATGCGACGCTTCACCTGTGAGCATATAGGTAGCAAACTCGACACGCTGCCCTTCAGGTACCACTTGTACTTGCAGTGCTCGCTCTATAGCTTGAAACCATGTATCAGCCTCAGTCGGACTAGTAGTTCCCTTGAACTTAGGCGGACCTTCAAAAAGTTTGCTAGTGTCATCGGGCCCTGAACTCCACCTCCATCATTACCATGGTTGTTCATCTGTTGACCAAGGGCCTCAGCAGTGGCTTGCATAGCAGCAGCCATGTTCTCCAACGCAGTCATAAAGTTCACTGGGTCATTAGGGTTATTCTCCGATGCACGAGCATTCGTACGACCTCTCGCACTACCTCTACCGCGTCCATGAGGCGCCATCTGGTTCCTATACATACCAAACAATCGATATTAAGTTGATCAGTCTCAATATCGGAAGTCTAGTACTTCAAAGTCCCAAATGCATGCTCATGAACGTTTATGCCAATTATATCAAGCAGATATACTAATAGCACATAACACACACACAGAGAATGCACAGAAGCATAGTCAGTCCATCCCTCAGGCTCTACAGGAATGAACTGCTCTGATACCATAATGTAACACCCCACCATACAGAGTCTTATGCTTAAGTCATAATTCAGAGATGGCAAGGTATTACGACCTCTAAAATAAAAATTTAATACGTATAGTAGTATGAATGATTGAATATAACTAGGAGCCTTTGTAGAAAAAGGGGTAAACAAAAACCGTCGCAACTCTAAAGCGCAACACTTCGATCGATAACGTGGCGAACAAGGGTAACCAACGCGTGATTATATATATACAAAGGAGTGTCAAAAACAGGAATATCAAGACTCAAAATCCGGCTGCGAAGATAACCGGTCCGAGCATAGCAATATATACATATGATAAAATAAGGAAAACCCCAAAGGAAACCCAAAGGGACACAGATACATAAAACCTATTCTCCAAAATCTCCCATAAGAGGAGTCATCACAGTTTGTAGTATTTAATGGAGATAAAAGTATCTAAGAAAAACATATAAACCAAAACATAACCCCGAGAACAAAGGATCTTCGCAAATCTAGAACTCTCCAGCATGCATCAGCGGGAAACCTCACGTCCTGCATCTGAAAACCACAAAATCCGCATGGGTGAGAACCAGAGGTCCCCAGCATGGTAACAGCTTCCACATATATAATACATAATAATAGAGGAAAGCCGAAGGCAATCCTAGAACTTCCTCCAGATAATATCAAAGCTTATAAACAGGCTAAACCATAAAAGGGCATCTGACTAAAGATACTTCAGTCTAACTAATACTTCCCTTTCCAATTCCTTCAAACCTCCCAACCACCAGCAAGAGTATAATGTAACAAACACAGTTATATCAGACAAGAGATATACAATTAGGAACAAGTAAGGCATTTAGACAATTAGCAAGTAATATGCAGTCAAATAGGCAATCTCAAACAATTCATATAGTATGCATATGATGAATGCCTGTCCCTAGTGGCTGATGATATCATCTGTCGGTTATAGAGCCAACCTGACGAGTCCTGGTAGCTAACCATTGGACTGTCCCTCTACCACGCATCCCCAACTCGAGTTATACTCGTCATAAACTTGATCATAATCATAATCTATATCCATCACCCTCACTGGTGAATATTTACGGGGGCGAGCTCATCCGGGTCTTTCACAGTGCCCGGCCACACTTATGACATAGGGTCAAAAGAGTATCAAGTCTCAACCTGGAGCACGTGGTGGCTAGCCACTGCTACTACCCAGGAAAACTCGTATCTCCGATAGTGGAAGTGCAAATCACAATCATCAACAATTTAGCATAAACATGCATGAATTCTCATCCATGGATCAACATCCATATCAGCCATTCCGGCTCACGGTTAAATCCATAACCAGCCAATATTCATAGCATACACAGCTATTCCGGCTCACGGTTCAATCCAGAACCAGCCAATATATAAACAATTACGGCCCTTCGGCCAATGGTATAACCAGCACTTCCACCACCATCCTCCGCATCTCACATAATCATGCTTGATCCTCAATGATCATTCATTTTTCCCTTGCTTCACTCGCAAGTTACCTCATTCACTAGCCCCTTTTTAATAGCTAGGCATGTCATATTGATTTAAGATATAAGTGGTGAGATCGGAGGCTTAGAAGTATGAAATTTGGCTTTTAAAACTCAAAAGTCAACTTTGGGATGAAAATAGGTCCACGCGTACGCGCACTCCACGCGCACGCGTGGATGGCCTCAAAAACTTCATCGACGCGCAAGCGTCATGCACGCTAACGCGTGGATTAAAAATTTTCCAATCGACGCGTACGCGTCAACCACGCGTACGCGTGGGTACTCTCGTGCCCCAGGCACAAAACTGGTACAGTTCTGGCATAACTTTCTGGAAAATGGCTGGGCATTGGGTGCAGCACCATCGGCGCGCCCGCGCACATCACGTGCACGCGTGGATGGCATTTTCGGGAAGAACGGCGCGCAGGCGCCAAGTGCGCCCACGCGCAAGGGGTCATTCTGCTAAAAATTTTCTAAGTTAAAAGCTGCAGAATTCACCAATTTAAACCCCAATCTTCCAACGGACATAACTTTCTCATTTTAAATCGTTTTTCACCCGTTCTTCGAACGGCATGGACATCCCGGATCCAATTTCATTTCTAAATAGATTTGGCATAAAACAGAGATCTGTAGTCCAAGTTATGTCCCGTCAAAGTATGCCCAAAAATCATGTTTTTCATAAAAACCATAAAGTGCCATTTGCAAGCAAGCCATTTCCAACTCTTTTCAAAATCAATCAAAACATGCCATTTTCATCCCTTTTCTTTGAAATCAATCCAAATATATCAATTTCAACATCAAGCCTCCTCAATTCACACATTGACATTTTACCGTAATTTATCAAAATTACTATCTCATCATTTTAACCCACTTCACCCAAGTGGCTCAAACTCAACATATTGACATATCATATACTCTTCCTCATGCCAATTCTCAACAACACCAATTCCACTAAATCATTATTTTACACAATCAATATCATACTCACCATCAACATGGTTCAACCCACAATTCAACCATAACCAATCATCAAGCATATATCACAACATGCATATTTCTCATACATCATACCATCAAGGCATCATTAATCATCATCACATATATGACCACATCATATATATCAACAATTTAACAACATCAACCATTCAATGCCTATCTTAGGGCCTCTAGCCTAAGTATTTCCTACCACATTACATATTAGATACGGGAAACCGAAACCATACCTTAGCCGATTTCCCAAGCTCAACCGGAGCACTTCCAAACCACTTATCCACAAGCTCTCAAGGCCTCAATACCTCCAAGAACAGATTTTTCACCACCAAATCCCTTTTTTAAGCTTTTCAAAATCACCAATCAAGCTCCAATATTCACATATACACAACCTAAGCCACAATCATCATACCCATACACACATCTCAATACCCAAACATCATAGAACAACAAATTATACTAGGGTTGAGAATCTTACCACACCCAAGGTCCAAGGAGACAAGATTAACCTTCTCCTTCAAGAGAGTTGGGTCCTATAACATCAAAGAACCCAAAATCTCAACATTTCACCCATGAAACTCGAAAATAAGGGCTGGAATTTCGAACAGCAACGCGTGGCTTAACTCAAGATTGATTGTATGGGCTTTGTAGAGCTCTCCGCGGTGAACGCGTGGCCGCAAACGGAGCGGCAATCGGAGCTCTAGATCAAAAGTTATGGTGGTTTGAAGATCAAGTGAGAGAAAGAACTTGAGAGAGTGTTCTTCCTCCCCTCTCTTCAATTTTCAGCGTGAGTTTGAGTGTTGTGAGGAGAGAGAGTGCTGAAAACTAGGGTTTTGGTTTAGTTATGTTGAGCCAAGGGCCCACTTTGGGTCCGGTTGGCCCGGTTTGGCCCGTTCGGTCCAATCTTGGTCCGAATTCTATAAAATTTGTACCGAAATTCTCGTCTCAATCTCCTCTATCACATTTAGCCATAAAAAATCACATTTTGGGCTTTCTAGAATAAATTCTCATTTATGGGTTAATTAGCCGTTAATTAACCGGGTTTTACATGTTGAGTGCGTATCAATTTTACTGTGATAATAGTGTATTTTTGAGTTTTATGCTAATGGATGCTGTGTAAAATCACAAGAAATCGGTGAGTTGCTTGTTCAAGAAAAGGTGAAAAATAGTCTCTATAAATTTTTAAATATGTCGACTGCTAATATGAATTCTAAAACTTTAGTTTCTGCTATGAATGAGGATAAATTCTTGTTATGGCATGCACAATTAGGACATGTAAATAGCAATGTAGTAGCCGCTGTTTTGAGGTCTTGTAATATTTCATTTTTTTTTGTAAATAGAGTTGTGTGATGCTTGATGCATTAGAAAATCACATCAACTTTCGTTCACTATTTCTTCCATAGTTTACCATGAGCCTTTAGAGCTAGTCTATTCTGATATACGGGGTCCCTCTCCCATTCCTAGTACTAATGAAAATAGATACTTTGTAAATTTTGTTGATATTTATACTAAGTTTACTTGGTTATATCTAATACGAGTAAAAAGTCAACTCAAATAAATTTTTCATCACTTTCTTACTGATTGAATTGTACTTTAATAAGAAACTAAAGACCTTTCAAAATGATAATGATGCAAAGTACTTAAACTTGTCCAAAGATCTTCAAAAAAAGGAATCAAGCGTAAATTCAGTTGTTTATGTGTGCACCAGCAAAATGGCAATGCAGAAAGAAAGCATAGATATATAGTAGAGACAAGTTTAACTCTTTTGATAGCAGCTGTCATGCCTTTTAAGTACTGAGGGGAAGCATTTATCTCAGTAATCAGAATCATTAATGCACTTTTTACTCCTATCCTAGAGAATGTGTCACCCTATGAGAAAGCTTTTGGCTCTCAGCCTCAATATCAGCACTTCAAGGTCTTTGGATGTCTTCTATGCTTCCCTCATCTAAGGCCTTACAATAAGCATAAGCTCGATTTTCGGTTCTCCCCTTGTGTGTTCATTAGTTACAGTCCAAAGCACAAAGGATACCAATTCGGCAAGGTGTCTCCTATAACTAGAATCTCTAACCTAATTCGATTATCATTTTCTCACAAACCAAACATATTTTAAACAATTTAAACAAAATTTTGGCAAAATTTTTCCTTAATTCAGAGACAACCACCAAATAAATTCAATAGTTTTCACAGAGCAAATAGTTGCAGGCATAAATTAGAACAAACACGAATTCAATAACACATCAAATCCTAACCATTCTAGTGCGTAACCCCTTATAACTCCACAATTTTCTAGCAAACAAGGGTTTTGAGAAGACGCCTCTACACGACCTTCTCCTAAAATGCTATCCTAGGAAAAGTAAGTCCGATATAAAAGTTAAACAATTGATTATGTTTAGAGATAGAAAATCTACCTAAAATACGGATGCATAGAATACGGAAGAAGCAAACTCCAATTGATCTCAGAGAAATAGCACCGTCCTAATTAAAAAAGACAACTTATTAAATTCATAAGGTGAAGCTAATTCAACAAACTAAACAAAGTCTTCCAACAGCTCGAGCACTCTTAATCTCACTCTACTTAACCTACCTTAACTTAATTTAATTTCTATTTACATTAAATTAATATAACAAATCCTAATCACAAACTTTATTACACTAATTTGATCAATAATTTGATAAAATACCTAACAAAATCCTAAACTAAAAAAAATCTGAAAAAATAAAAAACTATACCAAATCCTAATAGCAAACTTCATTATACTAATTTAATCAATAATTTGATAAAATACTTAACAAAATTCTAAACTTACAAAAAATCTAAAAAAAAAATACTATACCAAATTCTAATCACAAATTTTATTACTCTAATTTAATCAATAAGTTGATAAACTACCTAACAAAATCCTAAATTTACCAAGAAATCTAAAAAAAAAAACTATACCAAAATTACTTCTGATAGTCGCTGCAGAATGGTGGAGGCATGGTGGTGACAGGAGACGGCAGTAATGGCGACAATGTGACCACCACCAACGGCCACGAACACGACAGCGGCAGTATTCCTGGCAGCTCCAGCAATGACTGACAGCTCCAGATAGTGGTGGCTATGGCGGCAGCTTCAACATTGACGAAAGAAGAAGAGAAGAGAGGGAGTAAAGAGAGAGAGTAAGTTCGCAAAAGTGAGGGGGAGGGGTTTCATATTTGAATTTTATCCCAATTCTACCGTCGAATTTACTGGCAAAAACTTTTGCCAATAAATTGCCTAAACACGGCTTTTCACTAAACCGATATATCGGAGTTTGAATCTAACAGACAATTCATGGGTAAAGTTGGCATTATTGAAATAAGAATTTGCGTCACTAATTACCATCAGATTTAGTATTGGAACATAAAATTCGACAATAACTAATTTTTTGAACTTAATCTTGTTCGTATCCAATACAAAAAATACCGCTAAATCCATTAGTAATGAT
Organism: Arachis hypogaea; assembly: GCF_003086295.3. NCBI lineage: Eukaryota > Viridiplantae > Streptophyta > Magnoliopsida > Fabales > Fabaceae > Arachis > Arachis hypogaea. Next base: position 10,379,792 of record NC_092037.1, read on the forward strand.
TGCTGCTAATGTCAATGATAATTCCAACGACATTCAACATATTTCTTATAGTGTCCCAAATATCATATATGTAGGTTTTTTAAAATAAATAAAAAATTACATATTTATCACTTTATATAAAAATATAAATATTTATTATTTACATATTATTACTCAATTTTACAACCACCCAATTTCATAGTCATTATTTATTAAATAGAAAATATTACTTATAAAGATAAATAATATGATACTTGTGAGAAATTCTCCCCCAAATTTATTTAATATATATATATATATATTTTTAAATTTTATAGAATTTTATGTAATATGTGGGATACAAATTTAGTTGTCTTCACTCAATAAATAAATTTGACCCAATTTGAATTTTTTTTAAATCTATTTCCGTCTCCATAATATATAAAAAGAAAATTCCATTATTTTATAATGATATTATATTAATTATTTAATGAAAAATAATTAAATAATAATAAAAGATATAATTATAAACAAGTCAATAATTTAAATTTAAATATCATATCAAAAGCGTTATCTTCTTTTATGCTTTTTAAAACTCTAATTCTCTTTTTTTGTTGCTCATTCTTAATTTTCTATCTGTTGATAAGATTCTTTAATTTTATTCTTTAATTTTTTTATTTAATTAAAAATTTATTTTTATCTTTTTATATTTTTTAATTTATTCAATTATTTTGTATTTATTTTGTAGTTATATTATTGTATTTTTATTACATAATTAATAGTTATTAAATAATAAGATTCATTAGTATTAACTAGCAACAAAAAATAGTTGAAATGAAAAATAATATCCAAATATATAAATATTGATTGGTATTTTTTTATATTAACTATAGTTTTACCGATAATAATGGCATCAATTGAAAAAAAATCAATTATAAATATTATAAAGAGTCGATTTTGTAATCTTACTAGAGATGAATTTTTATGGCTAGCTATTTAATGATATATATAAAAAAAGACATTTAATTATATTAATAATAAAAGTATTATTCAATCTTTTCAAAATATAAAACTTAAAAAAATAAAATTTTAAATTATATATTATTATTTAAATTATTATATAAGTGTTTTAATTTATTAATTAAATAGTTAGCATTATATTTTATAATAATAAAATATAATTATAAAATTATTATCATCATATTATACATATTTTATCTTCACTAATAAAATTTTTTAGATTTGTTAATATATATATATATATATATATATATATATATATATATATATATATATATATATATATTAAAAATGGTAAGAGTAGCATATCACATGAAATCAAATAAGCTTTCATATTGATACTTTTATTTCTTCTGTATATATCCCTAAAATTAAACATATATAGTGAAATATGTAAAGAAATTTGATTTTTCTCTCATAATTTTTTTTTCTAAAATCACTTATTCAAACAGTTAAAATTTTAAAATAAATAAACTTATAAAATGACCAAAATAGTTAGAATTTAATTCTTATTGTTTTTAAAAGCTAAGAAAGAAATTTAATATAAAATAAATAAATAATAAAAAATAATATATACAAAATTCACGCTCCAAATCTTAAAAAAAGGGGATGTTGATTCTATATTATAAAATTATTAAAAAATTTAATTATTATGTAAATAAAAAATACTATATACACAATAAAATTTAATTATTATATATTTTTGTATAAATACATATATAATTTAATTTATTTTTAATATTATATATATATATTATTTTAATATATATTTTATACCAATAACTAATTTTAATATATTCTTAGTATAGTTATAATTAAATATATATAATTTTATAATTTATTTAACTCCCTTACAAGAAGAAAACAAATTCTCCCCTACACTATCGCCTTATCTATAATAAGACCCTTTGACATTGCATCAAGATTCCAGTTTTTCCCGTATTACTCGAACCTTTATCTAAAATTGACACACAAGAATAGAAAACACAAATCAGTATCAACATGATAAAGTATAATTACGATAATCAAACTTTTCAAAATTAGTATTTGATTGATAATAGATCCATATGATAACGCAAGTGCATATATGCACATATAAGAAATAATAGTACTTTTTCTTGAAAATTAGGACTACTTTTCTTTGATGTTGCCGACCAACAACAAACTAATTAAATTGCCAAATGATCTTCTTCTTGTATCAAACTCCACTTTCCAAGTTCATACCTACATACACGTGTATTAATAAACCTAATAAAGTAGTACTATACTCTTATTAATAATTATATAATTATCCAATCATGTCTACTTTGTTATTTGAATTTCATAATTAATAATATTAATTATTACTTCAAATTTCTCACTCACATGTTAATAAAATTAATTGATTGATTCATAATGTAATTCTTTTACATAAAATAACACAATAATTTCTTAAAGTTAATTTTATTATAATATAAATTTTACTTTTATATTGAATCTGTATAAAATTCGTTAATGTCACAAATTAAAGAAATCATATTTGTAAGATGTATATTATAGTGACTATCATTACTGTAACTATGATAGTTATGTATTTTTTGCAAACACTTATAAAGTGTATGTTTCTAAAATATAAAAAATTATAAACTTATTTTTAGTAATATCTTTTAAGTATGGTCGAAATTATATAACTACCATAATCGCTATAATTATAATCATGATAAACTCCACTTATCTATAAATCACATCAACAAGAATAACTTTCTCAAAAAAACACGTAATTTTTTTTTTCCTTTCTTATAGGGAACATCAAATTTGACTATGGTGGCATATATCATTCACGGAAATTAGTCATTATATATACACATACAGTTTCAGTTTCATTAGTATTTTATTGCTTAATATTAAAGCAGCAAAATTATGTGTTAGGAACAGTGTCAAACCGGTAGTGTTTGAAAGAGGGACAGATGAGAGACTAAAATTAAAAGATAAAAATTGAAAAATAAAAATTAAAATAAATTTTAGTATTGTGTTTGATATAAAGTAAAAGATAGAAATTGAAATAAGAATAAAGTTTTAATTTAATTTATACAAAAAATAAAGTTGAAATTAAGTTATTGAAAAGAGATATTTTAGATATAAAATATTATTAAAATTTAAGTTTCTGTCTCTAAAAATTTTAATCTCCTGTGTCTTTACTTTTTTGATACTAAAATACTGAAATTTTGATAGTATAAACTAAAATTTTAATATTAATTATATGATACTAAATTTCAGTCTTTCAGACTTTGTTCTAATATTTTAAAACAAATGCTACCTCAATATAACAGACCTGAAATTTTTTTTTCCGAAAGACAAAGGAAAAGTTAATATATGAATTTTCCCTTAGCATGCGTGTTAATAATAACTCATCCTCTTTATTTTTTGTTTAATTAAACATATATAAGACTTTTTTTTCTAACTACATAAATATAACAACGAGGTAAATTCTACTGTACTTTTCTTATAATATAATGTAAATTATTTTCTGTGATATATTATTTTTTAATTAGTTGTTATGTTAACTATAATTAAGTTATTTTAAAATTAAATTATAGTCTAAAATGGATAATTGTATAATTTACTAAAATATTAAAAACTGAATATTTGCTTCTTTCTCAAATCATGCTTCCAGAGAACCCTAATTTCAGGAAAAGCATTAGTTGATGCAGTGGAAGCATGACCAACTTAAGAACCTGCTCTACTTTCAATGAGTGAATATTTGATGTCTAGTTTCAATAAATCCTACCAATCAAGGTTCGTAAATTTCAACTTCTTGATCCACTATTGGTTTGTCAATTGTCATATTCCAAAACTGTAAGCATTTATGATAAGAAATTATATCAGATTTGAAAAGAAATATATCATTAATATGGAGAAAATGACATAAGATGGGAGGATAACAGACCTGTCTTACAAAAGAAAAAAAATAAAGAGAAAAGAAAAAGCAACCAGTGAATCATAGCCTTTCAATCTCACAATATATCTAAGCAGAAAAGTCCTCTAAAAAGATGCGAGTCTTTGCACCGTATAGAGCCCAAATATCTAATTCTGTCCCATAAAACTTGTTTAACCAAAAATCTACCATTAAAGGTGCATAAATTACGCTCCAGTCAAATATATGTATAAATTTTCTAAAATAAATAAAATAAAAAAAATTAAAAAGGCAAAGACGAAGCTTAGCAAGAACGAATTTGAGTAGGAAGAAACAATAGAAGAGAGAAAATGTTCTTCACTCGTTAAGGGAGGTGTTCTTCAATGGAAGGGTGGAATGAATCAAATTAATACCGATTTGGTAAAAAATATATAAATTTATTTTTTAATATTTACAAAAATTATATAATTATCCATCTTAAAAAAATATTTAATTACAAAATGATCTTACTTTAGTTAAGATATTAATTTTTATTGGGTTAAATTAACTCAAATTAAAACTAAATATCTAATTAAAATATGCCACGTTATAGAAAATAATTTTTATATATTAATTTAGAGAGAGTTAGATAGAACTCACCTTATAATAATGTTCTAACTAGATATTATTAACTGTCATTAAAGAAATAATAAAGTATTTGAAACTTGAGGTTCTTAATAGTAAAAAGATCTATACATATCTTGATGATCTAGCATATATCCCCATAATAACTAAGTTGAACTAAATTAATCTTATATTAAGAATGAGATTTCAGATCGAATTGTCTTGTTCTATCCTGTTTCGTATGTTTGGATTGGGTCTTTTGTTCTAAACGTTTATATATTATTTCAATTTTTTCTTTAATATTTAATTTTAATTTTATCATGATGTTTCAATATATGTTTCAATTATAATTCTGAGGTACATAACATATATATAATGTGATAATTCTATGTTGACATATCAATCGTCTAGAGTTACTATTATAGGAACTAGGGGTGGCAAAGCGGGCTGGCCCGCTCCAACCCGTCCCGCCCCGCCTAGCCCGCCTCATAAACGGGGCGGACCGACCCGTCCCGCCAACTAAAATGGGTTCAAAATGCTAGCCCGCTCCGCTTTATGGCAGATTGGCGGGTTGGCGGGCTAGCCCGCTTAACTCTTTTTTCTTTTTTTTTTTTGAAAAATAAAATTCATTAAAATTAACCAAAAAATAATAATTAAAAAATAAAATACAAATAAAAAATAGTCAAATTTTAGTATAATTTGTTTTCTATTTTTTTTAATTTTTAACTTCAATAAAATTGTTCAAAATAATATTTGTCAATAAAATCATCTTTATTTTAAAAAATAAGTCACATAATTTGAGCATATATACGAAATTGTAAAATAAAATAAATAAAGTTAATAACTAAAAGAAGAATAAAAACAAAAAATGAAAAAAATGTTTAAAAATTTTATAATTATTAACTTTATATTAGCTTTAATTTTTCTCATAGCAACTGCATATTGAAAAAACTTTTTCGACTATGAATATCAATAAGAGTTGGTTTCTAATAATTGTATGAGAAGTAAATTTTTAAATAATTATTTATTAATATATATAAAGAGAGATATTTCGATCGTATTGTTAAGAAAAAAATTACTCAATTTTTTTAAATATGAAACCTAAATAATAAAATTCTAAATTATATGTTATTATTTAAATTACTATTTTAGTATTTTAATTTGTAAATTAGATATTTTAAAGACTAATTATATTTTATAATAATAAAATATAATTATAATAATAATCATGTTATATATACATAAAAAATAATCACCTATATAAAATATATATTAAAATACAAAATACACATTAAAAATAAATTAAATAATATATATATTTATACACGAATACATAATAATTAAAAAAAATTTAATAACTAATTTTTATATATACATAATATATTTATTATAAAAATTATTATTATTTATATATATTTTGTTTCCACTATAAAAAAAATTTTAAATCCGTCACTTGATATGTGTAAATAACACTTCAGTATACAGTTATCACGTCTGTTAACAATATTAATTGCTAAAATTATAATTGAAACATATTTAAAATATTAAAAAAAATTAAACGTTATCATAAAGAGTTTAACCAAATCAATGTTCTAATTAGATATTATCAAGTGCCATTAAAAAAAAAAAAGTATTTCAAACTTGAGGTTCTTAAAAATAATTAAAAGATCTATACAGATCCTGATCCTGCCTGATGATCAAGTATTCCCATACATATGTATATATATAAAAGAATATTATGAGTTTAAGTTGAACTAAAGTAATGTTCTAGTTGAATGTTAACTATATTAAAAAAATATAAAGTAATGTTTAACTTCTCCCTACATATATAAATGAAAACTGTGAAGTTGAATCAAGTTCTTTTCTTTAATTAAGTAGTGTATATGTCTCTCCACATCAAGGATACTATATTATATATCTCATCCAGTATCTATCTATCTACATAAGAAAAAATTATGAGATCTCAAATACAACTCTAATCTATATATTGCTTACTAGCTGGATGATTTATTTATAATATAAATATGTAGGCAGCAGCTCTTTTTCCAATTGAAATTTTTAGTTTTAGTAAAAAAATTTTAGAATAATACTATACATCTAAATTTTTTTATGAACCAAATTTAATTAAATTAAACAATAAGATCTGAAATAATATTAGTCATCATAACTAATTTTTGTTATATTAAATTAATAACTTAATTAAATTTAATTAATAAAAAAAATTTAGATATATAACATTATTTTAATTTTAATAAGAATAATATTATGGTCATTATATCTTTTATTTAATTTAATTTTTTAATAATATATATTTTTCATTGTTATTTTATCTTATAATAATAAATTATATGTTGAGTTTAGAAATATTTTATTATTTATTGTGATAATAAATATTTAGTTAGAATGATTAAGGATTGATTTTAATTTGTATTATGATTGATTGTGCAATAAAATTAGAATTGCTATTTGGTTTAAATGTTGATTCGATAATAATTAGAAAAAATTAACAACAAAAAATAAGATACGAGGAGAATATACGAAAGAAATTGTTACTGCTAATATATAGAAAAAGAATTATCATGACAATTATGAGGAATGATTGACACCAACAGCTAATAAGAATGACAAGCCACAATTTTATTATAAAAAGAAGATCAATTTTCGACAAGAAAAAAAAAAGAAAATTCAGAATACACAGACTGCATTTTTGAGTATTATAATTCTTCTTCTTTAAATCACAATTTAAATATTTTAATTTTGTTTTTGAGTCTTCCAAATCAAAAGAAAAAAGACTTATATTTTTTGGTAGAGATTATTTTAAAAAAGTCTATAGAAAAAAAAGGCATGAGTTAGGAAGAAAAGTCAAAATATTTTGAGATTAAGTTTGAGTCTTTGTCATTAATAATATTTATTTGGTCTTAACATTTTGGTTTGTCCTGATTTTGTAAAATTCGGAATTGTAATTTCATTGGTCTTGGGGTAGAATTAGTTTGGTTCATTTGTTTTTGGTCTTAGTCTTTAAATCGGTGCTTGTAATCTTAGTGATTGAATAGTAAAATTTTGCTATTATTGTAGTGGAGATCGAACATAAATCTCATTACACTTTAAAGTTAAACTAATAAATACATGCTAGTTTCACTTTCTCTACGCTTTCATTTTTAGTATTTTTCTGTTGGAAGAGACTAAATGAAAAAATTTTCTGCTAACTAAGTAACACGTTTTAAATTTAAAAAAAAAGTGTCTTGATTCAAATTTATCTTTTTAAATGCCTATAAAAATTACATTATAGAATTTTTATGACTATTAAAAACAGTTTTACTAATAACTATTATAATTATCACTAAAATATTTTAACGATTAAGTATAAGATAAATAATATTTAATTATTAATTAATTTTTATTATTATTGTTAAAAATAAAATAAATTATCACTAAAAATAACTTTTTTATAATATTTTCAGAATAAAGTGTAATATCTTGTCCGTTAATATCTATCACAAATTCATAATAAAATTGATAACTTATGAAATAGTTTTGGATTTTAATTTGAAGAATATGTGTGAAGAGTAACTGCAAGTCTGCAAATTTAAAAAAAAAAATTAAATGTGTTAAAATCAAAATTTTCAAATTTATAAAAAAAAAATCAAAATTTATAACAATCATATATGTCACAAACTTTTCAGTAGAGTTCAATCCGGTCCATGGATTTATTTATGTGACTATTATTTTTTGGGTGGTTGGAAAAATTGACCCATTTTCTAAAAACGAGATTGGCTATGATATTTGGTTAGTGATATGCATACACTTTCATGGACTTTGTGTGACACTCTTCTACTCAACCGTACCAAAAAGGTCCTGCTTAATTTGTAAGCACAGCAATGCTACACATGAATGAATGAATAATTTGTAATAATTATTGAATTGAACACAAGCTGAGTTTTGGTCCCATTCTCCCCACATTCAATGGTTCAACTTCTTTATGAAGGTTTCAATCATAGGACCCCCCCATCATCATTATCACTCTCTCTTATGCATTTATATTGTTCCGATCCTAAGGTTTATTTTATTTTATTTTTTTTGTTTGTTTATTTTATTGATATTTAATGAGATGCAAATTTAGGGCTATTGTTTAAAATAGTCCTTGAAAAATCATGCACAAGTCAACTTATCTCCTAAAAAACTCAACATCTCAAAACTTGGCTTCAAAGATACTAATGCGAGTTATGTTTATTCTTCTGTTAATTTTTCAAATAATAACAAGATAATTATTTATAGTAAAATTTGTCACGTGTCATGTTTTTAATGTGCTATGTGGCATACACTTGATAGTGATACGTTAGCAAAACAGTAACTTGACTTACATTTATTAAATTCAAATATTAAATCTCTCAGACCTAAATTGAAGTTTTTGGCATAATTTTTCAGGAATAATTTAAACATTTACCCTTTAAAATTATTTTCATATGCATATTTTGATGTGGCAGTGGCACAACATAGGTCAGTACCAAGTGGGATGCTGCACAACACTAAATGTATTAATTTATTACTTAACAGAATATATTAACAAATATTAACGATTGATCAACTAGTTAAAGATAGATTAAATTAAAATGATTGGCATAATGTAATTTCAGAGACTAAAAATTAATTACATTACAATTTTAGGGACTAAATAAAAACCTTTAATTTACTCAAATAAATAAACAACTGCCAATTTGTTTTGTGTTTTGACAATGCTTTAATCTAAAAAAAGTATATAAACAATCATTACAAACAAAAAAAAGTACTGAATACTATCGAGATAAATTTGATAAAATAAATTTTGTCGATAATTATTTATTGAGAAATTTTTTATCTGCTATTAATTACCATGAAAAAATTTTTACTAGCAATTTTTTCTGTCGGATATTCGGATTTTTTTTTCTGGTAAATTTGATAATAATATATTATTAATTAATAATTAAATTAATAACTAACGGCAGATTTAATAGATGGTAAATCTGACAGTAAACTTAAATTTATTTTTTTATTTAATATATAATTTTAAATATTTAAATTTAATAATTTCTAAACTAATAAATAAAAAATACAATACTAATTAATTTAGATAATAATAAACTTAGAAAATTAACAACAATAAACAATAAGTCAATAATTAACTCAGAAAATAGACAAATTAAGATTAACTCAGACAATTAATAACAATAAATTAATTAACTCAGAAAATAATTAACTCAGATAATAATAAACTTATAAAATCGACAACAACAAATAATAAGTCAATAACTAACTCAAAAAATAAACAAGTTAAGATTAACTCAGACAATTAACAACAATTAACTAATTAACTCAAAAAATAATTAACTCAAATAATAATAAACTTAGAAAAATAACAACAACAAACAATAAATCAACAATTAACTCAGAAAACAAACAAGTTAAAATTAATTCCGACAATTAATAATAATAAACTAATTAACTCAGAAAATAATTAACTCAAATAATAATTAACTTAAAAAATTGACAACAATAAACAATAAGTTAATAACTAACTCAGAAAATAAACAAGATTAACTCAAAAAATAATTAACTCAAATAATAATAAACTTAGAAAATTGACAACAATAAACAATAAATTAATAACTAACTCTGAAAATAAACAAGATTAACTTAGACAATTAACAACAATCAACTGAGTAACTCAAAAAATAATAAACTCAAAATAAACTTAGAAAATTAACAACAATAAATAATAAGTCAATAATTAACTAAAAAAATAAACAAGTTAATATCAACTTAGACAATTAACAACAATTAACTCAGAAAAAAGAACTCAAATAACACCAGAATAGAAATTAGAACAATGCAATTTGAGATCTTATACTTGCAGAACAATAAATAGAAATCAAAATAATAAACAGAAATCAGAATAATAATACAGAATCGTCATATCAAAATTCAAAATCATAAATAAAATTCTAAACATAGAATCATCAAAATAGAATTAACAAAAAATCTAAAATCAAAATAGAATTAAAAAACCCTGAATCTAAACTAATCCATAAACTAAATCTGAAAAACAGTTAAATCGCTAATACAAACATCCTAATTGCAAATTTTTTAATACATAATAAACTAAAATTAGATAAATTAGGGTTTAGGTCTTAACTACCCAAAACTAATTGGAGAGTTACTTGGAGACATTGGCGGTGCAGAGGACTTTTCTAGCAAGGTGGCAACACAGATGCCGAAGTGGCAGCGGCGGTGACCAACCATCTGGGATGCATTAGTGTTTTTTATAAATAAATTAAAAAATAGTAGGAACAAGGAGGAGGATAACACACCTAGAGGGAGGGAGGAGGTAACCCCGACAATACGGGGAGCAACGGTGACAACGATGGCAGCAGTGGCGGGAGTGACAAAAACGGCGGTGATAGAGCGACCAACGCGACGCAAAGAGTCTATGCAGTCTTTGAACGATGTTGGTGGTGGCCGATGCTGGTGGAAGGGGGAGAATAAGAAAGGAGAAAGTTAGAGAGAGAGAGAGAGTAGTTCAAAAATAAGGGGGAGAAGGTTCGCAATTCAAATTTAGGGCTAGATTACAATCGGATTTACAGGCGGATAAATCCGATGGTAACGCTTTGCGAATGACCAAAATGCAGCATTCTACTAATTCAGATTATCGGCAAATTTTATCCGTTGGTAAATCCTCCGAAAATGATCACACCAATTTTTCTTTTTTTCATTCAATTATTACCGATGAATTTACTGTCGAAAATCCAGATCCGACAGTAATTGTTTTACCCAATGAATTTATTGCCAAATCTGTCGCTAATGTCCGACACTAAATCTGACGGTATTCAATATTCTTATTGTGGTGAATAACAATGATAGATAACATTAATGAAGGTAAGAGAGAGAGAGAGAGAGAGAGAGAGAGAGAGAGAGAGAGAGAGAGAGAGAGAGTGAGTTGGAGTTGATAAGAGTGCGATTTATACCAATGGGTAGTAACAGTTGGCAATGATAACTAACTATTCTAAAAGTATAATTAACTAATACAACTCAACATAACTGAAACTAAAGTAACTACAATGTGCAACTATTTCACTTGATTTTTGGTAACCTCGACAGGGTGTCGAATCGAGCTTGTATCAAGATCCCAAGTATCGAGGAGCAGATACAACTACTCTAAAAAAGAATGAGCTGGACATTGGAATTACTTAGTGTTCATGTCAAAATATATGAGATGCTTGAATTGTGGTAAATAATAATGAATTGCAATAAAACAGATGAAGCTTTAAAATTGAAATTGAAAGAAAGCAAAATACTTGAAAAACAAAAGTTAAAATAAAATGCGTAAAGCAAATAATGAAATAAAATAGAAAAAGAAAATAAAAGAAAAGCAAGTAAAAGTAGACTTCCAACACTTACATGCACATATACTCCATGCACATATACTCCATGGTCATCCGTTGCATTGCTAGGACTAGGAATTTTGGTGGAGGCTTTTGTGTGATGATCTAGTATTTTTGAAAAAGTCCCAAAACTCTTCTAAGTTTCTCTTATTTATAGACCATGGAGATAGACTTGCTATGGAGAATCTTGGCCCATGATCTTACTTCCTCCTTTTTTCAGCTATGACCTTACCTTGACTATGAATAACCTTAACTCCCAAATTTTGACACCCACGTCTTCCTTGGTTTTTGGTGCACGGAATTGTGATCACACTTTTCACAACTCCGGTACAACTAACCAGCAAGTGCACTGGGTCGTCTAAGTAATAAAACCTTACGCGAGTAAGGGTCGATCCCATGGAGATTGCCGGCTTGAAGTAAGCTATGCTCATCCTGTAAATCTTAGTCAGGCGGATTCAATTGGTTATGAGTTTTGATAATTGAAAGATAAATAAAATGTAGATTAAAATAAAGATACTTATGTAGTTCATTGGTGGGAGTTTCAGATAAGTGTTTGGAGATGCTTTGTTGCTTCTGAAGCTCTGCTTTTCTATTGTCTTCATCCAATCATGCGTGCTCCCTTCCATGGCAAGCTGTATGTTGGTGGATCACCGTTCTCAATGGCTATAATATGTCCTCTCAGTGAAAATGGTCCAGGCTACGGTTTCTGTACGGCTAATCAACTGTCGGATTTCTCGTCTCGGATAAAAAATACCAGGCACAGCTACCGCACGGCTAATCATCTGTCGGTTCTCACTTGTGTCGGAATAGGATCTCTCTATCCTTTTGCAAACTGTCACTGCACCCAACATTCATGAGTTTAAAGCTTGTCACAGTCATCCCGTCCCAGATCTTACTCGAAATACCACAGACAAGGTTTAGACTTTCCGGATCTCAGGAATGCTGCCAATTGGTTCTAGCCTCTACCATGAAGGTTCTAATCTCATGGATTCGAATGCTTCGTGGATTAGAGACCCAAGAGACTATACTCCGGCTGTCGTCCAATGACTACGTTGAACATCATGTAGACCGCTTGTGGTTGTCAGGCACGCGGATCTTGGCTATGCGAGTAACGAAGATAGTGGGTGATTGTCACAGGTCACCCCTTCATTCTGACTTAACTGAATTAAGTACGAGAGTATATCTTGGAGAAGACGTAAGCGTGAATTGAAAGAAAAACAATAGTACTTGCATTAATTCATGAAGAACAGCAGAGCTCCACACCTTAATTTATGAGGTGTAGAAACTCCACCGTTGGAAAATACATAAGAGAAAAAGGTCTAGGCATGGCCAAATGGCCAGGCTCCCAAATGGCATAAAAGTCCAAAAGATTAAAAAAAAAGATTAAATACAATAGTAAAGAGTGCTATTTATACTAAACTAGTTACTAGAGATTACAGAAAATAAGTAATTAAGTGTAGATAGTGCAGAAATCCACTTCCGGGGCCCACTTAGTATGTGTTTGGGCTGAGCATTGAGCTTTACATGTGCATAGGCCTTTTCTAGAGTTAAACACCAGCTTGGATGCCAGTTTGGGTGTTTAACTCCAATTCTGGTGCCAGTTCCGGCGTTTTACGCCAGAAAAAGGGTCTCTGGCTGGAGTTTGAACGCCAGTTTGGGCCATCAAATCTCGAGCAAAGTATGAACTATTATATATTGCTAGAAAGTCCAAGATGTTAGCTTTCCAGCCCACTTAAGAACACACCAATTAGACTTCTGTAGCTCTAGAAAAATGCGTTTGAGTGCAGAGAGGTCAGAATCCAATAGCATCTGCAGTTCTTTCTCAGCCCCTGAATCAGATTTTTGCTCAGGTCCCTCAATTTCAGCCAGAAAATACCTAAAATTACAGAAAAACACACAAACACATAGTAAAGTCCAGAAATGTGATTTTTTCATAAAAATTAATAAAAATATAATAAAAAGTAACTAAAACATACTAAAAACTACCTAAAAACAATGCTAAAAAGTGTATAAATTATCCGCTCATCACAACACCAAACTTAAATTGTTGCTTATCCCCAAGCAACTAAAAACAAAATAGGATAAAAAGAAGAGAATACACAATAAATTTCAAAACATCAATTAAGCTTAGTTTCAATTAGATGAGCGGGACTAGTAGCTTTTTGCTTCTAAACAGTTTTGGCATCTCACTTCATCCTTTGAAGTTCAGAATTATTGGCATCCATAGGAACTCAGAATTCAGATAGTGTTATTGATTCTCCTAGTTTAGTATGTTGATTCTTGAACACAGCTACTTTATGAGTCTTGGCCGTGACCCTTAGCATTTCGTTTTCCAGTATTACCACTGGATAAATAAATGGCACAGACACATAACTGGGTGAACCTTTTCAGATTGTGACTCAGCTTTACTAGAGTCCCCAGTTAGAGGTGTCCAAAGTTCTTAAGCACACTCTTTTGCTTTGGATCACAACTTTAACCACTTAGTCTCAAGCTTTTCACTTGGACCTTCATGACACAAGCACATGGTTAGGGACAACTTGATTTAGCCGCTTAGGCCAGAATTTTATTCCTTTGAGCCCTTCTATCCATTAATGCTCAAAGCCTTGGATCCTTTTTACCCTTGCATTTTATTTTAAAGGGTTATTGACTTTTTTTTGCTTGCTTTTACTTTTTCTTTATTATTATTATTATTATTTTTCCGCAAGCCTTGTGTTTTTCACTACTTTTTCTTGCTTCAAGAATCAATTTTTTTTTTCAGATTATCAATAACATTTCTCTTTTTTCATTATTCTTTCAAGAGCCAACAATTTTAACATTCATAAACTTCACTGTAAAAAATATGCACTATTCAAGAATTCATTCAGAGAACAAAAAGTATTACCACCATATCAAAATAATTAAACTATTTTCAAGATAGAATTCAAAATTCATGTACTTCTTGTTCTTTTGCAAATAGAAACATTTTTCATTTAAGAAAGGTGAAAGATTCATGGAACATTCATAGCTTTATAACATAGACTCTAAACACTAATGATCATGTAATGAAGACACAAACATAGTCAAAACATAAAGCATAAAAACCAAAAATAGAGACGAAAATAAACAAGGAGATTAAAGAACGGGTCCACCTTAGTTATGGCGGCTAGTTCTTCCTCTTGAAGATCCTATGGAGTGCTTTAGCTCCTCAATATCTCTTCCTTGCTTTTGTTGCTCCTCCCTCATGACTCTTTGATCTTCTCTGATTTCATGGAGGATAATGGAGTGCTCTTGGTGCTCCAGTCTCAGTTGCTCCACGTTGGAACTCAATTCTCCTAAAGAGGTGTTGAGTTGCTCCCAATAGTTGTGTGGAGGGAAATGCATCCCTTGAGGCATCTCAGGGATTTCTTGATGAGGGACTTCCTTATGCTCTTGTTGAGGTCCATGAGTGGCCTTTCTAGTTTGCTCCATCCTCTTTTTAGTTATGAGCTTGTTTGCCTCAATGAGGATGTCTTCCTTTGTGACAATTCCGGCTGAATTGCATAGGTGATAGATGAGATGAGGGAAGGCTAACCTTGCCAAATTGGAGGGCTTGTCAGACACCTTGTATAGTTCTAGAGGTATGATCTCATGAACTTCTACCTTCTCTCCAATCATGATACTATGGATTATGATAGCCCGATCCACAATTACTTTGGACCGGTTGCTAGTAGGAATGATAGAGCTTTGGATGAACTCCAACCATCCTCTAGCCACAGGTTTGAGGTCAGGCCTTCTCAGTTGAACCGGCATGCCTTTGGAGTCTCTCTTCTATTGGGCTCCTTCCACATAGATGTCCATGAGGACTTGGTCCAACCTTTGATCAAAGTTGACTCTTCTAGTGAAAGGATGAGGATCTCCTCTCATTATTGGCAAGTTGAATGCTAACCTCACAGTTTCCGAACTGAAATCTAAGTATTTCCCCCGAACCATTGTGAGCCAATTCTTTGGGTTCGGGTTCACACGTTGATCATGGTTCTTAGTGATCCATGCATTAGCATAGAACTCTTAAACCATTAAGATTCTGACTTGTTGGATGGGGTTGGTGAGAGTTTTCCAACCTCTTCTCTGAACCTCACATCGGATCTCCGGATATTCACTCTTTTTGAGCATGAAGGGGACCTCTGGGATCACCTTTTTCTCGGCCACAACTTTATAGAAGTGGTCTTGATGGACCTTTGAGATGAATCTCTCCATCTCTCATGACCCAGAGGTGGAAGCAACTGCCTTCCCTTTCCTCTTTCTAGAGGTTTCTCTGGCCTTTTTCCCACACTAAACTTAAAAGGTTTGCTCGTCCTCGAGCAAAAGAAGAAAGAAGGGAGGAGAAGAAGAAGAAATAGAGGATATGGAAGGGTATGAATGGTTCGGCCAAGGGGGTTATTGATGAGCGGATAATTTATACGCTTTTTGGCATTGTTTTTAGGTAGTTTTTAGTATGATCTAGCTACTTTTAGGGATATTTTTTTAGTTTTTATGCAAAATTCACATTTCTAGACTTTACTATGAGTTTGTGTGTTTTTCTGTGATTTCAGGTATTTTCTGGCTGAAATTGAGGGATCTGAGCAAAAATCTGATTCAGGCTGAAAAAGGACTGCTGATGTTGTTGGATTTTGACCTCCCTGCACTCGAAATGGATTTTTTGGAGCTACTGAACTCCAAATGGTGCGCTCCCAATTGCATTGGAAAGTAGACATCCATGGCTTTTCAGAAATATATAATAGTTCATACTTCATTCAAGTTTAGATGATGCAAACTGGCATTCAACGCCTGTTCCACGCTGCATTCTAGAGTAAAACGCCAGAAACACATCACAAACCAGAGTTAAACGCCCAAAACACGTTACAACTTGGCGTTTAACTCCAAGAGAAGCCTCTACACATGTAAAACTCAAGCTCAGCCCAAGCACACATCAAAGTGGACCCCGAAAGTGGATTTCTGCACTTAGACTTATTTCTGCAAACCCTAGTAACTAGTTTAGTATAAATAGAACTTTTTACTATTGTATTTACATCTTTGGATCATCTTTTGATCTCTTGATCACATTTTGGGGGCTGGCCATTTGGCCATGCCTGAACCACCATCACTTATGTATTTTCAACGGTGGAGTTTCTACACACCATAGATTAAGGTGTGGAGCTCTGCTGTACCTCGAGAATTAATGCAAAGTACTACTGTTTTTCTATTCAACTCTCATTTATTTCTGTTCCAAGATATCCATTCACGCCTAAGAACCTGATGAATGTGATGATTATGTGACACTCATCATCATTCTCACCTATAAACGCGTGCCTGACAACCACTTCTGTTCTACAAGCAAACAAGCTAGAATGAGTATCTCTTAGGTTCCTTAACCAGAATCGTGGTATAAGCTAGAATCCATTGGCAACATTCTTGGGAATCCGGAAAGTCTAAACCTTGTCTGTGGTATTTCGAGTAGGATTCAGGGATTGAATGACTGTGACGAGCTTCAAACTCGCGAGTGTTGGGCGTAGTGACAGACGCAAAAGGATCAATGAATCCTATTCCAGCATGATCGAGAACCGACAGATGATTAGTCGTGCTGTGACAGAGCACCTGGACCATTTTCACTGAGAGGACAGAGGGTAGCCATTGACAATGGTGATCCCCAAACATACAGCTTGCCATGGAAAGGAATATGCACGATTGGATGGAGACAGCCGGAAAGCAGACGTTCAAAGAGCCATACATCACCTTCATACGCTTATCTGAAATTCCCACCAATGAATTACATAAGTATCTTTATCTTTATTTTATACTTTATTTATCTTTATTTTCGAAACCATTATAACCATTAGCATCCGCCTGACTGAGATTTACAAGATGACCATAGCTTGCTCCATACCAATAATCTCCGTGGGATCGACCCTTACTCACGTAAGGTTTATTACTTGGACGACCCAGTACACTTGCTGGTTAGTGATGATTGGATTTTTGATGGTTTAGAATTTCACAAATGAATTCTCGTTGCAAGTATAGTTCCTAAACCAAACAATAATCTTTTCATACAAAAAGTTGTTTGTCACTAAAACAAACCCCTAAAATTATAAACCGAAGTATTCAAACCTCGGGTCGTTCTCCCTAGGAATTACAATAAAGTGTCTTGTTATTGGTTAGAAATGTGTTTTTGGATTTTGGATAAGAAGCATGAAAAGTAAATGGCAATGAAAATAAACTAACAACTATAAAAAGGCTCTTGGCAAGGTATGAAAATTAGAAGTCCTATCCTAGTTATCCTTCTCAATTGTGATGAGAATTGTTCATTGCTACCACTTAGTTAACCCTTACTAAATAAAAGAAAGTCAAGTGGATGAATTGACTTGAGCCACAAGTCCTAGCCAACTCCCAAGGAAAGACTAGCTTTAGTGCACTCCAAACCAATTAGCAATCTCTCCAATTACCAATCAACAAAGGAATTAGATAACTCAAGTGTCACTAATTACTCTACCTAGGCCAAGAGGAACAAAATCTAACTAATAGCTATAAGAGACATTTAATCAAACACGTAGAGTGCAATACAAGTAAACACATGAATTTACAAGAATTAAAGAGAGATCTAACTACAAAGGCAAGAGGTCCACAATAGAAAACCAAATCAATCATGAAACAACAAAGAACTTACCAATTGCATTGAAGGAGAAATGTAGATAAACAAAAGAGAATTCACAAACTACAAACAAAGGAATTACATTAGAAGAAGAATTCTACAACTACAATAGAGGAGAGGAGCAAAAATTGGAAGAGAGAAGAAGAAGAAATAGATCTAGATCTAAGAACTAACCTAATCCTAATTCTAGAGAGAAGAGAGAGCTTCTCTCTCTAGAAACTAACTAAAAGCTAAACTAAAACTAATTGGTAACTAACTTCTAAATGTTGTGAAGTCTCTTGATTCCCCCTTCACTCCTTGGGTTAAATAGCATCAGAAATGAGTTGGATTGGGCCCACAAGGCTTTAAAATTCGCTGGCCACGTTTTGCTTTAAGTGAACCAGGTGGCAGCAACGGTACGTGCGCGTACTATGCACGTACGCGTCACCATGCGCGGTTTAACCATAGCAAATCTTATCTTGTTTCGAAGCCCCGGATGTTAGCTTTCCAACCCAATTGGAACCGCATCATTTGGACCTCTGTAGCTCAAGTTATGGTCGATTAAGTGCGAAGAGGTCGGCTTGACAGCTTTTGCGATTCCTTTATTTCTTCATGAGTTCTCCATTTCTACATGCTTTTCCTTCATTCCCTTGGTCCAATCCTTGCCTCCTAAATCTGAAATCACTTAGCAAATATATCAAGGCATCTAATGGAATCAAGGAGAATTAGATTTAGCTATTTTAAGTCCTAAAAAGCATGTTTTCACTCTTAAGCACAATTAAAGGAGAAGTTATAAAACCATGCTATTTCAATGGATAAATTGGGTAAAAGGTTATAAAATCCCCTAAATCAAGCACAAGATAAACCCTACAAATGGGGTTTATCAGTTAGTGATGCGAGGTTGTGAAGAAAGTGCTGAGATTATAAACGCGCATACCAAGTTGAGCGCCATTGTTAGAGATCACAATTTCGTGTACCAAGTTTTTGACGCCGTTGCCGGGGATTGTTTGAGTTTGGACAACTGACGGTTCATCTTGTTGCTCAGATTAGGTAATTTTCTTTTCAAAAAGTTTTCAAAAATCTTTCAAAATTTTTAAAAAATCATAAAAATAAAAAATATTTTGTGTTCCTTGTTTGAGTCTAGAATCAATTTTTAAGTTTGGTGTCAATTGCATATTTTTATTTTTTTCTCAAAATTTTCGAAAAATTCATGCATGGTGTTCTTCATGATCTTCAAGTTGTTCTTGGTAAGTCTTCTTGTTTGATCTTCATATTTTCTTGTTTTGTGTCTTTTGTTGTTTTTCATATGCATTCTTGCATTCATAGTGTCTAAACATGAAAAATCTCTAACATGTTTTTCTTTTCTTAAAAATTTTTTCAAAAATAAGTCTTGATGTTCATCTTGATCTTCAAAGTGTTCTTGGTGTTCATCTTGACATTCATAGCATTCTTGCATGCATCATGTGTTTTGATCTAAAACTTTCATGCATTGAGTCACTTTTGTGTTTTTCTCTCTCATCATTAAAAATTCAAAAATAAAAAATACATCTTTTCCTTATTTCTCTCATAAATTTCGAAATCTTTAGGTTGACTTAGTCAAAAATTTTTTAAAATTAGTTGTTTCTTGTTAGTCAAGTCAAGATTTCAATTTTAAAAATCTTATCTTTTTAAATCTTTTTCAAAAATCAATTTTTTTTTCATTTTTCTTTTATATTTTTTAAATTTTTTTTAAAAGTGATTTCAAAATCTTTTTCTCAATCTCATTTCAAAATTTTGAAGACTTTACTAACAATTAATGTGATTAATTCAAAAATTTGAAGTTTATTACTTTCTTGTTAAGAAAGGTTCAATCTTTAAATTCTAGAATCATATCTTTTAGTTTCTTGTTAGTCAAGTAATCAATTTTAATTTTAAAAATCAAATCTTTTTCAAATCATATCTTTTTCAAAAATTCAATTTCAAAATCTTTTCTAACTTCTTATCTTTTCAAAATTGATTTTCAAATCTTTTTCAACTAACTAATTGACTTTTTGTTTGTTTTACTATTTCTTATCTTTCTCAAAACCACCTAACTACTTTTCTCTCTCTAATTTTCAAAAATTCCTCACCCTTTTTCAAAATTCTTTTTAATTAACTAATTGTGTTAAATTTTAATTTTAATTTTATTTCTTCTCTTAATTTTCGAATTCTAACTAATAATTAAAATAAAAACAAAAATAATTTCCTTTTCTTAAAATTAATTTTCGAAAACTCCTCTCTCTCGTCTCCTTTTATTTATTTATTTATTTACTAACACTTCTCTTCATCTTAAAATTCGAACCCATCTCTTCTTCTCTATGTTCAAATTCTTCTCTTCTCCTTCTCCTATTCTTTTCTTCTTCTACTCACATAAAGGAATCTCTATACTGTGACATAGAGGATTTCATACTTTCTTTGTTTTCTTCTCTCTCATATGAGCAGGAACAAGGAAAAAGGCATTCTTGTTGAAGCTGATCCTGAACCTGAAAGGACCTTGAAGAGGAAGCTAAGAGCAGCTAAAGCACGACACTCTGAAGAGGACCCAACTGAAATTTTCGAACAGGAAAAAGATATGGCAGCCGAACCCAACAACAATGCAAGGAAGATGCTTGGTGATTTTACTGCACCAAATTCCAACTTTCATGGAAGAAGCATCTCAATCCCTGCCATTGGAGAAAACAACTTTGAGCTAAAGCCTCAATTAGTTTCTCTGATGCAACAAAATTGCAAGTTTCATGGACTTCCATCAGAAGATCCTTTTCAGTTTCTAACTGAATTCTTGCAAATCTGTGATACTGTCAAGACCAATGGGGTTGATCCCGAGGTCTACAGGCTTATGCTTTTCCCTTTTGCTGTAAGAGACAGAGCTAGAGTATGGTTGGACTCTCAACCTAAAGACAGCCTGAACTCTTGGGATAAGCTGGTCACGGCTTTCTTAGCCAAGTTCTTTCCTCCTCAAAAGCTGAGTAAGCTTAGAGTGGATGTTCAAACCTTCAGACAGAAAGAAGGTGAATCCCTCTATGAAGCTTGGGAGAGATATAAGCAACTAACCAAAAAGTGTCCTTTTGACATGCTTTCAGAATGGACCATCCTGGATATATTCTATGATGGTCTGTCTAAATTGTCTAAAATGTCATTGGACCATTCTGCAGGTGGATCTATTCACCTAAAGAAAACGCCTGCAGAAGCTCAGGAACTCATTGACATGGTTGCAAATAACCAGTTCATGTACACTTTTGAAAGGAATACTGTGAGTAATGGGACGCCTCAAAGGAAGGGAGTTCTTGAAATTGATGCTCTGAATGCCATATTGGCTCAGAACAAAATATTGACCCAACAAGTCAATATGATATCTCAGAGTCTGAATGGATTGCAAAATGCATCCAACAGTACTAAAGAAGCATCTTCTGAAGAAGAAGCTTATGATCCTGAGAACCCTGCAATGGCAGAGGTAAATTACATGGGTGAAGCCTTTGGCAACACCTATAACCCTTCATGGAGAAATCATCCAAATTTTTCATCGAAGGATCCACAGAAGCAAGGCTTCAATAATAACAATGGTGGAAGAAACATGTTTAGCAATAGTAAACCTTTTTCGTCATCATCTCAGCAACAGACAGAGAATTCTAAGCAGATCCCCTCTAGCTTAGCAAACATAGTCTCTGATCTATCTAAGGCCACTCTATGTTTCATGAATGAAACAAGGTCCTCCATTAGAAATTTGAAGGCACAAGTGGGTCAGCTGAGTAAGAAAATCAATGAAACTCCTCCTAGTACTCTCCCAAGCAATACAGAAGAGAATCCAAAAAGAGAGTGCAAGGCCATTGATATAATCAACATGGCCGAATCCAAGGTGGAAGGGGAGGATGTGAATCCCAATGAGGAAAACCTCATGGGACATCTTCCAGACAGAAAGGAGTTCCCTATTGAGGACCTAAAGGAATCTAAGGCTCATATTGAGACGATAGAGATTCCATTAAACTTCCTTCTGCCATTCATGAGCTCTGAGAACTATTCTTCCTATGAAGAGGATGAAGATATAACTGAAGAGCAAGTTGCTCAATATCTAGGAGCCATCATGAAGCTGAATGCCAAGTTGTTTGGTAATGAGACTTGGGAAGATGAACCTCCCTTGCTCATTAGTGAACTAAATACATGGGTTCAGCAAACTTTACCTCAAAAGAAACAAGATCCTAGTAAATTCTTAATACCCTGTACCATAGGCACCATGACCTTTGAGAAGGCTCTGTGTAACCTGGGGTCAGGTATAAATCTTATGCCACTCTTTGTAATGGAGAAACTGGGAATCTTTGAGGTACATGCTGCTAAATTCTCATTAGAGATGGCAGACAAATCCATGAAAAAGGCTTATGGACAGGTAGAGGACGTGTTAGTGAAGGTTAAAGGCCTTTACATCCCTGCTGATTTCATAATCCTAGACACTGGGAAGGATGAGGATGAATGCATCATCCTTGGAAGACCCTTCCTAGCCACAGCAAGAGCTGTGATTGATGTTGACAGAGGAGAACTAGTCCTTCACTTAAATGGGGACTACCTTGTGTTTAAAGCTCAAGGTTATCCTTCTGTGAACATGGAAAAGAGACACGATAAGCTTCTCTCAATACAGAGTCAAACAAAGCCCCCACATTCAAACTCTAAGTTTGGTGTTGGGAGGCCCTCATCATGCTCTGAACATCTGTGAAGTTCCATGAGAGCTCACCGTTAAGCTATTGACATTAAAGAAGCGCTTATTGGGAGGCAACCCAATTTTTATTTATCTAATATTTCTATTGTTCTTTTATGTTTTATTAGGTTTATGATCATGTGGAGTCACAAAACAATTGCAAAAATTAAAAACAGAATAAAAAATAGCAGAAGAAAAAGCACACCCTGGAGGAAGAGCTGTCAGGCATTTAAACGCCAGAAACAAGCATCTGTCTGGCGTTTAACGCCAGAAACAAGCACCAAGCTGGCGTTTAACGCCAGAAACAAGCATCAGGCTGGCGTTAAACGCCAGAAACAGGCTACATTTGGGCATTTAACGCCAGAAACAAGCTGTAGTCTAGTGTTAAACGCCAGGATTGCATATAGAGGGCATTTTACACGCCTAAAGGGTGCTGGGATGAGAAATCCTTGACACCTCAGGATCTGTAGACCCCACAGGATCCCCACCTACCTCATCCCTCTCTCTCACACCTTTTCATAACACTCTTCCCCAAACATCATTCACCAATCACCTCAATCACTCTTCCCCATCACCTCTTCACCACTCACATCCATCCTCTCTTCCCCATAAACCCCACCTACCTTCAAATTCAAAATCTCTTTCCCACCCAAACCCACCCTAAATGACCGAACCCAACCCCTCTCCCTCCACTATATAAACCCCTTCATCCTTCTTCATTTTAACACAACACAAACCTCTCTCCCTCTCCTCCATATCTTCTTCTTCTTCTTCTATTCTTTCTTCTTTTGCTCGAGGATGAGCAACATTATAAGTTTGGTGTGGTAAAAGCATAGCTTTTTTGTTTTTCCATAACCATTGATGGCACCTAAGGCCAGAGAAACCTCAAGAAAGAGGAAAGGAAAGGCAATTGCTTCCACCTCTGAGTCATGGGAGATGGAGAGATTCATCTCAAAAGCCCATCAAGACCACTTCTATGAAGTTGTGGCCAAGAAAAAGGTGATTCTTATACAATTCAGCTGGGATTGACATAGAAGGAGACATCCTCATTGAAGAAGACAAGCCCATCACCAAGAAAAGGATGGAGCAAACAAGAGAGTCCATTCATGGACCTCAACAAGAGCATGAGGAATTCCCTCATCAAGAAATCTCTGAGATTCCTCAAGGGATACATTTTCCTCCACACAACTATTGGGAGCAACTAAGGATAGGAGCACCAAAATCACTAGGGATGAAGCAACAGAGGCAAGGAAGAGACATAGAGGAGCTCAAGAGCACCATTGGTTCTTCAAGAAGAAGACGCCACCCACACTAAGGTGGACTCATTCCTTCATCTCCTTGTCTATTTATTTTTTGTTTTCGATTTTTGAGCTTCATGTTTGTCTATGTTTGTGTCTTCATTACATGATCATTAGAGTCTAGTGTCTATGTCTTAAAGCTATGAATAATTCCATGAATCCTTCCCCTCTCTTAAATAAAAAATGTGCTTAAATACAAAAGAACAAGAAGTACATGAGTTTCAAATTCATCCTTGAAATTAGTTTAATTATATTGATGTGGTGACAATACTTTTTGTTTTCTGAATAAATGCTTGAACATTGCATATTTTTGATCTTGTTGTTTATGAATGTTAAAATTGTTGGCTCTTGAAAGAATGATGAACAAAGAGAAATGTTATTGATAATCTGAAAAATCATGAAATTGATTCTTGAAGCAAGAAAAAGCAGTGAAAAAAAAGAAACTTGCGAAAAAAAATATAATAAAAGAAAGAGAAAAAGCAAGCAGAAAAAGCCAATAGCCCTTAAAACCAAAAAGCAAGGGTAAAAAGGATCCAAGGCTTTGAGCATCAATGGATAGGAGGGCCCAAGGAAATAAAATTCAGGCCTAAGCGGCTAAATCAAGCTGTCCCTAACCATGTGCTTGTGTCATGAAGGTCCAAGTGAAAAGCTTGAGGCTGAGTGGTTAAAGTCGTGATCCAAAGCAAAAAGAGTGTGCTTAAGAGCTCTGGACACCTCTAACTGGGGACTTTAGCAAAGCTGAGTCACAATCTGAAAAGGTTCACTCGGTCATGTGTCTGTGGCATTTATGTATCCGGTGGTAATACTGGAAAACAAAGTGCTTAGGACCACGACCAAGACTCATAAAAGTAGCTGTGTTCAAGAATCAACATACTTAACTAGGGGAATCAATAACACTATCTGAACTCTGAGTTCCTATGGATGCCAATCATTCTAAACTTCAAAGGATAAAGTGAGATGCCAAAACTATTCAGAAGCAAAAAGCTACATGTCTCGCTCATCTAATTAGAACTAATATTCACTGATATTTTAGGATTTATAGTATATTATCTTCTTTTTATCCTATTTGATTTTCAGTTGCTTGGGGACAAGCAACAATTTAAGTTTGGTGTTGTGATGAGCGGATAATTTATACGCTTTTTGGCATTGTTTTTAGGTAGTTTTTAGTAGGATCTAGCTACTTTTAGGGATATTTTTTTAGTTTTTATGCAAAATTCACATTTCTAGACTTTACTATGAGTTTGTGTGTTTTTCTGTGATTTCAGGTATTTTCTGGCTGAAATTGAGGGATCTGAGCAAAAATCTGATTCAGGCTGAAAAAGGACTGCTGATGTTGTTGGATTTTGACCTCCCTGCACTCGAAATGGATTTTCTGGAGCTACTGAACTCCAAATGGTGCGCTCCCAATTGCGTTGGAAAGTAGACATCCATGGCTTTCCAGAAATATATAATAGTTCATACTTCATTCAAGAGAAGCCTCTACACATGTAAAACTCAAGCTCAGCCCAAGCACACATCAAAGTGGACCCCGAAAGTGGATTTCTGCACTTAGACTTATTTCTGCAAACCCTAGTAACTAGTTTAGTATAAATAGAACTTTTTACTATTGTATTTACATCTTTGGATCATCTTTTGATCTCTTGATCACATTTTGGGGGCTGGCCATTTGGCCATGCCTGAACCACCATCACTTATGTATTTTCAACGGTGGAGTTTCTACACACCATAGATTAAGGTGTGGAGCTCTGCTGTACCTCGAGAATTAATGCAAAGTACTACTGTTTTTCTATTCAACTCTCATTTATTTCTGTTCCAAGATATCCATTCACGCCTAAGAACCTGATGAATGTGATGATTATGTGACACTCATCATCATTCTCACCTATAAACGCGTGCCTGACAACCACTTCTGTTCTACAAGCAAACAAGCTAGAATGAGTATCTCTTAGGTTCCTTAACCAGAATCGTGGTATAAGCTAGAATCCATTGGCAGCATTCTTGGGAATCCGGAAAGTCTAAACCTTGTCTGTGGTATTTCGAGTAGGATTCAGGGATTGAATGACTGTGACGAGCTTCAAACTCGCGAGTGTTGGGCGTAGTGACAGACGCAAAAGGATCAATGAATCCTATTACAGCATGATCGAGAACCGACAGATGATTAGTCGTGCTGTGACAGAGCACCTGGACCATTTTCACTGAGAGGACAGACGGTAGCCATTGACAACGGTGATCCCCAAACATACAGCTTGCCATGGAAAGGAATATGCACGATTGGATGGAGACAGCCGGAAAACAGACGTTCAAAGAGCCATACGGTAACTTCATACGCTTATCTGAAATTTCCACCAATGAATTACATAAGTATCTTTATCTTTATTTTATGCTTTATTTATCTTTATTTTCGAAAACCATTATAACCATTAGAATCCGCCTGACTAAGATTTACAAGATGACCATAGCTTGCTCCATACCAACAATCTCCGTGGGATCGACCCTTACTCAAGTAAGGTTTATTACTTGGACAACCCAGTACACTTGCTGGTTAGTGATGCGAGGTTGTGAAGAAAGTGATGAGATTATAAATGCGCATACCAAGTTGAGCGCCATTGTTAGAGATTACAATTTTGTGTACTAGTTATGAAGTGTTTGTGATGTGTGAAATTGAAGGTGGTAAAGAGGGGGTATTTATAGGGTAAGGGAGAGAGGAAATCCGTGTGAGAGTGGGTGGGGTTGGGAGGGAAATGTTTTGAATTTGAATGGTGAGGTAGGTGAGGTTTATGATGGGTTTTTTGGGGAATAGTGGATGGATGGGAGTGGTGAAAAGATTATGGGGAAGAGGGTAGGATTTGATAGGTGAATGGTGTTTGGAGAAGAGTGTTATAGAAATGTGTGAAGAGGAGAGAGGGTGAGTTGGGATAGGTGGGGATTCTGTGGGATCCACTGATCCTTCTGTGTGCCATTTCTGGCGTTTAACGCCATCTCTGCTGCCCATTCTGGCGTTAAACGCCAGCCAGACACCAGAGACCCTTTTCTGGCGTTAAACGCCAGTTTGTCTGCCAATTCTAGCGTTTAACACTCAGAATGCTGCCAGATTGGGCGTTAAACGCCCATTTTGCTATCTTTACTGGCGTTTAAACGCCAATAAGCCTGTCCTCTAGAGTGTGCTGTTTTTGATGCTGTTTTTTATTCCGCTTTAATTTTTGCAGCTATTTTTGTGACTTCACATGATCATCAACCTAAAGAAAACTAATAATGGAAATTGAAATGGAAAAATAATTAACATAGATAAATAAAATTGGGTTGCCTCCCAATAAGCGCTTCTTTAATGTCAATAGATTGACAATAAGCTTTTTCAGAGCTTCACAGATACTCAGAGCATGATTGTGGCCGCTGATAAACCCATATTTTGTGATATATTTTGTACTTAGTTTGAGTGATTTATTCAATCCTTCACCCACTTATTCACATTAATTGCATGGTTTTACTTTCCCTTCCTTATTATGTGATGTATGTGAAAAACATGTTTCCTATGCTTTAAAATTAATTATTTTAATTACCTTTATTTCCATTCGATGCCGTGATTAGTGTGTTGAGTAGTTTCAGATCTTCTAAGGTAGGAATGACTTAAAGGATGGAAAGGAAACATACAAAAATGGAAGCAAAGCACAAAACAGAGTTTCGGAGAAACTGGCAGCGACGCGGCCGCATGGACGATGCGACCGTGTGCCAAGAGCAAAGAAGCAGCGACGCGGCCGCATGACTGACACGACCGTGCATCTTGAGCCAATCGCATACGATGCGGCCGCATGACTAACGCGACCGCGCGACAAGGAAAACTCCAATCGACGCGACCGCGTGACCCACACGGACGCGTGATAGAGGCCACACACCAGAAATTGCAGAAAACGCTCATAGCGGATTCTGAAACCTTTTTTGGCCCAAATCCAAGTCCAGAAGGCATAGACTAGAGGTTATGAAATGTGGGAATACATCCATTAAAAGAGTCTCGAATTTTTAGTCACTTTCCATGATTTAGGTTTAGTTGGAGAGATGTTCTCTCCTCTCTCTTTAGGATTAGGAATTAGATTTAGGATTTTATTTGGTTTGAGGATTATCTCTTTATCAGGTTCAACATTCCTTTTTCATTACTTGCTTTCCTAATTTAGTTTATGAATTCTTCTATGTTACAGATTACTCTTTCGAATTAATGTCATTTGAGGTATTTCAGTTAATATTGCTTTCTTTTATTTATGTTATTGATTATTCCCAATCTGAAGACACTTTTATTCCAGTAGATTTATTTCCTTTCCTTTTGGTCTTGGTTAAGAAATCAGTAACTCAGGAGTTATCTTAGCTCAACATAATTGATAACTGTTATCTTTGCTAATTAAATTAAACTTCAATAATCCCAACCTTTTCTTAGGAAATAAATAGGATTCGAAGGTCAAACTAATTAGTCCCTTGACTTTCCTTTGCTTTAGCAAAGGTTAACTAAGTGGAATTAAGATTCAACTTTCATTATTATTGATAAGAATAACTAAGTCTGGACTTCTAATTTCTCATACCTTGCCAAAGGATTTGTGTTCATACCCTGTGTCAAGCTGTCCGACCCGGGATATTTAGCGACAAGCCGACCGACCTCTTCAGGTCAGACTATCCAACCTCTTCTCAAAGAGCTCGGCCAAATGCCCGACCTCTTCTCAAAGAGCTCGGCCAACTCGCCAAAGGAGCCCAAAGCAGGCCCAAAGCGAAGGAATACAGCCCAATCTAAAGGCAGCTAAAGCCCAGAAAGATAAAGGCGGTTCCCTTGAAGATAAGATGACCTCACTTAAAGATAAGATAAAGATAAGATAAGATAACTAACTTATCTTATCCACAGGAGGCCACATCTCACCATTATAAATACACTGGAGCACCCAGGTATAACTCATACTCTGATTCTACTCAATACCTGCTCAATACCCTTGCTAACTTAAGCATCGGAGTCCCTTGCAGGTACCCCCACCCTCCGGGGACGAAGGATCAGCACCACCACCAAGTCCAACAAGTCGGACACACCAGCTCCGGCCACCGTACACCTGCCGGACACGTCGGCTCCGACCAACACAGAAGATCTCATCCGAGATCGACCTACAGTTTCAGGTAACCCTCGGAACATTGGCGCCGTTGCCGGGGAACCTGGAAGTCATCCCAACACCATGGAAGACGACCATGACAACGACCACGATTCAGATATAGAGGATAGAACGCCGCATAAAAACGCGGACGCCACCCCCAAAAGCACACCCCAAAACGGGGGAGATAAGTAACCTACAAACA
Source organism: Arachis hypogaea (assembly GCF_003086295.3). Classification (NCBI taxonomy): domain Eukaryota; kingdom Viridiplantae; phylum Streptophyta; class Magnoliopsida; order Fabales; family Fabaceae; genus Arachis; species Arachis hypogaea. The sequence goes on from NC_092037.1 coordinate 10,409,619, forward strand.
CAGAAATCATGGAAGCACTACAAGCTCAACAAAACCGCCTCCAACAACTCGAAAAAGAAGACGAGCATCAACGGGAAGTCAAGAAGGACCTCCGAAGGGAAACTAGGCGACGCCGAGTGTTAAAAGATAAGCTCTTAAAACTCGAAGCTGATCTCAAAACCGAGACGGCTCGATCCAGTCACGAAGATAGCCCCCACAAAGATCAAGACCTATTCACCAAAGAGATCATGAAAGCTAAAGGTCCCAAAGGACTTCAAAGCTCCCAACATGACTTCGTACGACGGCACATCAGATCCAAGCTATCATCTTAGCAATTTCAGAAGCAGGATGTATCTCACAGAGGCCTCAGATGCAATTCGTTATTCTCCATCCAGATGGACAAAGCCAAACACGCATCAAGCCTATTAGGGATCAAGCAAGGAGATCGAGAGAGCCTTCGCAACTACATGGAAAGATTCAACAAAACATGTCTGGACATACAAAGTCTGCCAACAGAAGCAGCTATCAGGGGTCTCATCAATGGTCTACGAGAAGGACCTTTTAGCCACTCAATATCCAAGAAGCACCCAAACATCTCAGAATGAGGTACAGGAACGGGCAGAGAAGTACATCAACATGGAGGAAAATTCTCGACTAGGAGAGATCTCAAAACCAAACATTCCTACTCCTCTCGGGATAAGGATAAAGAGTCCAAGAAAAAAGAAGATCAACATGGAGAGAAGCCTAGAAAATACCACAATTACACCCCCTTCGGGTGTCTGTTGTGGATATCTACCGAGAAATATGCAACATTGAGAAGATCCCATCAACTCGCCCAATCAAAAACAAAAGAGGTCGGACGCGTTGAAGGTCCACCTCACACCAAAGAGGTCGGATGCGTTGAAGGTCCACCTCACACCAAAGAGGTCGGACAAGTTGAAGGTCCACCTCACACCAAAGAGGTCGGACGAGTTAGAGGTCCACCTCACACCAAAGAGGTTGGACGCGTTGAAGGTCCACCTCACACCAAAGAGGTCGGACATGTTGAAGGTCAACCTTACACCAAAGAGGTCGGACAAGTCGAACGTCTCACACCAAAGAGGTCGAACGAGTTGAACGTCCACCTCACACCCCTGAGAGACATGTTCATGGAAGATTCGCAGGAGGAGGGATCTCTAAATCATCTCGCAAAGGACACCTCAAAGAGGTATATTAAGAAAGGGAGAAAGGTTTGAATAGGACAACGGGGTGCAAACAAGCCTTCCGAGATTTCAAAAGTTCTTGGGGCAACCACCCATTCTTCCCCAACCAAGGGAAAGTGAAAAGCTCATATTATACCTCGTAGTGGGAAGTCGGGCAATAGCCTCATCACTAGTTAAAGAAGACAAAAGTGGGCAACAACCCATCTACTTCATCATCAAGGCTCTACAAGGGGCCGAACTATACTATCAAAAGATAGAAAAGTTTGCCTACGCCCCCATACTCACCTCTCGATGACTCCACCCATACTTTCAAGCTCACACTATCAGAGTTCGGACCAACCATCCCATCGAAGGCATCCTACAAGAAAACAGACTTAGCAGGAAGAATTCTACAGTGGGCAGTCAAAATTAATCTTCGACATAAAGCTCAGACAGCCATCAAATCATAGTACTTGGCCGACTTCATTACAGAGTACACTGACACCCCAGGAACTCCTACAAAATGGAAACTCTACATGGATGACTCTTCAAACAAAACCGGGAGTGGTGCAGGTGTAATTATAGAAAAGCGATTAGGGAAGCCAAATCAAGCCAAATGACCAAGCTGAATACGAGGCACTACTGGCTGGTTTAAGGCTAGCTAAGAAGGTAGGAGCTTACCATGTCCAATGACTCACAAGTAGTCACCTCACAAATAGAAGGGAGCAACCAAGTTGAGGATCCCACCACAAAAAATACCTCGGGTAATTCGGGGGACCCTGGACAAAACCAGAGAACAGCTCGGACAATTCAGGGGACCCTGGACAAAAATAGAAAATAGCTCGGACATTTCGGAGAATATGAAGTCTGACACATACCTCGGGAGCAGAATGCCCGAGCTGATGCATTTTCAAAACTAGCCAACACCAAACCAGGGGGCAATAACAGAAGCCTCATCCAGGCTACATCACAAGACCACAACAAGTTAATCTCAGGGATGTACTCAGGGTCAGCCACAGTAACACGCATTAAAAAACTATGGAATCCAGCCAATTAGACATGCCGTCCGGGATCTTAGTATACATCTCAAAGACATAGGTCAACTATGGGTTATTACCAAACAACTCGGGCAATAACTCGAACAATAACAGCAAAATATCAGGTGTCAGATACAACAGTAAAAGGGAAACCCCAAGACTCACACGAAGGTCCAGGGGCACCCTTTGGAGGCAACAATGGAGCAAAAACCCAAATACAAAGTCAAAGCTTTACATCAAAAAGCATGCTAAACTTCCACATTGCCCCACCAGAGGAGCTCATCAGTGTAACATCACCTTGGCCGTTCGCAAAGAGGGGACTTGACCTCCTCGGACTATTTCCCCAAGGATTGGGACAAGTCAAGTTCCTCATTGTAGGGGTGTTCATAAAATGGATTGAGGCAGAGCCCCTAACTAATACCACTGCTCAAAGAAGTCAGAAAATTCTTGTACATAAACATTATTACAAGCACCAATTCACATCCGTAGAACACCCAAAAGCCAATGGACAAGCAGAAGCTGCCAACAAAGTCATACTAGCTAGGTTAAAATGAAGACTACAGGACGCAAAGGGAGCTTGGGCTGAAGAGCTCCCACAAGTCCTATGGGCATATCGGACAACTCCACACTTCACCACGGGGGAATCACCCTTACGATTGATTTATGGAATGGAGGCAATGATCCCAGTAGAGATCAAAGAAGGATCCCCCAGAATGATCTTCTACAATGAAGAGGTCAACTCCCAAATCCAAAGGAAAGAACTCGACCTACTTCCAAGAGTCCGAGAGAGAGCTCCGATCAAGGAAGAGGCGTTAAAACGTCGAATGGCCTCAAGATACAATCAGAAGGTAGTACATCGAAGCTTTGCCAACAACAACCTCATCCTAATCCGAAATGATATCAGAACAACTCGACCTGGAGAAGGAAAGCTAGCAGCTAACTGGAAAGGACCATACCCAGTTGTTTAGAAGAACTGGGGAAAGGTTGCTACAGACTGTCCGAACTCGAAGGGCAAGAGCTACCAAGGTCATGGCATGCCTGCAATCTAAAAAGGGCGCCAGGCCGAGATCCAAAAAGATTGCCCGACCTAGAAAGGTAAGTACTAACATGTACACACTCTTATTTTTATATTATTGTTTAAAAGATTGCAGATTCCCTAAAAAGTTTTCTACCAAGACGCCCGACTACGGCAGGTCGGCAAGGTGAAACACCAAAATCACTGCCCGATCACGACAAATTCGGCAAGGTGAAACACCAAAATCACCGCCCGATCACGACAAAGTCGGCAAGATGAAAACCAAACTCATCATCCGATTACAAATCGACAAGTCGGCAAGGTGAAAACCAACTTCACCGCACGACCACGATGAAAACCGAATTCATCATTTGATTTCGACAAAGTGAAAACAAAATTCACTGCTATACCAAGACGCATTAATCTGAAACGCAAATTTCACTGCCGGATCACGACAAGGTCGGCGAGGTGAAAACCAAATTCACCGCCCGATCATGATAAAAGTCGGGAAAGATGAAACCAGAATTCATCGCCCGATTTCGACAAGGTCGGCAAAAAAGTGAAAGCAGAGTTCATCGCCCGATTATAAAGCAACAGATCGGCAGAAAGTGAAAAACAATTTCACTGCACGATCACGATAAAGACAACCGTCCGATAAAGGTGAAAACGCGATTCACCCAAAGGATGATCTAGAGATGACAACCACTTTCTACAAATCGGCAAAGATGAACACAGAATAATGTAAGAAGTTATCGAAAGTGATCTAAAAAAGAACCTGACGAGGTCTTACGGATCGCTAAAATAATAACTTAAGGACTGGTCGAACGTTAAGAAGTCGAACCAAGTCAACCCAAGTTATAAGTAAACCCTGGAAAGAGGTCTGGCCAACCCTATTAAAGAGGATTACTTTAACTTAGAAGGGCCTGACATAACAAAGTCAGCCCAAAACAAAAAGTTATACAAGTAGTCCCTGAAAGAGATCTGACAAAGATCCAAGAAAGAGGACTACAAAAAATACCTTAAAGGAGACCGACATAACCAAGTCGGACTCCTACCACTAAAAAGTTATCAAAGTAATCCCTGAAAGAGATCTGACAAAGATCCAAGAAAGAGGATTACAAAATAACTTAGAAGAGATCGACATAAAGAAGTCGGTCTCCTACAACGGACAAGTTATAAAAGTAATCCCTGAAAGAGACCTGACAAAGGTCCAAGAAAGAGGATTACAAAAATAACTTAGAAGGGCCCGACATGAAGAAGTCAGCCCGAGCCAATTAAAGCGACAGATTGGATCGACGAGAAGAAGTCGGACCAACAAAAGCTACCGCTTGGACCGACAAGAAGAAGTCGGACCAATGAAAGCTGCTGCTTGGACCAACAAGAAGAAGTCGGACAAACGAAAGCTACAGCTTGGACCGACAAAAAGAAGTCGGACCAACAAAAGCTACAGCTTGGACCGACAAAAAGAAGTCGGACTAACAAAAAACGTGCGCTAAAATGGACATAGCTCCGCCCAAAAAGCCACGGCTCCACGACAAGGCTATCAAAATTGATCAGACTGACTAAAAAGTATTCTACGAGAATACTAAAAAGTCGTCGGACAAAGTTAGCCCCAAGGACCACCTCGACCAAACAGAAAGTGGACGAAACCAGAAGTGATCAAAAGAGGTCGGACAATAAAGTACCGACACTCTACAAAGATCCACAAAAAAGGACAAAGACATCTCGCAACGGCCAGAGGAAGGCCAGAAATGCTTTGCTAAAAAAAAAATACGAAGTCTTGGAAAAAGACACTTCTTAAAAGGCAAAAGCACAAATCAAAGACGGAGCTAAAAAGTCATCCAAAACAAACTATAAAGAGGTTCCCCATCGGAACACTACCTAAAAAGTTGTTGGATTATGGCTAAAAAGCCCGAACAGCAAAGACAAACAAGTCAGAAGAAGGCTGAAAAGTCCCCTCAACAAAGTAAAAGGGGCAATACTAGACTCGCACAAGGCGAAACTACTCAAAGATCGACCAAAGTCAGGATGCTTGAGCATGACTTCCCCAAAGAGATCGAAACTCTGAAAGCATGGTCTCACAGAAAAGTCTGAACTCAAGCAGGGGCAAGGCCATACAGGTCGACGTCAGCTAAAGAAGAGGTGCAAGTATGATCTCAAAAAAAGAACAAGCCATAAAGGTTCGAAAACAACCTAACGCTCAAATGTGCTCAGCCAAAAGGGATACAACTCCACTCAAAGAAGGCACAATCTCAAACAGGGCTACGAACGTCATCCGAGATTAAAAAAGATTCTACATAAAAGAACACTAAAAAAGTCATTGGACAAATCACTAAAAGTCCGGATATTAAGCTGCAAGGACAACTTCGCCAAAGCAGAGGGTTGTCAACACAAACTTAAAGCAAGGCGTGATCCAGAAGGCAAGGGTAGAAAACCCACGCTACCACTTAAAAGAGGTTGGACTGTGAAGTATCAAACCTCTAGAAAATATACAAAGATTGCAAAGCAATGAAGAAACAAGCCAGACAGATGCTCGAGCACGACTTCCAAAGAGATCGAAGCTCTGAAAAGCATGATCTCATGGAAAGATCAGACTCAAGCAGGGGCACTGTTCATACCCTGTGTCAAGCTGTCCGACCCGGGATATTTAGCGACAAGCCGACCGACCTCTTCAGGTCAGACTATCCAACCTCTTCTCAAAGAGCTCGGCCAAATGCCCGACCTCTTCTCAAAGAGCTCGGCCAACTCGCCAAAGGAGCCCAAAGCAGGCCCAAAGCGAAGGAACACAGCCCAATCTAAAGGCAGCTAAAGCCCAGAAAGATAAAGGCGGTTCCCTTGAAGATAAGATGACCTCACTTAAAGATAAGATAAAGATAAGATAAGATAACTAACTTATCTTATCCACAGGAGGCCACATCTCACCATTATAAATACACTGGAGCACCCAGGTATAACTCATACTCTGATTCTACTCAATACTTGCTCAATACCTTTGCTAACTTAAGCATCGGAGTCCCTTGCAGGTACCCCCCACCCTCCGGGGACGAAGGATCAACACTACCACCAAGTCCAACAAGTCGGACACACCAGCTCCGGCCGCCGTACACCTGCCGGACACGTCAGCTCCGACCAACACAGAAGATCTCATCCGAGATCGACCTACAGTTTCAGATAACCCTCGGAACAGTTTGCTTTACAGTATTTATTTATTTTAATTGCCATTTGAATTACTTGTCATACTTCCTCCTTATTTCCAAAACCCCCAATTTTACCTTTTTCATAGCCAATAATAAGAACATACCTCCCTGCAATTCCTTGAGAAGACGACCTGAGGTTTAAATACTCGGTTATCAATTTTAAAGGGGTTTGTTACTTGTGACAACCAAAACGTTTGTACGAAGAGATTTTTGTTGGTTCAGAATCTATACTTACAACGCGACTTTATAAAATTCTTTACTAGCAAAAATCCTAACGTCAGCCGCCCAACACCAAACTTAGAGTTTGAGTGTGGGGGCTCTGCTTGACTCTGTTTGGAGAGAATTGAATGAAGTCTTTCATGCTTCTTCTCCATGTTTACAGAAGAAGATTCTTGAGCCTTAAACACAAGGTAGTCCTTATTCAATTGAAGGACCAACTCTCCTCTGTCCACATCAATCACAGCCCTTGCTGTGGCTAGGAAGGGTCTTCCAAGAATGATGGATTCATCCTCATCCTTCCCAGTGTCTAGGATTATAAAGTCAGTAGGGATGTAGAGGCCTTCAACCTTCACTAAGATATCCTCTACAAGTCCATAAGCCTGTTTCATTGATTTGTCTGCCATCTCTAGTGAGATTCTGGTAGCTTGTACCTCAAAGATCCATAGTTTCTTCATTACAGAGAATTGCATGAGGTTGATACCTGACCCCAGGTCACACAGAGCCTTCTCAAAGGTCATGGTGCCTTTGGTGTAAGGTATTAAGAACCTTCTGGGATCCGGTTTCTTCTGAGGTAACTTCGGATGAACCAAGGCATTCAGTTCATTGATGAGCAATGGAGGTTCATCCTCCCAAGTCTCATTACCAAATAACTTGGCATTCAGCTTCATGATTTCTCCTAGATACCTAGCAACTTGCTCTTCATCAATAACTTCATCCTCTTCAGAGGAAGAATACTCATCAGAGCTCATGAATGGTAATAGAAAGTTTAGTGGAATCTCTATGGTCTCTGTATGAGCCTTAGATTCCTTTGGTTCCTCATTAGGGAACTCCTTTTTGGTTAGTGGACGTCCAACAAGGTCTTCCTCACTGGGAGTCACTGCCTTTTCACTCTCTCCAGGTTCGGCCACTTTGGATATAGTTTTGACCTTGCACTCTCTTTTGGGATTCTCTTCTGTACTGCTTGGGAGAGTACTAGGAAGAGTTTCGATAACTCTTTTACTCAGCTGACCCACTTGTGTCTCCAAATTTCTGATGAAGGACCTTGTTTCAGTCATGAAAATGAGAGTGGCTTTAGATAGATCAGAGACTATGGTTGCTAAGCCAGAGAGGCTCTGCTCAGAATTTTGTGTCTGTTGCTGAGAAGATGATGAAAAAGGCTTGCTATTGTCAAACCTATTTCTCCCACCATTATTGTTATTGAAGCCTTGTTGAGGCTTCTGTTGATCCTTCCATGAAAGATTTGGATGATTTCTCCATGAAGGATTATAGGTGTTTCCATAGGATTCTCCCATATAATTCACCTCTTCCATTGCAGGATTCTCAGGGTCATAAGCTTCTCCTTCAGAGGAGGCTTCTTTAGTACTGCCAGATGCAGCTTGCAATCCAATCAGATTCTGAGAAATCATATTGACTTCCTGAGTCAATATTTTGTTCTGAGCCAATATGGCATTCAGAGTATCAATCTCAAGAACTCCTTTCTTTTGAGTCATCCCATTACTCACAGGATTTCTTTCAGAAGTGTACATGAACTGGTTATTTGCAACTACCTCAATGAGTTCCTGAGCTTCTGCAGGGGTTCTCTTCAGATGAAGAGATCCACCAGAAGAGTGGTCCAATGATATCTTGGACAATTCAGACAGACCATCATAGAATATATCCAAGATGCTCCATTCTAAGAGCATATCAGAAGGACACCTTCTGGTCAATTGCTTGTATCTTTCTCAAGCTTCATAGAGGGATTCACCTTCTTTCTGTTTGAAGGTTTGGACGTCCACTCTAAGCTTGTTCAGCTTTTGAGGTGGGAAGAATTTGGCCAAGAAAGCTGTGACCAACTTGTCCCAAGAGTTCATGCTTTCTCTAGGTTGTGAGTCCAACCATGTCCTAGCTCTGTCTCTTACAACAAATGGGAAAAGCATAAGTCTGTAGACCTCAGGATCAACCCCATTGGTCTTAATAGTATCACAGATCTGCAAGAATTCAGCTAAGAACTGATGAGGATCTTCCGATGGAAGTCCATGAAACTTGCAATTCTGCTGCATTAGAGAAACTAATTGAGGCTTAAGCTCAAAGTTGTTTGCTCTAATGGTAGGAATTGAGATGCTTCTTCCATAGAAGTTGGAAGTTGGTGTAGTATAGTCACCAAGCATCTTCCTCGCATCTCTAGCATTGTTGTTGGGTTCGGCTGCCATGTCTGCTTCTTTTTCGTGATTTTTTGTAAGGTCCTCTCCAGAGTGTTGTGCTTTACCTTCTCTTAGCTTCCTCTTCAGAGTCCTTTCAGATTCAGGATCAGCTTCAACAAGAATGTCCTTATCCTTGTTCCTGCTCATATGAAAAAGAAGAGAACAAAGGGAGTAGTGAAATCCTCTATGTCACAGTATAGAGACTCCTTTATGTGAGTATAAGAATAGAAGAAATAGAAGAATGAGAAGAGAGAGGAGATGAGTAATTCGAACAGATAGAAGAGAGATGGGTTCGAATTATGAGTAGAAGAGAAGTATTAGTGATTAAATAAAATAAATAGAAAGAGATGAGAGAGAGAGAGAGAGAGAGAGAGAGTATTCGAATTTTAAGAAGAGAGAAAAGAAAAATAATTTTTTTATTTAATTAATTAAGTTAGTTTCAAAAATTTGAAAAAGAAATAAAATTAGAATTTAAAATAATTAGTTAATTAAAGAGAATTTTGAAAAAGTGGTGAGTTGTTTTCAAAAATGAGAAGGGAAAAAGTAGTTAGGTGGTTTTGAAAAAGATAAGAAATAGTAAATTTTTAAAATTAAAACAAACAAGTCAAGTAGTTAGTTGAAAAAGATTTGAAAATAAATTTTGAAAAGATAAGAAGTTAGAAAAAGATTTTGAAATTAAAATTTTAAAAAGATATGATTGAAATTTATTTTGAAAAAGAATTGAAAAAGAAATTAAAAAGATTTGATTTTTAAAATTAAAGTTGATGACTTGACTAACAAGAAACTAAAAGATATGATTCTAGAATTTAAAGATTGAACCTTTCTTAACAAGAAAGTAACAAACTTGAAATTTTTGAATCAAACATTAATTGTTAGTAAAGTTTTCGAAAATATGAAATAAAAATAAGAAAAAGATTTTGAAAAATTAGTTTTAAAATTTTCGAAAACATTAGAAGAAAAATGAAAAAGATTTTGAAAAATTTTAAGAATGAAATTCGAAAATAAAAAAATGAAAAACAATTGATTTTGAAAAAGATTTGAAAAGATAAAGTTTTTAAATTGAAATTTTGATTTGACTAACAAGAAACAACTAAATTTTAAAATTTTTTGACCAAGTCAACTCAAAATTTCGAAAATTTTGAGAAGGATAAGGAAAAGATATTTTTTTTACTTTTGAATTTTTAATGAGGAGAGAGAAAAACAACAAAATGAAACAAAGCATAAAAATTTAAGATCAAAACAAATAATGTATGCAAGAACACTTTGAATGTCAAGATGAACACCAAGAACACTTTGAAGATCATGATGAACATCAAGAACATATTTTTGAAAATTTTTAAGAAAAGAAAGACATGCAAGACATCAAACTTAAGAACTTTTTAATGTTTAGACACTATGAATTCGAAAATGCATATGAAAAATAACACACAACACAAAACAAGAAAAGAATAAGATTAAACAAAGAAAATCATCAATAACAACTTGAAGATCAAAGAAGAACACAATGCATGAATTTTTGAAAATGTAAGAAAACTTAAAAACATGCAGTTGACACCAAATTTAAAATTTGACACTAGACCTAAACAAGAAACACAAATTTTTTTTTGGTTTTATGATTTTATTAATTTTTTTGTGTATTTTTTGAAAATTAATTTTGGAAAAAGAGAAATAAGAAATTCAAAAATTTTTAATAAGAATTCCAAGGTTCTTGTAATGTTAGTCTAAAGCTTCGGCAAAAGATTAGACATGGCCAAATGGCCAGCCAAGCTTTAGCATAGCATTACATACAACAATTCAATAAATAAGAATCCAAAAGCTCCTGCAATGATAAGTGAAAACCTCAGTCCAAAAGATTAGACATGGCTTAATAGCCAGCCAGACTTCAACATATCATCATGAAACTCTAAGGTGGAATTCATTCTTAAAAATTCTGAAGAATGAAATATATTTTTTTTCGAAAATAAAAATAAAAGAAAGCTTAAACATAAAATAAAATTACCCAATCTAAGCAACAAGATGAACCGTCAGTTGTCCAAACTCGAACAATCCCCGGCAACGGTGCCAAAAACTTGGTGCACGAAATTGTGATCACACTTTTCACAACTCCGGTACAACTAACCAGCAAGTGCACTGGGTCGTCCAAGTAATAAAACCTTACGCGAGTAAGGGTCGATCCCACGGAGATTGCCGGCTTGAAGCAAGCTATGGTCATCCTGTAAATCTTAGTCAGGCGGATTCAATTGGTTATGAGTTTTAATAATTGAAAGATAAATAAAATGTAAATTAAAATAAAGATACTTATGTAATTCATTGGTGGGAGTTTCAGATAAGCGTTTGGAGATGCTTTGTTGCTTCTGAACCTCTGCTTTCCTATTGTCTTCACCCAATCATGCGTGCTCCCTTCCATGGCAAGCTGTATGTTGGTGGATCACCGTTGTCAATGGCTACCATCCGTCCTCTCAGTGAAAATGGTCCAGGCTACGATTTCTGTACGGCTAATCAACTGTCGGATTTCTCATCTCGGATGAAATATACCAGGCACAGCTAATCATCTGTCGGTTCTCACTTGTGTCGGAATAGGATCTCTCTATCCTTTTGCACACTGTCACTGCACCCAACATTCGTGAGTTTGAAGCTCGTCACAGTCATCCCGTCCCAGATCCTACTCGGAATACCACATACAAGGTTTAGACTTTCCGGATCTCAGGAATGCTGCCAATTGGTTCTAGCCTCTACCACGAAGGTTCTAATCTCACGGATTCGAATGCTCTGTTGTCAGGAGAAACAAATCAAATTCGTGGATTAGAGACCCAAGAGACTATACTCCGGCTGTCGTACAATAACTATGTTGAACATCATGTAGACCGCTTGTGGTTGTCAGGCACGCGGATCTTAGCTAAGCGAGTAACGAAGATAGTGGGTGATTGTCAAGGGTCACCCCTTCATTTTGACTTAACTAAATTAAGTACGAGAGTATATCTTGGAGAAGAAGTAAGTGTGAATTGAAAGAAAAATAATAGTACTTGCATTAATTCATGAAGAACAGCAGAGCTCCACACCTTAATCTATGAGGTGTAGAAACTCCACTGTTGGAAAACACATAAGAGAAAAAGGTCTAGGAATAGCTAAATGGCCAGGCTCCCAAATGGCATAAAAGTCCAAAAGATTAAAAAAAAGATTAAATACAATAGTAAAGAGTGCTATTTATACTAAACTAGTTACTAGGGATTACAGAAAATAAGTAACTAAGTGTAGATAGTGCAGAAATCCACTTCCGGGGCCCACTTGGTGTGTGCTTGGGCTGAGCATTGAGCTTTACACGTGCATAGGCCTTTTCTAGAGTTAAACGCCAGCTTGGATGCCAGTTTGGGTGTTTAACTCCAGTTCTGGTGCCAGTTCCGGCGTTTTATGCCAGAAAATGGTCTCTGGCTGGCGTTTGAACGCCCGTTTGGGCCATCAAATCTCGAGAAAAGTATAAACTATTACATATTACTGGAAAGCCCAAGATGTTAGCTTTTCAGCCCAATTGAGAACACGCCATTTGGACTTTTGTAGCTCCAGAAAAATGCGTTTGAGTGCAATGAGGTCAGAATCCAACAGCATCTGCAGTCCTTTCTCAGCCTCTGAATCAGATTTTTGCTCAGGTCCCTCAATTTCAGACAGAAAATACCTGAAATTATAGAAAAACACAAAAACTCATGGTAAATTCCAGAAATGTGATTTTTGCATAAAAACTAATAAAAATATAATAAAAAGTAACTAAAACATACTAAAAACTACCTAAAAACAATGCCAAAAAGCGTATAAATTATCCGCTCATCAGTTTTCAAGGACCACGTTTTCTTTAGCTTGGTCCTCAAATTCCATGCCCATGTTCTCCACTCAGCTTGAAGGTCGAGTAGCAAGTCTTGATGTTCAACTAAAGGTAATAACTACCTTTCAACTTCACCGATTTTCTGTACCATCTTTCTTCGACTTCAACTTGCCTATTTCTGCTTCTATAATCGAAATAATTGGCAGTCGAAACACCCTTTTGTCGAGAAAAATTCATTTTTTGTACCAAAAAATTGTCCCTTTAAAACTTACTATTTTGTTAAAAAATACAAGTTTTAATATTCCTCATGTCGGGCACGTGCAACCTTTTCAAATTCTCAAAATTTGAAAGGATAGTTACACATTATTTAAAATGACACGTACTTTTCTGGGATTACGTGACGTTCCCTGGGCTTTATTGAGCCATTCCTTGAATAGAATATTTCCTCACTCCATAATAATTCTCAAATCAAATCATCCCCAATTTTCAAAAATTTTATCCTTTGAAAACCCTAATGTCTTTTTCTCTGACCAACGCATTTTCCATGGATTCTAATCCATTCCTCATTCGAGCTCTACGCCGGCTACCACTGCCGTTTCCTCTTCTTTGACAACCATGGCTGCTACTTCTCAATGTGATAACATTCAAGTTGGTCCTCCTCCTCCATTAGTGGACAAAGTAGCGCAATTCTACAATGAAGACGGAGCTTTGAAAGTTCCAAACCCAAATGCAGAGACCTCTTATCTATGGTGCCGCCAAGTATTCCCGCCTTTCTCAGTTAATGGAGTATTGCATTCTTTCTTAGGACCTTTGGCAACCTAAGAACAGATTGAGTCTATTTCTTCTTTCGTTCCATCACGCCCAGAGCATTTAACATTGATTTTCCATAGGAATGCCAATGTATCATACTTTGCTGGTCGAGTCTTAAGAACTGCTCCTCCTAGAGATTTGGTTCCCCTTTTTTGACCTAGATGTCTCAACTTGCACCTATATATAAACCTATTTGGGAAGCTCTGAATATTGTGCATGCCTTAGAATTAGCTACCTTCGACCTTTCTTACAATGCTCCTTTACTAAGGGCTAGTCTGTACTTTTGGTGCTGTGCCACTAACAACGTTCATTTTTCTTATGGAATGATGGGTCTGACTCTGATGGACATTTCGATGATCGGTTTACCAATTGATGGTAAATTTGTGTCATGGTCGACTGATTATCCTGAAGATGATTTTAACATTAACTTTGACTCAAACTCCATATCGAGCTTTATTCAAAACAACATGAGTTCCAATGGAGATCCTGTTTCTGACAGTGAACATATAGCTTTCCTCTTGCTTTGGCTTAAGTCTTTTGTCTTCTGCTCGAAATCAATCCAAAATCAAAATAATAACTACTTTCCCCCGCCATTATGCTTCATCACAAAAAGAGCATCGACCTTCCTACTTTGATTATGAGTTAGCTTTATAAACACTTTCTTTTATTGTTGGAGAAATTTGTCAAGGGGATCCTTCGATCAATCCTTTTGGTCCCCTCTAAGTTGTAAATTTATGGCTCAAAGCTGTTTTTGAACCTTGACTCAGCTTTTGATTCTACAATTCCCAACACTCTAATCGATGGTATCCATATTTCCTAACTTTCTTGGACGAAACCAAAGACCATGTCTCCCATTGGTGCCTTCCGACACTTTGTTTGGATTCTGTTTGATATTAAATAAGATTATAATATTTCTTATTTCCCAAACCCATTCTCATTTTGACCCAATTCTGTTTCACGCCTTAACTCTTTTACTAGGTTTCAGCCAGAGAATCAAGCAATAGTCGATAATATGTGGGTTAGGATCTTAACTCCTCAAGTCCTCCCTATCGGCTTACCTCATGAATCAACCTAGGCTCTTAAAAAGAAATTAGTCATTTATTCACCCTAGTATGTAGCTCGACAGTTTGGCTTAGCCCAAGCCTTATCTTTTCCCCTATTTCTCGACCCTAAGACTTAAATGATTCACTATGAGATGTCGGAGACAAAAGAATTCGACATGTTAGAGACGAACTGCCAAAGGATGTCAACTCAATACCAGTATCTAAATATCAATTGTTGTTTCTCGTCGACTCTTGGCTTTCATAAATGGGGGTCAAAGTATTTTTCTGCTCATTGTACATCTGTCGATCAAGCCCTCCCGAATCTGATTTTCCCAACTACGCCGATAGCATCAAAGAAAACCAAAGGTGAATATATAAAATAAATCTTCAATTTCTTTTCAAGTGCTCCGTACTTCTTTAGGCATCATTTTGATACTCGACTCGACTCGCCTTACCTTTCAATTTCTTTTGTTACTCGACAGACACCCATCCCTAAAGTTGGTGCTGACCCACAACCAGTTAAGGAAAAGTATGATACTAATGAGGACACAGCCCCTAAGACAAAGACCAAACAAAGAAAAGGTCGAAGTAAAGGAAGGCCAAGTGGTGCAACCCTTACCTCAAAAAAGCATGGTCCTATTGATATTCTAACGGAAGCTGGATCACCAAAGATTCAAAAAGTCCAACCTGCAACCTCCTCAAAGGTATATACCCAATACTGTCTGTCGCAACTTCTTTCTCCTTGTACTTGCAATTTTTATTTTTCTAATATATTGCAGTCGAAGCTATCCTAGAAAGGGAATTCCTCTCAAGTTGGTGATATTGATGATCCTTCTAATCGAGAAGTGGATCAGACAGTTCATGCTGAAATAGAATTCTTTCAACCAATTCAGAGTACTCAGACTGTTAGTCTTACTACCCCTGTTCCGACTCTGAAGCAGAATCCATCATCAACAACAATATTTCATATTTCAAAATCTTCTCCTCTGGTACTTCTTTTGTTTTAGATTTTCAATGCCAAGTTCCTTTCTACTGCCACATGACCTTTATCTTTGCCTTTTTTAGATTCATTAAATGCCTCTTCCCAATGGTGCTAAAACTCACCAAGAATCTGGGCCTACATATGAACTTGGGTCGACTGCTGCAACTTTCACCATTGTTCCTGGACCTTCGACATAGAAATTTGTCGACAAAGAGGCTATTCCCAGACTATCGACATAGAAATTTTTTCGATTAAGACGCGGAACCACCATTTAATGTTCCTTCTCCAGAAGCTGGAGATTGAGATTTCGATGACATTGACTTTGACTTGGAACATATCCTGTCTGAAGTTCCACAGGTTCATTCTTTTGAAGGAACTCTGGGGCTGTCTTTTTGTCTAGATTTGAGCACTATTATCCCTAAAGCTGAGAAGCCGACTCAGGCAGCGTCGACCAAAGAAGAAGTTATAGAAGAAGCTACTTCCCCTGTGCCCATGGGTTAAGATTCCCAAGTTGTCAATAGGATCAACATTGTCCTTGATTTCATTCTGTTGAGGATATCAATGACAATGATGTCCTAAAGGCTCAACTTACCAATGTGCTTGCTTTTCTTAATCAACATATTTTCTCTGACATACATTTAGCTCTTATCTCATTTATTAAGGACATCTCCTCCCATCTTTCCAATATTCACGATGCTGACCAAGAACTGAACAAGTCCCTTGAGGCTTTGGCCGACTGTGATACTCAACTAAAAAAACATAACACGGCTAAGTTTCAAGTCACTGAGGTTTTGTCGGAGGGTCGGACAAACGAACGCCAAATGGTATTGAAGATTACAGTCTTAGGGAAAGAATTGGCTGAACTGAAATCTGGGAGAAACATAATTGCATCAACCAATGTTGTTCTCTCTCTTCGAATACAAAAGATTGAAAAGGCTTATGCTTCTAAACTTTCAAGTCGAAGTGCTTTAGTCAAAGCAAACACTCAAGTCATCAATGTCCAAGAAACAGTGCAAGAGTCCTCCTCAAGTGGATCTGAAACTCATGCTTAAGAGCTTATTCTTGCTCTCTTTTGCACTTATTTTGTTTAGCATTCTCGATTGACTTCGTTTTAGTGACAATGATATTATTTGAGATACTTATCATTTACATGCATGATTCGACTGCTATTTGTATCTCTTATTTTATACGAATTGCCATCGGAAACTTTTTCTATTTAAAAGGGCTATTCCCATAAAGGAGACCATTTACCTTTGACTTGCTCAGTCGGAAGTACTAATTTCAATACTAAGTCACCAATTATAAATTTTTACCTTTTACTTTTCGATTGTATGACTTAGATATAATCTCTTTTTGCTTTATCATTCTGTCTAGCGCCATGAGTCGAACGTGGTCTAAATCATCTAATTCATCAATCATACTCGATAATATTGTCCGACTAGCGAATCATTCTACCTTGCCACTTTTATGTTTCGCAAATTTATTTCAAGTGGCAATACAACTTTATGGCCATACACTAACTCATAAGGTGTCAATTTAATTGATTCTCTTAGAAAACACTTGTAAGCCCATAATACCTGACTTAGTATACTGTGCCAGTTTTAAGGCTGCTTCTCTATATGCTTCTTTATCAAACTTATCAAAATTTTATTAATTGCTTCAACTTGGCTATTAACCTGTGCATAGTAGAGATTCAAATGTACTATTTTAATGTCTTGTGACTCAGTAAAATTTGTTAAACGAAAAGTTTGCTAATTATTGATTTAGTTATGCTACTGATTACTGATTACAGTGATATCAATTAGACTGAATTAATTTTCTTACTAAAAGAGGTTGTGTCATTTTCTTATTTCCACTCTTAAAAATCAACATTTCAAGCTACCTATGACTTTTATGTCTATTTTTATTCTTATTTTTGCATAAGAGATATCTAACAAATCAGATTGTTCATTTAAAAAGGAAAAGCACATTTGATTGTTAAGGTAATTCTTATGGATGAGAACTCATCGCGAAAGCTACAATTAATCTCTTGCAAAATGATCATAGAGGAATAACTTAGATTAAAGCAAATATTATCGTGTATATAAAAGTCTATGACTTCATTGTGGAAAATTATGCAAGGTAAATATGGCTTGTTATTTTGGCATGAATTTAGTTTTTCATTTTAGCTTTTTATGTGCGAAATCATATGTTGGTAGGATAGTGTCATTCACATACTTGCTTACCATCTGATCATATTAAGAGATTGGAGTTTGGAAATAGAGTTATTTTCATGTCAATAAAAATAATTTGGGAAGAAATTGGATTTTGGAAACAAATGGAATATATATTATGATTTTATGTTGGATGTCTCCAACATTTAAGGTAAAATCTGTTGTGTTGTTATCTGGTTGGATTTTTGAGAACCGTAAAGATGGACATATGTCTAATTTTAGGGAAGGTTCTGTCTAATTTTTTCAGGGAGTTTTGTTAGCAGGAATTAACAAATTATTTTATTAAAAATAAATAGTCTGAATACAATAAAATATCACAAAAGTAGAATACAATGAAATAAACAAATAAAAAATAAAACCCTAACCCCAACAGATCCCGGTAATTGTCGTCATCGTTGTTGGGGTCCCCCTGTATGTTGAGGCGGCAAAGTAGGTACTGCCGTCGATGCCCCACCAATAGCGTTGTCGCTAGAACCAGCAGTGCTGCCGCCTCCAGCACCATTTGTTGGTTGTACGCCTTCATTTGCTTTCGCAACCGATTTAACTGCTCCAGTTTCCCCGTCAGGTTCAAGCTGATTACAACAGCTCCTCCCACATGTGGAAGAAGGTCGTTGTATCTCTGCTCAAACTGCTCTACTTGCTGGTGAAGTTCTTGTGTCAGCTTTTGCACCTCCTTCCTCAAGTAGACAATTTTTTAGGAATCGGCAGGGCTGGTGGCAATGGTAGAGGAAGCTGCCAACGCAAAAGAACGGAGGCCATTAACGAAGAACGACCCCAATCCAGAGCGGCAGTTCTTGTGAAGTTTAGAAGCGGTCTCGCGCCAAATCCTATAAATATCTACCATTGAACACCAAAATTAATTATTAAATTAGTTACTAACATAAAATATATATTAAAATATAAAATATACATTAAAAATTAGTTAAATAATATACGCTCGGCATTTTTGTTTTAGAATTTTTAATCTCAAAATAAAACATTAAAAGGCATCATTACACAAAAGCATAAGCGGTGATAAATTCATGACTTGTTTGATGTGCTATGCGAAGGTATCTTGGCAGCCACGACAAGAAGAGAGGAGAAGAAGTAACAGTGGAGATCCCACGCCTTTTGAATAAAATTAACAACTTTTATTAATAAATTAAATACCGCAATTGACATTTGATGTACTTGAAATCTTGAATAGTTGAATAATGTGTATTTATTTTATATGCAAATTATTATTGAAGTTAAATATATATACAATAAAGAAGTCAGTACCAAGTGAAATGAACATAGTGTTAATTATTAGAGCAACGAATAAATAATTGAACCATGAATTTAATTATATTCAAATAAAGCCAGTGACCCAATCGATGAGCGCAACCAAAGGTTGTTATTAGCATTACTTGAACAGGCTCTTGGCTCGATCATTATTCCGTTGGTCTTGTGATTGATATTATATTACTATATATATTTTTTACATATATTTTATGGAGTCAATTTTTGAATTCCGTAGAAAAATTTTAGCCATTCATTTCAATGAAGTAACATGAATAAAAGAAAAATAAAAAATAAATAAAGAAATTAATTTTAAACTATAAATTAAATAATTTTTTTTATTATTATTTTTACTTTTCGTTGGCTTATCATTCCTCTCATAAATCAATATACCTGTATCTATATATATTCAAGTACATCTAATTGTAATCATGTTTTATATTTATACATAATACTTAACACTGAATACTTTTGATATTTAATTTTTTCAATTGTCAAAAAACTTTTTTAAAAAAGTTAGATAATGGAAATTTTATTGAAGATTTGGATAGTAATAATAAGTTTTATAAGTGTAGTTCCATTATTCTTAATAGCTCAAAACTTTCCAAAAGATTATCTTAAAGCTCACAACGATGAACGTGTAAAAGTTGGGGCTAAGCCATTGAAGTGGGACCCGCAGCTTGCATCGCTTGCTCGCAAGTTTGTGAAGAAACACATTTTTGACTGCAAGAAGGGGATTTTTGATACGACCTTTGCTGGTAATAAATATGGCCAAAGCAATGCATATCATCTAGGATCCAGATCAGGTGTTGATGCTGTGAACGCATGGCTGACGCTGAAAACAAACTATGACTATAAATTTAACACTTGCATTGATGGTACCCTTAATTGTATTTATTACGCTCAGATTATATGGGGTGCAACTACTTTATTAGGTTGTGCTAGAGTCAAGTGTCGCAATTATGGAGGCACCCTTATTACATGTTTTTATTACCCTCCATGGCATATTTCGGGTCAAAGCTCCTTCGTAATTCATTCATTACCAAATTAAACTCATTGCTTCCTTCACTAAGCATTACACTTTAAGATAAGTGCACATTTTACTACATTGTTACGTTGCCCTTGTAGTTCTTTTTTACGATTATTTTAGTTTTGTTGGTCGAATATTTCGACCAGTTAGATTGATAAAGAGGTTGAATCGAGAAGAAAGAAATCGACATCTAGGGTTTCAATTCACTCGAAATTGTCGAAGGCTAAAATCTACAGATCGATATATCAAGATCGAAGACAAGCTATGCGATTGTTTAGAGATGACATGTAATACCTGGTCTAACCGAAATTAATTGAATAATAAGTTAAGAATGAGCGAATATAGTTGGAAGATTTGGCAATTGAAATTTGATGATTTAAATATAATATTTGGATTCAGTGAATTTTTCCGAGTCGGAAGACAGTTTTCTGCGTAAAAGCGCGTAGTGGAATTTTGACCGGCAGTACCGGTTGAGACCTATCTGGTACTGCAGCTGAGAAAATTGATTATGAGTAAATAAGATTAAGAAATGAGGAATTATAGCTAGGGGAGGTAGAAATATTTGAAGTGCGATTTAAAGCGCTAATCTTAAAGATTTTGGTTCAAAATTGGGCCAACGGACAAAAATGTGAACCGGGCCTAAGTGAGCCCAAGACCTAACATATATAAACATTAGTTATGAGCATTTCAGCTCATTTTGCCCTAAAGAAGGGGTGTTGGGCGCTGAATTGAGAAGAGAGAAGAGAAGAGAGAAAACCTAACTCTCTTTGATCTTCAAACCACCATAACTTGAGCTACGGAGCTCCGATTGACGAGCCGTTTGTGGCCACGCGTCACTCTTCTCATCCTCTATAATTCTATCTAAATTTTATGGTGAGTATTCCATTTATCTCTGCCCAGTTTTCGAAATTCCCACTGTTACACGTTTTTGGGTAGTTAGTGTTGAAATCTTGTGATTTTGGGTGTTTAGGGATACTCCAACATGGATTCCAAGTGGGTTCTATCCCTACTTCATATGGGCTGAGATAAGAAGTGCTCAAACCCTTGTGATTTGTCATTTTTATGAGCCCTAGGTTGATGTATGTATGTGATATTGGTTATGTTAGTGTATCTGATGATCTTGGTGCACAATTGGGAGATTGGTGTTGCTTGAGGAGCTTTGGTGAGGCTTGGGGCTAAGGTTGGTGGAGACTTCTAAAGAAGAGGCTCAATTGATTTGGCTACAAGAGGTACGGTTTAAGTTTCATTTAAGTACCGTGTGGTGTGATGAGAATTCCTAGGCTAGATGCCCCTAGGATTAAGTGTGGATTGTGTAAATAGTTGGTGCTAATATGCATAGTTGGTATGTAATGTGAATTAATGATTGGGTTGAAAATTGTGTGGCCTTGTATGCTTGGTGTATTGAAAATTTGATGTATTGGGTAATGAGTATTGATTTGTGGTTTATGCATTTAAATTGTGAAATTGGGCCGGAGGCCGTAAATTTTGGGCCGGAGGCCAGAAAGAAGTAAGGAAGGTAAGTTGATGTGTGCATTGTATGATGACACAAGTGATTGGATGAATTTCAGATAATGAATATGTGAATGATTGGGTTGGTTATTGAATAATAAGGTTTGAGGAGTTGAAGTGTGGAATTCGGTAATTTTGGGTGAAATTATGTAGATGAGGTATGTTTGGTTTTGGATGAGAAATATTATGTGGTCATATATGTGATTATGATTATTGATGTCTTGATGGTATGATAATGCATAAGAGATATGTATGTTGTGATATATGCTTGAGGAATGATTAAGGTTGATTTGTGGGCGAAACCACGTGATAGTGAGTATGACATTGATTATGTATAATAATGGTTGATTGGAAATAGTATTGTTGGAAATTGGGATGAGGAAGGATGTATGACATGTTGATGTGTTTGTAATTTAGCCATTTGTTTGAAATGGGTAAAAATGGTTATCTGTTATCTATCTCTTAATCTCCTTTATGCCTTGTCCGTATATCGCTTTCGGCTTCATGTTTTATCTTTTTGTTGTCGAAACGTGAGTGATACGTCTTCGCAATTTTATTTCTACTCTTTTCAGGCTTCTCGATTAATACTCCTTTCGAAATTACCTATATTTATATATTAAAAATCCACCTGAGAGTCGTACCACCGTAATATCATTGACTTATGACTCGAGCATAAGGATTTGAATATTAGGGTGTTACATGACATTTAGCAGCACAAGATTGGTCAAACTGGTCTATAAATAGGCAAGGTGTAACACCCTACCACACAAAGTCTTATGCTTAAGTCATAAGACAAAGGTGGCGAGATATTACGACCTCTAAAAATAAAATTTAGTACGTATAGTATTGCAAAAATGTTTATAACTAGGAGCCTTTGAAGAAAAGTGGGTAAATCAAAACCGATAAGTCGAGAAGCACAACACTCCGATCGATAACGCAAACGAACATATAAGGAGTAAGCTAACACGAAGAGATATACAGAAGAGTGTCAACAATACATATATCAAGGCTCAGAACTCGGTTTGCGAAGATAACCGGTTAGAGCATAATAGTATACATACATAAATAAAGGAATTTCCCAAAAGACAGCCCAAAAGACAAGTATATAAACCAAAATAAAATTCTAGCAGACCAAGGATCTCCACCAAAAGGAAGTCTCCAGCATGCCTCCGCGAGGAGCATCACGTCCTGCATCTGAAAACCACAAAATCTGCATGGGTGAGAACCGGAGGTTCTCAGCATGGTAACAATGTCCAAATATCTAACATGTAATGTCCTGGGAAAGCCGAAGGAAATCCTAGAACTTCCAAATTATGATCAAAACGTATAGACATAACTAAACCATAACAAATGTAAGTAGGCGACTAACTTAAGGATCTTCGGTCTAACTATATATCCCCTTTCCAAATCCTGCAAACCCCTAACCGCCAACAGTAATGGAAAAGCAAACACAAGTATATCAAGCAAGGAATGCACAAGTAGGAAGCATATAAGGCAATTAGGCAATTAGCAAGTAATGATGCAATCAATTAGGCAATCCAAACAAACCACATATAATGTATATGATGCATGCCTGTCCTAGTGGCTGATGAGTCTCATCTGTCGGTTATCTAGCCAACTCGATGTGTCCGGTAGCTAACCCGGGCATAGCCTCTCTGTTGCGCTTTAATATCATTAGAGGGTATATGCGCCCTGTCGCCATTAGAGGGTATCTGTGCCCTGTCGCCATTTTACCATTAGAGGGTATACGCGCCCTATCGCCACTTTACCCTTAGAGGGTATATGCGCCCTGTCGCCATTAGAGGGTATCTGTGCCCTGTCACCCATTTACCATTAGAGGGTATCGGTGCCCTGTCACCCTTACAACCAGAGAGAAAGCAAACAAACATACTCACATCCAATCTTTTCATTCAATATTCATTTACTACATCCATCCATGAATTATACATGCATTTATCCTCAGCCATGACTCAACATTCATCTCAGCCATCCGGCTTAAGTTCATGATTCACAATCAGTCATTCGGCTCATAACATACACAGCCATTCGGCTCACGACATGTACAATACTTCACCATCTTCATCGACAACTCATACCATCATCATTCATTGTACTCATCATAACTCAGCACAACATCCCCTTTCTTCCTCCACAAGTTACCCTCTTCACTAGCCTGCTTTCATTCACTAGGCATTGTACATCAAATTAAGATTTAGGAGATGAAATTGGGGGTTTATAAGTGTGAAATAACGTCTCAGAAGGTTATGATCTTGTTGGGAATGTGAAAAATCTTGAAAACAAAGTTTTTAAAAAGAATTGGGTCGCATGCGTACGCATAGGGGGTGTGCGTGCGCACGACCAGAAATATTTTTAAACATGTGCGTACGCACAGGTCTGTGCGTTTGCACAGAAAGAAAACTCTTCAGGGTGGGGGCGTGCACACAACTTGTGCTAGTGCTGCCACTAGTGTGACATTCCCAACGTGTGCGTGCGCACAGCTCGCAATCCTTCGCTGGTTGCGCGTGCGCACAGGGCGTGCTAACGCTGCCACCAGCAGCCTTGACTCCACGTGTGCATACGCACAAGGCTGTGCATGCACACAGGACCAAATTCTCACCGAGTGTGCGTGCGCACAGGGCTGTGCGTGTGCACACAAACGAGAAATCACAAATTCTGCAGAAGTTGCAGAATTCAGATTTTTGGCCCGAACATCCAACGATCATATCTTCTTCTACAAAGTTCAGATTTCAACCAAATTTAAACCATTTTAAAGATTATGAAATTATATTTAAATTAATATAAAAATCATCAAATTCCAAAAATAATTGTTCAAGATATGATCCGTTGAAGTTCATCCAAATTTCCATTTTCATTTTCAAAACTTGTAAACTCCCCATTTTCAAAACATACATTTGCCAATCCATACAAACTCAACTATTCCAACATCAATCATTTCCAAACCCCTTTTTAATCATCGACCTACCAATTCCACCATATTTAGCCAAATCTCATATCATAATCAACATTCCATAACTCAATTCAATATTCATCCTTTCCTCTCTCAATTTCCAAAACAACAATCAATTTCATCAATCACCATATATTTTCACAGATCAATATCATACTCCAAAAACATGCTCATCAACAAGAGCTTCAACCTTTTCATCACATAAACACATCAATCCATATATCCATACAACATCACATACTTTACCAACCATTATCACCATTACTCATATTTTTCACTCAATTCAAATCATCCAAACAATTACATCAATATTTCATAATTCACTAAATTCATATACAACAACACAATTCATTTCAATTCATCCTCAACATTAATGATTCAACTCCTATCTTATGGTCTCTAGCCTATGTTTTCACACCACATTACATTTTGGATACAGGAAATCGAAACGATACCTTGGCTGATTCCCGTTCCACCCAGAACACTCTCAAATCAACTTCCAAGGTTTTCAAAGCTTCACCAATAGATTTCCAAGCTTGGGATTCCACACCAAAGCTTTCCAAAACCACCAATCAAGCTCCAAAATACATATATACAATGCCTAAGCCATAATATCACATAAAAACACAATAACTCAATCACTAAATCACAAAATCTCAAGTCTCTAGCTTAGAGTTGAGAATATCACCTTACCCAAAGACCAAGGGAGCTAGAGAAAGCCTTCCCTTCAAGTTAATTTGAGCCTACAACATCCAAACTCAAAAATCTCAACACTTTACCCACAAATTTTCGAAAATGAGGGCTGAGAATACGAAGAAGATTCTGTGACTTACCTCAAGATTTCTTGGATGGGTTTTGTAGATCTCGACGCTGCAGTCGCGTGGCCGCAAACGGTGCGTCAATCGGAGCTCCGAATCAAAAGATATGATCAATTGAAGTTGGAGCAAGGGTTTGTGTTTTCCTCCCCCTTTCCCCTCTCAATCTCAGCGTGAATGTGTTCTTGAGGGAGGGAGAGAGCTGAGCTTCATTTAATTAAATGAAGCTTGGCTGGGCCATGAGCCCAACTTGGGTCCGGTTGGCCCGGTTTGGCCCGTTCGGCCCAATCTTGAGCCGATTTCTTTAAAATTGGTGTCAAAATTCTTGTTTCAAATTTCTCTACCACATTAAACCATAAAAACTTCATTTCTCACTTTCTAGAATATATTTTTAATTTATGGGTTAATTAGCCTTAAATTAACCGGGTTTTACACAAGGCTTAGAAGGAGCAACGGTTGGAATTTAGTTTCAAAAAGCACTCTCGTACACTTCTATCCCAAGCGACTTAGCTTTCTTAGTCTGTCATGAGCTTTCTTTTTTGTAGGATTTCTTTCATTTTCTTTACATTTTTTTAAATTCCTTGTAACTATCCTTTCGCGTAATTTACTTTTCCTTTACTAATCTTTTCTCTTCTTTTAAATTTCTGCATTGTCTTTTGAAGTCAAGTCCTTCGACTGTGTTGGAGGCATTTTATGGCTTTCTTTTAAATTTAAAGTCATTTACTACACTTTCTGTATTTTCAAAAAAAGCAATTTAATCTTATTTTACGTTCCAAATATTTTCCTTCTTTATTCGTCCGAAAATGAGATCTTTGATGCACTGCACGTTTGAAAACTGGTACTCGTAAAGAGGAGTAGGTTTCACTCCCAGAATTTAGATATTGAACCAACCAAGATTTGCTAAAATTATGCATAACAAGTTTAAACTGTGATTGTGCTTTCCAAAGGCTTTTTCGACTGGGGTAAGGGTAGTGGGTTGGTGAGCGGAGCCGTTCGGGGGAGATTGGTCGAAGGTCGACTGGAGTAGATCAGTTGGTAGTCAGTCGAGGTTGGTCGGTGGTTGCTTAGTTAGGATCATAATTATCAGAACTGAACTGGTGATCGAATCGGTCAAACTACTGATTCACTAGTTTACTAGTTCAACTAGTAAGTCACAAATTGAATCGTTTAAATTATAATTAATAATATAAATTTTAAAAATATAATTTTAAAGATTAACTAATGTATGATAAAAAGATAAAACAGATACAAAAACTTACAGCAAAACGTAACAATAATAAGTAAATCTAGTCCAAAGCGTGATCTCAAAGTCGGTATTTATATCTTTGTCAAACAAATTTGAAACTTGACTAATACTTCTTATGTAAGAATCAAATCAACCAATACTAAACATAAAATCTATTCTTACAGAAATAAATTCAACTCATTGATAATTTTCATCAACAAAAAATTTAGCTAGGTGATTATTTCAGTAAGATAGCAACAATTTCAAAATTCAGTGATGACAATCAGTAACAAATTCAACTCAGTAATGATTTTTATCAACCCAAAAGTTATCTCATATTTTCAGCATCAAATTCAGTTTACAGCAACAAATTTAGCAAATCCTACTTCATTCATGATTTACAACAACATTTGGATCAGTAAAAAAGTAAATCAATTGATTAGAAATTCAACATCATCTCAAAATACAAGGAAAATAAAAATTTGAAAAAAAAAACAGAATAGGAAAATCGACGATACAGGGAGTTACCAACAGACCACGATCCACGGCGATAGCGAGGACCAGAAACTAGAAGACGGCGAGCGACGACGACCCGACGAGTTGCTTTTGTTGTCGGCGATGACGATCCCAAAGAAGGCTGCGAGACATTGAGATGCCGACGACGAGATGAGACAAACAACGAGACGCCGATAAGTGTGATTGAGACGAGACTCTAGATCTAGTGGGCTAGTTGCAATGAGAGAGAATTTTCGGTATAAATGACTATGAGAGATTAGGGTTATGGGGAACATCAACAAGATTGAAAAAATATCTTTTAGTGTAGATGAATAATCAGATGAGTTTTGTTTTATTTTTAAATTATTTAAAATTTAAAAATATAAGATTAAAGTTAGTTGAATTTTAAAATTTGATTAATTTAAAGGAATAATTTTTGTCCAACATAAAAAAATGATATTTAAGTCTTTTTGTAAAATTAAATAAAAAAATATTTTTTGTTTTTGCTAAATTATATGTATATTTTAGTAAAGATATTAATATGGTATTTCGCCTTAAGTATTCATATTACGCGGCCATCAATTAAAGTATTCATCGTCATCGTCATAATCATCTTAATGTATGTCTATTTGATTCCAATTATTTACAGTTTTGTAATATGATGTTTTAATTTTATGGAGTGAAAACTTTTTGGTAGAAATAATATTTTTTAATTTTAAATTGATTATTGTGTTAATTAAGAACTTGATCGACATGTTATAATTAACTATGTGACGCAAATATAAAATCGATTAATAAATTAATTATTTGTATAAAATACATATACTACCACAAACGGAAGATAGTGGTGGATAATCAGTGGCTGTTTTACTGACCGCCATTATCTGCTAATTTTTTGGCGGTGTTAGCAGTGAATCCTAAAAGAGCAGCTATTTGATTCAGTTTGTTACTACTTTGATGCTACCAACCTATCAGAGGCACTCTTTTTCCTCTTTCCTCTCTTTGAAAAAATATTCCCAAACCCTGCTAACCCTAACCTTCTTCCTCGAGGTACCATTGGTGATATTTCTATTTGTTCAAAAGAAGATGATGACATTGGGCTCTCTTTTTTGTCTTGTATGCCATATTTGTTTGCCATCTCCTCCTACATTTTGCGTGCCTGCGTGGTTTGAATCTTCTCTAGCTATATAGATTCATGCCTCCGTCGCCTGCAACCTTCATCGACGCACCATCCATCGCAGGTTTAGATCTGTCCTTGGAACACTGCAGATTCAGACTCCTCGCCTTTGTTCTAGCTTCTACTCGTTGTTGGTGCCTCCTTCCTTCTGATTTGCTCATTACTTCTGGTGTTTTCTTTTTGGTTTGATTTTTCTCTTTTTTTATACCCAATAATCTTCACTACATAGCTCCCCTTTCAAGAGGTGTCATTGAAATTGAGTGTAGTGAAGGATGCAATTGAGTGTAGTATAGGATGCAATCCCCTGCAAGAGGTGTCATTTTTTGAAGTTATAATATTTGTTCTTGGATTTTAATGTTGCACATATTACTGCTATTGGTGCCACTACAAGTGCATTTTATGGATTCAATAATGGTATGCTTTTTTCCCATCCTTTGGGGATTTATTTTTCTTATTACATCTATATTGTGCATATATGTTTGTCTCACTAGACATGTTAGCTTTTTTTTTATTTTTTAACATAAAATCCATAAAAGAGGAATTGCATATATGAGCTTGGTTGTGATGGAATAACATGCATACGTAGTGCTTAGTCTTTGTAGGATGAAAATATTATGGAGGCAGAAAGTCCTTGATTTGAGATATTTCTTAGTATAAGTTTTAAAGTCAATTTAGCTCCTAACATTTATTGAATTAGTTAACTAGTATGATTATTTAGCATTTTTGTGAGCATAGAATTATTTTGTGATGGAAGGACATGAAATATCAAGAGCCTAATTTTTTTCTTGATGTTATTCTTTAGTTAGTTTCATGGATAATTTTTCTATTATTAAAAGGTTAAGACAAATGTAAAACTTTGGTTTTAAGCGTTAAGACACAACATTATTCTTGATAGTGACATTTATGTATTGTGCTATATTCTTGTCTAAGCTCTATAGTTTGATCACTTATGGCATGGATTATTCAATGGCATTTGGAATCCTGCTCGTCTTTTATATTTGGTATTTAAGTAGGTGTTCTTTACCATTCCAGATCAATTATTGATATATGTTGTATCTTTAAGCATGATGTGCCTGGTTAATTTAATTGCTCACTTTTTTCCTTCCCTAAAAAAAGGTTTCTCACATCAAAGTATGCATTTAGGTTACAAAAGATCTTATAAGAACCAACATGGAGAACTCTTGGGAAGAATTAGTTCACAGTAAGTTTATTTCCATGTTAACCAACATGTTTTACTAATGTGTGGTTTTTTAAAGTCAAAATACAACTATATTAGATGGGTTATTTTGTATGTTCTTGAGAGGCTTCTTATGAGACGCAAATTTTTGTTAGATGAACATGAAATGCAATAGTCAAACATCAAAGGCCGTGGGAATAAAGATTGTCATCTTGAGAAGGCTAATGCAATGATAGACACAATGAGCAGTGCCTTGAAGTTGGTGTTTCATCAGATAAATGAAATAGACTAAATGAACATTCTAAAAGTAATTGTTTCCTCATTCAATGCTTTGAACTTATTGTTCTTAATCTCTTAGCAATATATACTAGAATCATGGAAATTGTGGTAACCATTGTAAGAAGGGACAATTATATATATATGTTCTTTAACTTCTTCAGGAAAAGAATTCCATACTTTAAATTAGATGTTGTTGGAAAGGTGCCTTTGTATGTTATGTAATAAAATTTGTTTATTTGTCCGATGAAGAAGCATTTTATAAGAAATTAAATGACTCCCCACACTGATTAAGTTTATTTTTTGATTGATAATGTATTTTGAATGTTGTCTATCTAGATGACCCCTTGGAATTTTTGTTGATGTTTATGCCTTCCGTTTGAGTATTTGTTGGCAAAATTAACATAGCATGTTCATAGAATCCTTTTTTCACGCAAAGTCAATTGTGCCAGGATGTGAACCACTCCTCTAAAAATCCTCCCCGCCATGGTGCTCCCCTCTATCAATTCTAGTAGTCTTCTCCTTCTCATTGCTGTGTCCATCACTGAGCCACTCCTCCTCCCTCTAACAGTGGTCAGAAACTTAGATTTGCTAAGCCCTCTTTCAATTTGGTTGAGTTTTTTTTTTGTTTTACTTTTCAATTTGGCTCAGATCGATCTTGTTCTTCTTGATTTGGGTATATACAGTCAAGAATCAGATTCATAGTTTGTTATCTTCCTCGCGCAAACAAAAAATGGCAAAGGCACGAAACACACCTCCGCATGCAAATCCTTGCTGTCGTTCCTTTCTGATCGTCAGTACCAGCTGCATCGTGCTTCGATCAGCTTTTTCGTTTAGATTACTGGTATGTACAAAACCCCTCTTTCAATTTTGTTATGTTTTCCTTTTGGATTCAGAATTTAAATTGGTCCACATTAATCCTTTTCTTCTTGATTTGGTATCAATTTATTATTTTTGTGTGTGTTAGTGACAGGGACGTCGCATACCAATAGTTATTAATATATATATATATATATATATATATATATATATATATATATATATATATATATATAATGAAACTGTGAGTGAGATCAGAATTCAGATCCTTTTCTTTTCTTGATTAAACTACTCAGGCCAATGTTCTTTATGCCTCTATCTTCTACATTGAAGTTTGTGTGTAAATCCCGTAAAATTAACGATTAATTAGCCAATAAATTAAATTTTATTAAAATAAATTAGAAATATGAATTTTATAGTAAAATAATATAGAACTAATTAAAACAAGAATTTTGACACTAATTTCATAGAATTTAGCCCAAGATTGGACCGAACCAGTCGAACCGGGCCCGTATTGGGCCCAAGCCCAATTCTACCCCACTTAATTAGGTAAGCACATCCCATTCTCCGTCCCCATACATGCAAGGAACTCTGAAACACTGAAACATTTCAGCAAGGGGAGGAAGAACATTTCCATTTCAAAACCCCACTCAATCTTTGATTCCACACAACTTCTCGCTCCGAGCTCCGATTGCCGCACCGTTTGCGGCCATGCGTCTGCAGTGACGAGCTCTACAAAGGCCAGTATATCACAAGGTAAGGAAACTACATTCTCAGTTTTAATTCTCTCTTCTCAAATTCGAAAATTTTATAGTTTTTGGGGTGTTGAGATTTTGGTTAATTTGATGTTTTAGGATCAAATTGACTTGAGGGATTAGTGGGCTTTTGCTAAATTGAGGCACATATAAAGTAATAATTATTAACCCTAGTCAATTCCTTGATTACATGTGTTAGGTATTGAATTTTGTATATGGATATGTGATGTTATGTATTAGGTGATATATGTTTAAGAATTGAAGCATATTGTGAAAGTTGGAGGCTTGAAAATTGGTATTGGTTGCTGGATTTTTTGTGTAAGGGCTTGCAATCTTGCCTAGTGGGTTGTCTTGGGTGATACAAGAAAATCGGCCAAGGTATGGTTTAGGTTTCTCATATTTAATATATAATATTCTGTGAAAACTTAGGTTAGATGACAATATGATAGGTTGGAACGTATGCGTATATTTAATGATTAGTACCGTTGATGTTGTTGGCTATTTTTTATGATGGAATGTTTACTGATGGGTTGATGATAATTGAGATAATGATATGAATGCATGTGTATGTGTATATTGAATTGGTGAATGATAATCTTGGTGTTGTATTCGGGAAATTGTTGAAAATAATTGTTAAGATTGAGGAATGGTAGGGTGTGAAGGTTGTTGTGATGATGGAAAGGATATATATATATATATATATATTATTTATTGTGTAGATGAGTTTGGTGTATAGCATGTTGAGTTTGAGTTGGGTTTTAAAGAAAATTGAGGTTTTGTGTAAGGTTGGTTTTTGGCCAAACTTCGGCAAGGCATAACTTGGCTTCCGGATCCCCAAATGAATTCAAAAATGTTTTATATAAAAAATGGGTCTGTGAAATTATGTCGTTCGAGGAACGGATGAAAAATATTTTAAAACAAAAAAGTTATGTGCGTCGGAAGTTCAGAAGGTGAAGCTGAAATCTGCAGACTTAGCCATTTCTGGCCAAACTGCATTGTATGCGTACGCATAGCCTTCATTCGCGAAGGGTTGATTCTGCCTTACGTACATGCGTACACGGACAAGACTATGCGTACGCAAAATAGGCCAAATGAACTCCCATGTGTACGTGTGACCCCTGTTTCAGCAAACTTAATTTTATGATTTAACAGCCTAGTTTCGAACCTCTAAACCTCTATTTTTATTCTTTCAGCCCCTAAACCTTAGTTGGATACTTAATGATGAGATGTAATTAGGAAAAGGTAGTAACTTGGGAGTGAAGCAAAATTTGGAATAGTGAACTAATGATTGTAAAGCAGGGGATTTTAAGCTTGAGAAGTATTAACTAAACTTATATAAGTATAAAAAAGATAATAATGAATTTCAATTGAGTGAAAGATGGGTTGAAAATGATGATGACCTTAAAGTGTGACAGTGATTAAAGCGATAGTGATGAGTTGTGATTGTTAGGATGCACGAGTAATTCCTATCCGAGCTACATTTGTAAGTATAGACGAGTAATTCCTATCCGATGTGTAACGTCGAGGGTAGACGAGCAATTCCTATCCAAGAATAGATGAGTAATTCCTATTCGAGTCCTAGCCTGTGCATAGACGAGTAATCCCTATTCAGGTTAAGGATGTGGCACCTGTTTGGGTGGACGAGTAATGCCTACCCCAGTTTCAGTGAAACACCGGCATGGGTGGACGAGTAATACCTTTCCCGTGTTGTGGAGTTCTGTCCACGGTTAGCTACCAAGACCCAGGCTGGCTAAGTAACTGACAGTTGATATCAACAGCCATAGGACATGCATGCAGCATGTGCATATTGTTTGAATTACTTGCTTGTGCATTAATTGGGAATGTCTAAGTGATTATAATATGCTATATGTTCTATTTGCTGTATCTATATTCTATTTATGCCTGCTTTGTCTGCTTGGTTTGTTTCTGTGGTTCTACCGGAGTTTGGAGGATTGGAGGAAGGCGGAGACTTGAGGGTTTTGAGTAGAGTTTCATTTAAAGTTTAGAAAGCCTTATAGAGCCACCCTGTTTATGGTTTTAGTTTTAACTCTTGAAGTTTTATAATCTGAATATCGGAGCTCTAAGATTACCTCTGGCATTCTCACAACCTTATATATTATATGCGTGACACTTTTACCATGCTGAGAACCCCCAGTTCTCATCCCATACTATGTTGTTGTTTTCAGATGCAGGTCGAGGGGCATCTCGGTAGGCGTCTGGAGTTCTACCGCGAAGTGGTTTCATTTTGGAGCTTATTTATGATATTTTGATATGTATATGTATTAGACTCTGCTCTTGTGTATATTACTACTTTTTGTACCTCTTAGAGGTTTATGGAGAAACAGGATTATATGTATGTATTTTTGGGCTTCGGGCTATGTATATATGCACGTAATTATCGTCCGGCCAGCCTTAGCTTTGCAGACTGAGTTAGGAGCTTGTTATTTTGTATTCTTGTTCCTCTATTTCTACTTTCTATTTAGCTATGCTTACGAACCTTAGATTTCTTAGCATGCAAGTAATCTAATTTTCCTGAGCATTGCGCTTTTTATTTTTGGGATTTTGCTTTATCCGTTTTTCCAAGGCTCCTCGTACTGTATCCTTTTCAATATAATTCTTTATATATTTTATTTTAGAGGTCGTAATATTATACCACCTCTGTTTTATGACTTAATCGTAAAGTTCTGTGTGGTAAGGTGGTACACTGTGCTTCTTCACATATCTATTATCTATCTAACTATTTGTATGCTAATGTCATAGTGATTAAAAAAAATGATATTGATTCACAAATTCCTTAGACTAAGAGAAACACAAGTTTTCACATATATGCAAACATCTTATTTATTTAAGAACACAGCATCAGTTTCTGCAGAATTCTTATATTGTATATTACCTGAATCACATGACTTTAAGAACACAACATCAATTTTGTTTTAGTGATAGGTTTATGTGAGTAATTAAAGTTAAAACTTGTTGATTAATTAGGGTAACGGTACAAGGTAAGTCATGTGAGTGTAAAGATTATGCATATGTAAATTGTTAGTTAAAATTAAAAAAAAAAAGAATTAGTTTATTCATTGGTGAGATATGATGACAATGGCAGGTAATATAACTAATTTTCAAAGACAGTAATTATATGCTTTCATCTCATAACTAGATAACCACTGGAAACCTCTACTTTCTCTATCTCTCTCTTATTTTGATTTGCTTCCCTTCACAATTCACAATTCACAATCACATTCACATTCATACACTCCTTTCTTCACCCTAAATATCAATTCATTCATTTTTTTCATGAATGAACTAATTAATTAGTTTTTCCTTTTCACCTTCAAAATCTCTTTGCTGTGGTGGTGGTTGACGCTCCTTCAAGAACCGAATGATTTGCTGATTCATCTCTTGCCTTGCTTGTAAGCTCTTGCATCAATGCCACTTTAAAGTTTGATTCTTTCCTTTAATGGAATGGGACCTTATTCCTTACACTTTATTTTAGCTCAAATTTAGGATAGATATATATTTATTTGTCCAAAAAAACTGCTATTTCAGCATCAAATATATATATATATATATATATATATATATATATATATATATATATATATATATATATATATATATCAATAGTGATATTATATTACACTATATTTTATGTGGTGTAGTTGCCAACAGGTAATGGAAATACAATTTAATGCTATAGCTATATAGTGATACTTCCTATATTCTTGCCAACATTGCTGCTAGACTATGGATGCTTTGTCGACCTTATGAATGAAGTATTTTCTGAGACTGATTTTAACTGTGCCTTTTGTATCTTTCTGCTGATATTTTCCATCCTTTAAGCTGTAGATATTCTAAATCATTTACATCTAGGCTGTAAACAAGCACTGTCTGATATTTGTTAGCAGTGCTGGTAATAGTCGGCCAATATTGAGCACAGTCAGTGCTCCTGGTAGTACGTATTCAAGTATCATCAGTGTCGGTGCTTATGTTTCTCCTGCTATGAATAGTGCTCATTCTGTTGTTGAATCTCCATCTGAGGGAATTAAATACACTTAGTATATTTAATTTGAAAATTTTCTAATTGAATGACTTCCTATTTTTTTTCTAATTAAACTAGTTTTTTTGGCTTTGTATCGTTGGATGATTGATGGAAATAATTTGCAGGTCTAGTCGAGGACCAACAACTGATGGAGACCTTGGTGTCGGTATAAGTGTCGCTTTGATACAACTTTAGAATTTTCTTAGCATAGTAGTTTTGTAATGTTAAATATTTTTTGAGTAAATAATTTATAAATAAATATTTTTTTAGTTAACATTTTGGAATTATGTACGAGTTTAATATTGTTTATTTAGTATTTTTTTATGTTAATATCTCAAGTTTAATAAATATGATGTAAAGAAAATAGATTATAGTAAAAAATGGTATAATCTATCGTTGTTGGTAAGCTTTTTTTTTAGTTCGTGTATAAATTTGCGGCGAGTCAAAACTGTCGCAATTTTTTTAAAAAACCCACACAAATTTGCAGTGGTTTCAAAACTGCCGGAGATTTTTTTAAATCCACTAACCAAAATAGTAGCGGTTCTATAACCGTTGCAAAATTTTCAACCTAATTTGCTGCAGTTGTGCCAGCGGTTCATCAGAACCGCTGCAAAATCAAATCTCCACCCCTAAACCGCAACATTTGTGGAACAATTGGCAGTGACGGATCCAGAAAATTTTGATAGTGGGGGCAATATATATATATATATATATATATATATATATATATATATATATATATATAATAATAATAATAATAATAATAATAATAATTTTACACTAAAAATATTATGTGTACATAAAAATTAGTTATCAAATTATTTATTAATCATTATGTATTCGTATATAAATATATGTATTGTTTAATTTATTTTTAATGTGTATTACATAGATAGTTATTTTCGATGTAAATATAACATGATTAGTTTTTATAATATCTCATTTTATAAATTAAAACACTATAATAATCATTTATAAATAGGGTAAAGTATATTTTTTGTCCTTAAAGTTTGACAAAAGTTTCAAAAATGTTCCTAAGTTTTATTTTGTTTCAATTTTGTCCCAAAAATTTTCGATTTGCATCAAATATACCCCCGACGACTAATTATTCAAAAAATTTAAGATCGATTCAACAACAATTTCATAAGAACAACCCCTCAACACAAGCAAATCAAGCATAATTTTCATGCATTATTGTTATATTGGTCTTAAATTTTTTTAAAATTTAGCCTCCGAAGGTATATTTGATGCAAATCGAAAACTTTTGGGACAAAATTGAAACAAAATAAAACTTAGGGTATTTTTAAAATTTTTTCCAAATTTTGGGGATAAAAATTATACTTTACCCTTATAAATATCTGTCTTTTTATATAGGATAATGCTATATATTCATATTTTTTTATTAACCAAATCCAATCAAATTTATCTAAAACAAAAAAAAAATCAGTTATGACTAATATTATTTTAAATTTTATTATTTAACTTGGTTAGACTTAATTCATAAAAAGATTTGGATGTGTAATATTTCTTTTACATATATATATAAGTAAATACTTATTTAGAAATTTACTTCTTATACAATTAGAAGTCAATTCTTATTGAGATTTATACTTGAAAAAATTCTTTCAATTAATGTAGTTGTTACAGAAAAAAATTTAAAACTAATATAAAAAAATAACACTCTTTCAAGTTGATTTCTAAGAAAAAACACAAATTTTATTTATATTGAGAATTGGTCATTCTAATTACATCTAATATAAAATTTTTAAATTGACTATAAAGTACCAAAAATTGAATAAAAAATTATTGTGGGGTCAAATTTAATAATTAAGTGGAGGTAAATAAATATTATTATCATATACTACTAAAAAAAATTTCAAATCGTAGTGGGAGCGATTGCCCCCACACTCATGTACATATATCCGTCCCTGACGATTGGTATATCATTTTGCGGTGGTTCAAATAAAAAAAAAACGCCGCAAATTCCAGATTCTCTTGTAGTGAAATTAAAATATAAAATATGTATTAAAATTAGTTAAATAATATATATTATACATAAATACATAATTGCTGATTTTATATATACACTTGTATTTTTGTTTTACAATAAAAATTAGATTATATTTGATTCCAAAAAAATCCAATTATTTTGCATGTTCAAATATAGTGTTAGTTATTAGATCAAGGAATAAATAATTGAACCATGAATTTAATTATATTTAAATAAAGCTAGTGACCCAATCGAAGAGCGCAACCAAAAGTTGTCATTAGCTTTACTTGAACAGGCTCTTGGCTCGATCATTATTCTGTTGGTCTTGTGATTGAGATTATATTATTATGTATATTTTTTAGATATATTGTATGGGGTCAATTTTTGAATTCCGTAGAAAAATTTTAGCCATTCATTTTAATGAAGTAACATGAACGAAAGAAGAATAAAAAATAAATAAAGAAATTAATTTTAAACTATAAATTAAATAAAAAAATTTCTTATCATTATTACTTTTACTTATCGTTGGCTTTTCAATCCTCTCATAAATTAATATACCTGTATGTATATATATTCAAGTACATCTAATTGCAATCATGTTTTATATTTATACATAACACTGAATAATTTTGATATTTAATTTTTCCAATTGTCAAAGAATTTTTTTAAAGAAGTTGGATAATGGAAATGTTATTGAAGATTTGGGTAGTGATAATAAGTTTTATAAGTATAGTTCCATTATTCTTAATAGCTCAAAATTCTCCAAAAGATTATCTTAAAGCTCACAATGATGAACGTGTAAAAGTTGGGGCTAAGCCACTGAAGTGGGACCGGCAGCTTGCATCACTTGCTCGTAAGTTTGTGAAGAAACACATTTTTGACTGCAAGAAGGGGATTAATGATGCGAGCATTGCTACTAGTACTAAATTTGGCCAAAACGGTCTATATGATGAAGAATCCAAATCAGGTGTTGATGCTGTGAACTTATGGCTGGAACAAAAAACAAACTATGACTATAAATCGAACACTTGCATTGATGGTACCCTTAATTGTGTTTATTACGCTCAGATTATATGGGATGCAACTAATTCTTTAGGTTGTGCTAGAGTCAAGTGTCGCAATTATAGAGGCACCTTTATTACTTGTTTTTATTACCCTTCATATAATGTTCTGGATCAAAGCCCCTTTGTATTTCATTCATTACCAAATTAAACTCATTGCTTCTTTCACTACACTTTAATATAAGGGCACATTTTACTATGATTATTGGCCTTGTAGTTTTTTTTTTTATGGAAAGACTACTTGAATGAATTGTTCTTTGTTTCGGTTGAAGGCAATTAAGATCGATCATTCAATTGGGGTAAGCCTAGTGGGTTGGTGAGTGGAGCCGTTTGGGGGAAATTGGTTGAAAGTCGATTAGAGTAGATTAGTTGGTAGTCAATTGGGGTTGGTCGCTGGTTGCTCAATTAAGACTATTGTTGTCAGAATTAAATCGGTAATCGAACTGATTAAACTATTAGTTTACTAATTTACTGATTTAACAGATGAATTACAAATTGAACCGTTTAACTTATAATTAATAAATATAAATTTTAAAAATATAATTTAATTTATATATGTTATATGTATATTTTTTTAAAAAAAGGCAAATGTGATGAAGGCAACTTGGCCTAGTAGCAGCCAAACTGCACATGCAAGAGGAGCCAAGATTCAATCTAAGGAAGAGCTTTTTGTTAATTATTGACTTGCAATATTAATTGGTTTATATCAATTTAACCAGTTCGTATCGATTCTGTCCGATTTTGATCGGTTCTGTTCGGTTTTTTTTCTTAAACAATCAAAATATTATATCAGACTAATTTAGAATTTGGTTCATTAATTTTTTGGGTATAACCGATCGGTCCAATCCGATTTAACAACTAACCAACAAAAAGATTAACTAGTGCATGCACATGAAAAGATATAACATAACAGAAACGTACAGCAAAACATAACACAATAAGTAAATCTAGTCCAAGGAGTGATCTCAAAGTCAGTATCTATATTTTCATTAGACAAATTTAAAGCTTGACCAATACTGCTTATGTAAGAATCAAATCAATCAATTCTAAGAAACAAATCTATTATTACAGCAACAAATTCAACTAATTGATAATTTTCATCAACAAAAAATTTAGCTCCAAAGATGATTTATGTAACACCTTGCCACATAGAGCTTTACGCTTAAGCCGTAAAATAGAGGTGGTGTGGTATTACGATCTCTAAAATAATATATATATATATATATATATATATATATATATATATATATATATATACGTGTAATAATTGAACAAATATAATATTTGAGGAGCCTTGAAGGTTGGTTAAAGCAAAATCGTGAAATTAAAAGCGCAACGCTCAGAAATAACGTTTACTTACGTATGAAGGAAGCATAGGTATACATATATACAATAAGAGTGGAGAGTCAATGATACAAAATATTCAAGTTTTGAGCTCAACCCGCGAAGCTAAAATTGGTTGGAGAATATTTACGTATATACATATAATCCCAAGTCATAAAGTACTCAAAATAACCCTAGTTCTCCATCAAAAGCCTCTATGAGGTACAAGAACTAAGCAAAATAAGGAGAAGTCTACACAATATATATATACACACACAAACATCAAAATAAACCCAAACAACGACATCCCAACTCCGCTGTGCCAGGAACTCCAGACGCCTAGTGAGGTGCCTCTCAACCTACATCTGAAAAATACAAATATCCATATGGAATGAAACCGATGATTCTCAGCATGGTAAAGGTGCCACATACATAAGATATAAGGTCCCAGAAAAGCTAGAGGTGATCCTAGAACTCCGACACTCATATTATAAAACTTAAAGATTTAAAATGAAAACTATAAGCAAAGTGGTTCTCTAAGGTTATTAAACTTAACCAAACTCTAACTAAAAATCCCTCAAAAATATTTCTCCTTCCTCCAAATTCCTTCAAAACTCCAATAGAATCACATAGACAAACAAAACAAGCAAAGACAAACACAAATAAATTACAGTTATTGCGGGTAACAAGTATGACAAATAGCATATTGATTCACAAATACAAACCCAATTAATGCACAAGCAAACAAAACAAGCATATGCATATGATTTATGCCTGTCCTATGGCTGATGAGTCTCATCTATCGGTTATAAAGACAAGTCGACATGTCTGGCTGCTAAACCCTGGACAGTCCCACATGCGCGCATCCCCAAGAGTCTATGCATAGCTTTTCCTCATTCATAAATAAATTAAGCTCATTGGGGAAATTTCCAGGGAGTTAAAGAGTTCGGCCACATCTTGTGACGTAGGGTCAACAGAGTATTGAGTCTCGACTTAGAGCATGTGGTGGCAAGCCACTGCATCTTACCCAGGAAAACTCGTATCTCAGATAAAATAAGTGCATAAGCCACATGATCATTCATATTCATCATGGCTAGCCAAATCATCATTCATATTCATTCATTTTCATTCATTCAATTTCATTAAGGCCATATACCTCATACATACCCCATTTTTGCACTTCTCATTCATAACTCACCATGTCTCAAACTTTCTTCACCTCCAAGTTACCCCCTTTTCATAGCTTAATCTCTTCATCATACTTAAAACTAATATTTAGGGTCTAAAAGAGTAAAAATAGAGGTTTAGAGGTTCAAAATCATGTTTAAAATACAAGAACTCAATTTGCTGAAAAATAAGTTCCCACGTACAGACGCTCGCTCCCGCGTACGCAGAGCATCAAATCCGAATGAAATGCGCGCGACGCATGCAAGTGTCCGCGTACGCGACCCCTTAAATCAACCTCCCCGTGTACGCACACACCCTCTCGCATACGCGGGGCATCAGACCCAAATGGAATGCCCGCGCCACGTGTGGTGCTCGCGTACGCGAGTTCTGCAGAATGGCTAAAAATTTTAAGTGCTGTAGAATTTCACTTTTACACACCAAACTTTCGACGCGCATAAAGTTTTCATAAAAAATTGTTTTTCATCCATTTTTTGAACAACATAAATTTCACGAAGCCAATTTTCATATAAAACAAGTTTGGAAAAATTTGGGGGTTCGGAAGCCGAGTTATGGCTTGCCGAAGTTTGGCAAAAAATTCAGTTTTTCACAAAAATTCTCCAACTTCTATTTTACCAAAATCATAACTCATTACCAATACTCCAAACCTTCAAACAACACCAAAACATACCAATCACATCTTATCGTTTCACATTCATATCATAACACTCCCATAAACAACTTCACCAATTCCAACCCTACCATTCACATTCAATGACACATCTATACTCAATCATCAATATATCATTGTTATCCAAAATAATTATTATTTCATCAACCATTCACCACATCCAGTTAACAACCAACATACCTAATACCCATATCAAACAACACATAATTCAATAACCAAAACTACCAAATGTGCACCAACATATGATTCATCTTATCCTATGGTTGTCTAGCATAAGTTTTCACAAGATATTATATATTACATATGAAAACCCAAAACCATACCTTGACCGATTTCTTCTTACCCAAAAGACACCTTAAATACGGAAGACCGCAATATTCCACCATTAAAATTCAGCAACCAAGGCTCAATCCAAGCTTTTAATCACCTCAATTATGTTCCACAATCACATATTCACTACCTAATATACATTATCACATACATTACACAAACTTAATACTTAACCATAATTAATCAAGGAATTCACTAGGGTTTGAGAATCCTTACCTTACCGACTAAGAATTGGGTCAAAACCTAACAAGCCCACTAAGTTAGCTTGATCCTAAACATCAAAACAAACAAAATCTCAACACCCAAATCATAGGATTTTTGAAATTAAGGGAGGAGAAAATCGAAACTGAAAAGTGACTTCCTTACCTAATTGAATATTGGACTTTGTAGAGTTCAATGCTGCAGTTGCTTGGCCGCAAATAGTATGGCGATCAGAGTTCGAAGTTGGAAGATATGGGGACTTAAATTCAATTCAAGGGTTTGTGTTTTTCTCCTTTGTTCTTCCCCTTCTCATTGTATTCAATGTGATTCTGTGTCTGAAGTGAAAAATGAGCTAAAGTTCAAGTGTATGGTGGGTTATGTTGGACCTTTGGGTCCGGTTCATCTAGTTCGGTTTGTTCGGTCTAATTTTAGGCCAAATTCTTTAAAATTGGCATCAAAATTCATGTTTTAATTAATTCTTTCTCATTGAACTGTAAAATTCCTTTTTTCTATTTTCTTAGATTAATAATTAATTTATTGAATAATTATTCATTAATTACGTGGGGTTTACATTTTACAACAACAAAAAATTTAGCTAGGTAATTATTTCAGTAAGACAACAACAATTTCAAGGTTCAATGATGATAATGAGCAACAAATTCAACTCAGTGGTGATTTTCATCAACCTAAAAGTTAGCTCATATTTTTAGCACCAAATTTAACTTATAGCAACAAATTCAGCAAACTCTTACTTCATGCATGATTTGCAGCAGTATTTAGATCAGTAACAAGGTAAATTAATTGATTAGCAATTCAACATCATCTCAAAATATAAGGGGAATGAAATTCTGAAAAAGATAAAATAGGAGAAGCAACGATGCAGAGACTCACCAATGGACCACAGTCCATGGCAACTCAGCGACAACGAGGACCAAAACTAGAAGACAACGAGTGACGACAACCCAACGAGTTGTTTCTATCATTGGCAATGAAGAGCCCAGGAAAAGTTGTGAGACGTTGAGACACCGGCAAGTGTGACTGAGACGAGACTCTTGTGGGCTAGTGGCAATGAGAGAGAAGAGAGAGTTTTAGTCAGAGAATTGAGAGTGAGCGAGACATTCTTTGAGAGAGGTGAGAAAACCTAGTGAAAATGAAGAACACCTTTTTGAAAAAATCTCCTTCAATATAGATAAGAATCAGATGTGTTTTTGTTTTTTTTTTAATTATTTAAAATTTAAAAATATAAAATTAAAGTTAGTTGAATTTTAAAATTTAATTAATTTAAAAGAGTAATTTTTGTCCAACATAAAAAAAGGATATTTATATCCTTTTTGTGAAATTAAATAAAAAGATATTTTTTGTTTTTTTTAAATTATATAGATATTTTAGTACAAATAATGGTATGATATATAATTTTTTTTTAAAAAAATGCTGATGTGAATAATATAATTCACGTATCATTTTATTATTTATTCATGTTTTTATTATATTGATACATATAAATTTATCATCGCATAAAAATAAATTCCTAAAAATTATTATCACATAAATTTTCTATTCCTTAATGATCATTTGCTTCAAATGAATATCGAGGATTTGATTTAATTGAGTTATATATATATGCATTATTATCGATTGACTTCCTGTTTGTGGCAAACAAGGAATCAACGTAAATAGTGAATTTTCTAATAAGTATGTGTGCTGAGACGAGAGTCAAGTGAGACTGAGATAGACTCTAGCGGGCTAGTGGCACTACAAGAAAAATGTTGAGTACCGCTGGATTTAGCGTCGCAGAATAGTGGCGAATTTACCGACGTCAAATTCGTAAGGTTAAGTAATTACTGGTAGATTTATGTTTTTGTTGGTAAATTCACTGGTAATAATTCGAGGAAAACAAAAAAAATTTGGCATGTTCTTTAGGGTCGGATTTACCATCAGAAAATCCAACAGTAAACCCACTTAGTGAAATGCTGCATTTTGGTGACCCGCAATGGTTTACCGTCGGAGTTAGGAATGGAAACGGGTCCCAGAGAGGCGGGGACATGCCCCCTGCCTCCCGCCCCTGTCTCCAATATCTGTCCCCATCCCCGCGATGGTAACGGGGACTCTATATCTGCCGGGGACTTGGGTGTCCGCGGATTTTTGTAAAAAAAAATTGAAAAAAATAAAAA
Organism: Arachis hypogaea; assembly: GCF_003086295.3. Taxonomy (NCBI): domain Eukaryota; kingdom Viridiplantae; phylum Streptophyta; class Magnoliopsida; order Fabales; family Fabaceae; genus Arachis; species Arachis hypogaea. The sequence goes on from NC_092037.1 coordinate 10,453,765, forward strand.
AAGTCGAGAAAATAAAAAAAACAAAGATAATCCTCAATTGCCATTATAAATATAATTTCTATTGTCTTTAAAGACTTAAATAGCAATAACCAACAAATATAAACCTCCAAATATTCCATAAACAACTAAAAATCTCCATAAACAACCAAAGAAAGTTCATTACATTGTAAAAACATAATTCTAAATCTTCCTTTCATTCCGTAATGATAGTGATTTTAGATTCCAATTTACTTGAATCCTACATAAAAAAGAAAACAATTTAAAGTTAAAATTGTATAATAACTCGATAAATGCTTCAAAATCAAAATAAAAAATCCATAATCAGATTCAGCACAATTAATCAGCATAATCATAAACACAAATGCTTCAAAATCAAAATAAAATAAAGAAAATAAAATCAAAATAAACTAGGAAAATTTCGTAATCAGAATCAGCATAATCATAAACACATGCTTCAAAATCAAAATAAAAATTTCATAATCAGAATCAGCATAATCATAAACACAAATACTTCAAAAAAATAATAAAAAAAGTTCATAAACAGAATCTGCATAATCATAAATACAATGCTTCAAAATCAGAATAAAACTTTCATAATCAGAATCAGCATAATCATAAACACAAATACTTCAAAATCAAAATAATCAAGCAAAATTTCATAAATAGAATCTGCATAATCATAAACACAATGTTTCAAAATCAGAATAAAAATTTCAAAATTAGAATCATCATAATCATAAACACAAATGCTTCAAAATCAAAATAAACAAAAAAATTTCATAATCAGAATCAGCCAAAAGTTTCAAAATCAAAATAAACAATGAAAATTAGAATTCTGTGACTTATCCGAGGAGAGAAGGCAACGGCCGGCGAAGAGGCAATGACCGGCAAAGGCGCGACGACCGGTGAAGAGGTGACGAACTCGCGACAATGGGAAGACGTGACAACGTCAAAGATGACGGACTACCAGTTGGCTGTTGCGGTGTGCGTGATGGCGATGGGTGACCTGACTGTGTGAGAGACTGAGAGGTGGCGGTGAGGGATTGAGGGGTGGGAGGTAGTGGTAAAGGACTGAGGGGATAGGAGGTGGCGGTTGGCAGTGGTGATGGTGAGACCGTGCCGTTCAGCTGCCGTTCACATGTCTCAGAGGACAGGGGCCAAGGGGAGGTTTGAGGTTGAGGGACTTCAGATTTGGGTTTGTGAATTGTGAGTTGTTAATGCGGCTAGGGTTTTCAGTTTTCCACTTAAGATATATACATATATATTAAGGGTATTATAGTCTTTTTATATATATGGGGATTAAACGGTTCTCCACAGGGTGGGGACCTCTATCCCCGCCCCTGCCCCGTTTATTAAACGGGGCCCCGTCCCCCGTCTCCACGGGTAGAAAATCCTCCCTGTATCCGCCCCCAACAGTTAAATTCCCGCGGATACCCGCCGCGTTGGGGATTTTTGCTATCCCTTGTCGGAGTTTTTCGACAGTAAAATCGACGGTAACCATGCTATAAATTTGAAGCGCGAACCCTTTTCCCCATATTCAAATTTCTCTCTCTCTCTCTCTCTCTCTCTCTCTCTCTCTCTCTCTCTCTCTCTCTCTCTCTCTCTCTCTCTCTCTCTCTCTCTCTCTCTCTCTCTCTCTCTCTCTCTCTCTCTCTCTCTCTCTCTCTTGCCTCCCACTCTTTTTCTATCCCTATACTCTTTCTTTCTTTCTTTTCCCCTATTTCTCCTCATTCCCTATTGCCGCCGGCCACCCTAAGTCGATGCATCTACCTTCTCTTTCTTCCCTTCTCTTTCTAACCCGCTCTAGCTCGGCCCCTATTTCTCAATCTTGTTCATAGAACAGAGCAATAATACAGCCCCTATTCCTCGTTTTGGCTAGCTTCCAACTCCTGCGACCATTTGTTTGCCGCTTTTCATATCGTATCATCATAGTTCCGCTGCAACTCCTTTCCTCTTCTTTGTTCTGTTCTGTTTTGGCAACCCAGGTTAGTACTCTGATTTCTAGTTAGTTAGTTAGTTAGTTAGAATTAATTTTCTGTTAGTGGATTTTAGGTAGTTAGGATAGGTTAAATTAGGTTACTAGGTTCTAAATTGCTGAAAAGTGTTTGGATTATTCAACTGAATTGCTAAATATTTTTGCTGGAGTTGTTTGAAATTATCTGAATTATGTTGATTTATTGTGTTACGGCTGGTTTGGCTGAGATTCGATTGCCAGATTATTTGGATTATACTTGGTTGTTGCTAGTTTTGAATTATTTGTTGCTGGTGTTGATTGTTAATTTGAAATTGGGGCTGTCAATTGCTATTTGGTCTTGATTTTGCATGTTTGATGTTTGTGCATGCCAAGTGTTTGTCAATATTATTTAGAGCTTTTAATGCAATTTTTAGTCTAATTCTTGAAAATCAATGCTCGTTTGCATGTTTTGATTGTTATTATGCATTGATAATGGAATTTGATTTATTTTTAATTGACCAAAACTTTTGCATTTTCAAATGATTGAGGCATTTATTTAATAGTACAAGATTAATTAAGTTGGTCCTTTTTAACCCAATTATATCAACTTTATATGTTTATTGGTTTTGGGGTTATATTAGCAATGAATTTCAAATGTTAAAATTAATCTTGTGGTATGTATGATTTTGGTCCATAAAGTAGGGGCTGAAAATTTATTTCGTCCCCGACCTTTTTTTCACTACAAAATGGTCCGGAAAGTTTAACTAAGTTTTAAATCGTTCTTTTTACCAAATTTTTTTATTTTTATTCCAAAAATATCCTTAACTAAAATAATAAAAAAAGAAAAAAAAGAAAGAAAAGAAGCACGAGTTAACGGAAAGGGAGGTATCAGCTGGAGAGGGGTTGGGTTTTGGTTCAGGGAGAAGAGAGGTAAGGGAAGGGAAGGGGAAGGGGAAGAGCCACCGCCGCTACTCCTCGCCGCCGCCTCTCCTCGCCACTGCCGCTCCTGCTCTTCGTCGTTCAGTCCTCGCCGCTGGATCTCACCGTGAGGGTGGACATCGCTGCTCCTCGCCCTCGCTGTCGCCTTCATCTCGCCACACCTCCTCCTCGCCATCACACCTCGTCTCGCCGCACCTCTTCTTCGCTGTTGTACCTCGTCTCGTCATTTGTTTTGCATATGAGTTTTGTTAATGAAAGAGGAAAAAGTTTAGTTTTGAATTTTGTTGATGATTCTGAGTTTTGATTGTTCTAGTTTTCTGAGTTCTGGTTTTTTGAGTCCTGAGTCGGGGTGGTGGTGGTGAGTTTTGAGTTTTGTTGTTCTTTTTATTATTCTATTATTATTGTTGTTATTTTTCTTCTTCTTATATTTCTTCTTATGATTCCATTATTGTTCTTCTGATGATGATGATGATGATGACCATGATTATAATGGCGGTGGTGGTGGATTTTGGTTCAGCTTAGGTTTCTGTTCTGCTTCTGGTTGATTTTGGTTGATTTTGGAAAAGTTCTGATGATGATGACCATGATGATAATAGGGGTGGTGGTGGTGGGTTCTGGTTGACGTTGGTTGATTTTAGGTAAGAAGGGGAAGGGTATTTTTGTTTGAAGGACGATTTTAAAACTTAGTTAAACATTTGGGACCATTTTGTAGCGCAAAAAGGCTGGAAATGAAATAAATTTTCAGCCCCTACTTTAGGGACCAAAATCGTACTTAAGCCTTATAAGAGTTACATTGGTGTTTGAACTTATTGTTGATTATTTAGTTTTGAACTTAGGGTACTGAACTTGTTTTGAATTAGGATTTTCTAAATTCTGAACTTAGGATACTGAACTTGTGTAGTTTGAATTTTTATTAGAACATTGGCGGATTTGTGTTTCTTATTTAGTTCTAAACTTAGGGTACTGAACTTCTTCCGATTCTAATTAAAACATATTTTTATTATTGTTGATTTGTTCTGAGCTAGTTATTATAATTTATAAGGTTGATTTGTTGTTCTAAATTTCTAATTATTATCGATTTGTGTTTATTATTATTGATTTGTGTTGATTATTATTGATTTAGTTCTCTTTGTTTAATTGGTATGCTCTTTGCAGACATGACGACAGATAGAGGTGTTGTGGATCAGCCTAGTGGTCGTGGTCATGGTAGAAGGAATGTTTCTACCGGTACCCCTGGGAATTCTTAATCCTCTTTCTCAACTCTGACTACCCTAGTGACGTCACAGGTTGCGGGTGCATCAGATCAGCTGTTCATCATGGTCCCTAACTCCAACTACATCCCTATGTCTCTAGCAACGATGCCGCCTCCATCTGCTCAGCAGCCCAATGTCTTCGAGACTCCACCTCCGGTGGCGGATATCACAGCCCCGAAATTCTCTCACAGAAGTGACCCAACTGATGCCCTTCTACCATCTCCCATTGTACGGTTAACGATTTGGGCTGATTGATGTGAAAATTATAACCCACAAACTAACCTGCAAGTACACCGGGTCGTACTAAGTAATTTCTCAGGTGAGTGAGGGTCGATCCCACGAGGATTAATGGTCAAGCAATAATAATCAATTGATTATTCAAGTCAGACAATCAAAATTTAGGGTTTTAATAGCAAATAACATAAAAACAAAGAATAAAATAAAACAAACTAAAATTGGTTAAGAAAATAATATGATAAAGATAGTTAAGGTATCAGAGATATTTAAATTTCTGGATTAATATTCAATGTTAACTACCTTGATCATGCAAAAATTATGTTCATGACAAATTATATGTGACTAAATCCTAATTCCTTAGACCTTTTTAGTCTCCTCTAACCTTCATTAACCACCAATTCCTTGGTCACTTGATTCCGGTTATAGGGTTAAGTTCAAAACTAGTTTTTGAGCCACACAAACCCTAGATATCCCAAAATAAGATGATTATATGTCACGTATCGCGTTAAATCCAGATAAATAGAGTTGTGAGGAATTTATTTCAAGATGTAATTCTAATAAAATAACTTTTCCAATATTTAAATAGAATTCAAGTTGAATTAGAGTTATTTCCCAATAATCACTAATTCTTAGGATGAAGAACGAAACCAATTCTTAAACAATAATCAAAACATTAATCAAGATTTGAAGAACAAATAATTATTAATCCATCAAAGTAAATAGAGCTTCTAACCTTAACAATGTAGGCATAGTTCCTCATGGAAAAAATAAACCCTAGTAGAGAAAAGTATGAAAGTGTGGAATGAAAATTAGGAGATTGGCTAGGTCAAGATCTCTTCTCCTTTTATATTTAATCCTAATTAATGTAAAATATATTTTCTAAAACTAAAGAATATATTTTCTGTTTATAAATAAAATAAAAATTTTAATCAAAATAAAACCAAATCTTCGAAAGCATCATTATCAGCGTGGAGACCATTGCATTCTTCAAGGTTGGCGCCTAACTTGGAAAATTCCAAGTTAGGTACTACTATGGCAGCATGGTAAAGAAGGGTTCTCCAAGTTAGGTGCCACTATGGCAGCATGCATGGGAGACTTTGAGATGATCATGGCGCCTAACTTAGAGAATCCCAAGTTAGGCGCCACCAAGGCCGTACAGTTTAGAAGAAAAGTGTATACTGTTATATATCGTTGAAAAGTTCTAGAAGTTGGCTTTCTAATGCCATTAAAACCAAGTCAAGTGGAACTCTGTACCTCAAGTTATGCTTGTTGGAGTGTGAAGAGGTCAGGGTTGACAGCATCTATGAATTCTCTTTGCACTTGTCTTCAATTCTCGATTCCTCCTTGTGCTTTTACTCCTCTTTTCCTAAATTTCCCTGCAAGAATAGTGAAATAAAAAGGATGAAAGAAATATCCAATTTAAATACCAAAACTCTCTGTAATTAAGTATTATGCGTTTATTTCGTATACGAAAAAGTATAGAAAAGCACAACATGATCCGCACGCATCACAACACCAAACTTAAACTTTGCTTGTCCTCAAGCAAACAACGAATCATACAATATAAATTGACAATCCAAGGTGAGAAGCATAGAAATTCTAATGTTTATGGTTGGCTAGTTAACTAGGCATGCAACACTCACAAAAGAATTTCAAATGATTGATGATTTTATCTTGATCACTTAGCTTTATGAAATTTTTTCTTATATTCCTTCCTTGAAACAAACTTTTCATTTGTTTCTTTTCTTAGCTTCTTGGATGCTTTGTACCATTTGTTTTTATAGCTTCGACTATAAATGCTTTGTTTTCAAGTATTACCACCTGATCTATAAGCACCACAAGCATATAACTAGGGAACTCTTTAAGCTTTGCTTTTGTTTCTTTTCTTTACTATCTAATCATTGATGCTCAGAGCCTTGAGCTTAGAGAAGGTGCTTTGCACTTGAGCCTAGCCTTGACTCTAAGTGTTTTGTTTTCAAGCTTTTTGCTTTATACATAAACACCACAAGTACTTGACTAATGAGTTATCATTGGTACTCAGAGCCTTCAACTTTCTCATTTTCCCTTTCTCTTCCTTTTTTTTCTTTACTTGATCATTAATTGACAAACTTCTTCAAGGTTTTCAAAATTTCAAAGATTTTATAAAGTGTTCTAGATAGAATTTCAATCAAACAAAATTTAAATGTGTTTGAGCAAAAATAGTCACGCTAGCCTTCCAATACTCATATGCTCATACTAGCTTCTTCTTTAATTATCCTGTTTATTGATAATCATGATGCTTAATTGTCTTGACTCACAAATTTCAACATGATAATCATGATGTAAAAGTAATATGTTACAATTTAAAACTAGACTATGCTTATCTAAAAAGAAGGACACACATGCATATAATCAAAAAAGAAGGAAACAACCTTAGTTCTCTCTGCCTTTCTCTTCATCATCTTCTTCTTTATCCCCTTTTAAGCTATGTAGAGAATAGCTTCCAATACCAAACTTAGAATGGTTGCTTGTCCTCAAGCAACAAAGAAAGAGAAATAATGGTGATGAAAATAAGAGTAAATAGGACTAGCAAGTGAAAGGAAATCAAGCAATAGAGAGGTCTTATTCAAAATAAATTAATCAAATTAAAACAAAACTCAAGGAAAACTAAAATGGTATAAAATAGCTAGATTGCTAATGTGTTTCATGGTGATTGTGGCAACACCAAACTTGGTGTGAGGATACCAAACTAAGTGTGATACAATCTATGTGAAACTAGGCCAAGTACCCAGTGGGATGCAAATTTGGTGTAGCACACCAAACTTAATCCATGAACGCATACACAATCTTAAGCATAAAAAAAAAGATAATGAAAAGAAAATACCAAATATTGGATTGCCTCCCAACAAGTGCTTCTTTAACGTCACTAGCTTGACGGTTGGTTCTTGAATTTCTTCCTCTTCTTCCAGTTGGTTAAGAGAAATGACTTCGGTAGACATGAGGAGGAAAATGATACCCACCAAAAAGCAACTCCCATACAACTCTCTAATTCACTAGGACCAAGGAAAGCATATTCAAGTGTTGGGGGAGAAGGCTTCAATTCAAATATCGGTGGTGCATTTAGATTTTTCTTCTTAGGAGCTTGCATGCATAGAATTGAAGGGACTTATGTAGCTTCCTTATGAATTATTGGAATGTGCAAGTATGGAGTGTGCATAGCTTCCTCTTTTGTTTGTGCTTCTTCCTTCTTTGTTTGTGCATCTTCCTCTTCTTCCATGTGTGAGGGTGAAGAGTTCTCTAATTCACTGGAGTATGAACTCTTCTGATTGGTTTCCACACTTTCTTCCATAGGATCTTGCATTATATCTCTTGGGAAGGAATTTGCTTGTATCTTGTCCAGTGATTGATAATCAACTCCGCATGTTTCGCTATATTTTGACACTCATCCTCATATCATGTATGCATTATTTCATGAGAAGCTCAAGAGCTGATGGTTCTTGATATGAATAAAGAGATGACGGCTCTTGATATAAGAAAAAAGAAGATGATTCTTCGTATGAATAAAGAGATGGTGGCTCTTGATATGAATAAAAAGAGGAGGATGGTTCTTGGTATGAACATGGAGATGGTGGTTCTTGATAGATGGAACATGGAGCACTGCAATTTCTTTGGTTTCTACTTTTTCAACCAAAATTCGGGTAATTCCTCCATCCATAATAATATAAATCACTCCTTGGGTGTGAGTTATAACCCATATGATCTCTCTCCATTATTTTCCTTAGCACAAAATACCAAACAGAATTAAACGCACCATGTGGTAAACAGAAAAGCTAAGAAAAAAGAACAAAAAGAGATATTAAATTTTTTAAAAAACAATTTTGTTTTTTTTAATATAAAAATATTTCAAAAAATAAAAAAATATATAATGTAAAAATAAAATAAGAAAATTAAACAAAGAAAAAGTCTAATCCAGGTAATCAATCAACTGGAGTTGTTAATTATAATTAATCCCCGGCAAGAGCGCCAAAAACTTGGTGCGAAAATTATAACCCACAAACTAACCGGCAAGTGCACCGGGTCATACCAAGTAATACCTCAAGTGAGTGAGGGTCGATCCCACGAGGATTAATGGATCAAGCAACAATAGTCAATTGATTATTCTAGTCAGACAATCAAAATTTAGGGTTTTAATAGCAAATAACATAAAAACAAAGAATTAAATAAAAACAAACTAAAATTGGTTAAGAAAATAATATGATAAAGATAATTAAGGTGTGAGAGATATTTAAATTTTCGAATTAATATTCAATGTTGACTACCTTGATCATGAAAAAATTATGTTCATGGCAAATTATATGTGACTAAATCCTAATTCCTTAGACCTTTTCAGTCTCCTCTAACCTTCATCAACCACCAATTCCTTGGTCACTTGATTCCAGTTAGAGGGTTAAATTCAAAACTAGTTTATGAGCCACACAAACCCTAGATACCCAAAAATAAGACGATTATATGTCACATATCGCATTAAATCTAGATAAATAGAGAGTTGTGAGGAATTTATTTCAAGATGTAATTCTAATGATATAACTTTTCCAAGATTCAAATAGAATTCAAGTTGAATTAGAGTTATTTTCCAATAATCACTAATTCTTAGGATGAAGAACGAAACCAATTCTTAAAAAATAATCAAAACATTAATCAAGAGTAAAAGAACAAATAATTATTAATCCATCAAAGTAAATAGAGCTCCTAACCTTAACAATGGAGGCTTAGTTCCTCATGGAGAAAATCAACCCTAGTAGAGAAAAGTATGAAGGTGTGGAATGAAAATTAGGAGATCGGCTAGGTCAAGATCTCTTCTCCTTTTATATCTAATCCTAATTAATGTAAAATATATTTTCTAAAACTAAATAATATATTTTCCTATTTATAAATAAAATAAAATTTTTAATCAAAATAAAACCAAATCTTCGAATGCATCATTATCAGTGTGGGGACCATTGCATTCTTTAAGGTTGGCGCCTAACTCAAAAAATTCCAAATTAGATGTCACTATGGCTTCATGGTAAAGAAGGCTTGCAATTAGCAGCATGCATGGGAGACTTTGAGATGATCTTGGTGCATAACTTGGAGAATCCCAAGTTAGGCGCCACCAAGGCCATACAATTTAGGAAAAAAGTGTAGACTATTATATATCGTTAGAAAGCTTTGAAAGTTGGCTTTCCAATGTCATTAGAACCATGTTAATTGGATCTCTGTACCTCAAGTTATGCTCGTTGGAGTGTGAAGAGGTCAAGGTTGACAGCATCTATGAATTCTCTTTGCACTTGTCTTCAATTCTTGATTCCTTCTTGTGCTTTTGCTTCTCTTTTCCTAAATTTCCCTGCAAGAATCATGAAATAAAAAGAATAAAAGCAATATCTAATTTAAATACCAAAACTCTCCATAATTAAGCATTATGCGTTTATTTCGTATATGAAAAAGTATAGAAAAGCACAACATGATGCGCACGCATCACTGATGGCGGAACGACTTAAGTACTACTTCAAGTCTTCTATATGCTGAAAGTGTCTGATTATTGATTTTAATTTTAGTGGATTTAGGGTTGTAGATTTGAACTACTGAAGTTTTTGATATATCGTGATTAGTGATTCTTGATACTTGATTCTAGTTTTAATATATTTAGGGTTATAGGTTTGAATTGCTGAAAATGTTTGATACATCCTATTTATTTATTCTTGATTAGAAATTCTAGTTTAGTGAATTTATAGATTTTGCTTCTTGATTATTGACAGTTGTTCATTGATTGTTGACAATTGGTGCTGTTTAAGTTAATAGTTGATGGATAGAGTTTGTGGTGCATTTCAGTTATAAATGAAAATCTACCAAAATTTTTAAAAAAATTCTCTATATATTATGGTTATTTGCTTCTGAAGCTTTAATTTATATTGCTATATTGGTTTATTTTTGAATTATTGATAGGTTTGTGTCAAACAACAACGCATGTACTCATGTGATGACCAACATCATCAAGCTGATGTACGACCATCCACGACTGAGCTACAAGAAGATTTCATCTGAGACTAGAGAGCGATGGTTTCAGAAGTGGGCGGTAAGAACTTAATATAGTCAAACCTTCTTAACTAGTTTATATCATCTATGTTGTTTAATATAGTATATTATGATTAACTAATTTTAAAGTTTCTTTGTGCAGCTAAACTTTATATGGGACAAGGAGCACGATCTCATAATCAAGAAGATATAAGACCATCGTATGGGTAGGCAACTACAACAGATGCTGGAGGATGTATGTGAGAGGCGCAACTGTAAGACCCAGAACTTTTGAAAAGTTATTATGAACTAATCTTAAATTATATATATTATTTACAGTTTTAAGTTCATAAATTATTTTATTGAAGATAATTAAAGGTAGTTTTGATTAATTGGATTTGAAATAAATTAAGTTTTTTATCCAAACTCTATAATTTTGAATTATCTTCTTATTTACAATTTAAAGTCTTGGAAATTCAAAAAATAATAATAATGATGTTTGGCTATTTAAATTACAACTTTATCTAATTTTACAATTATCAAATTATTTTTTATATTTAAATTATAAAATTAGTAGTTGTAAAATAATAAGATTTTTATATGATAATATTTTTATAAATAAATACTTTAGGTCTTGTTAATGAAAAAAATTAATTATATTGTATTATATTTTTAATTAGAGTATTTGGGTGAAAACTAACTAACAATTTAATACAACCAATAATATTTTAAAAAGATTTTAAGGATTCAATTAGTTTTCAAATTAAATAAAAAAACCCAATTTTATACACAAACCCTAATTTTATTAACACACACATTTATCCCTTTTTCTAAGTGAAACCCTAGCTACTCAACCCTCATATAACTCAACACAACACCCTCACTCACACTTCTTAACCCTAGCCACCCCATGACCCACGGTTAGGAAAAGAAAGAAGAAAATAAAGAAAGAAAAGGGGTTCCAGGGGAGGGGGATCGAGGAAGAAAAAAGGGAAGAGAGAAGAGGGAGATCCGGAGGGAGGAAGAGCGCCAGGGAGGGAGCAGCTCGTCGCCGCTATGGCGCCCTGCTGCTCGCGTTGCCGCCGTCCACCCTGTCACCGCCATTCGTGCTCCAGCTCGTCACCACCGTCGCGCCGTATTCTACGCCGTCGCCGCCATTACTCCGTCACGAGAGAAGGACGCGCGAAGGAGGGAGTAGAATCGCAAAGAGAGATGGCTCGCGGGTGAGGGGGTCGCGGGCTTGGAGCCCTCGCGCCTAAGTCGCCACCGCGTCCTCGCCGCCGTTGTCCTCACCACGCCACCGTCATCCATGGAAGGAGCTGAAGAGAGAGAATGCACGAAGAGAGAGGGAGCCGGTTCAGCGGTGGCTGCGTCCAGCCGCCATCGCTTGCTCCGTCGCTGCTTCTGGAGGTGGGTGGTCGAGCCTCTGGATGTATGTTTTGAAAAATATGTGTTAAGTTCAAACAGACTCATATTTTAGTATTAAATATTTCAAGAGTAGCCGAAATATCTGAGCTATCAGAATGGCACAACCGGAAGTGTGACATTTTGATAGTTAAGGTGTTACAACCACCACCTCACTTCCTAGCTCCACCCAGAAATGAAGAAAGTTATGTATGTTTAGTAGGAGACCGATGAGGGGTTCAAGCATCGGCTTCTCACAAACAGAGCTAACAGGGCATTGGCCAGGTCGTTCAAGTACACCGGCTGTTTAGTGACCTTCATGAAGACTAAGGTCAAGCTGGTATGTAGATTCTCTAATTTTATTATTAATTTAGTTATATTCTTTGACATATCATTAGTAGGCATCCTAACATATTGTTTCAATGCAACATGTGTAGTCAAAGTCGTTGGATCGCAATGCGACATTGGCGGAGATCTTTAAGTACACCCACACTTTGAAGGAAAACATAGTGAGATTTGCTGATCAGCGGTCTATGGATCATTATATGAGTAAACATTTGATCTTGTTATATAAAATTTTCAATTAACTATATAGTTGTCGTTCTAATCATAATAACATGTGTTACACAAGAGTCCTACACGCAGAGACTAGAGGCCACAACTCAGCAATTTCAGAAAAGTGTGGAGGACGCAGGTTGCTCTGCTGCTTCAGTCGTCGATCCCGATGCGGTTTGGCACGAGACAAACTCAGCACCGTATAAGAACCGTGAATACGAGCTAGGGTCATTGTTCGCCAGCAGCCTCCATACCTCCATGTCTGCCTCTGCCTCCAGTCAAGCCATCGATCTCGAAAAAGGCATTGATTTCAGGCTGCGGGTGCAGGAGCTCACCTGAAGCCATTATGAACAAGCTTAGGAGCTGAACGAGACTCGGGAGAAGCATCAAGAGATACTCAAATGCATGACAGAAATGAATGAGCTCAGGTTAGAGTTGAGGGAGAAGCTGGAGCGGCTTTAGCAGATGGAGCAGCAAATGGGGGTGTACCAAGCTCAGATGCGAGCCAGTGGCAGTAGCTTTGCTGGTAGGACACAGACATCACCGGCTTCTTCGCCAACTCAATAGGACAACGAATTTGACGATGACGACGACTACCAGGATCTTTAGAATTTAGGTCATTGTTTTACTGTTTCATTGTATTTGATTTATTTGACTTTTAATTTATTGGAACATTTGATATTTAATAATATTACATAATTAATTTCTATTATTTATAATTTGACCACAAATTGTGTAAAAAATAAATTTAAATAAAAAATAAAATTAAAAAGGAAAAAATTAAAAAATTGTATCACAACATTTAAAAAAAATGACATTACTATCGTATTTATCGAGCGCATAATTCGACAGTAATAGTGCGAAAAACAGGATATTGTGGTGCCAATGTTACTGTCGGAAAAATCTGCCAATAACCAAATAATTTTTTGGTCAGGTCGTAGAATCCAACAGTAGTTACCATCGAACAAAAGAATCTGACAGTAACTAGTTACCGGCGATGTTTATATCGTTTGATTTTTTTGATGGTAAATCCGTCAGTAATTAATTTACCGTCGTATTTTATTTTTTTGTGTGGTAATTATGATATTTAGCATTTTTCTTGTAGTGCAACAACGAGAAAGAAGAGAGAGTTTCAATATAAGAATTGAGAGTGAGCGAGACATTTCTTGAAAAAAGTGAGGAAACCTAGTGAATATGAAGAACAACTTTTTTTATGTTAGTTTTTCATTTGTGTTTTTTTTTTTTGAACGGTTATATATATATATATATATATATATATATATATATATATATATATATATATATATATATATATATATGAGAGATTAGGGTTATGGGAGAGCATCAACGAGATTTCCTTTAGTATAGATAAATAATCAGATGTTAAATTATTTAAAATTTAAAATATAAAATTAAAATTAATTAAATTTTAAAATTTGATTAATTTAAAGGGGATAATTTTTATCCAACATAAAAGAAAGGATATTTAGGTTTTTTGTAAAATTAAATAAAATTTTTGTTTTTGCTAAATTATATCAATGTTTTAGTAAAAATATTAATATGATATATATTTTTTTAAAAAAATAAATGTTGATGTGGATAATATAATTCACGTATCATTTTATTATTGAGTATTTACCCATTTCGGTCTTTAAAGAATTTTGGACCACACACTTTAGTCTCCAATTAAAATTAATTACTCAATTGGTCTCTAACAATTAACTCCGTCAATCACTTAGGTCATTTATTCTATCAACTCTAACGGAGGATAAAATGGTCCCTGACAACTCTATTGTAGGACAAAATGGTCACTAACAACTCTAACAGGGGACAAAATAATCCCTGACCCCCTTTGTTCGGAAACGACACCGTTCTCTCCCAATTTCCATTATATCTCGCATAACCCTAACATTCATACCCTCCTTCTTTACCTTCACAATCTTCTTTTCTATCTTTTTCTTCCACCTCTTCAACTCCAAGATCAAGCCATGGTATAACTGTCACGAGTGTCGCACCTACCTCAACATGTCATGGACCACACATTTCCTAAATCTCTGTGACTGGTAGACCCACCTCCTCCACACTTCACTCACCAGAAGCATCCACTTCCACGTCCTCGATAACAGCATCACATCCAACTCTGACAATGTCTACCACATTCTCAAGACCAAGTTTCACAACTATCTCAAGGGCACACCTTTCTCCACTCACCGGCAAGCAATATAGATTGTTGGATAATAGGACATCATGAGAAGATTCTCCTTTGACATCATATGTAAATTCTTATTTGGAATGGACCCCGAGTGTTTTATTCCTTCTCTCCCGAAGTCTAAGCTGGCAAACAGTTTCGACCTCGCATCCAAGCTATTAATACAGCGAGCAATGTCGCTGTCGCCGCTCATATGGAAACTGAAGTTATTACTGAACATTGGTTCGGAGAAACTAAAGGAAGCGATCAAATTGGTGGACAATATGGCCATGGAGATGATAGGGTCAAGGAAGAAGAAGATGGCGACAATAATGACAGGCCTTAATAAATCGAACTTGTTGTCTAGATTCATGGGATCCATCGAAGACAACAAATACTTGAAAGATATAGTCATTAGTTTACTAAGTATGAATTGGTTTAGAACAAATTGAAGATTTTTCTTCTTATGAATATTGAAGTTGTAGAGTATGAATTGTATAGCTTGAAATTATAGTGTTAGATTTTTAGGGTTATGCAAGATATGATAGAAATTTAGAGAGAACAGTATTGTTTCTGAATAGAGGGGGTCAGAGACTATTTTGTCCCCTGTTAGAGTTTTCAGTGACTATTTTATCTTCCATTAGAGTTGATGGAGCAAAAGACTAAAGTGACTGATGGAGTTAATTATTAAGAGTCAATCAAGTAATTAATTTTAGTTGAGGACTAAAGTATCTAATTCAAAATTTTTTAAAGACTAAAATAAAAAAAAATACTCTTCTATTATTTTTCCGTATTTTTACCGAAACAAACACTTAAAAATTATTATCACATAAATTTTCTATTACTTAATGATTAGATGTTTAAAATGAATGTACCGAGGATTTGATTTAGTTGACTTTATATGTATATATATGCATTATTATCGGTTGACTTCCTGTTTGTGGCAAACAAGGAATCAATGTAAATAGTGATTTTTCTATTACGTATGTATATGTATCTTAAAAGGTTGTACTTATTAGAATGAATAGCCTGACAATAATAACTGAGCAAATTTGTTGTAGATACTATGGATATGGAACAATTTGTTTTTTTTTTTTTTTAATGTTTGCATGGCCATTGACCAGAGATCGATCTGCATGATGATCATAAAGAAATTATCGGTGAATAACGGCATTATAGTTCCCATGTTTGTTGCATTTAATTTGGATATATCTGCATGTGCCACACACTATAATAATAATAATAATAATAATAATAATAATAATAATAATAATAATAATAATAATAATAATAATAAGTTTGTTTTTATCTGCCTTAATCAAGCATAGGTTTAACCAATGACAATACATAGTTCTACAAACAAACCATATTATAAATTAGTTTATATCTGAAGGTTTATTTGCACGCTCGTTTTAAATTGAAATAACACAGAATTCTCTATGTAGATATATACATATTTTATCACGTACGTGAGAGATGTACCGTAAGATCCGAAACTTTTGAAAAGTTATTATGAACTAATTTCAAATTATATATATACAGTTTTAAGTTTATAAATTATTTTATTGAAAATAATTAAAAATAATTTTAATTAATTAAATTTAAAATAAATTAAAATTTTTATTTAAATTCTATAATTTTAAATTATTTTTTTATGTATAATTTAAAGTCTTGAAAATTTAAAAAAAATAATAATGTTTGACTATTTAAATTATAATTTTATCTAATTTTACAATTTTGAGTTATTTTTTATATTTAAATTATAAAATTAGTAGTTGTAAAGTAATAAGATTTTTATATAATAATATTTTTATAAATAAATACTTTAGATCTTGTTAATAAAAAAATTAATTATATTGCATTATGTTTTTAATTAGAGTGTTTGGATGAAAACCAAATAGCAATTTAATACAACCAATTATATTTTAAAGTAATTTTAAAGATTTAATTAGTTTTTAAATTAAACAAAAAAACCAATCTTATACACAAACCCTAATTTTATTAACACACACATTTCTCCCTTTTCCTAAGTGAAACCCTAGCTACTCAACCCCCACAGAACTCAATACAACACCCTCACTCACATTCTCTAACCCTAGCCACCCCATAACCCACGGTCAGGAAAAGAAAGAAGAAAAGAAAGAAAGAAAAGGGGATATGGGGGAGGGGGATCGAGGAAGAAGAAAGGGAAGAGAGAAGAGGGAGATCTGGAGGGAAGAAGAGCACCGGGGAGGGAGCAGCCCGCCGCCGCTATGGCGCCCTGTTGCTTGCATTGCCGCCGTCCACCCTGTCGTTGCCGTTCGTGCTCCAGCTCGTTACCACTGCCGCGCCATGTTCTCCGCCATCGCCGCCACTACTCCGTCACAAGAGAAGGACGCGCAAAAGATGGAGCAGAAGCGCAAAGAGAGATGGCTCGCGAGTGACGGGGTTGCCGGCTTGGAGCTGCCGCGCCTAAGTCGCCACCGCATCCTGCTGCGTCGCCGCCATCGTCCTTACCACGCCACCGTCATCCATGGAAGGAGCCGAAGAGAGAGAGTGCGCGAAGAGAGAGGGAGCCGGTTTAATAGTGGGGTAAAATATATATATAACATAATAATAATTTGGGTTTAGTTAATATGTGTCCTAAAGACACATATTAGTGGAAGTTTTTAATTTTTTTATTTAATAACTACAAAAAAAATACATTAAAAACTTAAAGTTTTTTTTGTATTTCTAATAAAATTATTCTTAATTTGAAATCTTAATATGTATCTTTAGGACACAAGATAAATAAACTCTAATAATTTTTATAATAAAAATATTATATTACATAAAAATCAGCTATAAAATTGTTCATTAATCATTATGTATTTATGTATTTGTGTATAAATATATTTATTGTTTAATTTATTTTCAATATGTATTCTATATGAATAGCTACTTTTTATGTACATATAGCATAATTATTGTTATAATATATTTGGTTATTGTAAAATATGATTAGTCCTTAAAATATACGATTTATAAATTAAAACTCTAAAATAATAATTTAAATAATAATATATAATTTATAATTCTATTTTTTAGGTTTCATATTTTTTAAAAAATTGAGTAATTTTTTTAGTAATACAATCGAAATGTCTCTCTCTTTATATATATATATATATATATATATATATATATATATATATATATATATATTACTAAACAATTATTTAAAAATTCACTTCTCATACAATCAAAAGCCAACTCTCAGTGATATTCATAATTAGAAAAATTCTTTCAATTAATATAGTTGCTATAGGAAAAATTAAAACTAATTTTAAAAAAAGATAAATAAAATCTTTTGAGTTCATTTGTAAGAAAGAACACTAATTTTATTTAAATTGAGAATTGATCATTCTAATAAACATCTAATATAAAATTCTTAAATTTATTATTAAGTACCAAAAATTGAATAAAAAATTATTATAAAGTCAAATTCAATAATTTAATAAGGACAAATAAATATTATTTTCATATACTATTTAAGAAAATAGTAAAAACATTTACCTCCACTACAATGTATATAGATCGGTCCTGATTGTTATCATCATCATCATCTTGATGTATATATATTTGATTCCAATTACTTACAATTTTGTTATTTGATGTTTTAACTTTATGGAATGAAAATTTTTCAATAGAAACAATACTTTTTAATTTTAAATTAATTATTGTGGAATAATTAAGAATTTGACAGACACATTATAATCGATTATGTGATGTGTATATAAAATTGATTATTAAAAATTAATTAAATAATATATTTATATATAAATATATAATTGCTCGTTTTATATATACACTTGATATTTTTGTTTTACAATAGAAATTAGATTATATTTGATTCTAAAGAAAAATCTAATTATTTTGCATGTTCCAAAGCTCTAAATATACTGGAAAAGAAATGGTAAGAATTTTTAATCTCAAAATAAAACATTAAAAGGCAACATTACACAAAAGCAAAGCGGTGATAAATTCATGACTTGTTTGATGTGCTATGCGAAGGTATCTTGGCAGTCACGACAAGAAGAAAAGAGAAGAAGCAACAGTGGAGATCCCACGCCTTTTGAATAAAATTAACAACTTTTATTAATAAATTAAATACAGCAACTGATATTTGATGTACTTGAATAGTTGAATAATGTGTATTTATTTTATATGCAAATTATTATTGAAGTTAAATATATATACGATAAAGAAGTCAGTACCAAGTGAAATGAATATAGTGTTAATTATTAGAGCAACGAATAAATAATTGAACCATGAATTTAATTATATTCAAATAAAGCCAGTGACCCAATCGAAGAGCGCAAAGCATTACTTGAACAGGCTCTTGGCTCGATCATTATTCCGTTGGTCGTGATTGACATTATATTATTATCTATATTTTTTACATATATCTTATGGAGTCCATTTTTGAATTTCGTAGAAAAATTTTAGCCATTCATTTCAATGAAGTAACACGAATAAAAGAAGAATAAAAAATAAATAAAGAAATTAATTTTAAAGTATAAATTAAATAAAAAAATTTCTTATTATTATTACTTTTACTTATCATTAGCTTATCAATCCTCTCATAAATCAATATACCTGTATGTATATATTCAAGTAAATCTAATTGCATTCATGTTTTATATTTATACATAACATTGAATAGTTTTGATATTTAATTTTTCCAATTGTCAAAGAACTTTTTTAAAGAAGTTCGATAATGAAAATGTTATTGAAGATTTGGGTAGTGATAATAAGTTTTATAAGTATAGTTCCATTATTCTTAATAGCTCAAAACTCTCCAAAAGATTATCTTAAAGCTCACAATGATGAACGTGCAAAAATTGGGACTAAGCCATTGAAGTGGGACCGGCAGCTTGCATCACTTGCTCGTAAGTTTGTGAAGAAACACATTTTTGACTGCAAGAAGGGGATTAATGATAGAAGCTTTATCGATGGTACTGGATATGTCCAAAGCGTTGTATATCATCCAGAATCCATATCAGGTGTTGATGGTGTGAACACATGGCTGCAACAAAAAACAAACTATGTCTATAAATCCAACACTTGCATTGATGGTACCCTTAATTGTTTTTGTTACGCTCAGATTATATGCGATGCAACTACTTCTTTAGGTTGTGCTAGAGTCAGGTGTCGTA
The DNA here is from genome assembly GCF_003086295.3 of Arachis hypogaea. Lineage (NCBI taxonomy): Eukaryota > Viridiplantae > Streptophyta > Magnoliopsida > Fabales > Fabaceae > Arachis > Arachis hypogaea. The sequence continues at coordinate 10,473,499 of NC_092037.1, forward strand.
ATTATGGAGGCACCCTTATTACTTGTCTTTATTACCCTGAATGCCATCTTCCGGGTCAAAGTCCCTTCATATTTCATTCATTACCAAATTAAACTCATTGCTTCCTTCACTACACATTAATATAAGTGCACATTTTACTACGATTGTTGGCCTTGTAGTTTTTTTTAATTGAAAGACTACTTGAATGAATTGTTCTTTGTTTAATTGGGATCAATCATTCGATTGGGGTAAGGCTAGTGGGTTGGTGAGTGGAGCCCTTTAGAAGAGATTGGTCGAAAGTCGATTGGAGTAGATTAGTTGGTAGTCAGTCGGGGTTGGTCGGGGTTGGTCGGTGGTTGCTCAATTATTAGGACTATAGTTATCAGAATTGAATTGGTACTATTAGTTTACTATTACTTTGCATATGTTAATTTTTTTTAATTAAAAAAAAGGCAAATGTAACGAAGAAAACTTGGCCTAGTAGCAGCCAAACTGCACATGCAAGAGGACCCAAGTTTAAACTTAAGGAAGAGCTTTCTTTTATTAATTGTTGACTTACATCATCTCAAAATATAAGAAAAAGAAATATATGAAAAAAACAAAATAGGAAAAGCGACAATGTAAAGACTTACCAATAGACCATGGTCCATGGCAATTCAGCGACAATGATGGCCGAAACAAGAAGAAGACGAGCGACGATAATCCGACGAGTTGCTTCTATCACTCACAACGAAGAGCCTAAGAAAAGTTGCGAGATGTTGAGATGCCAACGAGTGTGACTGAGATGAGACTCAAGTGAGACTAAAAGAGACTCTTGTGGGCTAGGGGCATGTGTAACACTCTAATTACCCTAAGTCTTACCTCTAACCGTAAAGCAAATGATAAATAAGTGCCACGACAGTTCTAAGGCATATACGACAATATACATATATGTAGAAAGAAATAATAGTACAAGAAGTCCGATGAAAGATTACAGCTCAAAAACCGAGATACAAAAGCGCGAAGCGTTCACACGATAACTAAAAGAGTAAAGAATAAGATGCCGGTACCAGATAACAAAGTATATGTAGATATATAAGCATAATAGTCATAAAGTACTAGCCGTAGCCCGTGGAGTTTAGGCCGACTAGTTATATACAGACTTAATAGAGTTTTATAAAGGTACAACCATAAACAACCTATCTCTCAAGTTTAGCCTCTAAGGTAACAAAGTAATAAAGATACAAGAAATAGAGAGAACTACAACAAAATAATCAAAATGCAAAAGATGATAAAGGATCCTCCGCTCTGTCACCATCACGCAACACACAGAGGTGGGTTACGACCTGCATCTGAAAAACAACAATAAAATATGGTATAAGAATCGGAGGTTCTCAGTATGGTTACAGTGGCCAATAATGTAAGATGTAAGATTCCGGGACGCTAGAGGCAATCCTAGAACTTCACATCAAGCATAAGAATCAAACTTAAAGCATAAATAAATCTAAAACCATAACTGAAATAGGGTATTCTATCCGAAGGAATTTCTAGAATAACATTCACACCGCTGTCCCATAGCTTTCGCCAGCATAACTGCCATGCGATCCCATCACCACCGCCTACCGATCCTCCTGAATCTTAGTAGAAAACACAAGTAATTCATATAAGTAAAGCACAAGTAATTTTTCAAGTATAGCAGGTAACTCAAGAAGCACTTAAGCATGTTATACAATTAGGCATATTATGCAAGTAAACAAAGCAAGCAATCATATAGAAGATGCACATGACGAATGCCTGCCCTATTGGCTGTGATATTAGATTGTCGGTTCAACTGTCGACCCGACATATCCCCTCGGGATGTTGCCTTTCGGTCACGAATAAAATGGGTACCCCCAGGGATATCGTGCCCGAAACACGATCTAAGGATATAGTACCCGCACACACTCTTGTGATTCCAAAAGGATGCGAGAGGGATACTCTGCCGCAGACCTCACATCTCAACGTAAGCGGGACTAACCACCGCCCTTATGCCGCCGCCACGACCTTGACAAGCAGGATTAACCTACCGTCCTTACCAGGTGCATAGCGTCAATAATAGCATTATAAAACAATATTTCAGTGGTTTTCAGAAATCATTTTCAGTAAGGCCATCATTCCACTCCGAGTCCTAAACACTTCTCAAGCACCATCAAATCCACAACTCCACAATCACTACAACAAATTTGGGCTAAGGCAACCCTTTAAAAATGTTGCCTATAATAAGGGAAAGTGTTGCCTTTGATAAAAGGCAACACTTTCCGACAAAAAGCAACGCTTTTGGGGGGTTGGCTATACGGCCGTTACCTTTGGTCTAAGGCAATGCTTTTGTGTATTAAAGGGAACCTTTTTTATGGAAACCTTCAAAAAACGTTGCTGATGAGCGGATAATTTGTACGCTTTTTGGCATTGTTTTTAGTATGTTTTTAGTATGATCTAGTTAGTTTTTAGTATATTTTTATTATTTTTTAGTTAAAATTCACTTTTCTGGAATTTACTATGAGTTTGTGTGTTTTTCTGAGATTTCAGGTATTTTCTGGCTGAAATTGAGGGACCTGAGCAAAAATCTGATTCAGAGACTAAAAAGGACTGCAGATGCTGTTGGATTCTGACCTCCCTGCACTCGAAGTGGATTTTCTGTAGCTACAGAAGCTCAATTGGCGCGCTCTCAACGGCGTTGGAAAGTAGACATCCTGGGATTTCCAGCAATATATGATAGTCCATACTTTGCCCAAGATTTGATGGCCCAAACTGGCGTTCAAAGTCACCCTCAGAATTCCCAGCGTTAAACGCCGGAACTGGCACAAGAATGGGAGTTAAACGCCCAAACTGGCACCAAAGCTGGCGTTTAACTCCAAGAAGAGTCTCTACACGAAAATGCTTCAATGCTCAGCCCAAGCACACACCAAGTGGGCCCGGAAGTGGATTTTTATGTCATTTACTCATTTCTGTACACCCTAGGCTACTAGTTCTCTATATATAGGACCTTTTACTATTGTATTTTCATCTTCTGATCTTTGGAATCTCTTGATCATTGGGAGGCTGGCCTCACGGCCATGCCTAGACCTTGTTCTTATGTATTTTCAACGGTGGAGTTTCTACACACCATAGATTAAGGTGTGGAGCTCTACTGTATCTCGAGTATTAATGCAATTACTATTGTTCTTCTATTCAATTCCGCTTGTTCTTGTTCTAAGATATCACTTGTTCTTCAACTTGATGAATGTGATGATCCGTGACACTCATCATCATTCTCACCTATGAACGCGTGCCTGACAACCACCTCTGTTCTACCTTAGATTGGGTGGATATCTCTTGGATTCTTTAACCGGAATCTTCGTGGTATAAGCTAGAACTGATGGCGGCATTCAAGAGAATCCGAAAGGTCTAAACCTTGTCTGTGGTATTCTGAGTAGGATTCAATGATTGAATGACTGTGACGAGCTTCAAACTCCTGAGGGCGGGGCGTTAGTGACAAACGCAAAAGAATCACTGGATTCTATTCCGGCCTGATTGAGAACCGACAGATGGATAGCCGTGCCGTGACAGGGTGCGTTGAACATTTCCACTGAGAGGATGGGAGGTAGCCACTGACAACGGTGAAACCCTTGCATACAGCTTGCCATGGAAAGGAGTAAGAAGAATTGGATGAAGACAGTAGGAAAGCAGAGAGACGGAAGGGACCAAGCATCTTCATACGCTTATCTGAAATTCCCACCAATGAATTACATAAGTATCTCTATCTTTATCTTTATGTTTTATTCATCATTCATAACCATTTGAGTTTGCCTGACTAAGATTTACAAGGTGACCATAGCTTGCTTCATACCAACAATCTCTGTGGGATCGACCCTTACTCGCGTAAGGTTTATTACTTGGACGACCCAGTACACTTGCTGGTTAGTTGTGCGAAGTTGTGATAAAAAGTTGAGATTGGAATTGAGCGTACCATGTTGATGGCGCCATTGATGATCACAATTTCGTGCACCAAGTTTTTGGCGCCGTTGCCGAGGATTGTTCGAGTATGGACAACTGACGGTTCATCTTGTTGCTTAGATTAGGTATTTTTTTTTCTTCAGAGTTCTTAAGAATGAATTCTAGAGTTTCATGATGATCTGTTGAAGTCTGGCTAGCTGTGAAGCCATGTCTAATTTTATTGGACCGAGATTTCAACTTATCATCACAAGAGCATGTTGATTTCTATCAATCTTGCTGTTGGAGCAGTGATCTGCTAAGGCTTGGCTGGCCATTGGCCATGTCTAGTGTTTTGGACCGAAGCTTTCTTTGAAAGCTTGGCTGGCTATGAAGCCATGTCTAATTCCTGGACCGGAGTCTTAGACTAAACATTGCATGATTCCTGGAATTCTCATTAAGAATTTTGATACCTTTATTTTCTTCTCCACTTAATTTTCGAAAAATAAAAAAAAATTACAAAATCATAAAATCCAAAAATATTTCTTTTTTGAGTCTAGTGTTTCATTTTAAGTTTGGTGTCAATTGCATGTTTCTGTTCTTTTTGCAGTCATGCATGTATCTTCATTAATCTTCAAGCTGTTCTTGATGATTTCATTGCTCTGATTTTTAAATTCTCTTGACTTGAGTGTTTATGTGTCTCATATGCATTCTCATTAGTGTCAGTAGTATACAAACTGCTAAGTTTGGTGTCTTGCATGCATTGTTATTTGATTTTAGTTGCATTTTGATTATTCCTCATTATTAAAAATCCAAAATTTTTTTTTAATTTGTGTCTTTTCAAGTCAATAATACAGAGAATTGAAGATTCAGAACATACTGCAGAGGAATTACACAGAAAAAGCTGGGCGTTCAAAATGCCCAGCAAAGAAGACAGACTGGCGTTTAAATGCCAGCCAGGGTACCTGGCTGGGCGTTTAACGCCCAAAAGGGTAGAGTTTTGGGCGTTAAACGCCAGAATGTGCACCATTCTGGGCGTTTAACGCCAGGATGGCACAAGAAGGAAGATTTTGTTTTCAAATCAAATTTTTTTAAGTTTTCAAAATCTTTTCAAAACCAAATCTTTTTCAAATCAAATCTTTTCAATCAAATCTTTTTCAAAATCAATTTCTTTCTATTTTTAAAAATACTTGCTATCAATTAATTATTTGATTCAACATTTCAAGTATGTTGCCTTTTCTGTTGAGAAAGGTTTAATGTTTGAATCATATATTTTATTGATAGCCAAGTCATTAATTTTCAAAATCAAATCTTTTTAAAATGTTTTTCAAATCATATCTTCTCAATCATGGTTTTCGAAAATTCTTAAAGTTTTTCAAAATGTTTTCAAAATCTTTTACTTAATTTTTGAAAATTTCTTCCCTTCTTCTCACATCCTTCTATTTATGGACTAACACTATTCCTCAATGAACAATTCGAACTCCATCTCTCTTGATAAGTTTGAATTCTTCCACTTCTGCCTTCCATTTTTCTTTTCCTCTGACACCTCAAGGAATCTCTATACTGTGACATAGAGGATTCCACATTTTCTCGTTCTCTTCTCTTTCATATGAGCAGGAGCAAAGACAAAAGCATTCTTGTTGAGGCTGATCCTGAACCTGAAAGGACCTTGAAGCGAAAGCTAAGAGAAGCTAAGGCACAACTCTCTGTAGAGGACCTAACAGAAATCTTCAAGGAAGAAGAACACATGGCAGCCGAAAACAACAACAATGCCAACAATGCAAGAAAGGTGCTGGGTGACGTTACTGCACCTACTCCCGACTTCTATGGGAGAAGCATCTCTATCCCTGCCATTGGAGCAAACAACTTTGAGCTTAAGCCTCAATTAGTTTCTCTAATGCAACAGAATTGCAAGTTCCATGGACTTCCATTGGAAGATCCTCATCAGTTCTTAGCTGAGTTCTTGCAAATATGTGACACTGTCAAGACTAATGGGGTTGACCCTGAGGTCTACAGACTTATGCTATTCCCTTTTGCTGTAAGAGACAGAGCTAGAACATGGTTGGACTCACAACCTAAAGAAAGCCTGAACTCTTGGGAAAAGCTAGTCAATGCCTTCTTGGCAAAGTTCTTTCCACCTCAAAAATTGAGTAAGCTTAGAGTGGAAGTCCAAACCTTCAGACAGAAGGAAGGAGAATCCCTCTATGAAGCTTGGGAAAGATACAAACAATTGATCAGAAAGTGTCCCTCTGATATGCTTTCTGAATGGAGCATCATAGGTATTTTCTATGATGGTCTGTCTGAACTGTCCAAGATGTCTTTGGATAGCTCTGCTGGAGGATCTCTTCATCTGAAGAAGACGCCTACAGAAGCTCAAGAGCTGATTAAAATGGTTGCAAATAACCAATTCATGTACACTTCTGAAAGGAATCCTATAAACAATGGGACTAATCAGAAGAAAGGAGTTCTTGAGATTGACACTCTGAATGCCATATTGGCTCAGAACAAAATATTGACTCAGCAAGTCAATTTGATTTCTCAAAGTCTGTCTGGAATGCAAGATGCACCAGGTAGTACTAAGGAGGCTTCATCTGAAGAAGAAGCTTATGATCCTGAGAACCCTTCAATGGAAGAGGTGAATTACATGGGAGAACCCTATGGAAACACCTATCATCCTTCATGGAGAAATCATCCAAATCTCTCATGGAAGGATCAACAGAGACCTCAACAAGGTTTCAACAATAATAATGGTGGAAGAAACAGGTTTAGCAGTGGCAAGCCTTTTCCATCATCTTCTCAGCAACAGACAGAGAGTTCTAAGCAAAACACCTCTGACTTAGCAACCATGGTCTCTGATCTAATCAAAACCACTCAAAGTTTCATGACTAAAACAAGATCCTCCATTAGAAACTTGGAGGGACAAGTGGGTCAGCTGAGCAAGAAAATTACTGAACTCCCTCCTAGTACTCTTCCAAGCAATACAGAAGGAAATCCAAAAGGAGAGTGCAAAGCCATCAACATGGCCGAATTCGGAGAGGAAGGAGAGGCAGTGAACGCCACTGAGGAAGACCTCAATGGACGTCCACTGGCCTCCAATGAGTTCCCCAATGAGGAACCATGGGAATCTGAGGCTCAAAATGAAACCATAGAGATTCCATTGGACTTACTTCTGCCATTCATGAGCTCTAATGAGTATTCCTCCTCTGAAGAGGATGAGTATATCACTGAAGAGCAAGTTGCTAAATACCTTGGAGCAATCATGAAGCTAAATGACAAGTTATTTGGAAATGAGACTTAGGAGGATGAACCCCCTTTGCTCACCAAAGAACTAGATGACTTGTCTAGGCAGAAATTACCTCAAAAGAGACAGGATCCTGGGAAGTTTTTAATACCTTGTACCATAGGCACCATGACCTTCAAGAAGGCCTTGTGTGACTTAGGGTCAAGTGTAAACATCATGCCTCTCTCTGTAATGGAGAAGTTAGGGATCTTTAAGGTGCAAGCTGCAAAAATCTCACTAGAGATGGCAGTCAACTCAAGAAAACAAGCTTATGGACTTGTAGAGGATGTTCTGGTAAAAGTTGAAGACCATTACATCCCTGCTGATTTCATAGTCCTAGAGACTGGGAAGTGCATGGATGAATCCATCATCCTTGGCAGACCCTTCCTAGCCACAGCAAAGGCTGTGATTGATGTTGATAGAGGAGAATTGATCATTCAAGTGAATGAAGAATCCTTTGTATTTGAGGCTCAAGGATATCCCTCTGTCATCATGGAGAGGAAGCATGAAGAGCTTCTCTCAAAACAGAGCCAAACAGAGCCCCCACAGTCAAACTCTAAGTTTGGTGTTGGGAGGCCACAACCAACTTCTAAGTTTGGTGTTGAACCCCCACATTCAAACTCTAAGTTTAGTGTTGGGAAGTTCCAACATTGCTCTGAGTATCTGTGAGGCTCCATGAGAGCCCATTGTCAAGCTACTGACATTAAAGAAGCGCTTGTTGGGAGGCAACCCAATCTTATTATATTTATCTATTCTTTTTTTTTATTTTATGTTTTTTGTAGGTTGATGATCATGAGAAGTCACAAAATCAATGGAAAAAGCAAAAACAGAATGAAAAACAGAAAGAAAAACAGCACACCCTGGAGGAAGAACCTGCTGGCGTTTAAACGCCAGTAAGGCTAGCCGATGGGCGTTTAACGCCCAGTCTGGCACCATTCTGGGCGTTTAACGCCAGAAAGGGGCACCAGACTGGCATTAAACGCCAGTAAAGGGCAAGAACTTGGCGTTAAACGCCAGAAAGGGGCACCAGCCCGGCGTTTAACGCCAGAATTGGCACAGGGAGCAATTTTGCTCGCCACTTGGTGCAGGGATGACTTTTCCTTGACACCTCAGGATCTGTGGACCCCACAGGATCCCCACCTACCCCACCACTCTCTCTCTTCTTCACCCATTCACCAATCACCTCAACACCTCTTCCCCAAAAACCCTTCACCTATCAAATCCCATCTTTCTCTTCACCACTCACATCCATCCTTCATAAAACCCTACCTACCCCACCATTCAAATTCAAAACACTTTCCCTCCCAAACCCACCCATACATGACCGAACCATAACCCCACCACTCCTATATAAACCCTTCTTCACTCCTTCATTTTCACACAACCTAAACACTACTTCTTCCCCCCTTTGGCCGAACCACAAAGCCATCTCCATCTCCTTCATTTCTTCTTCTTCTACTCTCTTCTTTCTTCTTTTGCTCGAGGACGAGCAAAACTTTTAAGTTTGGTGTGATAAAAGCATTGCTTTTTGTTTTTCCATAACCATTTATGGCATCCAAGGCCGGAGAAACCTCTAGAAAGAGGAAAGGGAAGGCAAAAGCTTCCACCTCCGAGTCATGGGAGATGGAGAGATTCATCTCAAGGGTGCATCAAGACCACTTCTATGAAGTTGTGGCCTTGAAGAAGGTGATCCCCGAGGTCCCTTTTTCACTCAAAAAGAGTGAATATCCGGAGATCCGACATGAGATCCGAAGAAGAGGTTGGGAAGTTCTTACCAACCCCATTCAACAAGTCGGAATCTTAATGGTTCAAGAGTTCTATGCCAATGCATAGATCACCAAGAACCATGATCAAAGTGTGAACCCGGATCCAAAGAATTGGCTTTCTATGGTTCGGGGGAAATACTTGGATTTTAGTCCGGAAAATGTAAGGTTGGCATTCAACTTGCCCATGATGCAAGGAGATGAACATCCTTACACTAGAAGGGTCAACTTTGATCAAAGGTTGGACCAAGTCCTCATAGACATCTGTGAAGAGGGCGCCCAATGGAAGAGAGATTCAAGAAGAAAGCCGGTTCAATTGAGAAGGCATGACCTCAAGCCTGTGGCTAGGGGATGGTTGGAGTTTATCCAACGCTCAATCATTCCCACTAGCAACCGGTCCGAAGTTACTATAGACCGGGCTATCATGATTCATAGCATCATGATTGGAGAAGAAATAGAAGTTCATGAGGTTATATCCCAAGAACTTTATAAGGTGGCGGACAAGTCCTCTACCTTGGCAAGGTTAGCCTTTCCTCATCTCATTTGTCACCTCTGTTATTCAGTTGGAGTTGACATAGAGGGAGACATCCCCATTGATGAGGACAAGCCCATCACTAAGAAGAGGATGGAGCAAACAAGAGACCCCTCTCATCATCAAATCCCTGAGATACCTCAAGGGATGCACTTTCCTCTACAAAATTATTGGGAGCAACTAAACACCTCCCTAGGAGAATTGAGTTCCAATATGGGACAACTAAGGGTGGAGCACCAAGAACATTCTATCCTCCTCCATGAAATTAGAGAAGATCAAAGAATCATGAGAGAGGAGCAACAAAGACAAGGAAGAGACATTGAGGAGCTCAAGCACTCCATGGGATCTTCAAGAGGAAGAACAAGCCGCCATCACTAAGGTGGACCCGTTCTTTAATCTCCTTGTTCTTTATTCTCTGTTTTTTGAAAATTATGCTTATGTTTATCTATGTTTGTGTCTTGTGATCATTAGTGTCTTAGTGTCTATGCCTTAAAGTTATGAATGTCCTATGAATCCATCACCTTTCTTGAATGAAAAATGTTCTTAATTGAAAAAGAGAAGAATTGCATGAATTTTAAATTTTATAACAGATTAATTATTTTGATGTGGTGGCAATACTTTTGTTTTCTGAATGTATGCTTAAGCAGTGCATATGTCTTTTGAATTTGTGGTTCATGAATGTTGGCTCTTGAAAGAATGATGAAAAAGGAGACATGTTACTGAGGATCTGAAAAATCATAAAAATGATTCTTGAAGCAAGAAAAAGCAGTGAATACAAAAAAAAAATTCGAAAAAAAGAGAGAAAGAAAAAGAAAAAGAAAAAGAAGGAAAAAGAAAGAAATAAAGTTGTGATCCAAGGAAAAAAGAGTGTGCTTAAGAACCCTGGACACCTCTAATTGGGGACTTTAGCAAAGCTGAGTCACAATCTGAAAAGGTTCACCCAATTATGTGTCTGTGGCATGTATGTATCCGGTGGTAATACTGGAAGACAGAGTGCTTTGGGCCACGGCCAAGACTCATAAAGTAGCTGTGTTCAAGAATCATCATACTTAACTAGGAGAATCAATGACACTATCTGGATTCTGAGTTCCTAAAGAAGCCAATCATTCTGAATTTCAAAGGATAGAGTGAGATGCCAAAACTATTCAGAGGCAAAAAGCTAAAAGCCCCGCTCATCTAATTAATACTGATCTTCATAGATGTTTTTGGAATTCATTGCATATTCTCTTCTTTTTATCTTATTTGATTTTCAGTTGCTTGAGGACAAGCAACAATTTAAGTTTGGTGTTGTGATGAGCGGATAATTTGTACGCTTTTTGGCATTGTTTTTAGTATGTTTTTAGTATGATCTAGTTAGTTTTTAGTATATTTTTATTAGTTTTTAGTTAAAATTCACTTTTCTGGACTTTACTATGAGTTTGTGTGTTTTTCTGTGATTTCAGGTATTTTCTGGCTGAAATTGAGGGACCTGAGCAAAAATCTGATTCAGAGACTAAAAAGGACTGCAGATGATGTTGGATTCTGACCTCCCTGCACTCGAAGTGGATTTTCTGGAGCTACAGAAGCCCAATTGGTGCGATCTTAACGGCGTTGGAAAGTAGACATCCTAGGCTTTCCAGCAATATATGATAGTCCATACTTTGCCCAAGATTTGATGGCCCAAACCGGCGTTCAAAGTCACCCTCAGAATTCCCAGCGTTAAACGCTGGAACTGGCACAAGAATGGGAGTTAAACGCCCAAACTGGCACCAAAGCTGGCGTTTAACTCCAAGAAGAGTCTCTACACGAAAATGCTTCAATGCTCAGCTCAAGCACACACCAAGTGGGCCCGGAAGTGGATTTTTATGTCATTTACTCATTTCTGTACACCCTAGGCTACTAGTTCTCTATATATAGGACCTTTTACTATTGTATTTTCATCTTCTGATCTTTGGAATCTTTTGATCTTTAGATCTTTTGATAATTGGGAGGCTGGCCTCACGGCCATGCCTAGACCTTGTTCTTATGTATTTTCAACGGTGGAGTTTCTACACACCATAGATTAAGGTGTGGAGCTCTGCTGTACCTCGAGTATTAATGCAATTACTATTGTTCTTCTATTCAATTCCGCTTGTTCTTGTTCTAAGATATCACTTGTTCTTCAACTTGATAAATGTGATGATCCGTGACACTCATCATCATTCTCACCTATGAACGCGTGCCTGACAACCACCTCCGTTCTACCTTAGATTGGGTGGATATCTCTTGGATTCTTTAACTTGATGGCGGCATTCAAGAGAATCCGGAAGGTCTAAACCTTGTCTGTGGTATTCTGAGTAGGATTCAATGATTGAATGACTGTGACGAGCTTCAAACTCCTGAGGGCGGGGCGTTAGTGACAGACGCAAAAGAATCACTGGATTCTATTCCGGCCTGATTGAGAACCGACAGATGGATAGCCGTGCCGTGACAGGGTGCGTTGAACATTTCCACTGAGAGGATGGGAGGTAGCCACTGACAACGGTGAAACCCTTGCATACAACTTGCCATGGAAAGGAGTAAGAAGAATTGGATGAAGACAGTAGGAAAGCAGAGAGACGGAAGGGACCAAGCATCTTCATACGCTTATCTGAAATTCCCACCAATGAATTACATAAGTATCTCTATCTTTATCTTTATGTTTTATTCATCATTCATAACCATTTGAGTTTGCCTGACTAAGATTTACAAGGTGACCATAGCTTGCTTCATACCAACAATCTCTGTGGGATCGACCCTTACTCGCATAAGGTTTATTACTTGGACGACCCAGTACACTTGCTGGTTAGTTGTGCGAAGTTGTGATAAAAAGTTGAGATTGGAATTGAGCGTACCATGTTGATGGCGCCATTGATGATCACAATTTCGTGCACCAGTTGCCTTTTCTGCAAATAAAGCAACTCCGCGAAAAGGTTGCCTTAGAGCACCCAAACACAATGCTTTAGATGAGACATTATGGCAACACTTTTTACGAGTTGTATTTTCTAATACATAAATCAACACTTGTCCAGAGTTTTTTAAGTTGCCTTTTCATATACCTAAAGCAACACTTGTGCAAGTTTTTTCTAGTTGTTTTTTCATATACCTAAAGCAACCCTTCGCCAGATTTTTTTAAGTTGCCTTTTTAATAGATCTAATGCAACACTTATGTAAGTTTATTTGCTGTTGTCTTTTTTTAATACCTAAAACAACACCTTATTGAGTTTTTCTTAGGTTCTTTTTTTTTAATATCTAAAACAATATATTTTTTTACCTTTGTTATATTTATATGACATTTGAAGGATATATAACACCCACATTTGAATAAGCTAATAATATATATTGCATATATATTGAAAGGTCTTTCAAGTGCTAATTAACATACTTGTTAAGTTACTAAGTCAAATAAGTAATAAACATAAGTAAGCAAAATACATGTTTTTCTGATGATGAACTTAAACAAAAAAGAAACTAAGTTTTTCTTTTGAAACCAAAAAGACTTTGTGCTTCACCATTGTGCCAAGAATTGCCTTTATGTCTTCAGAAAACTTCATCCAACAATAAGAAAGCTGCATTCAAATTTAAATGAACAAAAAAATTATAGTCAAAATATCAGTTATACAATAACATGTATATTCAAGTGATACAACAATTTAGCACATATATACCTAATCATGATTTGGTAAATGAGTCGATGGAGGAGAATGCCGAGGAACTAAATTTGGATCTTGTACACTATTTGCTGACGATTGCTTAGATCGTAAGAGAGAAAGCGCTTCATCAACATTCATACCAGGAGAAGTTTGTTGCAACATAAGTTTCACAATATCTTCCAATCCTTGCGGTCGTTCCTTATGGTTGTCTAATTCAGTTTTTTAAAGTTGTTACCTTCTCTTCACTTTGTTTTTTGATTTCATCTATTTCTTTATTTTTTTCGTAAGAGAAGTTTTTGTAACAGTTCTTCCAAAACATCAAACTCTTCCTGGATTCTGTTTACCAAAAACTTTTTGAAATGCATTAGTAAGAGTTTCTCCAGCTTCTTGGAGATCATCAAGTTTATCCTATACACACAAATATATGATATGTCAATTTTTAGTGATAAAAATTCAATGAAAGAATCCAATAACCTATTGATAACTAATAGGGGCAGCAATCCAAAATAACCATAAAATAGCAGTCCACGATAGCCATAAAACAGGCATAAAATAGCTATAAAACAGCAATTAAATCAGCCATAAAACAGCCATGAAACAGTCATAAAATAGCCATAAAGTAGATACTAAAACTACCACCACGATAGTCATAAAATAGGCATAAAATCGCCATAGAATAGCAATTGAATCAGCCATAAAACAGCAACCATGACAACCATAAAACAGCCATAAAGTAGATATTAAAACAACAACCACGATAGCCATAAAACAGCCATAAAATAGCAATTAAAATAACAATCCATGATAGATATAAAATAGCCATAAAATAGTTACCATGACAGCCATAAAATAGCCAAAAAACAACAACTAAATCAACCATTAAACAGCCATAAAACAACCATAAAACAGCCACAAAGTAGATACTATAACAACAATCACAATAGCCATAAAACAGCAAAGAAAATAGCATCCATGACAACCATAAAACAGCAACTAAAACAAGAAAATTATAGAGTAACTTACAATAACAGCTTGTGTTTCTACATCAAGTGTTTTCCCTTTTAGTCCAATCCAAGTTGCAACAAACATTTCAGCTTGATTTGGTTCCTCTTTGTTCTTTTTTTTCTCACGCTATAGACCAAGATAGCAATTACAAAGTTATAACATACTAAAATTAGGGGAAATTAACGAGTAGAGAATTTTAACTCAAATGTGACCTTATCAAATCAACACGCACTCTTGCAAAATTGATTGGTGCCATTTTATGCCTCCATTGTTGCTTCTTGCGATTTTCAGAATTTATAACACACATGGCCTATGTTTAAAATAAACAAAGATGAAAAAATATAAAAATTGAAATAATTATACTTGATCATATCAAATAATAATAATTGAAATCCTCTAGCTTACTTTGACAGTCGGAATACTCCAATATGCAATTAGTTTTCAAAATTATATTTCTGGAATTTCCAAAGGATGATTCACCAACATATCCTCAATATTTCTAGAATATAGTTCAAAATGCCTCTTCTTGATTCTTGTTTTGTAATGCTTTCATGCTTTAAAGATTTTAGAAGAATGAACTTTGACTACAAACACATTGATTTCATCATATCATATGAATAAAAAGATTATTAACATATGGCATAAACATAAAGATAAATGAAGCTTACATTAATATACTTCCAAATGCACTTTTTGATTTGCTTAGGCACAGCTTTCCAATTAGTGTATATCAAGGTAATAAAATCACTATTCCTTCCCATTGTTCCAATAAAATTAGTTAAATCCTTCACTCTTTGAGGAGTTGGCCCCACAGCTGCTCCCTGATCAAAAGTCACTTCCTCCCTTTCTTTCCAAGTTCTTGCATAAATCTTTAGGCATCTTATTTTTTATGAATCTTTTTAACCTTTGAAGTATCTAAATTAAAAATTTAAAAATAGTACAAATTAAAATCAAAGACAACCGTAAATCATATATGGAGAGGGATACCGTGAAAGGTATGGAAAGTGCAGCCCCACGCTCATATGGAAATAGAAATTGAATAAGTATATGCACGTTACTATTCACATGGAAAGTGAACCCGTGAATCATATGGAAAGGGAAATTAAACAAGTATATGCACTGTTCATATGGAAAGGGAACCCATGAATCATATATGGAATTGTATAATAGATAATGATAAGAAAAAAATGCAAAACAAATAGCAACAAACAAAATTACATCACCTTCTACATGAGCCTCTTCCATAACTTGATCTCCTTCCATATCAAAATTGTCACTTTCATGTTCACCAACATAATCTTTCTCATAGGGGATATGAACATTTTCTTCATTATTCAAGGATGGCCTAGATCTAGCATCCTTAGTAGTTGAAACTTCAATATGTTCCTCTTCTCTTTCCACATGAATTTTTTGGTCACCCAAAAAAGCATCAAAAGTCATTGCTGGACGCTTTAAGTTATTTTTTGAGTTTGTCAAGTTAGCTGGTTCTTTTTCAGTAGCTCTAGCATCCTCACCAATCGACTCAAAATCATCTTCCTCTTCTCTTTCCACTTCTACTCCTTCTGTATACAAAAAGGCATCAAGAGCCATTGCTGCACACTTTGCCTTGCTCTTTTTTTTTTTAGGAATTGGCTGTTCTTCTAGTTGAACATAACTCCTCACTTGGTTATGGGAAGACCTCAAAGACTGGTTCATAACATTGTCTACAAGTGTTTTATTTCTCCCTTCTATTGAATTCTCCCTACTTTGTTTGTCTCCAATTTCTGAAATCTTCCTCTCAGGTCGTTGTGCTATTAATTTACTTTGCATATGTTATATATATATATATATATATATATATATATATATATATATATATATATATATATATATATATATATATATATATATATATATATATATTTTAAATGCAAATGTAATGAAGGCAACTTGTAGAAGCAGCCAAACTGCACATGCAAGAGGACTCAAGTTTAAACTTAAGGAAGAGCTTTCTTTTGTTAATTGTTGGCTTGCGGTTTTAATTGGTTTTAACATCATCTCAAAATACAAGGAGAAGAAAATTTTGAAAAAGACAAAATATAAAAAGTGACAATGTAGAGACTTATCAACGGACCACGGTCCATGGCAATTCAGCGACAATGATGACCAAAACTAGAAGAAGATAAGCGATGACAACTGGACGAGTTGCTTCTATCACTGGAAACGAAGAGCCTAGGGAAAGCTGCGAGACGTTGAGACGCCAACGAGTGTGACTGAGATGAGACTCGAGTGAGACTAAAAGAGACTCTTGTGGGCTAGTGCCATGTGTAACATCCTAATTACCCTAAACCTTACCTCTAGCCATAAAGTAAAGGATAACTAAGTTCCATGACATTTCTAAGTCTTATATAATAATATACATATATATAGAAAGGAATAATAGTACGAGAAGCCTGGTGAAGCATTACAGCTCAAAAATTGAGATACAAAAGCGCGAAGCATTCATACGATAACTAAAAGCGTAAAGAATAAGATGTCGGTACCAGATAACAAAGTATATGTAGATATATAAGCATAATAGTCATAGAGTACTAGCCGCAGCCCACAGAGTTTAGGCCGACTAGTTATATACAGACTTAATAGAGTTTTATAAAGGTACAACCATAAACAACATGTCTCTCAAGTTTAGCCTTTAAGGCAATAAAGTAATAAAAATACAAAAGATAGAGAGAACTACAACAAAATAATCAAAATGCAAAAGATGATAAAGGATCCTCCGCTCTGTCACCATCACGCAACTCATCGTGGTGGGTTACGACCTACATCTGAAAAACAACAACAGAATATGGTATGAGAACCGGAGGTTCTCAATATGGTAACAATGCCCAGTAATGTAAGATGTAAGATTCCGGGACGCTAGAGGCAATCCTAGAACTTCACATCAAGCATAAGAATCAAACTTAAAGCATAAATAAATCTAAAACCATAACTTTAAAACCATACTGAAATAGGGTATTTGATGTGTGAGCATCTTTTCTATCTTTTCCTAGTGATTTGCATCTAATTTGTTGAGTTTAGTCAAGAATTAATTATATTTTAGCCACTATGGATGCTACTTTGAGTTTTTTGCAATACTGTTTATTCTAGGTAGCATTCGGCAGAATTTGATGGAGTTTCTGCAGCACAAGAATCAAAGCAGATGGCTGCGAGGAGCGACGCGCACGCATGCCTGACGCGTGCGCGTGATTTGGAGGTATCCATGGCGACGCGTCCGCATGACTGACGTGTACGCGTGAATTGAAGATTTGCTCAGCGACGCGTGCGCGTTACCGACACGTCCGCGTGACTCGCAGAAAAGACCATCGACGCGTATTCGTGACCGACGCGTCCGCGTGACTTGCGAAGAAGACCAGTGACGCGTCCGCGTGACTGACGTGTATGCGTGACAGGTGCCACGTGCAGAAAAAGACAGAAAAATGCTGGAGGCGATTTCTGGGCTATTTTGACCCAGTTTTCAGCCCAGAAAACATATATTAGAAGCTGCAGAATGGACAAATCAAGTGGTCCCCACTCATCAGCTGAAGACTTGTTAATTAATTCGAATTTAAATTCAAATCTTATTTTTAGGAAAAGATATTATTTTTAATTTTAAATAATTAGATTTTTAAATTTATTAGGATTAGTTATAAATAGGAATTTAGATGCCATCAGAAGAACACAGTACATTTTACCAGAATCCTAGTTTTCTTCTCTGAACCATGAGCAACTAATCCTTCATTATTAAGGTTAGGAACTCTGTCTATTTGTATGGATTGATTTGTTTGATCTTTCTAATTTAATCCATCTTGTGATTTATATTTCAATAATTGTTTTCGCTCTTTATTTTATGAATATTGGCTGGAACGGAAGTATGACCCATGTTCTAATTGAGTTCTTGTAAAACTTGGAAAAGCTCTTTACTTGAACAACAGTTTGAAAACATATTATACTGAATTTCTAATTGTTTGTATTTAACGAGATACGTGACATATAATCCCCTTATTTTTGAATAATTAGGATTCTTTTGGCATATAAACTAGAAATTGATCATCACCCTCTAATTGGAATTAATTGACCAAGAAATTGGCAGTTAATGAATTTTAGAGGAGACTAGGAAGGTCTAAGGAATTAGGGTCTAGTCACATATAGTTTGCTATGAATAAAATCTTGCATGATTAAAATAGTTAGTAAGAAAATCAATCCGAAAAAATAGATAACTTTGAAGCCTTAACTGTTTTCTCCATATTTTATTCCCAACTCATCGCTGCTTGCTTTTTGAAATTCTTAATTTACTGTTTAATGCTCTTTGAATACCAAAACACTCTTTTCTGTTTGTCTAACTAAGCCAATCACTTAACCATTATTGTTTAGTCCATCAATCCTCGTGGGATCGACCCTTACTCACGTAAGGTATTACTTGGTACGACCCGGTGCACTTGCCGGTTAGTTTGTGGGTTATAAAATGCCGCATCAAGTTTTTGGCACCGTTGTCGGGGATTGACTGTGATTAACAACTATTCGTTGTTTGATTGCTTAGATTAGATAATTTTTTATTATTACACTTTTATTTTTATTTTTATTTTATTATTAATTTCTATTTTGCATTTTATGTTTTTTTCTTTACGTTAACTTTTTCTTTTTTGTTTAATTAGTTTTTAAAATAAATAAATACAAAAAAATATTTTAAATAAATAAATAGCACTAATATTTTTCTTAATTTCTGAAATTAAGTTTGGTGTTACCTAGTAATTTTTATTTTAACTTTTTTCTATTTATTTATTTATTTTATTTAATATTTTTTATGTTCTTTACACAGGTTACCTCACTGGGAATTCTCTGCACTCTGACGTAGAGATTCCCATTCTTTCTTGTTTTATGTTTGTTTATGTGCAGGAAAAGAAACAAAGAACATCTCTTAGACTTTGATCTTGAACCTGAAAGGACTTTCAGGCGGCGTTTACAACAAGCAAGACTTTACAAGGCTGCAGAATCCACTATAGATCCGAATAATACTGATAATGCCAATGTGGTAAACCCGAATGGGAATGAACAACAAAGGAGAGTACTTGGTTCTTTCTCCGCTCCTACAACAGATCTGTATGGAAAGAGCATTGTGGTGCCTCCTATTGCTGCGAACAACTTTGAGTTGAAGCCACAATTAGTCACCCTGGTACAATAAAACTGCCAGTATCACGGTCTTATCCACGAAGACCCAAATCAATTTATTTCTAGTTTTCTGCAAATTTGTGATACTGTGAAGACAAATGAAGTAAACCCAGATGTGCACAAAACTCATGCTCTTCCCATTTGCTCTGAGAGATGGAGCAAAGCTATAGCTAGATTCCCAATCAAAGGAGAGTTTGGACACTTGGAACAAGGTGATTACTGAGTTTCTCACTAAATTTTTCCCACCAAAGAAGCTGACTAAGCTTAGGGTGGAGGTTCAGACTTTCAGGCAGAAGGATGGTGAGAATCTGTATGAAGTTTGGGAGAGATACAAGCTACTGATTAGGCAATGCCCTCCAGACATGTTCTCCAAATGGACTCAACTAGATATCTTTTATGAAGGCTTGGGTGAAATGTCCAAGATGTACTTAGACAATTCTGCAAGAGGTTCATTGCACAAGAAGAAGGCACCAGAGGAGACTATTGATCTTATTGAATTGGTTGCTAGCAACTAATATTTATACTCATCTAACAGGAATCCTATGAACTTTGAGGCTCCTCAGAAGAAGGGTGTCATGGAAGTGGAAGCTCTTAATGCTATTCATGCTCAGAACAAGCTGATGTCTCAGCAAATAAATCTACTTACTCAACAGATGATGGGCATGCAAGTCTCAGCTATCAACACCCAAAATCCACCACAGGAAGCCTCCTATGACATGTCAGGTAACTTTATGCAAAATGATAATTATGATTATGCTCAACCCTCTTCTGAACAGGTGAATTACATGGGGAGTGGTCTTAGGATCCCAACAATGATCCATATTCTAAGACATACAACCAGGGGTGGAGGAATCACCCAAATTTTGGATGGAAGGATCAACCTCAGAGACCTCAGAACTTCAACAATAGTTCTCAGGGCTGTGTCCAGCAGAATAATAATTTGAAAGCAATATTGACAGGTTTTAGATAGGAAACCAGAGTATCCATCAAGAACCTGGAGATTCAAATGGGTCAAATAGCCACCAGAGTTAATGAAATTGATCAGAGGACCATTAATAGCCTTCCTGGTAACACAATTCCAAATCCAAGAGAGGAATATAAGGCTATCACCTTGATAAGTGGACAAGTGGCAAGTACGGAAGCACAAGTTATACAGGAAACCAGAGCCTCCATTAGACATTTAGAGGTGTAGTGGGCCAACTGAGCAAGCAAATACTTGAAAGGTCTGCAAGTACATTTCAAGGTGATACAGTGGTGAACCCAAGAGAAGATTGCAAGGTTATTCAATTGAGAAGTGGTAAAGTAGCTGGCTCTGAGACCAAGGCCAATAAAGAGCTAGTTGAAAAGGAAGCTCCAGAGGAGAAGAAGGGAGAATTGGAGCACGCCCCTCCAAAGCATGCAGACAACCCATTCCCAGACTCTCTTGACACTTATCCTACATTGCCAAAGGCTCCTGAGTACAAGGCTAAAATGTCATATCCTCAGAGACTTCAAAAGGAGACCAAGGACAAGCAGTTCTCAAAGTTCTTGGAAATCTTTAGAAAGTTACAAATCAATATTCCTTTTGCTGAGGTTTTGGAGCAAATGCCTATCTATGTCAAGTTCATGAAGGAGCTGTTGTCAAAGAAAAAGCATTTAAAGGGAGATGAGACAGTAGTCCTGACTAAAGAATGTAGTGCTGTAATTCAGAATAACTTGCCAAAGAAGATGCCAGATCCAGGGAGCTTTCAAATTCCATGCACCATTGGGAACACAACCTTTGAGAAAGCCCTATATGATCTAGGGGCAAGCATAAATCTAATGCCCTTATCTGTAATGAAGAAGCTACAAATCCAAGAGGCACAACCCACAAAGATAGCATTACAGATGACAGACAAATCTATGAAGCCTGCATACAGATTAGTGGAGAATATCTTGGTCAAAGTGGGTAAGTTCTTCCTCCCAGCAGACTTTGTGATTCTTGACACGGGGGAAGATGAGAATGCCTCTATAATTCTAGGAAGACCATTCCTAGCCACGGGAAGAGCTCTGATTGATGTAGAAGTGGGTGAATTAGTGCTTAGAGTGCATAATGAGCAACTGGTAGTTCATGTCTTCAAAGATTTACATTCAACATGTGAAGAAGAGAGGTACATGCAGACTGAGCTTATTGATCCAAACCTTCAAAAACCCCCGATGATACACAGCAGAATTTGCAGCTCAAACCTCCCTTGATAACAGTCAATAAAATTCCTCCTGACATCAAGTCTAAGTTTGGTATTGGGAATGCATCATCTACCAAGGAGGAGGTTCCCAAAAAGAAGAAAGTATCCAAAGGATGGAGAAACAAAAGGATCCCCACTGAAGGTTTCTCCCCAGGAATGAAGGTGCTGTTTACCAGCAATCCAGCATGGGTTTATACAGTAATCAGAATCCTCTCTCTGGAGCATATTGAGCTAAGTTATGGAGACACAGGAAAGAAATTCAAAGTAAGGGGTGAAGAGCTGAGCCCTTATGACCCTTCTCCTTAGAGGAGCTGACCGTCAAGCTAGTGACGATAAAGAAGCACTTGTCGGGAGGCAACACGATAATTTCGTATCCTTAGCTATTTTTATTTTTCGTAGTAATAGTTTTCTTATTTATTTTATTTTTATTGAGTTCTTACTAATTTTCTGATCATGCAGCTATGTTATTCCAGGAACTGAACACCTCAAGTGAAAAAAAAAAGAGGCGCGCATGACGCGCAAGCGTCACTGACGCGAACGCGTCAATCATGTGTGCGTGAAAAACAAAATTGACAGAGATTTGAGTGGAAATGGTGCTGGACCCATGCTTGGCATACAAACATGATCGCGCGTAAGCGTACCCCACGCGTGCGCGTCGTTTGCAATTATCGCCATCCACGCGTCCGCGTCATTGACGCGTACGCGTGACCTGCAAAATCGACGCAAAGGAGTGTTTGGGCAGAGAGTTGTGCTGCCTTAGGGCCGGAAGCGTGCTAGAGGCACAAATTTACTCACGCGTACGCGTCACTGACGCAGGCGCGTCATTTGAAAAAAATGGTTCTCCACGCGTGCGCGTGCATGATGCGAACGCGTCGTATGAAATTATTGGTTCCCAAGCCACGCGAACAGAGAGTTGTGCGTGTGCGCGGCTGCCTTCGCACGAATCACGTAAAACCTATGGCACGCGGACACGTGCCTGACGCTAACGCGTCATTCAGAAAATTCGCGACCCACGCGTACGCGTGCTGCACGCATACGCGTCGTCTTCGCCGCACAACTACACTTGTTTGCCGCACATTTTTCACTTTTCTTTCTCTCTCTCCCACTCCTAATTCTTTCTTGTTCTTTTATCCTTATATTTTTCTTTCCTCTCACTATTTGTTTTTATTTTCAGTTCTTCTTTGCTTGAGGACAAGTAAACATTTAACTTTGGTGTTGACGCTGCGCTTATGGGTTTTCTGGCACAAAAGGGAGGCGAATCATCTTCACAAAGGAGCACAATCTAAAGAATAAAACGACCGCTCGGATAACTAAGGTAGTTGAGTTCCTTTCATTTTTTATTCCCTCCCGCTTTTATTATGTTATGTTCCGGTTTCTTGCTACTTTGTTTTGTTTAGTGCATGATCTTTTATTAGTAGATTCATATGTTCTAGTTTAGTTTTCTAATAAGTGCTTTAATTCTGAAAGATGTCTCATGTGTTGCCGACTGAGCTTGAAATAAAAAAAAATTTAATGATGTATTGCATGAGAAATTGAGTTAGTTTTAAGAGTAGTCTTATTTACTTAAAGGTGGTGCTATTTTATGTGATTTTTGAATGCATGATATGAACAGTGCATATTTGAATTTGAATCAAGGGATGTTGATGTATAAGAAACAGGAATTTAGAGAAATATTATGACTTCTCTGAAATAAACAAAAATTTTATACTTGAAGCAAAAGAAACAGCAAAAGAAAAAAATAAATAATAATAAAAGCAAGGTCCAAGGCTCTGAGCATCAATGACTAGGGAGGTCAGACATGATTAAAAGCTCAAAGAGTTGTTTCCCTAGTCATATGCTTGTAGTGTGATTGTGTCAAGTAATCCTTGAGACAGAACACTTAGAGTCGAGACCAAGTGCGTTTAACAGAGTATGCCAAAGGCTTTGAGCACCACTGTCTGGGAGTAACTGAAAGAAAAATCAGGACTCCAAGAGAGTCCCTAGTTAAGTCCTTATGGTGTTTCTGTGTCAAGTAATCCTTGAGACAAAACATTTAAAGTCACGGCTAGGCTCAAGGTGCAAAACGCCAAAGAAAAAAATAAATTAAACTAAATTTTGCTGTGTTCAAGGATTAAACTAAAAATATAAAGATCAGAGAATTCATAATATTATCCGGATTCTGATTCCGAATGACAATGACATCCTCCTGATTCAAAAGAGAGTGAGATGCCAAACCTATCCAGGATTACAGTTATAAATTCCACTATAAAAAGAGACATGAGCTTAATCGAACCCTCATTCTCATGCAAATTCACATCCTAAGCCTATGTTAGTTTTGGTTGCTTGAGAACAAGCAATAGTTCAAGTTTGGTGTTGTGATGTGTGAGCATCTTTTCTATCTTTTTCTAGTGAATTTGCATCTAATTTGTTGAGTTTAATCAAGAATTAATTATATTTTAGCCACTATGGATGCTATTTTGAGTTTTGTGCAATACTGTTTATTTTAGGTAGCATTCGGCGGAATTTGATGGAGTTTCTGCAGCACAAGAATCAAAGGAGATGGCTGCGAGGAGCGACGCGCACGCGTGCCTGACGCGTGCGTGTGATTTGGAGGTATCCATGGCGACGCATTCGCATGACTGACGCATACGCGTGAATTGAAGATTTGCTCAGCGACGCGTGCGCGTGACCGACACGTCTGCGTGACTCGCAGAAAAGACCATCGACGCGTACACGTGACCGACGCGTCCGCGTGACTTGCGAAGAAGACCAGCGACGCGTCCGCGTGACTGACGCATACGCGTGACATGCGCCACGTGCAGAAAAACGCAGAAAAACGCTGGAGGCGATTTCTGGACTGTTTTGACCCAATTTCCAGCCCAGAAAACACAGATTAGAAGCTGCAGAATGGACAAATCAAGTGGTCCCCACACATCAGCTGAAGACTTGTTAATTAATTCGAATTTAAATTCAAATCTTATTTTTAGGAAAAAGATATTATTTTTAATTTAAATAATTAGATTTTTAAATTTATTAGGATTAGTTATAAATAGGAATTTAGATGCCATCAGAAGAACACAGTACATTTTACCAGAATCCTAGTTTTCTTCTCTGAACCATGAGCAACTAATTCTTCATTGTTAAGGTTAGGAGCTCTGTCTATTTGTATGGATTGATTTGTTTGATCTTTCTAATTTAATCTATGTTTTGATTTATATTTCAATAATTGTTTTCGCTCTTTATTTTATGAATATTGGGTGGAACGGAAGTATGACCCGTGTTCTAATTGAGTTCTTGTAAAACTTGGAAAAGCTCTTTACTTGAACAATAGTTTGAAAACATATTATACTGAATTTCTAATTGTTTGTATTTAACGGGATACGTGACATATAATCCCCTTATTTTTGAATAATTAGGATTCTTTTGGCATATAAACTAGAAATTGATCATCACCCTCTAATTGGAATTAATTGACCAAGGAATTGGCAGTTAATGAATTTTAGAGGAGACTAGGAAGGTCTAAGAAATTAGGGTCTAGTCACATATAGTTTGCCATGAATAAAATCTTGCATGATTAAAATAGTTAGTAAGAAAATCAATCCGAAAAAATAGATAACTCTGAAGCCTTAACTGTTTTCTCCATATTTTATTCCCAACTCATCGCTGCTTGCTTTTTAAAATTCTTAATTTACTGTTTAATGCTCTTTGAATACCAAAACACTCTTTTCTGTTTGTCTAACTAAGCCAATCACTTAACCATTGTTGTATAATTCATCAATCCTCGTGAGATCGACCCTTACTCACGTAAGGTATTACTTGGTACGACCCGATGCACTTGCCGGTTAGTTTGTGGGTTATAAAATACCGCATCAGTATTCTATCCTAGGAAATTTCTAGAATAACATTCACGCTGCTGTCCCATAGCTTTCGCCAACCTAACCGCCATGCGATCCCATCGTCACCGTCTACCGATCCTTCTCAATCCTAGTAGAAAACACAATTAATTCATACAAGTAAAGCACAAGTAATTTTTCAAGTATAGCAGGTAACTCAAGAAGCACTTAAGCATGTTATACAATTAGGCATATTATGCAAGTAAACAAAGCAAGCAACCATATAGAAGATGCACATGATGAATGCCTGCCCTATTGGCTGTGAAATCACATTGTCGGTTCAACTGCCAACCCGACACATCCCCCCTAGATGTTGCCTTTTGGTCACGAATAAAATGGGTACCCCAGGGATATCGTGTCCGGTACACGTCCAGAGATATAGTGCTTGCACACACTCTTGTGATTCCGAAAGGATGTGAGCAGGATACTCTGCCACAAACCTCACATCTCAATGTAAGCGGGACTAACCACCGCCCTTACGCCACTGCCGCGAGCTCGAAAGGCGGGATTAACCTACGTGCAAACAGCCTCAAAAAAAGGCACTTCCTAGCGTGTGCGTGCGCACGATGTTGTGCGTACGCACAACTTGCAAACTTTGCACGGTATGTGTGTACAACAGAGTGTGCGATCGCTCGCAACAGTAGGCATATCCCTATGTGTGTGTGTGCACACCAAAGTGTGCGCACGCACGTTTTCAAAATTTTACAGGGTATGCGTGCGTACAAGGTTGTGCGTACACACAAGTCAAAACATGGTCCCTGCTTAGAGCAGGCGCACAATGGTGTGCGTGTGCACACAAACCAGAACTCACAATTTCTGCAATATCACAGAAATCATATTTTTGCTACCAACTTCCAACAATCGTATCTTCTTCTACAAAATTCTAATTTCCACAAAATATATACCATTTTAAGGCTCTTTGAATTATCTTTAATTTGATACAAAATTCAATCAATTTCAAATACTGAAACTCAAGATATGATCTGCCAAAGTTCGTCAAAAATTTATTTTTACCAAAAATCTCTAAACCTCAATTTTACCAAACTCTCAATCCAAAATCACTTATTCCACATTCAAAATAGTCCTAATGTACCCACATCATATTCATATACCTTTTCATCATTCCATAACTTAGCAACACCTAAAATCATCCATTCTATACACCAAATTCTACTTGTATACTTAAATCTCAACAATTTACATCACAAAATATCATTCAACATCAACAAGTCTCATCATTCATTAACAATCCTCAAAATCATCATTATCAAATCCCACATCATACATCAACATCATCATTCACCGAAGTAATCACAATCATCAAAATTATCATACATCAACAATTATCACAACCAATTCAATCCTATCTTAAGGTCTACTAGCCTAAGTGTCCAGAAATATTACATGTTACATAGAGAAAATCGAAACCATACCTTGACCGATTTCCAATATACACAATACACCAAGTTGAGTCCAATCAAGCTTTCAATCACCAACAAATCACCAATCTCACATTCAAAACTCCAAATCAACTCCAACAACTGCAAGAACTCAACTAAAATCATGCCAATCACCACAAATCAATACCTAGGGTTCCTAGCTACACAAATTCACAAGGAATAAGAGCAAGCTTACCTTACCCAATAGTTTTAGGAGCAAAACATAATAGCAACCAAGTGCTAGAATGTACCTAAACATCTAAAATCACAAAAATCTCTCAAAAACAAACTTAAAATTTCAAAATTCTTAGAACAGAAGAATGGGAAGTGAAATTCAAAATCTTACCTATATAAGTTGAATAGAACTAACGGGTTCGATGAGAGTTTCACGTAGCCGCAAACGACATGTGAATCGGAGCATTGTAGCTCGAGCTATGGCCACCAGAAGTGGAGGATGAATAGTAACTTTGCCCTTTTCTTCTCTCAACTCATTTCAGCATGCATTTAGTGTTTTGTGATGTTATAGACTGTGTTAGGGTTGTTTTGGTGCTTTATATATGTTGGGTTTAGGCCCAATTTGGGTCCGATATAACCTGTTAGCGTTTTTGGCCCAATTTTGGCCCAAACTTTTAAAATTAGCGTCCAATTTTTAACTTTAATTTATTTTCTAACTTTTTCTACTGTTTTTATCATTCTTGCACAATACCGGATAGACTTAAGCCGGTACTACCGGTTAATTTACCGGTACGTGTTTTTACACAATTTTTTTTTTCGAAGAAAATTATATTTTCCAACTCAAAAAAATCTATTGAGTTCAGATATCATATTTATATTTTTTAATTAATATTCTAAAATTTAAAACCTATTTTAGGCCATTAATTTATTATTATTTTACATTAATTAATCGGTTAATTAATTTCTGTTCTTACAGAATGCAATGAAAGAGAAGAGAGAGTTTCAGAGAATTGAGAGTGAGCGAGACATTCTTTGAGAGAGGTGAGAAAATCTAGTGAAAATAAAGAACAACTTTTTTGAAAAAATCTCCTCAAGAATCAGATGTGTTTTGTTTTATTTTTTAATTATTTAAAATTTAAAAATATAAAATTAAGTTAGTTAAATTTTAAAATTTGATTAATTTAAAAGAGTAATTTTTATTCAATATAAAAAAATGATATTTAAATTTTTTTTGTAAAATTAAATAAAAAAATATTTTTTATTTTTTTTTAAATTATATGAATATTTTAGTACAAATATTGGTATGATATATATTTTTTAAAAAAAAATAAATACTAATATGAATAATATAATTTACGTCTGATTTTATTATTTATTTATGTTTTTATTATACGTATAAATATATCATCGTATCGAAATAAATACCTAAAAATTATTATCACATAAATTTTTCTATTGCTTAATGATCATTTGCTTTAAATGAATATATATATATATATATATATATATATATATATATATATATATATATATATATATATATATATATATCGGTTGACTTCCTGTTTTATATATGGGTCCATCTACTGTACAGATGTACTTTTGTACAGATTTACAGATTTTTGTCTTTTATTGATTTAAAAGCGTGTTACTAAAAGTGTTACTTAAAGAGAAAGTGTTACCCTTAATCGTTAACTTGGCTCTGATACCA
Organism: Arachis hypogaea; assembly: GCF_003086295.3. Taxonomy (NCBI): domain Eukaryota; kingdom Viridiplantae; phylum Streptophyta; class Magnoliopsida; order Fabales; family Fabaceae; genus Arachis; species Arachis hypogaea. The sequence goes on from NC_092037.1 coordinate 10,502,000, forward strand.
ATTTTTAGATGTAATTTCTTTTTCAAAATTTCTATTTTCAAAATTTCTATTAACTCTTCATATTTTGCTTCGAATAAGTTTATAATTTGTATAGATTTTGTTGGTGGTACTTTATAGTTTACAATTTCATAAAAAGTATTGACCATTTCTACTATTACTAATTCTGATTTCATTTTTATAGTTTTTCAATCTTGTTTTAGTTTATAATATTCTTTTTTGCATGAATTATTGTATATAAAATCTTTTATCTGTTTGTCTTTTTCTTTAATATAATTTTTCAAATCCTCAAAAACCTCTTTTATTTCTACACTTTCTATTGTTTCTAAATATCTTTTTAATTTTTCAACTTCATTCTCCATTTTTTCTTTCAACAGCTTTAATTCTTTTAAGTCATAATATGGTTTTTCAGTCATTTATAAATTTTTTAAGTTTAGCTCCAACTTGTTTATATTTATTCTTATTTCTATCCTTTTTATTATAAGGTCATTAATTTCGAACTGAATATTATTTAATTCCCTTTTATACTTCTTTATTTTACTTTTTAATTTTTTTGCCCTTTTTCTTTTTATTTTATTTTCTGGTCTTTCAATCTTTGTATGCTTCATTATTTATCTTAGAATTTCTGAAAATTCTATCATCGATTCATCACTATTTTCTAGAGATTCTATTAATTTTTCTAACTCTTCAACTTCTCCTTTCAATTTGTCATAGATTATTTTTAGAGCTTTAAATGCTCTTTGATTTATTTCAGAAAACTGTAAATAATTCAACCGATTTTCTCTTTCAAAGAGCTCTTGTTTCTTGTCTTGATAGGTTACATATATTTTTTCTTTATTTATTGTCATAACTTAGTGTTTAGGGTTTCATTTAATTTTTCGACCTTTTTTGTTAATTCTTTTATTTCAGAATTTTCTTCTTTGATCTTTAACTTAGATAAACTTAACGGGCTATTAATTTTGGATTCTCTTATTTGAAAATTTGATGAAACTAATTTTCCTGATGGTTCTTTTAGTAAAAGAACTGGGTTTTCAATAGCTTTATATTTTGGTATTTCTGTCTTTACAATTTTCTGAAATAATTCATCGACATAAATTCTTTCTCTATTTTTAAATATTATACTATGATGGCTATTTGTTAAAGCATAATTTATTGCATATGTAATTGAAAATGGTTCATCGTCTTGTTCCATTAGATTCTTTCTGTGAAATTTATAAGCCAAACTTATAGATCTTCCAAGATTTTCAGTTGATAAAGGTATAGCATATCCAAGATGGGCATTGAATTTAACATTTACGTTTGTTAAGTTTCCATGAACAATTCCAATTATTTGATCTATTGGGTCATCGGTAATTCTTTTGTCACAGATTGCTAAGCTTATTGGTGAATTAATTCCTTTCATATATGTAGATTTGATTAAGACTTGTATAGTACTAATATGAATCCATCCAATTTTAGATCTTTTTTGTTGATCCTTAATTTTCTCAATCTGTTTACTCAATTCTTCATCATTTATCAAAGCTATTTCAAGTTCTCCATTGGCGGATTTTATCTTTATAGGGGCTTCAAGTTGAATTTTTCTATAGTATATTATATTTTTTCTATTAAAAACTTCTTTTAAAAGATTTTATTTATTAAAATTTTCATTTGATTTGAGATTTAATTCTGTTTTTAGAACAGCCTGTTTTTCATTATCTAGTAAGGCAGATAATCTATAATAATCAGATTCTTCCGTTAATTCTAAACTTTCTAAATAATTCATAACTATGAGATTAGGATAAAGGCGTACCTTTCTGGAGAAAAACTTCCTTTATTTAGAATATTTACATAAGATGTTTTTATCTCCAGAGGGGAGATTGTAGATACTAACTCCAGAGGGGAGTTTAGAATTGGTTTTTCCTAAGGGAATTCTTCTTCAGACTATAGAATCGCCTTGGCAACTTCCTCCTTGCTCTCCTAGCATATGAGTACTCTTAGCCTCCTGCTTTCTATTGTCTGATGCTTTCTACAATTGCCTAAGCAACCTATTTATAATGGTTGGGTCTGATGGACAATTCTCATCCTTACCCTTCTTATGACGTCATTGCTTACGTCATTGTTTATTATCTTGCACTAGCTACATTGTTGGTGCTCTATGACCTAAGCGCTTACGTCACTATGCAATAATGTTGAGAGATGCTTCAGATGTGCTGTCCTCCTCTTTCATTATGTGACCTTCAGATGCGTTGTCCTCTTCCTTTATTATGTGGGTTGATTCCGTTTCATTATTGCTTTCTTCAGATAACTCTGAGACACATAGCTGGCACTTGTGGTCTTCTCTGTCTTTTATCAAATAGCAGAGATTCCTCTTTATCCCTTCGGGGAGCTTTTCTAAGAGTCCAGATAAGTTGTAGAATGCTGATTCAAATTCCACTAAGAGTCTCATCTCTCTTTCTTCAATTTCATTCCTTTTACTGGACACAAGCAAAGTATTTCTGCTTTTATAATTGATTCTTGTGTGAGATTCCCTTGTTATGTTTTGAGTTCTTTCGAAGACCCTTGCTAGTGTGCTGGCTAGTCTTCCTTCATGACTGTAGATTGTTAAATCTTGAACTTGATCAATTGGTTGAAAATTTCCTGGGAAGACGGACATGAAGATTACTTGATGTGCTGGAACCAAGCATTCTTCTTCTTCATTAAAAATAGGTTGACTATTCGTAAATTTTAGGGATATATCCCTTGGATTTACGTTGTCAATCATATTTTTAAATCTCTTTACTGCATCAATGAATCCTGCAGGAAACTCACTAATAATTTTCAAATCATTAAAAATTAAAATTGTATCAATTAATCCATATTGGAAAAACTGATAGGTGTCAGATGGGGAAGCATCTGGAAATATAACCAGCTTTGTTAGCTGTTCTTTGGCAATAGGATAATATCCCAAGATTGCCCTTTTTTCTTCAGTCCAATTCAGGACTATGTTAAGGGTTTCTCTGAGATTTGATCTACAGACCCTTTTCTTTTCCTTAATTTCAGCCCTTGTAGGAATGTTTCTTATTATTCCTGTTCTCTGGGTTTAAATTGGAGCTTTATCTGCTCTTTTTAGGGTTTGCTCTGGATGAAGAGCTTCATATTCCCTGAAAGATTCCTTTGCTTCTTCCAGTGTTAAAAACCCTCCTTTATGAATTATCCTTGATTGATGTGTAAATGGTGCTGCTTTTTCCCAGGCATCATATACTCCTTTCATGGGGCCATTATAAATTACATAATATTTTTTATCTTGGGTGGATTTTTTGATAATTTCAGCAATTGTTTTATTTTCTGGAATTTTTTCTTCACCTGATTTGTCCACCACGCTTAGCTGGCTGAACTCTGATGGTTTTGGTTGTTGTGTTGATTTCATTGCTTCGATGGCCTTCTTGAGGGATTGGATCTGTGTCCTTATTTGCTGACAATGCTTGCATTTTTTGAGTTCTTGTTCGTATTTCTGGATTTCTTGATCTAATGCGTTGTAGACGAACTCCATTCTCTTGTTAATGTATCTGCAATAACATTTTTGTCACCCTTAATATATTCAATTTTTATTGGATATTGTAACAAAAATAATTGCCATCTTACCAATCGTCCATGATTATAATCAACTTTTAAATTATATCGTATGAAACCTGTTAGGTAACTTGAATCTGTCCTTAATGTAAAATCTCTGGGTAGTAAATCAATTTTCCATTTCTTAAGAGATTTAATTGCTCCTAGAGTTTCCTTTTCATGAGTGGTATATCTCTGTTCTGTTGGAGTAAAAGTCCCTGAAATATACCTGCAAAGTAATTCCTTTGGGGAATATTTAGAATCTAGTGATTCTTTTTCTTGTTCCAAACTTTTTATAGCTTTCTTAGCTTTTAGACATCCTGACCAGGTTATGTCTGAAGCATCTGTTTCTACTATTAAGTAGTCATTTTCTTCTGGAATATAAAGTTCTGGAAGTTTTTCACAAAGTTCTTTAATTCTTTGAATTTGCATACTATCTTTTTCATCCCATTTCCATTCTTTTTTACTACTTATTTTTGGAAATAAGCTTTTAGTGTATTCTATTATATTCTTTAAAAATCTTTGATCGGAAATATAATTTATACACCCTAAAAATCTTTGTAATTGTTTTCTATCTTCTATTTTATTAGGAAATAAATTTACCTTTTCTAGAACATTTGGTTGAAGTTTTAGCTTACCTTGAGTAGATAGAATTAATCCAAGAAACTCTATTTCTTGTTTTGCTATTCTTGCTTTCTTTTTGCTAAGAACTAATCCTTTCTGTTTACATCTTTCTAAAACTATTAATAATTTTTGAAGATGATCTTCTTTATCCTGTTTTGTAAAAATTAATATATCATCAATGTATACTAAAACAAATTCATTTAATTCTTTTAGATTTTCTTCCATAAATCTTTGATAAATACCTGGGGCTTGCTTTAATCCGAATGGTAATACATTCCATTCATAAAGCAACACACTTGTTGATTCTTTTGTTGGGCAAGTAAAAGCAGTTAATTTCTTTGTTTCTTCGTCTAAACGAAGTTGCCAATATCCTGATTTTGCATCAAGAGATGAAAACCAAGTTGCTCCCTTGATTTTTTCTAAAATAGAATCTTTTCTTGGAAGTTTATGAGCATCACCAATAGTTGCTTCATTCATTTTTCTTATAGTTTATTACCATTCTTCATTTTCCCTTTTAATTTCATTATTGTTTTCAACGTAAAAAGCTGGAGCCGCATGAGGACTTTTACTTAATCTTATAATTCCTTTTTCCAAAAGATCTTTACATTCTAATGAGAACTCTTCTCTATCTCTTGCGGAATAAGGAATTTTATTTGGAACATTTATCTCTTTTGTGGGATCTTTTAATTTAATGCTTACTAATTCGTTATTTGTATTTTTAATATCTAAAGGATTTTCAGCACAAATTTCATCCAAAAGTTCTTCTATCTTTATTTCAAGATTATTTTTTGGAATATTTATCTGAAAGTATAAATTTAAATAACATGTTTCTAATATAGAAAATATTTTAAATTTTAAGATCTTATCTATAGTAGTAGTTGGTATTTTTATACGTTTTGATTTTTGATTTATTGAAGAATCGTGTGGGGCTTTTAAAACTATATATGTTAATTCTTGAATGAATGGATGATATAGCTTTAAAAAGTTATTTCCTATGATAAAATCCATTCCAGAATCTAACATATATATAGATGGAACAATGAACCTATAATTTTGAATAAAGATTTCAACCATCTCTGCTTTTTGGTCAATTTTATGTATTGATTTGTCAGCTATTCTAACTCTTAATGGTTTTTTTAATTTTTTCCAATCAAGTTTTATATTTGAACTAGCAAAGCATTGTGTTGCCCCAGAATCTATGAAAGCATTTATAAACTTTTCTGTTATTTTTATAGTAATAAATGTAGCATTATTACTCAGTCTCTGAGTCTGTTTCCGAGACATATTCAAAAATATAGTCTAAGTTATCATCAGATTCTTCTAATGGTTCCATGAAACAAGACTTAGCAACTTCTATTTGTTTAGTAAGATCCTTTTTATCCTTCTTTTTCGGGCATTCATTTGCGTAGTGTCCTTCTTCTTAACAATACCAACATTTACAATTTTCTTTTTTATTCGGGTAATAGTTATTTCTTTGTCTTTTGTTTTTATTGTTATTTCCTTTTCTAAAATATCTCTTTTTTTTCTCCAGTTTGGATAGTATTTTCTTTTTCTAAATTGATATTTTCTTTTTCTTTGAAAATTTTTATTAAGACCATATTTTTGAGGTATCTCTTCATTATCCTGACAGCAAATTCTGATTATATTTGCAAATCTTTTTTGAGTTGCTTCTTGCATACAACGTTCTTTTATTTCCTCTCTTATTGCAGAGGTTGCTCCACCAAAATTATTTTCAATTGTTCCTCTATTTATTTCTCTTATAAATCTTCCCATTATAAATTCATTAGCAGGATATGGAAGTTTTGTTATGTACATACTAAGATAATAATTTTTATCTTCTTCTTTTAATTTGTAATAATGTATTCTATATTCACATATATAAGATTCCACATTACATAAATCATATATCTGAATATTAGCTAAATGGTTTTTTGCTTCTTGATATTCTTTATTATAGACTTCTTGTTTATGATCTATAATATTTTTTCCAAAAAATTCTTTATATAGAATCATCATTATATATAATATTTTATCATAAGCTGTTGTTTTTGTTTCTAATTCTTCTATTATTTGGTTTTCTATTGATGTCATATAATCTCTTATAGTTCCTTTAGTATGAAACCCTATGTAATTCCAAATGTCTCTTCCAGACAATTCACTAAGTTTTGGATTAGTAAAGGCTTCTAATAAGAAGGAATTTAACCAGTTTTCGAAAATTTCTTTTTCGTTCTTTTTGCAGTCTAAATCGAGCATTCTTTCTCCTTCCATTTCCTGGATTTTAGGAACGTATTTTGATGGTATTTTTGTATATTTTGAATCTTTATTTATAAACCCTTTTTTAAAAGCATAATTATCAAAACCTGTTTCCCATTTAAATTGAGATTGATTATCCTTAGATGTTCCAGCTTCATTTTTTACTTGTATTGGAATTGCTGGTTCTTCGTCACTTGAATAATCTAGAATGTGTTCTTCATTTTCTATATTTTCAGAATTAACTAACTCTTCTTCTATTTGAAAATCATGTTCCATAATATTATTTTCTTGAGCCATTTTTAATTGTTTAAAAAACATTGTAACTTTTTCTAATTTTTCTTCAATATTCATAATTTTAATGGTGGTTTTACTTTTAGATCTGTTATGTTGATTATATTTTGAAGTTTTTCTTCTTTGGGATTCTCTCTTTCCTTGTCCCTTTGAAATTTTATACATACTAATATTTCTTCGAGCATATCTACTATAGAATTTAATTGTGGGTTAAAGGTATGATAAAGATGTGGAGAATCATTTCCATGGTAACATTTTTTAGAAATTTCGTGTGAAAAATAAGTTTTTTCAGGTTTTTGAAGTCCTTCAATAAAACTTATAGTAAAATAAAGATTTTGAGAAAAATCATTTTGTATTGATTTTAAGAATTCGGTGTCATTACAATTAACATTAGTTAAAATCATTAATTTTTTATCTATTAATTTTGATAACTTAATTATTTCTTTTCTTAAATCTTCTAATTTACTTTTTTCTATTAGGTGATGCTTTTCTTTGTGAAGAGTTACGGTTTTGAGTGAAAAGTGTAGCTTTAGGATGTGTGGTTTAGATCATTAAATCTGTAAATTTGTACAGATTTAAATCTGTACCATATAATTTTCTTATATATATATATATATATATATATATATATATATATATATATATATATGCATTATTATCGGTTGACTTCCTGTTTGTGGGAAACAAGGAATCAACGTAAACAGTGATTTTTCTAATACGTATGTATATGTATCTTAAAAGGTTGTACTTAGAATGAATAGCCTAATAATAGTAACCGAGAAAATTTGTTGTGTATATACTATGGAACAATATTTTTTTTTAAATGTTTGCATGGCCATTGGCCAGAGATCGATCTGCATGATGATCATAAAGAAATTATCGGTGAATAATGGCATTATAGTTCCCATGTTTGTGGCATTTAATTTGGATATATCTGCATGTGTCACACTATAATAATAATAATAATAATAATAATAATAATAATAATAATAATAATAATAATAATAATAATAATAATAATAATAATAATTAGTTTGTTTTTATCTGCGTTAATCAAGCATAGGTTTAACCAATGACAATACATAGTTATACAAACAAATCATATTATAAATTAAAGTTTATAACTAAAGGTTTATTTGCACGCTCATTTTAGAGACATGAAAGAAGAATAATAATGTAACAAGATATGACATTACAAATAAAGAACCCTTTAGGATTTCCCTTTCTTCAATGTTTCTTAACGATTTCTTCATTCCCATTGTTCTCATTCAATCAGATTGTGACTAGAAATCAACAATTATCAAAAGGGACACACGATGAGTATAAAAATTCACAGGCAATGCGAGTTGACTAGTGGTCCAAGCCACTAGCTAGGGTTTGCTATGAAGAAGCCATGTGGTGCAATGAAAAATTATGCAATATAATCCTTACCCTATGCTTATTGATTGACCCCACCAAGATTATTATAATTTATAACTAGTGTTGTATGTGGCCCTGCATTTGCACTGAAACCAAAAAAGAAAAAAAAAAAGTCTGTTTTCAATGTAAGAAAAAATTCTTATCTATACTTGGTATATATATATATATATATATATATATATATATATATATATATATATGTGTGTGTGGAAAATTATATGGTACAGATCTAAATCTGTACAGATTTAAAGATATGATTACGTGGCAAAATCTTAACCACACATTCTAAAGCCACACTTTTCATCTAAAACCGTAACTCTTCACAAAAAAAAGCGTCACCTAATGGAAAAAAGTAAATTAGAAGATTTAAGAGAAGAAATAATTAAGTTATCAAAATTAATAGATAAAAAATTAATGATTTTAACTAATGTCAACTGTAATGACACCGAATTCTTAAAATCAATACAAAATAATTTTTCTCAAAATCTTTATTTTACTATAAGTTTTATTGAAGGACTTCAAAAACCTGAAAAAACTTATTTTTCACATGGAATTTCTAAAAAATGTTACCATGAAAATGATTCCCCACATCTTTATCATACTTTTAACCCACAATTAAATTCTATAGTAGATATGCTTGAAGAAATATTAGTATCCATAAAATTTCAAAGAAATAAGGAAAAAGAGAATCCCAAAGAAGAAAAATTTCAAAATATAATCAACATAACAGACTTAAAAGTAAAACCACCATTAAAATTATGAATATTGAAGAAAAATTAGAAGAAGTTACAATGCTTTTTAAACAATTAAAAATGGCTCAAGAAAATAATATTATGGAACATGGTTTTCAAATAGAAGAAGAATTAGTAAATTCTGAAAATATAGAAAATGAAGAACACATTCTAGATTATTCAAGTGACGAAGAACCAGCAATTTCAATACAAGTAAAAAATGAAGCTGGAACATCTAAGGATAATCAATCTCAATTTAAATGGGAAACAGGTTTTGATAATTATGCCTTTAAAAAAGGGTTTATAAATAAAGATTCAAAATATACAAAAATACCATCAAAATACGTTCCTAAAATCCAGGAAATGGAAGGAGAAAGAATGCTCGACTTAGACTGTAAAAAGAATGAAAAAGAAATTTTCGAAAATTGGTTGAATTCCTTTTTATTAGAAGCTTTTACTAATCCAAAGCTCAGTGAATTGTCTGGAAGAGATATTTGGAATTACATAGGTTTCATACTAAAGGAACTATAAGAGATTATATGACATCAATAGAAAACCAAATAATAGAGGATTTAGCAACAAAGACAACAGCTTATGATAAGATATTATATATAATGATGATTCTATATAAAGAATGTTTTGGAAAAAATATTATAGATCATAGACAAGAAGTCTATAATAAAGAATATCAAGAAGCAAAAAACTATTTAGCTAATATTCAGATATATGATCTATGTAATGTGGAGTCTTATATATGTGAATATAGAATACATTATTACAAATTAAAAGAAGAAGATAAAAATCATTATCTTATTATGTATATAACAAAACTTCCATATCCTGCTAATGAATTTATAATGGGAAGATTTATAAGAGAAATAAATAGAGGGACAATTGAAAATAATTTTGGTGGAGCAACCTCTGCAATAAGAGAGGAAATAAAAGAACGTTGTATGCAAGAAGCAACTCAAAAAAGATTTGCAAATATAATTAGAATTTGCTGTCAGGATAATGAAGAGATACCCCAAAAATATGGGTTTAATAAAAATTTTCAAAGAAAAAGAAAATACCAATTTAGAAAAAGAAAATACTATCCAAACTGGAGAAAAAAGAGGTATTTTAGAAAAAGAAATAACAATAAAAACAAAAGACAAAAAAGTGACTATTGCCCGAATAAAAAAAAACTGTAAGTGTTGGTATTGCCAAGAAGAAGGACACTATGCAAATGAATGTCCAAAAAGAAGGATAAAAAGGATCTTACTAAACAAATAGAAATTGCTAAGTCTTGTTTCATGGAACCTTTAGAGGAATCTGATGATAACTTAAACTATATTTTTGAATATGTCTCAGAAACAGACTCAGAGACTGAGTAATAATGCCACATTTATTACTATAAAAATAACAGAAAAGTTTATAAATGCTTTTATAGATTCTGGAGCAACACAATGCTTTGCTAGTTCAAATATAAAACTTGATTCGAAAAAATTAAAGAAACCATTAAGAGTTAGAATAGCTGACAAATCAATACATAAAATTGACCAAAAAGCAGAGATGGCTGAAATTTTTATTCAAAATTATAGGTTCATTGTTCCATCTATATATATGTTAGATTCTGGAATGGATTTTATCATAGGAAATAACTTTTTAAAGGTATATCATCCATTCATTCAAGAATTAAAATATATAGTTTTAAAAGCTCCACACGATTCTTCAATAAATCAAAAATCAAAACGTATAAAAATACCAACTACTACTATAGATAAGATCTTAAAATTTAAAATATTTTCTATATTAGAAACATGTTATTTAAATTTATACTTTCAGATAAACATTCCCAAAAATAATCTTGAAATAAAGATAGAAGAACTTCTGGATGAAATTTGTGCTGAAAATCCTTTAGATATTAAAAATACAAATAACGAACTAGTAAGCATTAAATTAAAAGATCCTACAAAAGAGATAAATGTTCCAAATAAAATTCCTTATTCCACGAGAGATAGAGAAGAGTTCTCATTAGAATGTAGAGATCTTTTGGAAAAAGGAATTATAAGATTAAGTAAAAGTCCTCATGCGGCTCCAGCCTTTTATGTCGAAAACAATAATGAAATTAAAAGGGGAAAACAAAAAATGGTTATTAACTATAAGAAAATGAATGAAGCAACTATTGGTGATGCTCATAAACTTCCAAGAAAAGACTCTATTTTAGAAAAAATCAAAGGAGCAACTTGGTTTTCATCTCTTGATGCAAAATCAGGATATTGGCAACTTCGTTTAGACGAAGAAACAAAGAAATTAACTGCTTTTACTTGCCCAACAAAAGAATCAACAAGTGTGTTGCTCTATGAATGGAATGTATTACCATTCGGATTAAAACAAGCCCCAGGTATTTATCAAAGATTTATGGAAGAAAATCTAAAAGAGTTAAATGAATTTGTTTTAGTATACATTGATGATATACTAATTTTTACAAAACAGGATAAAGAAGATCATCTTCAAAAATTATTAATAGTTTTAGAAAGATGTAAGGAAAAAGGATTAGTTCTTAGTAAAAAGAAAGCAAGAATAGCAAAACAAGAAATAGAGTTTCTTGGATTAATTCTATCCACTCAAGGAAAGCTAAAACTTCAACCAAATGTTCTAGAAAAGGTAAATTTATTTCCTAATAAAATAGAAGATAGAAAACAATTACAAAGATTTTTAGGGTGTATAAATTATATTTCTGATCAGGGATTTTTAAAGAATATAATAGAATACACTTAAAGCTTATTTCCAAAAATAAGTACTAAAAAAGTATGGAAATGGGATGAAAAAGATAGTATACAAATTCAAAGAATTAAAGAATTATGTGAAAAACTTCCAGAACTTTATATTCCAAAAGAAAATGACTACTTAATAGTAGAAACAGATGCTTCAGACATAACCTGGTCAGGATGTCTAAAAGCTAAGAAAGCTATAAAAAGTTTGGAACAAGAAAAAGAATCACTAGATTCTAAATATTCCCCAAAGGAATTACTTTGCAGGTATATTTCAGGGACTTTTACTCCAACAGAACAAAGATATACTACTCATGAAAGGAAAACTCTAGCAGCAATTAAATCTCTTAAGAAATGGAAAATTGATTTACTACCCAAAGAATTTACATTAAGGACAGATTCAAGTTACTTAACAGGTTTCATACGATATAACTTAAAAGTTGATTATAATCATGGACGATTGGTAAGATGGCAATTATTTTTGTTACAATATCCAATAAAAATTGAATATATTAAAGGCGACAAAAATGTTATTGCAGATACATTAACAAGAGAATGGAGTTCGTCTACAACGCATTAGATCAAGAAATTCAAAAATACGAACAAGAACTCGAAAAATGCAAGCATTGTCAGCAAATAAGGACACAGATCCAATCCCTCAAGAAGGCCATCGAAGCAATGAAATCAACACAAAAACCATCAGAGTTCAGCCAGCTAAGCGTGGTGAACAAATCAGGTGAAGAAAAAATTCCAAAAAACAAAACAATTGCTGAAATTATCAAAAAATCTACCCAAGATAAAAAATATTATGTAATATATAATGGCCCCATGAAAGGAGTATATGATGCCTGGGAAAAAGCAGCACCATTTACACATCAATCAAGGATAATTCATAAAGGAGGGTTTCTAACACTGGAAGAAGCAAAGGAATCCTTCAGGGAATATGAAGCTCTTCATCCAGAACAAACCCTAAAAGAGCAGATAAAGCTCCAATTCAAACCCAGAGAACAGGGATAATAAGAAACATTCCTACAAGGGCTGAAATCAAGGAAAAGAAAAGGGTCTGTAGATCAAATCTCAGAGAAACCCTTAACATAGTCCTGAATTGGACCAAAGAAAAAAGGACAATTTTGGGATATTATCCTATTGCCAAAGAACAGCTAACAAAGCTGGTTATATTTCCAGAGGCTTCCCCATCTGATACCTATCAGTTTTTCCAGTATGGACTAATTGATACAATTTTAATTTTTAATGATCTAAAAATTATTAGTGAGTTTCCTGCAGGATTCGTTGATGCAGTAAAGAGATTTAAAAATATGATTACCAACATAAATCCAAGGGATATATCCCTAAAATTTACAAACAGTCAACCTATTTTTAATGAAGAAGAAGAATGCTTGGTTCCATCACACCAAGTAATATTCATGTCCGTCTTCCCAGAAAATTTTCAACCAATTGATCAGATTCAAGACTTAACAATTTACAGTCATGAAGGAAGGCTAGCCAGCACATTAGCAATGGTCTTTAAAAGAACTCAAAAAATAACGAAGGAATCTCATACAAGGATTAATTATAAAAGTAGAAATACTTTGCTTGTGTCCAGTAAAAGAAATGAAATTGAAGAAAGAGAGATGAGACTCTTGGTGGAATTTGAATCAGCATTCTACAACTTATCCAGACTTTTAGAAAAGCTCCCTGAAGGGATAAAGAGGAATCTCTGCTATTTGATAAAAGACAGAGAAGACCACAAGTGCCAGCTATGTGCCTCAGAGTTATCTGAAGAAAGCAATAATGAAATGGAATCAACTCACATGATGAAAGAAGAGGACAATGCATCTGAGGATCACATGATAAAAGAGGAGGACAGCACATCTGAAGCATCTCTTAATATTATTGCGTAGTGACGTAAGCACTTAGGTCATAAAGTACCAACGATGTAGCTGGTGCAAGATAGCAAACAATGACGTAAGCAATGACGTCATAAGAAGGGTAAGGATGGGAATTGTCCATCAAACCCAACTATTATAAATAGGTTGCTTAGGCAATTGTAGAAGGCATCAGACAATAGAAAGCAGAAGGCTAAGAGTACTCATATGCTAGGAGAGCAAGGAGGAAGCTGCTGAGGCGATTCTATAGTCTGAAGAAGAATTCCCTTAGGAAAAACCAATTCTAAACTCCCCTCTGGAGTTAGTATCTACAATCTCCCCTCTGGAGATAAAAACATCTTTTGTAAAATATTCTAAATAAAGGAAGTTTTTCTCCAGAAAGGTACGCCTTTATCCTAATCTCTTAGTTATGAATTATTTAGAAAGTTTAGAATTAACGGAAGAATCTGATTATTATAGATTATCTGCTTTATTAGATAATGAAAAACAAGCTGTTCTAAAAATAGAATTAAATCTCAAATCAAATAAAAATTTTAATAAACAAAATCTTTTAAAAGAAATTTTTAATAGAAAAAATATAATATACTATGGAAAAATTCAACTTGAAGCCCCCTATAAAGATAAAATCTGCTAATGGAGAACTTGAAATAGCTTTGATAAATGATGAAGAGTTGAGTAAACAGATTGATAAAATTAAGGATCAACAAAAAAGATCGAAAATTGGATGGATTCATATTAGTACTATACAAGTCTTAATCAAATCTACATATATGAAAGGAATTAATTCACCAATAAGCTTAGCGATTTGTGACAAAAGAATTACTGATGACCCAATAGATCAAATGATTGGAATTGTTCATGGAAACTTGGCAAATGTAAATGTAAAATTCAATGCCCATCTTAGATATGCTATACCTTTATCAACTGAAAATCTTGGAAGATCTATAAGTTTGGCTTATAAATTTCACAGAAAGAATCTAATGGAACAAGACGATGAACCATTTTCAATTACATATGCAATAAATTATGCTTTAACAAATAGCCATCATAGTATAATATTTAAAAATAGAGAAAGAATTTATGTCGATGAATTATTTCAAAAAATTGTAAAGACAGAAATACCAAAATATAAAGCTATTGAAAACCCAGTTCTATTACTAAAAGAACCATCAGGAAAATTAGTTTCATCGAATTTTCAAATAAGAGAATCCAAAATTAATAGTCCTTTAAGTTTATCTAAGTTAAAGATTAAAGAAGAAAATTCTGAAATAAAAGAATTAACAAAAAAGGTTGAAAAATTAAATGAAACCCTAAACACTAAGTTATGACAATAAATAAAGAAAAAATATATGTAACCTATCAAGACAAGAAACAAGAGCTCTTTGAAAGAGAAAATCGGTTGAATTATTTACAGTTTTCTGAAATAAATCAAAGAGCATTTGAAGCTCTAAAAATAATCTATGACAAGTTAAAAAGAGAAGTTGAAGAGCTTGAAAAATTAATAGAATCTCTAGAAAATAGTGATGAATCGATGATAGAATTTGTAGAAATTCTAAGATAAATAATGAAGCATACAAAGATTGAAAGACCAGAAAACAAAATAAAGAAAGAAAAAGGGCGAAAAAATTAAAAAGTAAAATAAAGGAGTATAAAAGGGAATTAAATAATCTTCAGATCGAAATTGATGACCTTATAATAAAAAGGATAGAAATAAGAATAAATATAAACAAGTTGAAGTTAAACTTTAAAAATTTATAAATGCCTGAAAAACCATATTATGACTTAAAAGAATTAAAGCTGTTAAAAGAAAAAATGGAGAATGAAGTTGAAAAATTAAAAAGATATTTAGAAACAACAGAAAGTGTAGATATAAAAGAAGTTTTTGAAGATTTAAGAAAATATATTAAAGAAAAAGACAAACAGATAAAAAATTTTATATACAATACTCCATGCAAAAAAGAATATTATAAACTAAAACAAGATTAAAAAACTATAAAAATCAGAATTATGGTCAATACTTTTGATTATGAATTGGCAAATTATTCGAAAAATTTTTAAAGTCGTTTTACTTTTAAAAATTAGTAAAAAATTGGTATCAGAGCCAAGTTAACGATTAAGGGTAACACTTTCTCTTTAAACAACACTTTTAATGACACACTTTTTCAGCCACAAAAAGACAAAAATCTGTACAGACACATCTGTACACTAGATGGCCCCATATATATATATATATATATATATATATATATATATATATATATATATATATATATATATATATATATGCGTGAGATTTTTTGTAAAATTTAAAAATATTTTTTTGGGGGTTTTACCCAAATATAAAGTTTTTTCTTATTGTTAAAAAAAGTGAAAAAGTGATTTCTGATTTAAAAAAATTAAAAACTAAAAATAGGGGACAATTTTTATTCATAAAAAAATAAAAAAAATTTGTATTACATCACATATTTCTAAAACATAAAAATGCACCAGTTAAACATCAACCCTGCTACAATATAATAAATCAATAATATTTAGGAGATAATAAAAAATTAGTTAAAATACTCTAAATTTATTATATTTAGTATTTATTAATTATTGTTATAATTAATAAATACTAATATTATTGGTAACAAATAATGTGCGCCACTTTGTAATTATTTATTTATTTTTGTTTATCTTTTTATTGTACTTTCTATCTTAAATATTTGTACTAGTAAATCAATGTAAAGAAAAAAAAGGAAAAAGTTTGGTAATTAAGAAACCAAAATCAACCAAAATTTTCTATTTTTAACTTTATTTAATTAGATGAACAAAATTTAATTACTATTATTCTTTCACGTGTCTATTGTTTTTATTGCAATATTTATTATATATAAAAATATTAATTATATATATTAAATAGTATATTATAAATAAATACCTTATCAATTTACATTCTTATTAAATGAATATACATAATTTATATTTATAGTTTTTAATTTATATTATAATAATAAAAGCACATTTTTTATTTATTAGGTAATATCTATATATTTATATACATAATTTTCATAATTAATATATTTTTACAATTAATATTATACAACTCTAAACTATATTTTATTATATATTTCAAATTATTTTATATATGCACTAATAAATTATGATTCAAAATGTTTTAATTTTTTTTTGAAGATATTATATATTTAAATTAACGTATAATTTTTTAAATCATTGATAATTTAAAAATTTGTTTCATATTTTTCAAAGTGAAATGATTTATTTTGATTTACATATATTTTCAAAGTTTACTATAATTAATTAGATTTAAAAAAGAATATTAAATACTTAAATTAATTTATTCAATTAGCAAATTTACTCGTAATATCCATAAGTTCATACACATAACATTCATAGTTAAAAAATGGTACACATAACATTTAAAATTTTATATTAATAACATCCATAATTTCATATTAATAACATCCATAATTTTATACTTATAACATTCACAATTTTATACATACAATATTTATAATTAATAAATTTTTATAATTAATATTACTAAACTTTAAACTATGTGTCTTGTTATATATTTCAAATTATCTTATATGTACACCAAAGAGTCATAATTTTAATAATTTTTATTTACTATTTATAGTATTTTTATTTATTGATTTTAATATGACGAGTTAATAATTATTTTTAAAATTTATTTCTTAATTTTTTTTATATTTTATATTTTATTTTTTATTTTATAATAGACTATATGTAAAATATGAGTTGTATAAGAGAAGTTGTTAAATTCTCTAATTTAATATTCATATTTTTATACGTATAATATTTATATACATGATATCTATAATCAATAAATTGATACTAATTTATTATTATTTATTATTTTATTTTGCAAGTTATAAACCAACAATTATGGATGTTTATAATTTTTAATAAATAGAAACTGATCAAATTTAAGATGTTTTATTTTTTTTAAAATATGTTGAGGTGATTTGAAATTTTTAAAAAATAAAAAATATAAGAATTTAGGATTTTTATTTGAGAGAAAAAATTATAAAATTATAAATGTATATAGTAATAATGAGAGAGAAATTTTTGGAATTTGATTCACATTAAATTTAGAATTAACTTTAAGTATATTTAAATGAGGAAAGATAATTAATTATAAAAAAATTAATTATATCAATTAAATTAGGAGAATTACATTCTCTTGTAAACGTAAATATTATTAATCATATATCTTTATATTATCTATAATATTTTAGTTACGTAGCATTATTCAAAGAAAAAATTACACTTCATTTACACGTGCTCAGTTTTTTCAATATTGGAGGGTTTGGTGAGTTGTGCTTGGATATGGTATATGTTGGTGTTAGACAATAGTGTGGGGCAGCTCTTTCTGAGCCACGGCAGAGGGGAGTCGGACCATCCGATTGCGTTGCGCCGGAAAAAAAATTGAAATTGTGTGTAGTAATCGGACCATCCGATGAGCAAAAATTTTTTTTTGACCGAACTCGTAGGGTCCAATTCCTTAAGGGACCAAAGTTAATAATTTTTTATTTTGTGTATGAAAGTGGAATCGCAGGGTACGTGTAATGGTTTTTGTTTTTTTTTATGGACTCGTTGGGTCCATTTTCTTGCAGGAAAATTTTTTTTTATAGGATTCGAAGGGTCCGAGTTGAGTATGTATATGTGTGTGTGTGTGTGTGTTTTGGAAACTCGGATGCACTCCTCAGATCTGATTCGTCTTCGTTGTTCTGCGTCTTCTTCTTCCCCTTGTTTCTCTTCTACTTCTCCTTGCGTCTCTGTTATTTTATTTGAACTCCAAGAGTAAATGAGAGTATAATCGATATGTATGTATGAGAGTATGAAAATGGATGATAGAGTTACACTTAGAGTATATTATTTTGGTCAGATTCTGTTACAAACATCTGAAGGAGTGAGATTTAGTTGCGAGAAGCCGTTAGATATTGTTATTCTGTTCACAATCTCATTTGAGGAGCTAAAAGGTGTGATTTGTGAGAAGATAGGTTTTCAGATATCAAAAAAAAATATCATGTATGGTATACAGATATCCCATACCGGTATTTGGTGGTTTCGTGCAGTATTAAACCAAGTATGTAACCGACGAAGCGAGTATGCAGGAGATGTTTTCAATGTATTTTGAAACTCGCGGTCAGATATCGGTGATAGAGTTGTATGTCGAATTCGAACAATCTGAAGCGGACCGAAATATTGAAGGGGAAGAATACGATAGTGACAGTGAGGAAGAGTTTGAAAGCAATTACAAAGCTGTTGCTCCAGACGGATAAGAAGATCAAGGTGACGGGGTGGTGGCTCCAAATGTGGGAGACGTTGCAAATGCACTCGCAAATGAAGATCCGTTTGAGGAGCCGTCCTTCATGCGGGTTCTGGACTTGGAAGCCATGCATGCGCCGGAGTTTTCGGAATATATGAGTGCTGGTACGTATTAACATATAAATATAGAAAGTATTAGACTTTGGGAAATAATCTATGTTGATAGATGTAAATAAGAAGATAAGTCACGTGAATATTAATTTGTGTGCATTCGTCCAAACTTTTTTATGTGTTTATGTTTGTATGATGTTAAAAGTGGGATGACAACATGATAAGAATAATATTTATATTGATGTGGATATAGGGAGCATTGACGTAGTCTTAATTTCATTATTAAATGTATTTGTGTTAAATTATTTTGATTTGGCTGTCGTTGTGGTAGAAATTCCTATGGTCGCAGATGGTGAATTTGCAATCGGAATGGAATTCAGTTCTAGGGAAGCTGTTATGATGGCGGTGAAAGATTATACCATCCGAAGAGGCGTAGACTACCGTGTGTATGAGTCGGAGCCATTGACCTTCTATGCGAAGTGTACACAGTATGGATCAGGGTGTGATTGGCTTATCAGGGTTAGCATGATCAGCAAAAAGTATTGTTGGGTTATAAGGAGGTACAACGTTCTCACACTTGTACTAGAGCTACTATTTCTCAGGATCATTCGAAACTGGATTTGAACACAATTGCAGAAGCAATAAAGCCGTTGGTTGAGGCTGACCCGTCGATAAAGGTGAAATTAGTTATTGTGGAAGTGTAGTCGAAGTTCAATTACACCATCAGCTATCAGAAAGCATGGTTGGCGAAGCAAAAAGCAGTGGAAAAAATATTTGGAGGTTGGGAAGCATCATATGAAGTTTTGCCTATATGGTTTGAGGCCATGTGTAACAAGGAGCCATCAGCAATCATTCATTTCGAGACTATGTCTGCATATCAAGGTGATGAGGAAGTAACTGATATCCGGGTATTGCACAGAGTCTTCTGGAGTTATTACCCCTGCATTAGAGCGTTCAGACACTGCAAGCCAGTTGTCCAGGTTGATGGGATTCACTTGTATGGAAAGTATAAGGGTTGTTTGTTGGTCGCAGTTTCACAGGATGGTAACAATAATATCGTCCCTATTGCGTTTGCAATTGTGGAGGGGGAGACTTCTGATGCATGACACTTTTTCCTTAGTAACCTGCGACAACATGTTGTGACTCGGGATGGTGTGGGACTGATTTCTGACAGGCACGAATCCATCAATGCAGCTGTGGCCCGGAGCAACGAAGCTTGGTCGCCCCCGAGAGCATTCCACATGTTTTGCATCAGGCATATAGAGTCGAATTTTTTGAGAAAGTTCAAGGCACCGTACCTGCAAAAACTTGTGGTCAATATAGGTAAATTTTAATAATTCGAATTTCATTATTAACCGAGTTACCTTCAATTAGTGTTTCTCATGAATTCTTCTCTTGTGTGGCTTTGATTGTTGTGCAGCTTATTCGAGGATGGTGCGCGAGTACGAAGTGCGCTACCAGCATTTACGTGAACGGGGCAAGGCTTATACGAACTGGCTTAACCGAATTCTACGCGAACAGTACGCATTGGCGTTTGACGGTGGCTACCGCTGGGGTCACATGACGACAAACCTAGTGGAATGCATCAACTCAGTGTTGAAGGGTGCACGCAATCTTCCTATAACTGCACTTGTCAAAGCCACATTCTACAGGCTTAACGAGTTGTTCACTAGAAAAAGAGTCGAGGCGGAGTCGCGGATAACAGCTGGACATGTTTTTTCTGAGGTTGTCACGTCGAAATTGAATGCAAATCAACTTGCATCATCAAACATCCAGGTTAATTGCTTCGACAGGATGAATAAGGTCTTCGAGGTTCGTGAGATGCCAGGTGGAACTGAGTATGCCGTCGACCTCCGTCGACAACGATGTGACTGTGGTGAGTTCCAGGTGGATCGGATTCCCTGTCGACATATTTTTGCATGTTGTGCGAATCAGCGACTGGATTGACGAGTGTATGTCCACGAAGTTTACAAGATGGACCAAGTTCCGAGGGTTTACCGAGCTAGGTTTCGGCCACTGGGGAATCCCACAACGTGGCCTGTGTACAACGGCCCTCGATTTGTCCCGAATCCGAACCTGAGACGGGTGACGAAAGGTCGCCCGAGGATGACACGTTTCTTGAACGAAATGGACACACGAATGTTACATGCTTCTAGGCATTGTAGGCAATGTGGAGCCGAGGGACACAGTCGAAGTAGATGCCGTCGGTCAGCTGGTGTAGGTCTCAGCAACCCAGGACAGTAGATTTATGCCTTTCATGTTTTATTATAGTACTTTATGGCATTTGCTTGTTTATGTTTATCCGTTTGTGCTAACCACCTTATCGGAACATTGTACTTTCATGAAACTTCTTTATGACACCTGAGACTACGTACTTTATCCAACCAAAAAGTTGTAGCATAATCGACGATATAAAGTTCACATTTAAAGGGTTTTAACATACAAACACAATCGTAAGTTCAAATTACAAGTTTCCAACATACATACACAATACTTGTGTGACCCACACAACATACAAACACAATATTAAGTTCAAATTACAAGTTTCCAACATACATACATAATACTTATGTGACCCACACAACTACTTTCTCAATGCCCATTTTATGTCTTCGACGAAGTTCTTGCATTTCTTCTTGGCCTTCTTGAACATGGACGGGGTGTATCGGTTAGCGCTACGACGTGGCGGGTCCACCCTGAGATTGTAATATTTACCTGTCTCACCTGTATATAATTTAATGAAACAGACTATCCAAAATGATGAAAACACGGGATAAACAACCAAAAAAAACCAACAGGTTCATATCATAATCATAAAGACACAAGTCCTGAAATGAATGCAATATAATCAATGGACAGTGAAATAAAGTCGGACCTGCATCATCCCCATCATCAGGGGCATTGTTGCGGGATTCTTCATCCTCGTCCATCTCCTCATCGTCGCTCTCGTCTTGATCCTCATCATCCGGTTCTTCCACGACATACTCATCCGTCTCATGCTCACCTGCCCCGGCATTTTCTTCAATCTGACCCATTGATACACGCCGTAGGTTTCGGCTATTAAATATCCCCCGACCGCCGTCACTTCTACTGGAATCTCCAGAAACCAAACCTCCAGAAGCAACTGAGGTAGTGTGGCATGGAATCCTCGCGTCCAAAGAATACCTACCGGGCATAAATTCAGGTTGATGGCCAAATTGTGACTGGCCTGCATCCGCAGCCATGAACCCAAGCAACTGGCTAAAAGAAGCACCCTCTCCTGCATCCCACTGTGGGGTACTCCAGAATTGTTGACATATTGGGTATGGCTGTGACTGTGCCCCCAGTTCTTCATTGGCTACATCAATAACTGGGCTACCCTCATCATTCATAACTGGGTTACCCTCATCATCCATAACTTGTTCACCTTCATCGTTCTCTTGAACCACAACATTTGACAAGTTCAAATGGTTGCCATATTGTGTACGATACCAGTGCATGTAAACATCCAACGGATGCTGTGAAGGTTCCAGATACTCAGTCAGAACGTTATTATACTTGTTTGTCCATTGCATAATCCAACATGAATGGGACGGGGCTGTGGCCCAGTCAAGATTCTTAGGACCAGCCAGTGTTTCTCCGTGTGCCCTTCCCAGATTCCATTCTTGAGGTGGAACTCCCTGAACAAAACCAAACTGTCTTCTAATTCTATCCGTTGCATGCCACTCAATAGATTCGAATGAAATCAATGGAACCGTAGCGCTCCACACTACTGCGTGCATGAGGATGTCTTCTGGGATTATGCCCGGATCAATGCGATCCACACCATAAGCAACCCACACGAACTGCACACAGCACAAGGCACACAATAGATTACAAGCCAAATAACAGTCAACCTCAGTTCGAGACAAATACTTTTCTAATAAAAACACACCTGCCCTTCTTGAACCTCATCTAATGCCTTTCTAAAGTGAGCGAGGCTAAGATATCTATACCGATTGTCACCACGCTCCCAGTTACGCCACCTGAAATTATTTATGTCACTAACACATCTTAAATAGAATTATGAACATACCAAGTAAGTTGACAATGTTACCTGTTTGCAAGCGGAAAACTGCGGGGTTCCCTAGTAGAGGGCGCAAGATAGGGTAGGCGGATCCAAAACCAAGCTAGCAGAAGTGTTAACGGACCATCGATTTCTTTACAATCAAAACGAGATGCCCGGCATAAGGACCTGTATAGGTGCGCCAAACATGCCGATCCCCAACTAAAATGACTGATACTATGAAAATCCCGGAGCAAAGGTAGAAACTTCTAGTGCACAGATGCCCCTGACTTGTCTCCAAGTAAGATAGTACCCAATAACAACATAATGTGGCACTTGACGTATCTCTGCATACTGTTTTCGTCAGTCAATTGTATACGTTCTTTCAGATTCCTAAGCCATGTCAATTTTATGCCGCTCCCTCTGCAGTCGGCCTTTCTCGGTGCAACCCCAAACTGATGGAAACATTCACCCTCCAAGGCTTCGAAGCTGCTCAAGGTCATCCCTGTCACCGGAAGGCCGTTCGTCGGGAGGCCCAAAATAACAACTACATCCTCCAGCGTCACTGTGCACTCACCAATCGGAAGGTGAAAGGTGTGTGTTTCCGGCCGCCACCTCTCCACTAGAGCATTTATCAATGCTTTCTGGCATTGAACTACTCCAATCTGAGAGGCATGATAAAACCCAGTAACCCGTAAATGATCCTCTACACTCGGATGGTACCGATCAGGAGGCAGTGGGTGGTCACATGTCATCATCCGTGAACTCTGCAAAAACATAACATGTTACTAGTCAAATCATGAATGATTACTAATTTACAACTTAAATTAATCATACTATTTAATCGATTAATCACTAAAAATATATTTTCTAATGCAACTTCACAACAACTATACTATTTCACTATACAATTTAAATACTCATTACTTAATTACTTAATTATTACAACTAATTTATCTTGCTTCTTCTGTTTAATAATAATTAACGTATGTATACAATAATATTTAACATTTATTTTTTTATTATATTTGAACAGTAGTATTATTATTCCTAGGCAGCTTTAGTAGATCTATATCTTATATATCTATATTTAAATAACCCAACAAGTTATTTGTAACTGATATAATTCAAAGAAACATTAATCACAAAAGTTAATTAACTAATTATATTTTCTAATTCTATTACAAAAAAAAAAATTTCTAACATATTCTTCAACTAACTAACAACATCTAAACATAATAACAACAAATTATCATAATTTCTAATATTATAATTTTTAAATTAATCATCAGATTTTATTAATTAATTAAAATTTCTAATACTACTCCGAAAATTTTTTTACAATATCTGTAACAAACAACATTTAAATATCTATCTACCTAACTTCAACATTTAACCATAAAACACAAAAAAATTTCCTACAAAATTTAATTAAAATTCAGAAATTTACAAAAAATTAAAAATTTTAACTTACATAATCAGGATGAGACAGATAATTTACAATGTGAAGCTCAGGACGATCAACATCTCTAGCTTTGTGTTTTTTGGCCATTTCTACAGATTTTATTGCATGCAACGTTCTTGAAGAAGAAGAGAGGAAGAGGATGAACACAGAGAGAAAGAAATGGGGTTTGAGGCTTGAAAATGATGTTTCGGAGTGAGGTAGTGGGGAAAGGGGGTATGCTGGCTGCTGGGGCACCGTCCTGGGGAGAAGCTGCTGTTCGACACGTGGAAGGGGGACGCAATCGGACGGTGCGTTTCGTCCACGATCAATCGGAGGGTCCAATTCCTCCAAACGCTGGATCCGATTCTTGGGAGGGGGAATCACTGGGTCCGATTCCTGTTATGGCCTTCTTCCTGACACCACACCCTTGTTAAGCACCCAGTCACCCCATATCCACGCCTAACACCAACTACTCTCCAATATCAAAATTAAAAAGCGTAGTGTATTTAAGAGTTTCTCAAAATTAAAACATGTTGACGACAGACTTATTTGTTATATATGAAAGGTATTGGTGATTTATGATAGTTAAATTCTATTCAATGACCAAATTATTATCTTAGACCAATCATAATAAAAAAATGGTTTAATAATATATATTTAATAAGAAAAATATACAAAAGTAAATGAAATTATTGTTTGAACAATAACAAGAATAATTCATGTTAAGTGTTTAAAAAAATTTTGGTAACTATTACTGAATCAACAATGAGATTTGGCATGATTTTCCCCATTATAAGAAATAAATAAGACAATATTGCTTGTGACAAAAATCAGATAACTAACATGATTAAATAATTTTCATAAGTATTTGAAATTTTGGCAACCTATTAAAAAAAAATAACTGTGGCAGCTTTAGCAGCAATCCGTGTGGCTCGTATGCCCTTTTTACATTTATGTATGTGATGCTATATATATTTTTTTTCTTCTGTTTAGTCTTTATCACATAATTCTCGGGATCAATCTATGGATTTGGATTATTATAACACCTTATTCAAAATAAATACATTAACCTTTATGATTAATTCAATAAACATACTTATTCAATATATATGTTATCGACGTTAATTATATGCCAATATTTTCAAGAAAGAGCTAAAAATAGAGATATATAAATATATATAATATTATTGCTATATAGAAAGCATACATAAATTATTATATTTTTTTATATTATACAACTTAAAATTATACTATCATGTTATTATTAATTCTAGACACTTGCTATAATTATATCAAATTTAATTATAACTCTAAATAAATAAAATAGATAACATTCAATATTATTTTTTCTTTTTTACATTCAATATTTATTGTAAATATAAAAAATAAAATAATTAATAAAAAATAAACAAAAAATAAAACATATTAAGTAAAATTCAATTTGTTATCTAATTAATCTTGTGTCCATACGATATAACTTTACGAAAATGTTATGAATCACGACCTTTTTTATTCTCCAAAAAAACACTATACGTAACCTTTATTAGTAGTACAAAAAATAATTATAAGAATTAATTATTGATATTGATATTAATCACAATTGATTATTGATACCCTAAGTTTTTTAAAATATATTTTACCTTTTTAAAATATAATGCATGTACTGTGTAGACCTTATTATTATTATTATTATTATTATTATTATTATTATTATTATTATTATTATTATTATTATCCACTAATTGATATCAAATTAAATGGGCCAGTATTAATGTGTGCATCAACTATCTCCTAATAAAATTATTGTACTTGAATGAGAATTAGAACTATATCAATCGATATAATTAGAATGATTAAAAATATCAATGATTGATAAGTAGTTTAATAACGCATTAAATATTAATTTGATATAATTATAATGAAGATATTTTCTTAAATTAATATAATCATGCATTATTGATGATCTAATTATAATAATATATTAATTTTATTAAATAAGTCTATATATATAACGGTAATTTTTCTTAATATATATACATATACATAAATAAAAAATATATGAATTATATTTTGTTAAACTTTATGTTACCGGTTATTAAAAATATTTAAATCACATATATTAATTATTTTTTTGCTATAATTATTTCATTTTATATATATGATTATTTTTTATTCTACAATCGTGTAATAATTTTTTATTTTTTATATCCATATATATTCCTCAATCCCGACCCTATTCATACACATGTTAACAGGTTTTTTTTCTAGTAGTGATATTTTAATTTTTTGTTTTCCTTTTTTAACATATCTTTCCTTTTTTTAAATATTAATATTTTAATATTTTTTTAAATACATTTTTTTAATAATTACATTACAAATTTGAAATACAAAATGAGAAAAAAAGGTAATACATATATCCAAGAAAGAAAATAAACTTAAAAATAAAAAAAAATTATATTAAAAAATATAAAAATAATATATTCAAAAAGAATAGTCGTAATATATAAATTGAGTCAACAATTTAAATTTCTCTAAAATTAATTTAATCAAATACCAATATCAGAAATAAATTACTTAAATAATATTTAATCTATTCTAGTCCTTAGACATGTATAGATTAGAGTCATTCTCATAACGACAACCAAGTGAAACAACATCGTAAGTTCGAATTTAAAATTCGTGCAAATTCAGACCATTCTCTTATTCTTTGAAAACCTTCCGTATCCCTGATAGAGTTGAATCGCAATTTCTTTTATGGAAAAAGAGTTACAGATGTAGCTTTGACGTGTTGGAGACCAAAATTCGGAAGTCACTATTTATATCTGAGTATGACACCCATGAAACCCTAAAGGTCAAATAAAATAGTATCCCTGGTTTTATTTTCATTTAATTCTAAATCAAAAGTAATAATGACTTATTTAATTCAGCATATATGATAATAAATGAGATGACCATTATATAAGTCATTTAACGTAAAATAGCTTTATTTGCGATTATAATTAATATATGTATTGCCCATAAATAGATTAGAAAATAATAATTTCGTAACAAAATAATCATTCAATTTGAATTACAATTAATTGATTGATAGAAATGATAATAAATTGTATGATATTTAAATAATTAACCAAATAAATTAGTTGATATAATTGATTTATTATAATAAATTAAATTTAATGACTTAAAAGAAAATAAATCAACAAACACCGTCAGAAACATGCCACGACAGTTTTATCATTAAGTGCAGAAATTTAATTTTTATATAATAGAATAGATATTTACAGATTATTATATTAAACACAGACTAAAAAAACACACTAAACAAAATAAACGCATCAATGGTAAAATATAACCTAAAAAATCACTTAAATTCAAAAAGAACATGTGATGAATTACAATAAATCTGTATATGAGAAGTAAAAATAAAATAAACAATTAAAAATAATGTAAAAATAGCAATTACAAAAAGTAAAAGAAGATAGAAAAGATAATGTGTGAGGTAGATAAAAAACATATCGCAATAGAAGATTAATATAATTAATTAATATAAAGATGAAAGAGAAAAATCAAAATACGATCTTATTAAAAAATTTCAAAAAAAATATTTTAAAGAAGAACCTATTAATCAACTTTTATAAAAATATTACAAAAAATTTAAATTATCTTTAATAAAATAATAACACCTTTAAGAATTATTAATCAAAATAAATAAAAAAAGAATTAATATAAAACAAAATCAGAGAAAAATATTAGCCAAATTAAGATAAAAAAACAAAAATTATAAATTATAAATATTTTACGTGAGGTACAAAATAAAGAAAGAAAAAAAGGAATATATAAAATAATAAGATAATAAATTAAATTAATTGAGTTTATTTATTTTATTACTTTATATATTATTTATTAAATAATTTAATATTTATCTCGATCAAATTAAATAATAAATTAGTTATAATTAATTTGATTTAATGAATCAAACAAAATTTAAGATAATTTGATATTTACCCTAATTAAAAATATTTGAAGTTATGATTAATGTAATTTAATGAATCAAATAAAATATTAAATGATGAAATATTTATTCTAATCAAATCAAATTACATAATTGATTAGTTATAATTAATACAATTGAATGAATCAAACACATTAAATTGAAAAATAATTTAGTTAATTTGTATCTTAAGGACACATTTTAAAAATATTTATTTTTCAATAATTTTTATAAAATATTTTTTATAATATTTTTAACATATGATCTAAAAACACAGTTATAATAACCCATTAAAAAGCACTTAATTAGTTAATACAAATAATTAGCATAATTAATTTAGTTCAATAAATTAAAAAAAATAAATGTAAAAAAAAGAGATAAAGAAAAAGTGAAATTATAAAACCGTGTAGCCATTAAAAAGCAATAAAAAGTCTCTTTTATTTTTTTATTTATTAATTATTAATTTATTATAATTAATTTCACAATATTTATTATACGTTGTTCATCTTACCAATTAATACCATCAATTAATTGATATCAATTATTGATAATTAATTTTAATTGATATAACTCATTTCGCTATACTTTCTAAATAAATAATTAAAAATACACGTTTCAATTTTTTGTTAAAGTAGAATAAAATAAAATACATAAATTGAGTAGATATAAATCTGGAAATTATAAAATTTTATTAACAACTCAAATAAATTAGTACCATAAAACTAAATTTAATGTCTATTTTAAAAAATAAGAGAAAAAGACAAATAGGTCCCTGACCTTTTGTCCTGCGGACATTTTCGTCCCCGACCATTGAAAAATACTTTTAAGTCCCTGACTTTCACAAAATTTGGACAGATCAGTCCCTCCGTCCAAATATCTCTGTCAGGGACTGATCCGTCCAAATGCCACCGTCAGGGACTGATCCGTCCAAATGCTTCCGTCAGGGACTGATCCGTCCAAGTTTTGTGAAGGTCAGGGACTTAAAAGTATTTTTTAATGGTCAGGGACGAAAATGTCTGCGGGGCAAAAGGTCAGAGACCTATTTGTCCTTTTCTCTAAAAATAATTACTGATCTTTTATTCTTTTAATTATTAATAATTTAAATAAAGTAGTACCCTATAATTTATTTTGTTATCTATTTTAAGTAATTACTAACATTTTATTTTTTTTAATTATATTTTCTTGTCTTATTTATCATTTATGCTTTCAATCAATTATATTAATAAACAAATAAACTAAATTAACTCGGTTATACTTGGACTATTCAACAATTTAACATAATCTTTTTAATTTGGGATTAACAACTAACGATAAAAAATAAAAAATTTAGAATAATTCAATATTATGAACATTAATTATTATTGTGAAATAATCTAAAATCATAATGCAATTTATTTTTAAAGAAATAATTAAGTATTATTGTAAATTATGAAATAACCTAAAATCATAATACATTTAATTTTTAAAGAAACAATCATTCATTAATATCTGTAAATAGAAACTATCGTCAAAATGCTTTGATTAAAAATATGAAGGGTTAATTACTATTCATTATTAATAATATACTGATTATATTAAAAAATAAAAATATAATTTTTCGCATTTATGCCGTTAGAAGAATTATCATCATGAGTAAAATTTTATCAGAAAAAAATAAAATTGCATACATAGTGAATTTAAAAAATAAATATCGTTAAGTAATTATGATTTTTTTAATAAATAGTAAAAATTAAATATCATAAACTATATTCTTTCAATACAATTTATAAATATTAATAATGAAAATAGTCTCACTAATATAAATGATCAATACAATAATTATATAAAAAAATAACTAATTACATAATTGCATAATTTTCAAGATCCTGTATAGTTGAATCTAATAGACAAATAAAAAAATATCTATATGATAATATCCTAATATTTTAGCATACTATAAATTAAATCATAAATTTATATATCATATTATAATTTTAAGTCAACTCCTTAAACACATTATAACATAAACCATCTAAAAAGATATACTAAATTAACGAATATCATATGGGTCACAATATATACTCTAAATTGTCACGATATTTCAAATAAAAAGAGCATCAATACAGAGAAATCAATGAATATAACTAAAATAAAGAGCAATAAAGAGACACACAAAAAAAATAATGAAGAGAATTAATAAAAGCATTAACATATATATAAACTACATACACGAACAATGTATATATTAATTATATATGAATCACAAAAAAAAATAATATAATATATATAAACCACATACACAAACAATGTATATATTAATTGTGAATCACAAAAAAAACAATATATATATATAATAAAATTATTTAAAAACAACATAAAAATGACTTATCTTTTTTGTTAATCAAAATCTAAAAGAAAAAAAAGTATGTGCTTAGTAATAATCAATTAAAATAAACAAAAATTTTTAAAAAAATAAAAAATAAAATATATAAATAAAGATAAAAGAAACAAAAATAAAAAATTATAAAAATTGTACCTTAAACACGAAAAAGAGAGGGGAAGGGAGGGAGAGAGGGAGAGGGAGAGAGAAAAGAGTGCGAATAAATAAAAAATATTTGATTTTGTATAAATAGATGGTATTGAGAAAAATAAATTAATTAAATTAATTATTAAATAATTTGATATTTACTCCAATCAAATCAAATAATTAATATAATTAACCAAATTAATTAATTGATATAATTAATCAATTCATATAAATTATAATAAATAGTGAGATTTGAATGTCTAATCAAATTAATTAATTGATATAATTAATTAATTATAATTGATTTGCTTTAACGAATTAAATAAAATAAATCAGGAAACACCTCAAGAAAATGCCATATCAGTTCTATCATTAAGTGTAAAAATCTAATTTTTATATAATAGAATAAATAGAATAGATAGATAATAAAGGTATTTTCTTAAATTAGTATAATTATGTATTATTCATTAAATATTAATTATAATATCGTAACATAATTATAATAAAGATATTTTTCTAAAATAAATTTATTTAGAAAAATATAAATTGGTTATTAATAATCGGTGCTATTATCATATAATTATCATATTATTATTATTATTATTATTATTATTATTATTATTATTATTATTATTAAAAATATTTTTTATTGATAATTGATAAATAGTTTAATAATGCATTAAATATTGATTTTATATAACTATAATAAAAATATTTCCTAAATTAGTATAATTATGTATTATTACTTAAATGCTAATTATTATAGTATAACTATAATAAATATATTTTTATAAAATAAAATTAAAAGAGAAAATAGTACATTCATTTTGACGGAAAAATGAATTCACGAAAAATCGACACCTCATTCTCATTAGTTGGGAGAAAATTCAATTTTAGTATATTAAGTAGATTATTGTTTAATATAAAATAATCGGATATTTGAGTTGAATTATTTTCGCAATTATAAATCCGACTATATATATATATATATATATATATATATATATATATATATATATATATATATATATATATCCAATTATCTGTTGAGTACTAGAATTAATTAAATTGGACCGGTTCGATTTTAATT
The DNA here is from genome assembly GCF_003086295.3 of Arachis hypogaea. Classification (NCBI taxonomy): domain Eukaryota; kingdom Viridiplantae; phylum Streptophyta; class Magnoliopsida; order Fabales; family Fabaceae; genus Arachis; species Arachis hypogaea. Next base: position 10,533,982 of record NC_092037.1, read on the forward strand.
AGGTAATAAAATTATTTAGATTCGTTTATATTCTTTGTATCTAGATATTTTGATCATAAAATCTATGATATTATATTATGAAATTATTTATTTTAAAAATTTAAATAATTAGTATAAAATAAGTAAATATCTAATAAATATAATATATGTTAACTACTTAGGTTGATTTTTGAAAAGATAGAGAATTTCAATCAATTTGATAGAGGCTATGAGATTTAGTTGAGTTAGTTAGCACTAATTAAGTTAGTTAGCACAACATTCAGTTGAATTTTGTTATTCTAATATATTGCCAATTGTCCTTATATATATCTTGTTATATATTACGTATTGTGTAATTAGTTGAATTAACAAAGTTTGAGCAACTAATTTCAGTTACACAAATCTTTTTTAAAAGTTTCTCTTTTTCTCTCTCTACCTTCTAACTTTTTCTTTTTGTTCTCCAATTTTCTTTCTTTTTGTTTTCTTCTTTCTTCTTGATTCTTTCTTTCTTTTAATCCCTTTTTGCTACATTCTGATACCTTTCATGATATCAAAACCCACGATCATTCTACTTTCATGGCTGCTGAACCTCAGAATATATAGTAACGTCTCAGTCCCCCAGGCTCCAATGCCTCCAAGTTTCACGTCGTCCCCAATTTCAATGAAATTGGATGAGAATAATTTTCTGCAATGGAAGGACCAAGCCGAATCAACTATTGAAGGTTACGATTTGCTGGACCACGTCACTGGAGAAAGAATTCCAGTACGATTCTTGCCCTCCGAAGACACAAATCCTGAATATGCAGTATGAAAAAGACAAGATTCATTGTTGAAGTCATGGTTGCTGGTTTCAATGACCAAACCATTCACAACTCGAATGGTTGGGTGTGTGTACGCATATGAGGTATAAAAAAGACTCGATGATCATTTTTCGTCTCAGATTAGAGAAAAAATAATGCAATTGAAACATAAATTGAGTAGCATCAGAATAGAAAATTCGGTGAGTGAATATGTATTGGTCCTAAAAAGCACCATAGATGCATTGGTATCTATTGGTGAACCAATGCGTGAAAGTGATTAGGTAAATGCTATACTTAATGGTTTGATAGAAGAGTATGCAAATGTCATCACGTTTGTGGTTACAAGACCAATAAGCATATCAGTAGGTGAACTAGAAGCATTACTTCTAACTCATGAGAGCATGCAAGAAAGATTCAAAAAATTGGAGTCTTTTGTTCAGGCAAATTTAGCCCAGCACACACAAGGGTATAACATGAGAAGAGGCTTTAGAGGAGGAGATTACCGAAACAGGGGTGGAAGATCAAGAGGTGGCAGATACTCTTACAATGACAATAGAGACGAGAACTACAGAAATAATGCAAGATTTGGGGGTGGTCAGTTTCAGAACAGCAATCTTGACAACAGACAAGGTAGCAATTCAAGTGATAACTCAAAATTCATGACTAATAATGTAAGATCAAGTGAAAGGCCAATCTGTCAAGTGTGTGACAAAATTAGACACACAGCCAAAACTTAAGCTTCCAATATGCAGCTCAATACTCTAACAATAATTCAACACCTCAAGCACTACTAGCTACTCCCTCAATAATTCATGATCAAAACTAGTATCTGGACTCAGGAGCAACACACCACATGACCTCAGATGAGCAGAATCTTACAGAAGGAAAAATCTATGAAGAAACAAATCAAGTGATAATAGAAAATGGTTTAGGTTTACACATCGACCTAGTTGGAAAATCTAGCTTTAAATCTGATTTAAACAGTAGAGAATTTCTATTACAAAACTTCTTCATGTCCCTAATATTACCAAAAACTTATTTAGTGTATACCAGTTTTGTTGTGATAATGGAGTATTTTTTGAGTTTCATGCTGATGGCTGCTATGTCAAAACCCCCGAAACTAAGGAGATTGTCATTCATGGCAGAGTTGACAAAGGGATGTACAAGTTTGTCAACTTCACTCCCTCTCTTTCCAAAACTACCTGTTATGTCTCCACAATGTCAAATATAAATAACTTCTTGTCATGGCACAATGGACTAGGACACTCCTCAAATAATGTTGTTTCAGCAGTTTTAAAGTCTTGTAATGTTCTTGTTAATGTCAATAAGTCAGTATGTCCAGCATACTGCATTGGCAAGTCACATCAACTACCTTTTTCAATTTCTCATACTGTGTATACTGAACCACTTCAACTTGTGTACTCTGACATATGGGGTCCTGCCCCTATACCTGACTCTAATGGAAATTTTTACTTTGTCAATTTTATTGATGCCTACTCTAAGTTTACTTGGCTCTATCTGCTTAAAACAAGGTCCCAACTTAAATCAATTTTTAAAGCTTTCTAAAACATGGTTGAATTACAATTAAATAAGAAGATTAAGATGCTACAAACGGATAATGCTGCTGAATATGTAATCTTGTCTAGAGAATTGCAGGGTCAAGGCTTAATTCACAGATTCTCTTATCCCTATGTGCATCAGCAGAATGGCAATGCAGAGAAAAAATATAGACATATTGTAGAAAAAGGACTACCTATGCTGGCTAGAGCTGGAATGCCACTTTGTTTTTGGGGAGAAGCATTTGCCTCAGCTGCCAATCTCATTAACCAGTTACCAACACCAACTTTGGAGGATCATTCACCAGTTGAAAAGCTCTTTGGAAAAGGCCTAATTACATTAGACTTTGAGTCTTTGGCTGCCTGTGCTTTCCTCACCTAAGGCCCTACAACAAGCACAAGTTGGAATTCAGATCCTCCCCTTGTGTCTTCACTGGATACAGTCCACTCCACAAAGGTTATAGGTGCTTAACCTCTAGTGGGAAAAATATAATTACAAGAAATGTTGTGTTCAATGAAGAAAAATTTTCTTTCAAAGATGGCAAGTTTATTTATGAAGACCTAAATCCTCCACGACTCCCCTACAACAATTTCCAACAATTCCAATTGTTCCTCCTCATAGGCCTTCACCACCTCCCAATTTTGCTGCAACACCTTCTACCTCTCAGCCATCTTCAGTCCTTCAATCTCCATCTCCACCAACTACCAACCCAGAACCCCCTTGTCAATCCAATTCTCCCTTTTAGTTAGTGGCACCTTTAAGCATTCTAACACCAATTCCAGTTTCTGATCTAGAAATTGTCCTCCCAACAGCACCTATTTTACCTGATGTGTCTTCCTCTGTCAACACACACTCGATGATTACAAGAAGCAAGTTTGACTGCCTAAAACCAAGGCTTTTTCATGCCTCAGTAGAACCTAGAACAGTCATAGATGCAATAGCTCACCCAAAATGGAAAGAAGCAATGGACCTGGAATACAATGCACTTATAAAGAATCAAACCTGGAAGCTTGTACCACTTCCCAAAGGCAGGGAAGCAATTGGAAGTAAGTGGGTGTATCGAGTGAAGTACAATACTGATGGGACACAGCAGAAGTATAAGGCAAGATTAGTGGCTTAGGAATTCTCCCAAAGACCAGGCTTTGATTACACTAAAACATACAGTCCAGTTGTGAAGCCTACATCCATTTGGGTAGTTTTGACAGTAGCACTAGCATATGGTTGGAGCATTAGACAGTTCGATGTCAATAATGTCTTTCTCCATGGAGATTTGGGTGAAGAGGTATACATGAAGTAATCTCAGGGATATGTTGTGGGTGATGGCAGCCTGGTTTGCAAACTAATGAAGGACTTATATGGATTAAAGCAGGCTCCTTGTGCTTGGTATTATAAAATGTCCACTGCTCTAAGTCATCTTGGTTTTACAGCAACCAAGTCAGATGTGTCTGTGTTCACCAGGTTCTCCAAAGAAGGCTGTATTTTTGTCTTGGTGTATGTAGACGACATAATTATCACAGGAAGCTCCAGCTCAGCCATAGCTCGATTAATTCAACAGATAAATGTCAAATTTGCCTTGAAAGAAATGGGAGAACTTCACTACTTTCTGGGTATTTAGGTCACAAAAACTACTTTCTGGGCATTCAGGTCACAAAAACTAAGGAAGGAGGTCTCATTTTATCACAAGAAAAATACGTTGGAGACCTTCTTGCTAATGTTGGCATGACTAGGTGAAAACCCTGCACCACACCACTACCCTCTTCTGTTAAGCTATTCGTATTTGGTGGGCCTGCCTTCACTGATCCACAACTTTACAGATCTGTTGTTGGGAGTTTACAATATCTCACTGTCACAAGGCCTGAGCTATCATACTGTGTCAGCAAGGTCTCTCAATTTTTGCAGTGTCCTCTGGAAGAGAATTGGAAATTGGTGAAATGTGTGTTAAGATATGTTAGTGGAACACCCACTTATGGCCTGCAGCTGCATAAAACCAAGGACATGGCAGTCACAACCTACAGTGACTCAGACTGGAGAGGAGATCCAGATGATCGCAAGTCAACTGGAGCCTTCTGTGTGTTCTTGGGTAAAAACTTGATCTCTTGGTGCTCTAAGAAACAATCAGTGGTTGCAAGGTCAAGCACTGAAGCAGAGTATCGAGCAATGGCAGATTTGGTAGCTGAACTAATCTGGATTAAGAAGTTGTTGTATGAGCTAAAAATTCCACTGGCAGCAGCTCCGATGATGTACTGTGACAACCTCAGTGCTGTTCTTTTGGCAGCTAACCCAATTCTACACTCAAAGTCCAAGCACTTTGGGACAGACTTGTACTTTGTCAAGGACTATGTCACTAACAAAACAATTCAGGTGAGCCATGTTCCAAGATCAATACAGGTAGCTGATGTCCTAACTAAGGCTCTGCCTAGTAGGAGCTTCTTGGAGTTTCGAAGCAAGCTAAACATAGCTGATGCAAAGCTATTTCTCAACAAGAGTGATGACAGATTCAATAGGGCAAAGACTGAGAAGAAGATATGAGATTTGGAAAGTATATAGCATGAAAGTGTATGTAAAGAGCCAGAAAGCAAAGAAAGGGAGCAGGTCAAAAAGTAGGGGTCATGATAGAGGCTATGAGATCTAGTTGAGTTAGTTAGCACATCACACAACTGAATTATGTTACTCTAATATACTACCAACTCTCCTTATATTTTGCTATATATTATGCATTGTGTAATGAGCTGAATTAACAAAGTTTGAGCAACTAATTTTAGTTACACAAATCTTCTCTAGAAGCTTCTCTTTCTTTCTCTCTACCTTCCAACTTTCCATTTCTATTCTTCCCTTTTCTTCCTTTCTGTTCTCCTCTTTCTTCTTGATTCTTTCCTTTTTTTAATCTCCTTCTGCTACATTCTGATACCTTTCACAATTGTAACTCTCAAACCGAATGAAAATGATACTTTTAGAGTTTTGGTGATCAAGTCCTCACTGGTTGTTTAAGAAGTATAAAGATTAAAAGAAATTACATACTTAAAATAGATATTTTACCTAATATTTATAATCGAAAGGAATTTAACCAAAGTTTTACCAAAATTAGCGGATACAATCTAATAAGTATCTCATGATCTAATTATTTTTTTAAAAAATACGTTAGAACCGATAAGAAATCTTAATCCCAGTTAAATATACTCAATGGTAACAATATCAAACTCACATTGTATTTATTTGTACAATTATTATGGGCTCTTATGTATTTAGTTTCACAGGCCTGCTACACATATAAGTTTTTTTGGTATATAAATTCATATAAGTTGGTCTAAACTCAACAAAAATAACCCTCAATTCAGATTATGTGTAAACACATGATTCCCCAATTTTTGAATAGCGCAAACGATTCTTTTTCTTCAATCAAAATCGCAATGCTCAAAATTCAAACAACGATCAAAATCTCTCTGAATCTCTCAAAATCGTCGCGAAAAGTGAAGGAAGTTTCAAAGATGAATTCAAAAAGAATTATGAGAAAATGAAATAAGAAGATGAAGATAAAGAAGCAGCAGAAGATGGAGAGGGGGAAGAGGAAGAGTTTTGAATTATGCAGAATTTATCAATATAAATCCACCGAAAATTCTTATACAATATACATAAATATCTTAGTTTTACACCGAAATTTGCTGCAATTACACAAAAATGTTTTCTCTAATGCTGCATTTTTTTCTTCTACTTTTTCTTATTTCTATCTTTCTTTTAGTTGAATGAATATAAGTTCATCCTCTTCTAAGTAATTTTGCAGCATTATGTGTTTCTTCTTCTTCTTTGCTTGATTTTTTTTTATTTTTATTCTTGTTAAGAGAGTAAAACAAGAAGAAACTTGAGAAGGTAAAACAAGAAAGAAAAGATGAATAAAAAAAAGAAGAAGATGGTGATGATGATGATGAAAAAAAGAAAAAGAAGAAATAGCAGAAGATGAGGAGGAGGAAGAGGAAGAGTTTTGAATTATGTAGAATTTATCAGTACAAATCCACCAAAAAATTTTAAACAATACACATAAATGTCTTAGTTTTATACCGAAATTTGCTACAACTACACAAAAATATTTTCTTTAATGCTGCATTTTTTTCTTCTTTTTTTTCTTATTTCTTTCTTTCATTTAGTTGAATGAATGTAAGTTCATCCTCTTCAAATTAATTTTGTAACATTATGTGTTTCTTCTTCTTCTTTGTTTGATTTTTTTTGTTTTTATTCTTGTTAAGAGAGTAAAACAAGAAGAAACTTGAGAAGGTAAAACAAGAAAGGAAAGATGAATAAGAAAAAAAAGAAGATGGTGATGATGATGAAAAAAATAAGAAGAAGCAGCAGAAGATGAAGAGGATAAGAGGAAGAGTTTTGAATTATGCAAAACCCATCAGTACAAATCCATCGAAAATTCTTAAAGAATAGACATAAATGTCTTAGTTTTATACTGAAATTTGCTGTAACTATACAAAAATGTTTCCTTTAATGCTGTATTTTTTCCTTTCTTTTAGTTGAATGAATGTAAGTTCATCCTCTTCTAAATAATTTTGTAATATTATGTGTTTCTTCTTCTTCTTTATTTGATTTTTTGGTTTTTTATTCTTCTTAAGAGAGTAAAAAAAGAAGAAATAGCAAAAGATGAGGGGAGAGGAAGAGGAAGAGTTTCAGAAATAGCAAAAGATGAGGGGAGAGGAAGAGGAAGAGTTTCGAATTATGCAGAACTTATCAGCATAAATCCACCGAAAATTCTTAAACAATACATATAAATATCTTAGTTTTACACCGAAATTTGATGCAAATACACAAATATTTTTTTTGGATGCATAACTACTCCTACATTACATTCAATTTAAATCATCAATGATGAACAACAATTTTTCACAAACAAAAACAACATTATCCACCTACCGAATCATAAACTACTAACGAAAATATTGACTAGAATCGAACCACACCTCAGCCACTTGATTGGATTCTAAACAATAATCCACTTCGCTCTGGTTCAATTAACAATATTAACCTGAATCATTTATTATTTTTAACAATGAGATAACTGTTCAAAATTGATTTCAGAATTCGATTTCAAAAACGTAGAAAACGAAGGAAATCGCAAAAAATGAAGAAAGAGAATGTAGAGAACGAACGAAGAGAAATGCAGAGATATAAGAAAACGTAGATCGAAAACACTGAAGAAATTCGAAAAAGGCAGTTATATATTCGTGCATTGATTGAAAAATTGATTAAATAATAGTGCGTGAAGTGAATTAAGTTAAAAAGACTTGTATGAATTTGTATATATAAATGATTTGTATGTGAAAAATATTTGTTAGACTCAGACAGAGAGAAACAGAGTAAGAAAAGAGAAATGTACTTATAAGTGTGTTTTATAATGTAATTTTAATATCTATAGATGGATTAAAAGTGTTATTTTTTCTACTGCTTTTCCTTTTTAAAAGGATAGGAAGTACAAAAATTCTATATTACAAGAATGAACTTTTAAGATTAAATTAGACCACGCCATTCAATTTTATAATATGATTTTTGCAAAATTACAGGTATCATCATAATTAAGATTTTATCACATTATAATCCATTCAATACTTTCATATACATTTTATGAATCAAAATATCCACTATTTAGTAGAATCATAAACCTAAAAATTATGATTACAAAGTAAACCAAAAGTGCTGTAGATTAGTCGTATTCTTGTCCTTTAAATTAATGGCTTATACATAATTGTACCATAGACCTAAAGTTGTGGCTTTTGAGCTCTGAAGGATCATGTCCACAATCTAAATTAATAGCTTTCTTTAATTTAATTACCCTAATTTTTTCAACATTATTGTCTTAGATGAAACTCAACATTGTCTTTATAATTTACATGATAACAAAAATTATAATTTTAAAAAATGTGTATTTTTGAAATTTACTAACGCCACATATAGTGCTTTCTTAACTGTTTTCTGTAGCATTATTTGTTATGATGACATGATGATTATATGCTTTTTTTTATTGGTATGATATTATGATTATACTTGATAACAACTGCATTGGATGATCTCTGTTAGGCGGCGTTTGGTAACTGAGAAAATAGAATATAAATAATTAAATATAAAGAAAACGAGACAAAATAGTGTGTATATATATATTTTAGGATATATTAACCGTTGCTTATTTTGTCGCGACGGTTAAAACATTGTCACTGATTTTAGTGTCGTTAGTGGACTTCGCGATAGGTTTCAACAACTGTACATTAGTAAGGTTGTCGCTAAATTTTTTGTAATAGTTTTAGAAGTATAAAACCATTGGTAATTTGTAACACATATAAGTAGGTTTTTTATACTATATTTAGCGATAGTTTAAACTGGTCACTAAATTATTAATTTCTATAACATTTTTTTGATATATTGAGTGGCAGTTTTAAATAGTTACAATTTTTTCAGCATCAAATTTATCATTTTTAAATACTTATGATTGTTTAAAACAGCCATAATCTTTTTAACATTAGATTTCTTTTCTTAACCCAAAATTACTACTATATATTATTATTTCTTTTAATTTTATGCATGAGTTTACTTTTTGTTTTATGCCGAAATTCTATTTTTATTGAGAAGAATAAGACAATAAAAATGAAATTCTAAATCTTTTATCGTAAAAAATTTGATATATATATTATATTATTTACCAACTCTCTTAAAAATTTAATATGTTAATTAGAGAGAGATTACTGTTACCCTTGTTTCTTTTCCATGATGGATCCAAAACAATGGCACCACATAATTTAGGAATACATGTGAAGAGTAAAATATTATAAGGATTAGGAAGCATGTATAAACAAAAATGTCCATCAATATATAAAGCTATTTGTAAGAATGATCAAAACTAGGGTGTTTACGGTGCGGTTTAGTTCGGTTTTAAGAAAAAAAGTCATCCGATCTGAATGCTTAATTTATGTACGGTGCAGTTTGGATTAGATAAAATTTTTTTGGAGATCCGATCCGATTACAAGCGGTTTTGATCGGTTTGGATTTGCGGTTTTTTAAATAAAAAACTGAATACATATAACAAGTTTCAACATCAAATTTTAAATAATCAACAATGATATAACAAGTCTTAACAATATCTTAAAAAGCCAATGATAACATAACAATAGAAATAAAATTATAGGTTAGTTAAAATAAATAAATAAATAATATTTTGAACATAAAATATTTATTAAATAATAATAATACATGAATAATAGAAAAATGTATAACAAATTGAACATGTTATAAGTATAATTGTAAATATAATAATAAAATAATAATATTATAGCACATTGTGCGGTTTGGATTGAATTTGATCGGTTATGAAAAGTAGATCCGAAATCCGATTCAATCTAGCAGTTTGTAAAAAATAGAATCCAATCAAATTCGAATTAATGCGATTTTAATCGATTTTCGATTTGAATCGAATTGAATGAGCGATTTAATTTAGATCGGTTTAAATTTGAACGCCCCCTAATCAAAACTACTGCTGATGAGTCTCTAATATATATTGTTGTAAGCTTCACTATCTCCTTCAAGCACCACTCTTCAAGCACCTAAAGGAGATTACTATTGTGGATATATATATAGTCCAATATTAGACAATAAGAAATTTTACCTTGATGTTATTTAAAGAGTAATATTGACATGTATATGGAGAAAATTCAATGGGGTTTTTGTCCTTATTTTCTCCAATTCTTCGAAACAAAATTAAGATTATTGTATTATTAAAAACAACTCAATTGAAAAAATTAAGAGTGAACACCCAACCCGGTCCCTGTCTTTTTTCTCGATGGACATCACGGCCCTTGTCCAAAAAAAAGGGACATATCGGTCCCTGTCCCATACTTATGTGAGACATATCGGTCCTTCCGTCATTTTCCCTGACCAAAATAGACGGAACTTGCCTACGTGTCAGTTAACGTTGCTGAGTTAGAGGTTAATAGTCTGTTAAGTTCCACGTGGCCATTAGGAAATGAACAGGGGTCGATTTGTCCCCCTTTGGTGACCTAAAACTACGACGTTTTAGTGGTCTCATACGTTGCGTTTTGATTGAATAAGGAAACGTGATGTTGGGATTTCCATATAAGCCCACTGTGTTGCTCTGATAATTACCAGAAAACCCTAGTAGAGCAAGAGTCGTCCCCTAGTAGTGATCGTTGACCTCTTGAAGTTGGAGCAACGTGCTGATGGTGTTGTTGACAAAGTTGCTGACTGACCTCCACATATTGGTGTTGACGGCGCTTGGTTGAAGCTTGGACGGAGATTGCACGGCGTTTGCGACGTGCCAGGTTAGTGTGGTCCTTCCATTGCCTTTTCAAATGTGTGCTGTCGTTTTCAATAAGTCTGACATGTTTTGGCATGTACATTGTTTGTGTGGTCCATGAAGAATAGAAATAGTAAACAATGTCAGTGGAGTTAGAAAATGAATTAGGGTTTTTAATTTAAAAGTGAAATTGAAATGGAGTCAAATTTAATTTGTATGCTAGTTCTGCTCTAATGTATGCATTATAATATACTACAGATGTCTGAATATTTTGTTGTTCCCGTGTTTCATCACGGGGGAAAGTTTGTGAGAGACAGTTGGAGCGAATGGAGCGAAGAAGAAATCTAACTCAGTTGGAGTTGATGTCTGTAAGAACACAACCAATCTGCAGGTATGGAACTAAGTAGGGATCGATTTGTCTTTAAAGTTAAGTGGTTATGGGTTTAAATGTCTCAATTTATTTTGGTCAGAGGTTTAGTTGGCTAAAAAAAGTATGGTAATGTTCATTTGTTGTATATGATAGCAGGAAAGAGGACATGAAAACTGCAATGAGGCCACTAACGTGGCTGGAGTTGGTGTGAACCATAAGGTTGTTTTCTTAGTTTTGTCCTAGTTGAATAGCCTTTGTTATATGTATTTAACTCTTGTTGGTGCTATTGTTATCATTGTTAGGAAAAAGCTAAGAAAGATAAGAAGAAACTACCAAGAGGAGAGAAAAAAATAACTGGTGTAGCTCCAGAAGGTACACCTCAAGAGATTCCTTTGTCACAAAATGCACCACAATCAGAGGAGGTAAAGTTACCTTATTAATACTTTAAAGCTAAATTACCTTAGCTTTCATAAGTTATCTGGGACTATAACAAAAATTCTTTGTAGGTCCAGCATGCTACAAATCCAAGCAACATTCAACAAGGGCCATCTGATGTAGCTTTCACAACTCAATCCAATCCAGCCCTAAGGTTAAAGAACACTGTTATTAGGCCCCCACCTCCACCAACCCAATTTGTGCAATCAAGTTTCATGCCCACACCCCCACCAGCACCAAGGCCTACACTCTGGTTCAAATCTCAACTACCACAAGGTCCAGCACTTACGTCCCATGCTTCGGCAAATCCTACTCATGGCCCAATAGCTTCTCCGACAAATCCAACAAGTGGAGGTGGTGCAATATCAGCAGAAACAATGGCTGCTGCAAGCTTGGAAACTGCTTCAAGGATTTTCAAATTTGTGCCCACTCCCGAGCTCAAGCTTCCAGGACTAAGGCCACCTAAGAAGATGTGAACTTGGAGTACCTTTCGTTGCTGTTTTGTATCTTGGCTACAAGCCTTTAGGACACATGTTTTGCTTCAAAAAAACTTATATGTTATGCTACTTACTACTACTGGTTTTAGACATAGGACTTTTGGTTGAGATCCCTATATTTTGGTTATCTGACTCAGGGCCATGTTGCTGCCCATATTTTGAATGGCATATTATGTTTTAAGTTGTTTCAACAACTGTACTTTTCCTTAATTATCAATGTATTAACATGGATCTTTCTTTGACTATAGATACTTAGTGTTACTTAGCTAGCATGCATACTTGTTAAATTTATGTCATGACATATATGCCATTATCTATCAATATAGGGATGAGATTTAACATATTCATCACATGCCATGGTTCAAATTTTACAAATTCAACACAATAATTCCTGCTTTATTCATCATCAAAAATGTTGTTCACAACTCAACTTAGTGAAATAACGAAATTCAGCTATCAAATTCCTACACACTTGCTCTAAACAAGCTTGTAATTACAATCCCACCCAGAAATTCTAACAAATTAAGCCCATACCTAATACATCTACTTTCACCCATTTTCAATCTGCAGTAATCTAACTGATCCTCCAAACCAATTAATCTTTCTTCCAACTCATTAACTTTGTTATCCACCACATAACCATGGCCTTCCAATCGATTCTGCTTCTGCTTTGATGCCCCAAATGAGACAGCCTTGTTAGCATCCTCACCACATGAAGATACATAATCATCTAGCCATGCAAAGAAGTTGCAATGCCATTTTCCAGTCTACAAAAATGTTTAACATTTGTTATCATCTGTGGAATAGAAATTGAAAACAAAAAATTAGCTAAACCTTCAAAAACTACCTTGAATTTTGGGCAGCGAAAGAATAGTCTGTCTGGATTCTTCACTGTCCCTGACATGAACAATATTGCATGAGAACCACAATAACAAATTGGGGCAACCCATTTCTTCATCCTCGTAGCTCCAGCACTTCCACCAGAATTTAGGCCCCAGCCTGAATCGTCTCTGCTTCGTGGGTTTGATGATGAACAATGCTCTTCATTAGCAATCATGGTCTCCTAGGGTTTGTATTTGGGTTGGGAGAAGAGTGAGAGATTAGCAGCGTCGAATCACTTTCAAACCAATGTGTTTCAGTGAAGACTAAAAACGAGGGACAGAACGACCCCTTACCATTCTCTTATAGCACATGGTCTCAGACCACTAAAACGACGTAGTTTTAGGTCACCAAAGGGGGACAAATCGACCCCTGTCCATTTCCTAATGGCCACGTGGAACTTAACAGACTATTAACCTCCAACTCAGCAACGTTAACTGACACGTAGGCAAGTTCCGTCTATTTTGGTCAGGGGAAATGACGGAAGGACCGGGAAGTCTCACATAAGTATGGGACAGGGATCGATATGTCCCTTTTTTTTGGACAAGGGCCGTGATGTCCATCGAGAAAAAGGACAGGGACCGGGTTGGGTGTTCACTCAAAAATTAATTAACTATTTTTTCGTCAATTTCATCTTTCGTATCGCATATCTACCATTATGTCAACCATTGTTGTTGGTGGAGCTATTGGCTGACCACCCAATCTTAAATATTAAACTCTAAATTTTAAATTATAAACCTTCTAAAAAGTGAGGGTTAAAAAAATTATAATAAAAAATACTAATATTAATTAATTAAGATTTTTTCATTACTTATTAGTTATTATGTTGTAAAATATATATGAGTATAAATCTTATTTTTAATTTTTTTGGTCGGTGGATTGGACAACCCCAATCCTAGGTATTCTAATAGATTGGACAACTCCCAATCCTAAGTACATAATACACACTCACACACTTCTCACATACTTATTAATTTTTTCTTTCTCGGTTGCAGCTGGTAGGACTCGAAGTTGCAGCTGGTAGAACTCGAACCCGAGACCTTTGAGATAGGAAAGGGACAGAATGTCGTATGAGCTATAGCTCATTGGCAATTTCTTCATTCTTTTAAGCACAGGATTTCCTTTACGGTTGTTTTGTGGGTCTGGATCAATTCCTTACTACTAAGCATGCATCGTTGGACCTAATTCAGTTAGAGTGACCCATTTTTCTCTATGTTTTTCTATTTGCATTTTTTTTCCAAGTCTGTCCCATGTGACAATTCTTATTGTTTAAGAAAAATTTTAAAGTACCTGAAATATTGGTGTTCTAGGTATTTTAACTATTGATTTTAATTAATATATATTATATATATATTTTTTATAATTCAGATTAATATTTAAAATAATTGAAATATCGATATTTTCGATACATTTAAAATTTTTTCGTTTATTTATTTTAGTCAACTAGAAATAATTTTTATTAATTAAATTAGATTAATCTGATAGTTAACTAACTAGTCCACTTAAATAAAATGTCTAAGTTAAGAATTGTTGAGCCGTTCTGGTCCTAACTGAGGTTGATTGTTGGTTTAAAGAATCCATGATATCCAATTATATATGGTAGTGTGTGTGAGTGTGTTGTGTGTGTGTAACATAGGTGTAATGCTTAGGATTGAGACTGTCCAATCTATTTGACAAAAAAAAAAAAGGAATTGTTGAGCCGTTGGAGTTAAAAATTGTTGAGTTGTTGGGGACATATAGACATATAGCGGGCTTAAGCCCACAAAAATGGCACTAACTTTAATTTAAGAAAATGCCACCTAGGTTCGTATTAACAATTAAAAAATGAGTGACAATTAAAAAGAGTGACAGTTTGTAGATTGATCAACTCATTTATCGATTAAATAGAATTTAGATTTACAACGAATTAATTATTAATTTCTTTAAGGTAGGAAAGGTATCGGGGACAAAAGAAAAAACGGGTGGCAGAGGCATTGTAGCAAGGCCAATGTATTTGCATTGGAATAGCCACATCTCAGGGTTTGCTGACCAGGGTTGAAAATTTGAAATAGAACTTTTGATGTGTTATCACCGGAAACAAAAACAATTAAAAGAGATAAAGTTTTATTACCAAAAAAGGGGGTCAAGTTAGGCAAAAATAAATAAATAACATTGAAGTAGAAAAAGTGAACAGTAAAATTGTTCTTTTGATACATATAATTTAGTTCCTAGCAAAACTAATCAATAAATAATTAAGTTTTTGATATTTTAAATTATAAACAAAGTAATATTTTATTTTTTAAAATTTTAAACAATTTTTTAATATAATTTTTTTTTTAGAAAAAAATAGGAACAAATTTATTGTTTTTTTAAATAATATCAAAAACTTATTTATCCTTTTATTTGATTAAAATAATAGTTTGATACTTTAATTAGAGTCTACTTTATTAATTCCACCTACACTCCTTATCTTCAATCGCACAGCAGAAATATACTACTTTTCGTCATTAATTCATACACCAGTTTCCTTTGTTGATGATTTGATGTTCCTCCTCTTGACCAAGTGAGATTATAAAAGAGAGATCCACTTTGTTTCTTTTAGCATATCATTACTAAAAGAATAAATCTCCCCTCTTTTATTCATTTTTTTATAATGATATATATATATATTTGTGTAATTTGAATACGATTATGCACTCATAAAAAAATGAATAAAAAATTATTTTCATAAAAGAATTTTGAATGTTAATAAAAAATAAAATAAATAAATAAATAAATAAATAAATAAATAAATAAATAAATAGGTAGATTCTTACGAAAGAAGAAGGGGAGAAACTCTTACCCACTTAATTTGAAGCATTTAAATTTTGGGTACCTGAGTTTGGAAGGATAGGGGAGAGCGTGTTCCTCGTCATCTTTGCTAGAGCATTTTTTTACACAGCAGTACAGCATCACCACAGCTATCACCACCACCATCCAAATTCTCTGTCTACTTCAATAATTAGGAGTTTTTCTTAGGGTAAAGGACACTCCCACATTCAACCTCGTTCTGTCTTCTTACTTGGTAAGATTTTTTTTGTCTCCAGCCTTGCTCTTTTTTTTGTCATATAATGCGTACTCTAATTTTTTTTGTATGAAATTCTGACACTTGAATATCTGCTATTCTATATTTGACATTTTTTGTATTATTCTGAATTTTGTCACTTTGAATTCTCGTGCGATTCTGAACTCTGGTCATCATTCGTACTCTTGTTACTCTGAATCCTTGTTATTATGTTCTTTGTCTTCATTCTCATGTAACTCCTTTCAGCCCCCATGTGTATTGGATTGCTATTTTGGAATTAGTTATAGGGATTTTTCGATAAAGGTCTTTCACTTTACAACTTTAGATGTTATATCCTCATTTGTACATGTTCTCATTTGTATATGTTTTCAATGGCATCACAAGATAAAAAAAAATTGAATTAAAAATTATGAGCAATGTTCATTTGTAACTATAAAATAGATATTTAAAAATAAGAATTTTTTTTTGTATAGTATAATCATAACTCATAAGTAATTTGTTTATAAACTTTTTCAATTAGAGCAATTTACTAGTATTCAATATTCGTATTCTTTCAAAGCTATAAACGTATAATATCTTGCAATATTTTCATATACTTCACCAAATGAAAGACGATATTGTGAGGATGTAAGGAGTTAGTGGCCTTATCAAGTAAAGAATATGATGAATAATTTTCATACCTTTGCTTTTTAGTTTCATTTGAGAACTCCTTGATTTTTTCTTGACATGCGATACTCTTTGGCTTTTTAAGAATTTCTTGAGTGTTCTGAAATATTTTTCTTTATATTTTGAGTTGGTGTTCTTAGAAATCTTATGGTTGGGATTGTGATGATATTGGTACTCTCTTGATTTTGCTATTGGTGTTGAGTATTTTTTTGGGCTTTGTGTGTTTGACTACTGTATCTTTTGTGCTGGTATTTTGTAGACTTGGACGCCAAGTGTTACAAACATCCCCCTTCTTCAAAGAGAAAATCTAGGCATTCTATTGATGCTACGCCTTCACCAATTTTCACTGGCTCAGGAATTTCTCCTTCTTCGACAGCAAAAGCTAAAGGTTCTTCTGTCGCTGCTTGCTTTGTTAAGTTATCACAGTCTCCTGGTAAGGTTGTGGTTAGCTTATCTAGAAGTAATGTGAAGCGTAGGTCTCATCGTCTTTTGGGTAAAATGAAAACAATTCCAAATTCACTTTCTGATTCGGTAAATGTAAGCGATGAGAGCTCTCAAGAAAGGGTCAGTGGGGACTCTCCTAATTCATTTGTTGTTGGCGACGTCCCTGACAAGGGTACTACCCAAGATGTTGTTCGAGATGGCCCATGAGCAATAGCAAGTTCTAAGAGCAATGTTGACATTGAGCTGGGTGTTACTTGCCAAGGGGATCCTACTAGAAGTGATATTGCTCCTATTCGAACGGTATTTCCTGGTGCAGGTACAACTGTTCTCCTCCATTCACCTTTTTTTTTATTATTGTGAGATTTGCATACATGATTTTGTTCATGCTGCTTGTGTGTATGTTTGTATCTTTTTTTATTTTTCAGCTTCCCATGTTGTTTCTGAGTCCACCTTTCAAGCTTCGAGCACTTCTAATATCACAAAGGAACCCTCAACTAGTGCTTCTTCTGGTGTGTTCCATTGTATTTATTTTCATTTGTCAGGCGTGCCAGCATTTTATAAGTTCTTGATGGAAAAAAGGTGTTTTCTTAGTTATTTGTTTTGCTTTTCAGTTTCTGTCCGTGATGAGTTTGAGCATTTTGATGGAGATGCGAAGAACTTGTTATCGAATATTGCATCCCGGGCTCCTTCCTTTCTGCTTCCAAATGACCTAAACTGCCTTTTTAAAAAGCATGGGTATCAAGCTTTTCTGGACGCATGGGATTTCTTTACTTCGCACTCCCTTACAGACTTGTGGGTACTCATCGAAATATGGTAGAAAATCATCTAAATAACCTTAAGTTATTTAAATTTAGTTGTCATTGGCTTGAGACTCTTTTTGCTAAACTGAAGCCTCCACCTGGGGTACCTGATCTTGCTAGAAAAGGATTATTGTCCAAAGAGTATCATGTTCTCTCTTCTGATGTTTCTACTCTTCAAGAAAAGGTTAACAAGCTTACATCTGATTTGAATACCATGGAAGCTAGGTTAGACAGCGTCAGCCTGGAGCGAGAGCAATTGGCCAAACATAAGGAGGATGCTTCTTCTGTGATTTCTTACAGTGATATTTTGTGACTGTGATAATTTTTCAGCACTTTATTTTGTAAAATATGTAACACTTTGACAAAGTATTTTTTTGTCCTGCTGCTTTTATGATTTTCATTGTACACCTCTTTTTGGGTGTTATGCTTCCCTCTTTTTTTATACTATGCATACTCCTCCAGGGTTTTATTTTTCTGTACTTGCTTGTGTGATCATTTTATTTGGATACACACCTTTTTTTTTTTTTTGCAGGGGAGGGTATGCTTTTAAGAAGAGCAGGATTATCTACTGCTATTTTTTTTGCCCTTTTTTTAGGCCAAATATAAAAATGAAGGTACCTAGTATTTTCTTGCCCTATTTATACTCTCTCTCTTTTTCTTTTTTAAGGAGCTTAGAGGGTAGGACACTTCACTTTTTAGAAATATTTTATATTGCAAATTTCTTAAGATGCATCATTCACAACTTTTGAGTGTATGATTGCTGATACAATTTTTTTCATGCATTGCAGGATGCTTGCAGACTAATATAACATAAACATTGGCTCTTGATAAAGAAGCCTTGTGGAATTGAAATTCTAACTACTAAAGCTGAAATTAGGCATAGTGCTTCTTGACATACTTGAAATTGATGGGGCCAGTGGTTGTTCCATGATCTGGGTCCAGCAGGATACAATGTCCATTGGGGTGTACTTCAGAAACAATGTAAGGACCCTCCCATTTGGGAGCCCATTTTGGCAAAGACATCTTCCTCATTACTGTGTCTACTGATGAGCGGATAATTTATACGCTTTTTGGCATTGTTTTCAGTATGTTTTTAGTATGTTTTAATTAGTTTTTATTATACTTTTAGTAGTTTTTAGTTAAATTTCACTTTTCTGGACTTTACTATGAGTTTGTGTATTTTTCTGTGATTTCAGGTATTTTCTGGCTGAAATTGAGGGTCCTGAGCAGAAATCTGATTCAGAGGCTGAAAAGGACTGCAGATGCTGTTGGATTCTGACCTTCCTGCACTCGAAGTGGATTTTCTGGAGCTACAGAAGCCCAATTGGCGCACTCTCAATGGCGTTGGAAAGTAGACATCCTGGGCTTTTCAGCAATGTATAATAGTTTATACTTTGCCCGAGATTTGATGGCCCAAACCGGCGTTGCAAATCAGCTTCAGAATTCCCAACGTTTAACGCTGGAACTGGCATAAAAATTGGAGTTAAACACCCAAACTGGCATAAAAGCTGGCGTTTAACTCCAGAAAAAGTATCTACACATGAAAGCTTCAATGCTCAGCCCAAGCACACACTAAGTGGACCCAGAAGTGGATTTTTACGTCATTTATTCATTTCTATATACCCTAGGTTACTAGTTCACTATTAATAGGATCTTTTGACATTGTATACCCTAGGTTACTACTTCAGCATTTGCTTCCCTGACAGCCACAACCTCTACCCACCTAGTAAAGCTTTCTGTTGCTAGGGATGTTCATGGATCGGATCCGATTCGCATATCCGCGGTGTTTATCCAAATTCGATCTAAAAATTGTGGATATAGATCTGATCTGCAAGGCTTTCGGATCGGATCTGTATACTAAATGGATCGGATTGCGGATTTTGTGTTGGTATCCGCATATTCGATTCGCATATCTACATATTCGCAAAAATAAAAAATAAATAAGTAAATATTCTTTTTATGTTTTATTTCAACTAATAATTATCATATATGTTATATTATTTTAATTTATTATTTAAGAAAAGTATATTTAATATTATTCAAGAGTAAACATATTTAAAAGAATAGAAAAAATGAATTTTATTGATATTTTTTTAATAAAATAAGCCTTTAAAAATATTTTTGCGTTTTGCGGATATATCCAATATCCGATCCGATCCGATCAGCAAATGTGCGGATCGGATCGAATCCAACCTTAAAAACTGCGGATATTGGATCCGATCTGATCCAGTGATTTTAATGCGGATCAGATCAAAATTTTGGCTATATCCGATCCGATCCGATCCGCGGACACCCCTATCTGTTGCAACTAAAATCCATTTTTTTCCATTGATGGGGTTTATCGGTCCCACAAAATCTACCACCCATGTATGGAATGGGTATGGTGTTTTGAGGCTATTCTTTTGCATGCTTGGTGCATGTATCAAGTTTGCATGTTTTTGGCATTGCGGACACCTCTTGGCCCAGTTGATTGCATCTTCCTTCATTTTTGGCCAATAATAGCCGATCCGGATTAGTTCATACCACAACGCCCTTCCTCCTTGGTATCTTCCACATACTCCTTGATTGACTTCTTCCAAGACTTTATCTTTTTCTTAATCTCAAACGCATTTTAGCATCTCCCCGGCAAAACTCTTTTTGAACAACTCACCTTTTTGCAAGAAGTAGCATTCTGATTTCTTCTTCAATCTCTCAGCTTCTATTTTTTCTGAAGGCAAAATTCCAACATCGAGGTACTCTATGATAGGTTGTTGCCAATTGTGAACATTACATATCTGTGCACTTTCTTTTGTTTCTTGACAAGCCTTGCAGGAAGCTTGTAATTCATCATAATGAGACTTCATTTTCGACCAATAAATATCCCACCTCTGGAGCATTCGGTACAAACCAGGGCCCTCTTCTCTGCAAATGTCTCCATGCAGTTGTTCTGCTTTTTTTCCCCTTCCTCTTCTCTTACACATTTCATGAGAAGTCCATCATTGCTTTTTTTGAACATTTGCCCATTGAGGAGAAAAAATCCTCTTGTTTCTTTGGTGATGTTGAGCGTTCTGAGCTGTTCATGTATAGGCATTCGCCAATCGTTGGTTTTTCCTTCCACGGACATCCTTTCTTCTCTGGCAGAACTTTCAGCTACCCAGTGTTCCAAAACATGTTGTCCATTTTGAATAGTGACTCTACTCCCCAATGTTGCTAAAGCATCCGCATGCTTGTTTTCTGTTTGGGGTACATGCTCAAATGAGATCTTTTCGAATACCTTCATCATGCGCCACACTTGTCCTTTGCATAAGGTCAGACTTCTTTCCTTCGTGTCGTACCCTCATTGGATATGTTGTATTATTAGGTTAGAGTCTCCTTTGACATGGAGTTTCTTGATACCAACTTCTTGAGCCATCTTTAGACCGAGCATTAGTGCTTCATACTCTGCCTCATTGTTGGTGCAAGAGAAATTCAATCGAAACATGAAGGACAAATTTCTTCCATGGGAGTCTGTAAAGACGACTCCTGCCCCCTCCTTGAGGATTCGAGGGTGTTCCATCAAATATGAGGGTCCATGTTTCCTCTTCATTGCAAGCATGAACAGTCTCTATTGTTCTTGGAATCTGATCTGGCAACTCTTCAATCGTTGTTTTTTCATGACATATTGACAAGAGGTCAGCCAAAGCTTGGCTCTTAATGGTGGTAAGTGTTACCAATTTCACGTCATATTTGTTTATTAGGAGTTCCTAACAACTCATTCTTCCAATCAACATTGGCTTTTCGATTAAAAATATGAGACCTTCATTTTTTGATACGACTTCTACTTGGTGTGCTTGAAAGTAGTGTCGGTATCTTTGTGAGATGTACACCAGAGCGAGACAATATTTTTCTGGTGAGGAGTATCTTTGTTATGGCCCTTTCATGGCTCTACTAACACAGACAATGGGTTTCTCTTTGCCTTCACCTTCTTGTGCAATTAACCCACTAACTGTTTTTCTCCTACCGCTAAGTATACCTTCAATAGTGCACCAGGTTGAGGGGAAATCATGGTGTGAGTAGATGTGAGAACGTCCTTGATCTTGTTCATTACAGCTTGGTGGCGTTGTTCCCACTTAAAGGTGTTCTTCTCTTTCAACAAAAGTCTTAGGGGTCCTAAGAGCTCCCCTAATGCTGGTATGAACCTTCGAATGTACACCAGCTTGCCTATGAACTTCTAAAGTCCCTTGATGTGTTTCGGGGGTTCCATGTCTTGGACAGCTTTAATCTTATCCTCGTCAGCTGAAATGCCTCCTTTGTGGACTCTGAATCCCAAGAACTTCCCAAATGACACCCCAAAGGCACATTTTATGTTCATCTTGAGTCTATACTTTTTGCATCTAGTGAACACAACTCTGAGGTGTTCTGTGTTTTGTTTCCCGGATATTGACTTGACAACCAAATCGTCTACATAGTCTTCCACAAAATCATGCATTATGTCATGGAATATAGCAGTCATGGCTCTTTGGTAGGTTGCTTCAGCGTTCTTTAGGCCAAAAGGCATGACAGTATAGTAAAAATTACCTACGCGTGTTTAAAATGCTGTCTTTTCTTCATCTCCCGGAGCCATTCTAATTTGGTTGTACCCGCTAAATCCATCCATGAAGGAGAACCTTTTAAATCTGGCTGTAGCATCTACCATTCTATCAACATCTGGCAAAGGAAAATCATCCTTAGGGCAAGCTATGTTTAGATCTCTAAAATTCATGCAACACCGGATCTGCCCATTTTTCTTTTTCACTAGTACTATGTTAGCTAACCAAGAGGGATGTTGTATTGGTTTGACAAATTTGGCTGCGAGTAACTTTTCGATTTCTTTCTTTACTTGAGTTTCTATTTCATTGGGAGAATTTTCTAGGATCTTGCTTGACAGGAGTTGCTCCTTTCCTCACAGCTAAATTGTGGGTTACCAGGTTTGGGTCTAACCCCGGCATTTCATCATAGTTCCAAGCAAACACATCTCTGAACTTTGTTAATAGCGCTATCAAATCCCTTTTCTCCATCTCCCCTAGAGCTTTGCACATGAACAAAAGCCTCGGGTGTTTTTTAGTCCCTAAATTAATCTCTTCCAATTCATCCTCCTTCTGCTTTGCTTCATCTTGGAGTTGGAGAGGGGCATTTTCTATGTTGCTTTGAAGATGTTCTTTCTCTTGTACACTTAGGATGTCGGGGTCAGGGGAGTGCTGATAATTTTCCTCCACTTGACCCCCGAGTTCCTGTAGGATATACCACCTATATCCTCCACCTGGGATAATTTTCTTACGAAGTCCTAGTTCTTCGATTGTTGTTGCTTGTTTTTTGGTGCTTTCTTTTAGTACTTCCTCCATCAGGGTGTTCTTTCGTACTATTTTTTGTCTAGGTGTTTCGATAGCGTATTCCCACACAGGCCTTATCTTGTTGACCCCTGATAACGCAAGCTCTTCATAAAAACTCGCATCCACTAAATGTGCTTCTCCTGCATCAAAGGATGTTACAGTGGCTGGGATGCTAATATCATTCCCTCTCCAGCTATACTTTATGCATTGATGCCAACTTGAAGGAATGCACCGATGGAAATAAATCCATGGATGTTCCAGTAGGATGTGGTAGCTAGAGCTTCCATCCACCACATGAGACATATTATTGGTCTTTATGGGGCCAACTTTCAAGATAGCATTAACATACCCTCTAGATTTCACACCCTCTAGATTTCACACTCACTCCATTAAAAGCATTGAGCCCTACTTGAGTAGGCCTTATCTGATCAGAGAACCTCCCATTTCTAGAAATATATGAGTGGGTATGAAACACCGTGTTCACCACATAAAAAAAGTCCTTTAAAGAGGTGACTTGAGGTCCTTTTATAGTGTAAAACCATTTTGAAGAAAAAATCTATTGTCCAGTGGTTGTAGTCTGATATTCGGTTTACTCCTTTTATCCCAAATATTTTTAGGTATTCCCGTCACTTCAAGTCTTTTCAACTGTTCAATGGAAGAAGTTGATTTCCACAAGTTAAACTAAAGCTCATGACATGTGACATTGTGAAGGGACATCTAGTTTGGTTTTCTTTCAACTAAATGACACTCTTTACACTCCAAATCCAAGCAATTCACTTTCACCAATTTAGTTCCCACCAAAGAAAAATTCAACTCTTCAAGATGTTCTTTTGGATTTCATCCTTTTACCCAATACCTCTAGGAGGAATTTGACTCTTATTTGACCATGTTTGTAGGTCATTCTTAAAATTATTTACGTACAAAAAAAAGTTTATATTTTTAGTACATAACGACGGAACAAGATGTTGATTTATTTTATTAGAAGTAATGTGTTATGGTTTTTGCTAATTAGGATACATATTGAACTTCAATAAGATTTCTAAAATAAGATAATATGAATTCCCGGTGGCTAATTAACATTATATGTATAGTATATAATTTTTTTGGAAGAATAAACTATAAGTATAGAATATAATTTAAATGCATAGATATAATAACGTACGCGGTATGTACCAATGTGATTAATTATATATTTATCCTAATTAACATTAGTTCTTTTTTATATGTTGAAATTCCTATAATCAACATGATTATTTTTCTAATTGCCATAGCCATCATAAGGTAGCAACAAGGGTTAGTATTTACATTACTTGTTATTTTCTTGTGTTTTTTACTTTTAGCCTTTGTGCCTTTAGCGTTGGAGATCTGAGCCACTTCAGAACGAAATTTTACCATTTAAATTATTAGGGTAGCATTCATTCTTTAAACAAATACTTTTTTATTTATTCAACTCTTTTAAAAGCCTAATCTTTGTAGATATTTTTTTTGTTTTTTAAGTTTTTATTTTTGGTTAGTACTTTTAAATTTGTAGACAAGTTTTCATTGAAAAATAAAAATTCCCCTTGGTGATCCTACTCAAAACGCCACAGACAAGGTCGAATCTTTCAGATCAGAGAATGTTGCGCCTTGGTTCTAGCCTTTACTACAAAGACTCTAATCTCCCCATACCTCAGCTAAACTGATGTCTCGATAAGTCTCCAACGAAATCGTGAATTAGCAGTCTAAGAGACATATCCTCAAGCTAATGGTTCATTGATATCCGATGAAAGACGCTCGCTGAACCCATGTAGAATAGAGATAACCTTGTACCGGTTCAACTCATTCATAAGGTTGAAGAACGAAGATACATCTTAGGAGAAGATCAAATATGAATTAAAATAGAACAGTAGTACTTTTATTAATGCATAAAACTCAACAGAGCTCCTAACCTTAACCTAGGAGGTTTAGTGACTCATGCTAATAGAAAAATACAATGAAAGATTCGAATGGACAAAGATGAGGTAAAAGATCCTAAACAAGGGTGATCTTCTCCTTTAAATACTAAACTAATGACTACTAATTACAGAAATATGAGGCTTAGGCTTGTAGTGCGAAAATCCACTTCCAGGGCCCACTTGGTGAGTGTTTGGGCTGAGTTTAAGTGTCTCCCACGTGCTAGGACTCCCAAGGGGCGTTGAATGCTGGCTAGGAGCCCCCGTTTGGGCGTTGGACACTGGCCACCTCTTTGTGGGCATTGGACGCCAGGACTAGGGTAGATGGCTGGCATTGAACACCAGTTTTGGGCCTTCAGTTTCGAAACAAAGTATAGACTATTATATATTGCTCGAAAGCTCGGCTGTTAGCTTTCCATAGTCGTTAAGAACGCTCCATTTAAACTTGTGTAGCACCAGAAAAGTACTTCCGAGTGCATGGAGATCAGATCCTGACAGCATCTGTAGTGCTTTCTCTGTCTCTGAATCAGACTTTTGCTCCAACTCCTCAATTTCAGCCAGAAAATACTTGAAATTGGATAAAAACACACAAACTCAAAGTAGAATCCAAAAATGTTAATTTTACACTAAAACCTATGAAAATATAATAAAACTTAAATAAAACATGCTAAAAACTATATGAAAATAATGCCAAAAAGCGTACAAAATATCCCCTCATCATGATTTTGTGCACCAGAGATCGTGTTGGAAGCATCTTCAGGCTAGGCCGAGGAGGTAGGGAGAGTCTCTTCAGGTCGGGTCAAGGAGAAGGAGGGTTCTTCATCCATTCAAGTAGGAAAGCTTTGAGAAGCTCCCTCAACTCGGTCACCCGATGTCCTGAGATTTTCATAAGGGGCATCATTATTAGGGGGAGGAACGATTTTTCCATCAACCACTATCGTGTCGGAATTAATAAGAGAGAGATCCACATCATGAGCAACAACCCAGAACTGAGACTTCAAGTTATTGGTCATTTTGTCCATTACCTAGGAAATCGTCTCCTCTAAATTTGTACACTCTTCCTTCAATCTGGAGACCTTATCCACTAAATCTAGTTTCTCCCCAAAGACTCGAGTATAACTCTCCTCAACCTTCTTCTTTAGACCCTCTGCCATGACATAGGCAGCTTTAGCATGTTTCATTCTCTCCCAAAGTTTTGAAATGTCAGTAATGAAAGTCTCCTTATCCTTCTCCAACCCTTGTTTAGACTCTTGCAAATATGCCATTTCAGCCTTCAAGTCAATAAAAAGTTTGCTAAATGGCACAAGGGGAGTCTTCTTAAGTTGTCTCAATAAAGCCGAGCAAACACTTGACATCCTTATCACACCTTGGGCCAATACTTGAAGATGGTTTTTTATAAAAACATCGTCTAGGCTAATAAAACTGTGGAGAAGGACGTGTTTCTTGCTAAAATCCACTACATCAAAACCTTGTTCATACACACTTCCATAAATGAAAGTCTTATGTTTCTTCAATTTTGCCTCAAGAAAAGGAAGAACAAGGAGAAGTTTGAATATGAGATCTAATAGGAGCAGTAAGAGGAGGAGGAGTAGGATCAGGAAGAGTCTTAACTAAGAAAGTAGGATCCAAGTCCGACTTGGAGGGGGATGAGAGGTCACCTGATTCACTAACCTCTTTCAATTGAATAACTCGGGTAGCAGCATTCTTGTTTGCTTGACAGAGAGTTTTTAGAGTATTCGACACACTAGTCATCCTTGTTGAAAAACCAAACATTAAAGTCGGATTACATAAGCATAATAAGTACCAACAAAAAGGTATCTGCGAAATGCAAAGAAAGAACTACCTAGCTCAGTATGCATGTAGCTCGGCTATCCTATCAGAAACTTCTTGGTATCAAGGTTAGTTGCTCGGCCCCAATACTCTTGGAACAAGGCCACTACACACTCCTCTACCTCGTCTGAATCTTTAAGATTGTACTTAATGATAGTGGGGACTTCCTCCCGATACAGACTAAAACATGGTTCGTCTCTCTCGTTCAGAAAGAAAGCTCAGACACCCTCAACAGATCGGATCTTGAAAAAATAATTTTTGAAATCATGAAAAGAATCGTCAAAAATGGAAAATACCTTTCTTCTTTGAACAACTCCAAAGGAGAGCCAACCCTGTTTCAATGCCACTACACACTCCTCTACCTCGTCTAAATCTTTAAGATTGTATTTAATGATAGTGGGGATTTCCTCCCAGTACAGACTAAAACATGGTTTGTCTCTCTCGTTCAAAAAGAAAGCTCAGACACCCTCAACAGATCGGATCTTGAAAAAATAATTTTTAAAATCATGAAAAGAATCGTCAAAAATGGAAGAGACCTTCCTTCCTTGAACAACTCCAAAGGAGATCCAACCCTGTTTCTTAGAACTGAATGGTTTAGTAAGTTGAAATAAATAAAAGAAAACTTTGGAGGTTAAGGGAAGAACGAGTTCTCGGCATATCAGCTGGTAAGTTTTCAGAAAGCCCCAAGAATCAGGATGGAGTTGAAAAGGAGCAACTTTGCAAAGATGGAGATTTTCATATTCAAAACCAGGAAAAAAAGGGGAGACTCACCCCTAACCTAGTAAAAAAGCATTCATACATCTAAATGAAATGACGTTTTGACTTGTCAAGTCGAGGAAAATAGATTTGCTCTTCAGGATTAGCAACTATAATCTCATACTTATCCTCATCTCCTCGATCTCTATACAACCTATATTATGTATGAAATGTTTTGGCATACTCATTATCGATTACAGAGACAACAGAAAGCACAGTAATATCTACCCAATCTAAGTCTGTTGGAACCTTAGAAGAAATTATGAGTACTACTGAGCAAGAAATAAAGCTAAACGTACAATATAGCAAAAGAAAATCATCACTACAAGTCAAAAATTCAGGTACAACAACACAGGACATTCAAATTAGTTCGCTAAGAGGTCAGGTCATTTTCAATAACACAAAAGCCTTTCATAATTCTTAAAACCTCTTGTGAACCTAGCAAACAAACCACATCACCAGAGATTGACATGGTGCTCTTCTCAAGAGACAAAAATGGCACCATTTGGGGCACCCCAGAGTAAAACCCCACATTCAACATACAAACTTACAGCAAAGGAATAAATTTCTTAAGAAAAGAAAAAGAACAAAGAATTGCCAAACAAAGGAACATCAACAAGAAACCATTACCATTTCTTCAAACATAAAAAATTATGATACCAAAAGCACATTACAAAGATACAGAAACAAAACAAAAGAGGGAAGACTAACCTTGAATGAGTGCCAAATGAAAGAACACACGTAACAACAAACACACAAATGATCCAAATTTCTCAAAAAAGTACAAGTGGGAATCCAAAGCAAGAATTTCAAGATGGAGAAATCTTGAAAGCAAAAGGGTCACAACAAAGAAAATGAAAGCTTTGAGAGAAAATGAAGAGAAAACGATTCAGAAGAAGAAAAAAGAATAAAGAAAGAAAATTGTTGAGTATTTATAAGATTCAAGGGGCATAGTGATAAATTCATCCCCTTCGTTTATGACGTGCACGATTACCAAAGTAACCGTTCAAAAACGTGTAAATGATTACAAAAGACACAACGTTTCGAGTTCATAAAAAATATATCGAGTACCCGACCTAAGCCTTAGAAAGGCGGTATACCCGATGTGATGCACCGATGTAACACCCTAATTACTCTAAGCCTTACCTCATGCCGTAAAGTAAAGGATAATTAAAGGTCATGACAATTCTAAGGCTTATACAATAATATATATAGAAAGAGATAGTAATTCTAGAAGCCCGATGAAGAAATAAGCTCAAAAACAGAGTTACAAAAGCACAAAACGTTCACACGAAGCTACAATCTTAAAGACACAAGATATAGATACAGTCATACAGGATAACAAGGCATATATAGATATATGAGTATAATAGTCATAAAATACTAGCCTCATCCCACAAAGTTTAGGGCGACTAATTATATACAGACATAACAGAGTTTGAAAAGTTAAAACAACATATACAATATCTCTCTCAAAGTTAGCCTCTAAGGTAAATATAGATACAAAAGCAAGAGTACTAAAACAAAATATTCAAAAGATGATAAGGATCCTCCGCTCTGTCACCATCATGCAACTCACCGAGGTGGGTTACGACCTGCATCTAAAAAACAACAACAGAATATGGTATGAGAACCAGAGATTCTCAGTATGCTAACAGTGCCCAGTAATGTAGATATAAGGCTCCGGGATGCCAGAGGCAATCCTAGAACTTCACATCAAGCATAAGATTCAACTTATAAAGCAATTAAATAAATCCTTAAATCGGCCATCTAACTTAGGGGATTTCTAGTCTAACATTTACACCGCTATCCCACAGTCTTTGCTAGCCTAACCACCATGTGATGCCAACACCACCGCCTTCTAAACCTCCTCAATCCCAGTAGAAAAACACAATTACTAGCAATACATGTAAAACACAAGTATAATAATGTATATTGAGTAAGTCAATAAGCAATTAAGCATGTTATACAATTAGGCAAACAATGCAGGTCGACAAAGCAAGCAAACATATAGAATATGTACATGATGAATGCCTGTCCTATTTGGCTGTGATATCACATTGTCGGTTCAAATGCCTGTCCTATTTGACTGAATGTCGCCTTTCAGTCACAAATATAAATGGGAACCCCCCGGGGATATAGTGCCCGGATCACTTTCCCAGGAATATAGTGTCCGGCTCACTTTACTAGGGATATAGTTCCCAACACACTCTTGTGACTCAAAAGGATGCGAGCGGGATACTTAGCCACAGACCTGGCATCTCAACGTAAGCGGGATAAACCATCGTCCTTACGTCGCCGTCGCGACCTCGACAAGTGAGATTAACCACCGTCCTTCCCAGGCGCATAGTGTCTCAACAGTATTAGTAATTTTTTAGAATTATTCTCAATACTCAGTAAAGTCATCATTAACCCCGAGTCCTAGACTCATTTCAAACATCATCAGTTCATAATTCCACAACTTGTTACCTTAAACATCATTACAGTACTCCGCCATCTCACTCAACTAATCCATCCTCAATACTCCAGAAACCTAAGTCTCCATCTTCTAAATTCATACAAAAATTCACTAAATTAAGTCACTAACTCATCTTTAGTAATAATAGGACCTAATTACTAGATAGTATTCTTAAACGGTACTTAAAGAAGATTAGAAAGCTAGAGAACCTTTTAAATGAAGAAAACAATTTTTTTTAGCAAAACATGGGTCTTGTGTAAGCAAGCCCCTATTTTGCATACGCATGCTATTGAAAATAGGTGGTCGCATACGCAACCCCCTACCGCATACGCGAGTGTCCCAACCTGAATGGGTTGCTCGCATCGCGTGTTAAGTGTTTGCGTACGCAAGGGTCAAAATTCTGATAGTTTGCGTACGCATGCAGTGTCCGCATCCGCAAGATTCCCAACCCGAATGGAATGATCGTATTGCGTACACTGTGTCGTGTACGCAACCCTCACCAGACTTAGAAAAATTTTCAAACTACAAAATTTCAGTTTTAAATACCAAACTTTAAACGTTCATAACTTCCTCTACAAAACTCCATTTTCCTCAAATTTTATATCATTTTAAAGCTCTTGAAACAATCTTTAATTTAAAACAAAGATCATCAAATTTCAAAGTTTAATGGTCAAGTTATGATCCACAAAAGTTCATCAAAAATCTAGTTTTATAAATTCAGCAAGGTTCTTTAAATCTCAAAACTTCACAACCAAAATCAATTCATCAGCATTCAAAGTCACATCAAAACTCATCCTTCGTACTCAACCACATCTATATATTGCATCACTTACCATTTCATTTTCTCCATCATTTTCACACCTTATTTATCATTCAATTCACCAATTCCTCAATCAATCTCAACAACCTTACTCATCAATAATAATCCATTCATACAAGCATCATTTATCCTTTTTCATTATCACATTAACATTCCACCACAATCATATCTCAACCATTCCATTTATTCAACTTCTATCAACATGCATATAACACAATCACAATTCAAACAATCAAATATTCATTTCAATCCTATCCTATGCTCCACTAGCCTAAGTGTCCAGAAATATTATATATTACATAGAGAAAACTGAAATCATACCTTGGCCGATTCCCAATATGCACCACACACTAAATTGAGTTTAAATCAAGCCTCCAAGGATCAACCAATCCACCAATCAACTCCAACAAGCATCAACAATCAAATTTTCCAAGTTATACGCATTAATTTACCACAAATCAATACCTAGGGTTTCTAAATACACAATTTCACAAGGGTAAAGAGTTTTCTTACCTTTTTCAATGGTGTTTAGGGTACAAACTACTAATAGTCCAACTTTAGATACCACCTAACCAATTGAAAAAACAAAATCTACTCAATATTAAAACTTAAAATTTTGAATTTCTTAGGGATGAAATCTGAGCAAGAATTTTCAAAAATCTTACTTTTTTGGTTGGATGAAACTAACGGGCTCGACAAGAGATTCGCGTAACCGCTGACAGCACGCGAATCGGAGTACCGTAACTAAAGTTATGGCCACCGGAAGTGGAGAATGAATAGTGACAATCTCTTCTCCCTCTCTTCTCACTTGTGCAGCTGTGTTTGTGTTGTTTTGTGTAGTGAACGAGCTGAATGCTCATTAAAGAAGGGTTTTATGTGTTGGGCTTGGTCCCAACTTGGGTTCGGTCCAACCCGTTAGTGTTTTTAGCCAATTGGAACAAACCTTTAAAATTAGCGCCCGGTTTTCAACTTTAATTATTTTCCTAAGTTTTTCTACAGTTTTTACTAATCTCACATAGTACCGAACAGATCTAAACCAGTACTGCTGGCTAATTTACCAATATGGGTTTTTATGCAATTTTCCACAGAAAATTACATTTTCTAACTCAGAAAAATCTACTGAGTCCAAATATCATATTTAAATATTCTAATTAATATTCTAAATTTTTGGAATTTATTTTGGGCAATTAAATTATTAATTAAGAGGTTAATAAATTGCGGTTCTTACAACCGACACCACAAGAGAATAGTTCGACTTGTAAATGCTTGAGTCCGACCTAATGAAACTCGGTATCAAGTAGAGGCATTGTTCATATCTTGCCCAAAAAAAGCCAAATCCAAAATGAATCAAGCAACACAGCCAGGCCCAAAATGAATCAAGCCCAATCTACAGATGTCACCTAGACCAACACCTACCCGACCTCGTAACAGGTCGGTCATCATTACGACGCAAGTTTAGCCCTACTTATTTAAATAAGTAACTAATTTCTACTATCTCTCTTATTCATCTAGAAAAGATGTCTCAATAAACTCTCTACTAAAAGGAAGTAACTAATCCATCACCAAATGTGGGACTACTAAAAAATTAGTTATTAATTCTACATCTACGGTTATAAATATCCTAACATTTTTAGGTATACTTCAAACTCAATCTACTAAAAAATCTATTTAAATCCTTGTTAATTTAAGTATTAAAGTCTCTTACAAGTACCACGCCCACCTTCTCAAGAGAAACTTAGACGACAATACCTTGATACCATCCGAAATCAAACGCTGTCAGAGAATCTAAATCTCATGTTCAGTTGTTAATTATTATATTAGAGCAATGAATAAATAATTGAAGTATGAATTTATATATATTCAAATAAAGCCAGTGACTCAATCGAAGAGTGCAACACCAAAGGTTGTCATTAGCATTACTTGATTAGGCTCTTGGCTCGATCATTATTCCGTTGGTCTTGTGATTGACATTATATTATTATATATTTTTTTATATATATATTTTATGGAATCAATTTTTGAATTTTGTAGAAAAATTTTAGCCATTCATTTCAATGAAAGAATAAGAATAAAAGAAGAAATAAAAAATAAATAAATAAAGAAATTAATTTTAACTATAAATTAAATAAAAAATTTTCTTCTTATTATTACTTTTACTTATCATTGGCTATCAATCTTCTCATTAATCAATATACCTATATGTATATATTCAAGTACAACTAATTGCAACCATGTTTCAATTGTCAAAGAACTTTTTTAAAGAAATTGGATAATGGAAATGTTATTGAAGATTTGGCTAGTAATAATAAGTTTTATAAGTATAGTTCCATTATTTTTAATAGCTCAAAACTCTCCAAAAGACTATCTTAAAATTCACAATAATGAACGTGTAGAAGTTGGGGTTAAATCACTGAAATGGGATCCAAAACTTGCATCGCTTGCTCGTAAGTTTGTGAAGAAACACATTTTTGATTGCAAGAAGGGGTTTGATGATACGACTTTTGCTGGTAAAAAATATGGTCGAAGCAGTGCATATCATCGAGCATTTCTATCAGGTGTCGATGCTGTAAATACATGGTTGCAGCAGAAAACAAACTACGACTATAAATCCAACAATTGCATTGATGGTACCCTTAGTTGTATTTTATACGCTCAGATTATATGGGGTGAAACTACTTTTTTAGGTTGTGCTAGAGTCAAGTGTCGCAATTATGGAGGTACCCTTATTACTTGTTTTTATGACTCTCCATGTCATCTTCCGGGTCAAACCCCCTTTGTAATTCATTAATTACCGAATTAAAGTATTAAACCATGCATTGCTTTCTTCACTACACTTTAATATAAGTGCACATTTTACTACAATTGTTGGCCTTGTAATTTTTTTTAGGATTTTACTATTTTGTGTTTTAAGAGCATAAGTTAAACATATCATAAAAAAATATTTTAGTATTATTTATTATTTTTATGCATTGAAAATAAAAAAAATATTTTATAGTATGTTTAACCTATGTCTTTTGAACACAAACAAAAACCCTTTTTATTTATGATTATTATAGTTTAACCTGCTGTGATTGTGCTTTCCAAAGGTTTTTTGACTTATGTACTAATTGGTTACATTTCCGTGCAACATTTTTTTCTAATTAAAAAGTCTACAATTAATAATACTCAAATCGTATATTAAAGCAGAGGCACTCTATTATACAGATTGGGGTGGTATAGAGAGAGAATATAAATTTTTTTTTATAGTTATTTTTTATTATTTTATTATTATTTAAAATATAGATCCTACCTTTATCAATTTCTCTTTCATCCTATTAAAGAAAACATCTATAAACTTACATCTGTACCTTATAATTCACCTTAAAGCATTCATCGTCCTCTATATATGTATGTATGATCGATCACAGTTACTGCTTCCAAGATCCGTTGAAAAGTTTTCACTACACAAAAAAATTAATTTCACAAAGAAGCGAAGACAGTAAGTTTGAATCAAGCTTGATCCATGTCTGTGTATATAATGGAGACAAATATTAACTTATTTTTAATATATATTTTATATAAAATACGTGTTTTATATTACTAGCTAATTTTGATGTATATTTAACATATTTAATGAGTTATTATTAATGATGACACATACACACACAAAAAGTTGTGAAGACGGCAATAGTTTTCAATGGCTATGGATCTCAGAGGTTGAAGAAAATGTCAATTCTCAATCTAAGTCACTTGCAATACTGGATTTCTAATCTTTCATAGTAGATATGGCAGTTACCATGACATTCAAGATAGAGTAGTTAGTGATATACCTTCTGAGTGAGGAAGGGATTTTATGGAAAGACTACTTGAATGAATTGTTCTTTGTTTCGGCTGAAGGAAATTAGGCTCGATTATTCGATTCGATTGGGGTAAGGCTAATGGATTGCTGAGTGGAGCTATTTGGGGGAGATTGGTCGAAGGTCGATTGGAGTAGATCAGTTGGTAGTTAGTTTGGTCTGTGATTGCTTAATTAGGACTATAGTTGTCAGAATTGAACTAGTAATTGAATTGATCAAATTACTAATTTATTAGTTTACTTGTTCAACTGGAGAGTCACGAGTTGAATCGTTTAAATTATAATTAATAAATATAAATTTTAAAAATATAATTTAATTTGCATATGTTATATATATTTTAAAAAAAAGGCAAATGTAATGAAAAGTAACTTAGCCTAATAGCAGTCAAACTCACATGCAAGAGGACCCAAGTTTAAATTTAAAGAAGAGCTTTCTTTTGTTAATTGTTGACTTGTGGTTTTAACATGTTTTATATCGGTTCTAACCAGTTCGTATCGATTCTGTCTGATTTTAATCGGTTTTGTCCAATTTTTTCCTTAAACGATCAAAATATTAGACCAAACTTATTTAAGGTTGGTTCACTAATTGTTTGGTCAAATCGATCGGTCCAATCCAATTTAACAACTAATCAACAAAAGGATTAACTAATGCATACACATGAAAAGATAAAATAGAATAGAAACATACAACAAAATATAACACAATAAGTAAATCTAGTCTATAGAGTGATCTCGAAGTCGATATCTATATCTTTGTCAGACCAATTTAGACCTTGACCAATACTGCTTATGTACGAATCAAATCAATCAATACTAAGTATCAAATCTATTCTTACAACAACAAATTCAACTCATTGATAATTTTCATCAACAAAAAATTTTGCTCCAAAGATGATTTATAGCAACAAAAAATTTAGCTAGGTGATTATTTTAGTAAGACAGCAACAATTTCAAAGTTCAGTGATGATAATTAGCAACAAATTCAACTCAGTAATAATTTTCATCAACCTAAAAGTTAGCTCATATGTTCAGCCCAAATTTAGCTTATAACAACAAATTCAGCAAATCTTACTTGATTCATGATTTACAGCTATATTTAGTTTAGTAACAAGGTAAATTAATTAATTAGTAATTCAAAATCATCTCAAAATATAAGGAGAAAGAAAATCTGGAAAAGACAAAACAGGAAAAGTAACGATGCAAAGACTCACCAACGGACCACAGTCCATGGCAACTTGGAAATAACGAGGACCCAAAACCAGAATAAGATGAACGATGACGACCCGATGAATTGCTTCTGTCACCAGTGACAAAGAGCCTAGGAAAGGCCGCGAGACGTTGAGACGCTAGCGATGAGACGAGACGAACAACGAGATGCCGGCGAGTGTGACTGAGACGAGAGTCGAGTGAGACTGAGAGAGACTCTAGTGGGCTAGTGGCACTACAAGAAAAATATTGAGTACCGTCGAATTTACCGTCAGATTTAGCATCGCAGAGTAGTGACGAATTTACCAACGTCAAGTTTGTAAGGTTAAGTAACTACAGGTGGATTTATGTTTTTGATGGTAAATTTACCGATAATAATTAGAGAAAAACAAAAAAAAAATTGGTGCATTCTTTAGGGTCGGATTTACCATCGAAAAATCAAACAGTAAACCCACTTAGTGAAACACTGCATTTTGGTGACCCGTAATGGTTTACCGTCGGAGTTTTTTTATGGTAAAATCGACGGTAACTGTGCTGTAAAATTTGAAACGCGAACCTTTTTCTCCCTCATTCGAATTTCTCTCTATCTCTCTCTAACTCCCTCGCCTCCCACTCTTTCTCTATCCCTCTACCTCTTCTCTCTTTCTCTTTCCCTGTTTCTCCTCCTTCCCTATTGCCGCCGGCCACCCTAAGCCGATGCGTCTACCTTCTCTTTCTTCCCTTCTCACTCTAACCACTCTAGCTCGGCCCCTGTCTCTCAATTTTGTTTGCAGAACAAAGCAACAACACTGCCCCTATTCCTTGTTCCGGCTAGCTTCCAACTCCTGCGACCATTCGTTTACCGCTTTTCATATCGGCAACATCATAGTTCTGCTGCAACTGCTTTCCTCTTCTTCGTTCTGTTCTATTTTGGCAACCCAGGTTAGTACTCTGATTTCTAGTTATTAGTTAGAATTAATTTTTTGTTAGTGAATTTTAGGTGGTTAGGATATGATAGATTAGGTTACTAGGTTCTGAATTGTTAAAAAGTGTTTGGATTATTGAACTGAATTGCTAAATATTATTGCTGGAGTTGTTTGAAATTGTCTGAATTATGTTGATTCATTGTGTTACGGATGGTTTGGCTGAGATTCGATTGCTGGATTATTTGGATTATACTTGGTTGTTGCTGGTTTTGAATTATTTGTTACTGGTGTTGATTGTTATTTGAAATTGGGGCTGTCAATTGCTATTTGATCTTGATTTTGCATGTTTGATGTTTGTGCATGCCAAGTGTTCGTCAATATTATTTAGAGCTTTTAATGCAATTTTTAGTCTAATTCTTGAAAATCAATGCTCGTTTGCATGTTATGAGTGTTATTATGCATTGATAATAGAATTTGATTTATTTTTAATTGACCAAAACTTTTGAATTTTTGAATGATTGACGCATTTATTTAATAGTACATTATTAATAAAGTTAGTTCTTTTTAACCCAATTATATCAACTTTGTATGTTTAATTGGTTTTGGGGTTATATTAGGAATAAATTTCAAATGTTGAAATTAATCTTGTGGTATTAGTTATAAGAATTACATTGGCATTTGAACTTATTGTTGATTATTTAGTTTTGAACTTAGGGTACTGAACTTATTTTGAATTAGGGTTTTCTAAATTCTGAACTTAGGGTACTGAATTTGTTTAATTTCAATTTTAATTAGAATATGTTATGATTTATGTTCCTTATTTAATTCTGAATTTAGGGTACTAACTTTGTTTTGAACTTATAGTTTTCTAAAATTCTAAACATAGGGTACTGAACTTGTGTAGTTTCAATTTTAATTAGAACACTGGCGGATTTGTGTTCCCTATTTAGTTTTAAACTTAGGATACTGAACTTGTTCCTATTCTAATTAAAACATTTTTTATTATTGTTGATTTGTTCTGAGCTAGTTATTATAATTTATAAGTTTGATTTGTTGTTCTGAATTTTTTATTATTATTGATTTGTGTTTATTATTGTTGATTTGTGTTGATTATTATTGATTTAGTTCTCTTTTTTTAATTGGTATGCTCTTTGCAGACATGACGACAGGTAGAGGTGTTGCGGATCAGTCTAGTGGTTGTGGTCGTGGTCATGGAAGAGGGAGGGTTTCTGCCGATACTCCTGGGAATTCTTAATCCTCTCTCTCTACTCCGACTACCCCGGTGACGTCACAGGTTACGGGTGCATCAGACCAGTTGTTCATCATGGTCCCTAACCCCAACTACATCCCTATGTCTACGGCAATGATGCCACCTCCATCTGCTCATCAGCACAATGTCTTGGCAACACTGCCTCCGGCGACGGATATCGGAGCCCCAAAATTCTCTCACAAAAGTGACCTAGCTCATGCCCCTCCACCATCTCCCATCGTATGGTTGATAATTTGGGCTGATGGCAGAACGACTTAAGTACTACTTCAAGTCTTCTATATGCTGAAAGTGTCTTATTATTGATTCTAGTTTTAGTGGATTTAGGGTTATAGGTTTGAACTGATGAAGTGTTTGATATATCGTGATTAGTGAGTCTTGATAGTTGATTCTAATTTTAATGGATTTAGGGTTGTAGATTTGAATTGTTAAAAGTGTTTGATATATCCTGTTTATTGATTCTTGATTATAAATTCTAGTTTAATAGATTTATGGATTTTACTTATTGATTATTGGATGTTGTTCATTAATTGTTGACAATTGATGTTGTTTAAATTAATTGTTAATGGATAGAGTTTGTGGCACATTTTAGTTATAAATGAAACTCTACCAAAAATTCTAAAAAATACTCTATATATTATGGTTATTTGCTTCTAAAGTTTTAATTTATATTGCTATATTGGTTTGTTTGTGGATTGTTGATAGGTTTGTGCCAAACAATAACACATGTACTCATGAGATGACCAAGATCATCAAGCTGATGTATGACCATCCATGGCTGAGCTACAAGAAGATCCCCTCTGAGGCTAGAGAGCGATGGTTTCAGAAGTGGCGGTAAGAACTTAATATAGTCAAACCTTCTTAGCTAGTTTATATCTTCTATTTTGTTAATATGATATATTTTGATTAACTAATTTTAAAATTTCTTTGTGTAGCTAAACTTTATATAGGACAAGGAGCATGATCTCATGATCAGGAAGATATAAGACCATCGTATAGGTAGGCAGCTGCAACAGATACTGGAGGATGTACGTGAGAGGCGCGACCAGCTCTCTTCCTGGCTCCGCCCGAAAATGAAGAAGGTTTTGTACGTTCAGTGGGAGACCGATGAGGGGTTCAAGCATCAGCGTCTCACAAACAGAGCTACAAGACATTGGCCATGTCGTCCAAGTATACCGGTGGCTTAGCGACCTTCATGAAGACTAAGGCCAAGCTAGTATATAGATTCTCTAATTTTGTTATTATTTTAGTTATATTCTTTGACATATCATTAGTAGGCATCCTAACATATTGTTTCAATGCAACATGTGTAGTCGAAGTCCTTGGATCGCAAGGCGACATTGGCGGAGACCTTTAAGTACACCCACACTTTGAAGGAGAACAAGGCAAAATTTGCTGATTAGTAGTATACGGATCATTATATGAGTAAACATTTGATCTTGTGATATAAAATTTTCAATTAACTATATAACTGTCATCCTAATCATAATAACATGTGTTACATAAGAGTCCTACACCCAGAGACAAGAGGCCGCTACTCAGCAATCTTAGCAAAGTAGGGAGGATGCCGCTTGCTTTACTGCTTCAGTCATCGATCCAAATACGGTTTGGCACGAGATAGCCTCAACGCTGTACAAGAACTGTGTATACGGACTAGGGTCGTTCTTCGCCAGCAGCTTTCGCACCTCCACATCTGCCTCTGCCTCCAGTCAAGCCGTCGATCCCAAAGAAGGCATTGATTTAAGGCTGCGGGTGCAGGAGCTCACCCAGAGCCATTACGAACAGGCTCAAAAGCTGAACGAGACTTGGGATAGGTATCAGGAGATCCTCAAATGCTTGACGGAGATGAATGAGCTCAAGCTGGAGTTGAGGGAGCAGCTGGAGCAGCTTCAGCAGATGGAGCAGCAGATGGGAGTGTACCAGGTTCAGATGCGCGCCAGTGGCAGCGGCGTTACTGGTGAAATATAGACATCACCGCCTTCTTTGCCACCTCAATAGGACCACGTGATTGACGACGACGACGACTACCAAGATCTTTAGAATTTAGGTCTTTGTTTTACTGTTTCATTGTATTTGATTTATTTGACTTTTAATTTATTTGAATATTTAATATTTAATAATATTACATAATTAGCTTCTATTATTTATAATTTGACCACAAATTGTGTAAAAAATAAATTTAAATAAAAAATAAAATTAAAAAGAAAAAATTAAAAAAATTGCGTCACAACATTTATAAAAAAATTCTATAGTATTTAGCGTTTTTCTTGTAATGTGGCAGTGAGAGAGAAGAGAGAGTTCTAGTCTAAGAAGTGAGAATGAGCGAGACATTTCTTGAGAGATGTGAGAAAACCTAGTAAATATGAAGAACAACTTTTATATTTTAGTTTTTGATATGTGTTTTTTTTTTTTTTTGGTATGAATGGTTATATATATATGAGAGATTAGGGTTATAGGAGAGCATCAACGAAATTGAAAAAATCTCCTTTAATATAGATGAATAATCAAATGTGTTTTTATTTTATTTTTTAAATTATTTAAAATATAAAATTAAAGTTTGTTAAATTTTAAATTTTATAATTTAAAGGAATATTTTTTGTTCAATATAAAATAAAGGATTTTTAGGGTTTTTTTTTGTAAAATTCAATAAATTTTTTTTTGTTGTTCCTAAATTATATCGATGTTTTAGTAAAAATATTAATATGATATATATTTTAAAAAAAATAAATGCTAATATCATTTTTATGCATGAATTTATTATTGTCCTAAAACAGACACCTAAAAATTATTATCACATAAATTTTCTATTAGTTAATGATCAGTTGTTTTAAATGAATACCGAGGATTTGATTTAGTTGACTTATTGTTAGACAAAAATATTATTTTTATAAGAAAATGATGAAAAAAATAATTAGTCATATGGTGATATTTCTGTATATAATGTCTATATTTA
This sequence comes from Arachis hypogaea, assembly GCF_003086295.3. NCBI lineage: Eukaryota > Viridiplantae > Streptophyta > Magnoliopsida > Fabales > Fabaceae > Arachis > Arachis hypogaea. The sequence continues at coordinate 10,575,033 of NC_092037.1, forward strand.
TTTTAATTAAAATTATGTTATTTGACAGTTTGGTTATTTATTTAGATTTTATAATTAACATCAAGTAAGGAGTGCGGGAACAGTTACAGATGCAATTCAAATTTTTCAAAAATGATGTACAAAGGGTAACTGTCAGTTGACATTAGGTTAGTCTATAAATAGCACTTTAGGAATACATTGTAGAGAGTTCAGTTCTTTTGAAAAACACTTAGAAACCTAAAACGCTCTCAATCCCTTGGCATCACAGAGTAAAATTGGGAATCTTAAATAATTCCTCTGAACTCAAACACTTGTAATTTGTTTCTTTCCAATTTTTATTAATAAAATTTCTCTACTTTTACTTATTCCTCTCTTTTACGTTTATGTTTCTTTCTTCATCTTTTCTTTAATTTCTTGCTTGTTTTAATTTTTGCAATTTACTTTGTCTCAGGCACCTCGCATTTCTTTGTTTATTTGTTACTTTAAATCCTTTTTAATTCTTATTGACGATACAATTGTGACATTGAGATACCCATATTTTCTTTTAAACATTAACAAAATTTGAGTAAAATAAATTGGCACGCCCAGTGGGACATTGTCAATAGATTGTAGTTTGTCAAAAAAATCAGGAGTTTTGAATGTGCATGTGGTTACGGAGTGGGAAGATTGCGTTTCCAGAGACCAAGAAATCAACGTCAGTTGACATGTCAAATACATATGCAGCATCTTTTTCTACTTTCAGCTATGAGACTAGAGGAAATGAGTCCGAAAATTCTCCCATGATTTCAAACGCAGAGCCTATCTTGTTGTCAGTAAGGCATGATGGTGTTGGCCATGCCCATCCAGGGTTAAATGCAACTCACATAAATACCATGGAGTGGCCGCCTTATGGCTTGCCACTGAGGTATGTCCCCCCACCCCCCATGGTGACACAAGGATTGCCTGTGCTTCTCTACTCAACCTTTCAAAATTCTTTTTACCAAAATCCATATGGCATGTCAAATGTACCTATTTTTGGGTAGTGTCAGGTTCACATATATCACAACAAAATTTTTCACATACTATTAACACAGGAAATAACAGCGCATCTAATTCTGCTGCATCCACTATTACTAGGGTAGAAAACTCCAGGCCTGTGTTTTCTGACATGTCAAGAGCAATGCCTGTTAATCAACCTAGTTAAACCGTTAGATCTTTAACAAATATTAGGCAACAGATGGATGAAAGCCACCATGATATAGTAAACATGTCAACTCATCAAATGGTGACAATTTTAAATCCTCTTTTAGAAAACACAAACACTAGAATTGAACAATTAAATAGGCAAGTTAATGGAATTGCTACCATGGTAAATTTAGAAGAAAATGATAACCATGGTCAAAATGGTGGAGCAATTCCTAATTATGACGTTCATTTGCCTAGACATGGTCAAAATGCTAATTGTATGTTGAAAAGACTTAGGCAAAACAACTTAGGGGGGGCATTATAATCTAGTTAAGAATGTCAAACAAGTTTTAAATTGTTTGGGATTTAATGTTGGTTGCTTAAATAGGCCATATTTTGTGTAAATTTTTCCTGAATGTATCCAACAAGCAAAGCTTCCAAAGGGTTGGAAAATTCTAAAATCCCTTACAAAATTTTCTGGAGAAAAAAATGAGTCTACAATAGAGCATATTGCTTGATATACTGTTGAAATTGGGGAAGCAGCTTCTAATGAATATCTCAAGATGAGATATTTTCCTTCTTCTTTAACAAAAAATGCAATTACGTAGTTCTCCAACTTGAGACCAAATTCCATTCATTCTTGGGTGCAGTTAGAAAGAAATTTTTATGATCAATTTTTTCGAGGTGAATTGAAAGCTAGCCTTACAGATTTATTCTCTGTCAGATGTACAGAGGAAGAATCCATTGATACTTATTTGGCACGGTTTAGAAACGTGAGAAATAAGTGTTTTACTTTGATCCCAGAAACCGAAGTTGTCAAAATAGCTACTAATGTGCTAGAATTTGGAGTTAGGGAAAAACTTGTTAATCTAAATACTTTAGACCTTGCCCAGTTAGCTGAGAGAGTAAGAGAAATAGAGCAAATTAAGAAAGAAAAATAAAATTTCAAAAAAGGTTCTAAAAAGGTTGCATATGTTGATTGTTTTTCCGATAGTAGTGATTCAGATGAGAAAGAAGTTTATATTGCTGAATTACGTGGGAGTCCTCCTTATGTATGCAAATCTTTGAAGCCTGTTAAAAGGAAATGAAAAAGTTTTTTCATATTCCAGAGTTGAAAATAACACTTATTCTTTTGATATTTCTAAGGCAGATAAAAAATTTTAAGTTTTATTAAAAGATAAGTAGCTTATTTTACTGGAAGGAAAAAAGATGCCTTCAACTGATGATGACAAGTCATCTTATGCTAGTTTCACAAGCATTTTTCATTTGTTTCATTAGGTTTTATGCATTTTCTTGCACAATAAGTAAGTGGTTGGAGTGGAATTTCATGATTATTGTGATTCAATCAAACATCATTTATTTTATACAAAATCATGAGATTTATGCAAGAATTAAGTCATTAGAATGAATGATGAAAATTCTTATGGTTTTGGTGAGACTTTGATTGCTTGTTTGGTTGATGGAGAAGCATTGAAGAATAACGTTACGTTCAAAGAAAGAACGCCACGCTCAATAAGCGACGCGCACGCGCACAGGATGCTTACGCGTCAGGAGCAATTTTCGAAGACCCACGCGTTCGCGTACATGACGCGTACGCGTGGAAGTGTATGGCGCTCGTTTTCAAAGAAAGCGCTACGTTCATTTACTCAGCGTTTTTGGGCAAGATTTAAAATTGGAGGCAAAGTTCTGCAAACGACGCGCACACGTACCGGACGCGCACACGTACCGGACGCGCACGCGTCTATGGTGCCTGAGACGAAGCACGCGCACGTGCAGAGTATGCGCACGCGTGGGTAGCGCTCACTAAGCTAACGTAGCGGTCAATAAGAGAACGCTATTGAGGACGTATAAGCGTACATGACGCGTATGCGTCGATGAGCAAAAACATAAAAGGACGCGGACGCGCCAGAGATGCGCACGCGTGGATGAATGAACGCTGCGCTCACTTAGAGAATGCAATGTTCCACTGGAAGCCGCAACAAAATACTATTCTGATCCACTTTTCCACAGCCCAAAAAGCCCACTCCAAGTACAGGAAGCCAGAATTGGAAAGTGTATAAATAGATAGGAATTTAATTTCATTAGGAGCTCTCTTTATTTTTCATTTTAGAATTGGAGTATTGGGATCAGATCTGAGTTTTCTTTTCTATTTTGTTTCCTCTCTTCTGCAATTTTCATTTTTCTGTTTTGAGTATTTGGACTTTGGCTTGAAGAATTCTTCTGAATTCCTTCATCCTGGGGTTCTCTTTTACTTTTCCTTTTTGTAGTTCTAAGAATTGGATATCTGATCTTAGGTTTTCTTCTATTTCTGCAATTTCTTATTTTCTGTTTTGTCAAGAGAGCATTTGAATTCTTAGTTTTCTTTCTGTTTCGTTATTCTTTTGCAATTATCAATTTCTCTTTTAGGATTTTAAAGTTAATCTAAGTTTTCATTCTGTTTTGATTCTTCTACATTTTTCCATTTCTGTTTTGGTACTGAATTGCTCTGTTTATTGAATTTCCTCACCTGAGAGCTCTTTAGTTTACTGCATTTTACATTTTCCAGTTCTGTCTTAATTCCCAAACACCCAAATCCCTTTATTCTTCATGCAATTTAAGTTTCCTTGCAATTTAGATTCAGCAATTTAAATTTCTTGCACTTTAAGTTACAGTCATTTACCTTTCTTGCAATTTAAGTTTCAGCTCTTTTAATTCCTTGCACTTTAAGTTTCTGCAATTTACTCCTTCAGCACTTTAAGACTGCCAATTTACTTTCTGCACTCTAGTTTACTTGCAACTTAACTTCTGTTAATCAAATTTCACTCAAATCATCAAATATTCGCTTGACTAAATTCATCACCATACTAAAGTTGCTCAATCCATCAATCTCTATAAGATCGACCTCACTCCCATGAGTTATTACTACTTGATGCGACCCGGTACACTTGTCGGTGAGTTTGTGTGGAATTATTTTTCCCTCATCAGCTGATGAAATAAAGAATAAAAAATTGTGTAAGTTTCATCGGGTATTTTCACACACCACTAATAATTGCGTCCATTTTAGGGATTTGATACAAAAATCCATTGAGGAGAGAAGGTTGAATTTTGAGGATAAAACTGCTATGAAGGTGGACACTGAACCGTTTATTGCTGATTCAAATTATGTTGAATATAAACCCCATAAAATTAGCAGATAATTAGTCAATAAGATAAATACTAATAAAAAAATTAAATTAGAAATGTGAATTTTATAGTTTAGTAAGATAAAACAAATTAAAATAAGAATTTTGACACTAATTTTAAAGAATTTGGCCCAAGATTGGGCCAAACAAGCCGAACCGGTCGAATCGGGCCCAAACCGGGCCCGTGAGTCCAACCAACTCATTAAACAAAATGAGATGAAGCTCATTCTCCTCCCCATTCATGCAAACATGCTGGGTTTCAGCAAGAAAGGGGGAAGAACACTTCTCATTTATAAACCCTCACTCAAACCTTTGATTCCACATAACTTCTCGCTCCAAGCTTCGATCGCCGCACCGTATGCAGCCATGCATCCAAAGTGATGAGATCTACAAAGTCCAGTACATTGTAAGGTAAGAAAACCACATCCCTAGTTTTAATTCTCTCTTCTCAAATCCAAAAATTTTATGGTTTTGGGGGTGTTGAGATTTTGGTTAATTTGATGTTTTAGAATCAAATTGATTTGAGGGATTAGTCGGCTTTTGCTAAATTGAGGCACATCCAAGGTAAGGATTATTAACCCTAGTCAATCCCTTAATTACATGTGTTTAGGTATTGAAATTGGTATATGTATGTGATAGATGTGTTAGGTGTGTATATATATGTGATATAAAGCAAATTGGGAATATTGGAAGCTTGGAGTTGGAAACTAGTTGCTGAATTTTGGTGCTGAGGCTTGCAATCTTACCTAGTGGGTTGTCTTGGGTTATACGAGGAAATGGGCCAAGGTTTGGTTTAGGTTTCTCGTATTTAATATATAATGTCTTGTGAAAAATTAGGCTAGAGGACCATAGGATAGGTTGGAAGGATTAAGTATGTTGAATGCTTAGCACTTGTGATATTGATTGATTATATGAATTGAGCATGTGTTGGTGATCATTGTTGTGGTGGGAATAGAATGCTAAAATGGTGATTGAATAATGATTGACATGTTGATGATATTGATTATGCAAATATGATGGATTATTGATAACCTTGTTGATTAAAGTAAGAAATTTAGGTGTGAGATTGTCTAATATCGAGCTATGATTGATTGTGGTATGATGTCGAGATTTTAGTGATGTGTTAGTGTGCTATGGTTTGTTGATGTGCTGAATATATGTATAGAAACTTGGCATTGAGTTTGGTTTTTGATGAAACTTGAGGTTTGAGATTTTTGTGTAAAATTAATTTTTGGGCTGAACTTCAGTGAGCCATAACTTGGCTTCCAGACCCCTAAATTGTTTCAAACTTATTTCATATGAAAATTGGGTCCGTGAAGTTTACGCCATTTGAAGAACGGAAGAAAAAGTTTTAAAACGAGGAAGTTATGCGCATCGGAAGTTTGGTATGTAAAGCTGAAATTCTGCAGACTTAGCCATTTTTGGTTGATCTGCACTATATTTATACTCGAACCCCTCCATACGCGAAGGGTCTTTTCTATCTAGAATGTATGCATACGCGGGCATGTGTATGTGCATGCATCATGGGCAAAAAGAGACATTTGCGTACGCGAGCATGAGTCTTTATACGCGGATGAGACAATGCATACGCATGATGGGCCAAATGCACTCCTATGCGTATGTGTGGCCCATTCGTATGCGTGGCCCCTGTTTCAACAAAAATGAATTTTGTGTTTTAAAGCTTAATTTTCAAACCTCTAAACCTCTATTTTCATTTCTTTGGCCCTAGAACTTATTAGTATGCCTAGTAATAAGGTGAAGTTAGGAAGAAGGGGTAACTTGTGAGTGAAGTAAGGTTGAAAAAATGATGAATTATATATGAAAAATGCAGAGAACTAAAGTATATGTGATGCCATGGCTATAAAGAATGATTATGCATTGGTTATAAATGATTAATAATGAATTGGAATAATGATTAAAATGAACTTGGATTTGATTGTAATATGCCTCCGGGTAAGACACAGTGGTGTTATCCACTTGCTCCGGGTAAGACGCAAAATTGCCGGGTAATATGCAGTGGTATGATCCACTTGCTCCGGTTAAGAGTTCAAAGCTCCGGGTAAGAGGCAAGGGTGAAATTCTGTTGGCACTTGCTCTGGGTTGAGAACTGTAATACCACCTGGGTAAGAGGTAAGGGTGAAGTTGTCCCCTACTCCGGATATGTGGGTAAGATGCAAGGGTTGCGGTGTTGTCCCACTTGCTCCGTGTTTGGTATTCTATCTAGAGTTAGTTACCAAACATGTCAGGTTTGGCTTTATAACCGACAGATGAGACTCATCAGCCAAAAGGCAGGCATGCATCATATGCATATTGTTTGAATTTCTTGTTTGTGCATTATTCAGGAATGCCTAAGTGAACTTATCATGTTAATTGTTATATTTTCTACCTATAATATTTGTATTCTACCTGTGTTTGTTTTTTTTTTTTTGTCTGTTTGGTTGTGTGTGCGGTTCTCTGGTGTTGGAGGATTAGAGGAAAGGAGAAGGTTTGAGGGTTAGGTTTAAATTGTAGTTGAGATAGAGCCCTTAAAAAACCACCTTGATTTATGGTTTCTGTTTTAGTTCATTAAGTTCTATAATCTGAGTGTCGGTGTTCTAGGAATGCCTCTGGCATTTCCGGGACCTTAGATTCTCTTCCCATGCTGAGAACCCTAGATTCTCTTCCCATACGATATTGTTATTTTTCAGATGCAGGTCGAGAGGCACCTCGCTAGGCGTCTGGATTTTGCAGCGAAGTGGATCATTTTGGGACTTTGTTTTATGTACTCTTATATATGACTATTTGTATATTACTCTCCTAACAACTTGTTTTACTTTTGTGCCTCTTAGAGGTGTATGGAGAACTATGACCTTTTTGTGTATTTTGGGATATGGGCTTTGTGTGTGTGTGTGTGTGTGTGTGTGTGTGTGTGTGTGTGTGTGTGTGTGTGTGTGTGTGTGTGTGTGTGTGGTGTGTGTGTGTGTGTGTGTGTGTGTGTGTGTGTGTGTGTGTGTGTGTGTGTGTGTGTGTGTGTGTGTGTGTGTGTGTGTGTGTGTGTGTGTGTGTGTGTGTGTGTGTGTGTGTGTTGTGTGTGTGTCTGTGTGTGTGTGTGTGTGTGTGTGTGTGTGTGTGTGTGTGTGTATATGTATGTATATATGTATGTATGTATGTATGTAAATATTCTCCGACCAGCCTTATCTTCACAGGTTGAGTTAGGAGCTTATTATCTTGTATTCTTGACCCTCTGTTCTTACTTTCTGTATATATATGTTTATGAACCTTAGTTTCTTCGTACGCAAGTCATGTTATTTCTGAGTGTTGCGCTTTTATTTTTGAGATTTTGCTTTACCCGTTTTTCAAGGCTCCTCATATAATATATCATTTCCAACATTATTTAATATATATATTTTTTATTTTAGAGATTGTAATATCACACCACATCTGCTTTACGACTTAAAGCGTAAAGCTTTGTTTGGTAGGGTGTTACGTTGAGCCAATCAATTTGTCAGTCAACATGGTAGGGATTAATGCTACAATGACTAGTGCTCAAGATGAAAATAAAGACCTGAGGGTTTTTGAATGAAAGAGAAAGCCAATTTATCCTCGTCCTAGTGAGGATTTGCTAAGAATTAAAGAATCTGACAGCATCATCGCTATGTGCCCAAAGAGCAGTGCTATTTTTGACAAGAAAGCTGCAAAAGAGTTTGAAAAGTACAAAGTTGAAGAAAAAGAAAAGGCTGAGTTGAAAAAGAAGATTGCTGAGAAAGAGAATGAAACTAATGAGCTAAAACGAAAGATAGCTGAAGGAAAACAAAAGTTGGGTGGTCAGACTTCTTTGAACAAGTGTGTCAACAACGCTAGGATACAACCCGTCAACCAGAAGATAAAGACTGTAGTCATGTTTGATGAAAAACTTCATGGATTTTCTCAAAAGACAAGGGTTCCTCCCACCAAAATTTCAAACAATAAATGGGTCCAGAATGTGAAAATTATGCAGAATCAACCTACTGTTTTCTCAAGAGGAAAAAATAAGTGGGTGAGGCCTAGACCTTTTAAGCTCAAGTACTATGAGTTCCAGTTATGGAACATGAATCATGCACAAGATGGAGGTAGTGTATATATTCTAAAAGATATACATATTCCTTCAAAGCCAATTTATTCTTGTTACAATCCTAACATGCAGCAGGTTCCTAGTTATTCTCCTTAGCCAAATTATCAAAATATTCCAAAGTATTCTCCTTTTATAACTTTTGAACAAAAAGAGAATATACCTGAGTATGTTCCTTTAGATCCATACAAAGGGCATGGTGCAAATTTTTCTCTTTGACAACCATGGCTAAATCTGCAGAAATCGAAAATTCTTCTACTCACCCTAAATGCAATAAAAATGTAAAGAAGAATCTGGATGGAAAGAAGGTAATGGTTGAAAACAAGGGAGAAAAAGATGAAGATTTAATTACTGACAATTTTGACATTGGTTTCGATGACAACTTAGAAGCGATATTTCGTGTTAAGAAACCTATAGATGTGGTGTCAATACTGCCTGAGGAGTATAGTCAAGTCTGGAAAGTGGAATCATTAGAAGATGATTGTTATGATGTTTTTTCTGTAAGCGAATACTTGTTGCTAGATGACAATATGTGTGGTGGAGGATTGTTTGATAAACCTACTGAAAATGACAAGGAACATTTGCGTCCACTACATATCAAGGCTCGTGCTGATGAAGGATAGTCAATAAGATTTTGGTTGACGGGGGAGCTACTATCAATCTCATGCCTGAAAAAATGATGGGAAGGTTTGGAAAGACTGAAAAGAATTTGATCAAAAGTAGCATTAGGGTGACAGATTTTAATAGAAGGACTTCTTCTGTTAGAGGTGTGCTTCTACTGTTAATTATGGTTGGTTCTGTCAATAGGCCAATTTTGTTTGTTGCTGTTCCATCTAAAGCTGGTTTTAACTTGCTTTAGGACGTGATTGGATTCATGGAATGGGTGCTATTCCATCCACTTTGCATCAAAAGTTGATTTTCTGGAATAAAGATGGAGGAATGGAAGAAGTTCTTACTGGCAATAGTACCTGTTACTATGATGAGATGCATGTGGAGTTCAGGATATATAATCCTGGAGTCAAGCCACTGACAGTTGACACCAAGGCATTTAATCCTGAAAATATTGAGATGTGCAAAATAGATATGAATGGTTTTATTTTAGTCCCTAAGGTCGGGGCAGATACGGCCTCAAGAGAGACTTAGATGATGAGTTTGACAAGCTAACTGGCTTGGCTGTCAGCCTACATGGCAGACAAAGAAGGGTACATTGATAGTGTACCTTATGATTGTATATATGATTATGGTTCTTTAGGTTTTGAAAAAAATAGTACTGACAATGTGAAAATTATTGAGGTGCAGGATCTTTTGGAGGAGGTAGATATTAGCAACAGTGATCATCCTAGACCAACATATGTGAGCAAGATGTTGCCTGATGATTTCAAAAAAGAAATGGTGGAGATGTTAAAGGAATATTGTGACTGTTTTGCATGGGATTATGAAGAGATACCAAGTTTGAATTGTGAATTAGTAGAGCATCAATTGCCACTGAAAGCCAATGCCAAACTTGTCAAGCAGCCACCAAGGAGATTTACTCCTGAAGTCGTGCAGAAGATTAAAGAGGAGATTGAAAGACTTCTTAAAGCTAATTTTATAAGAACAGCAAGGTATGTCAACTGGATTTCTAATGTTGTTCCTGTCATGAAAAAGAATAGAAAATTAAGGGCTTGCATTGATTTTAGAGATTTAAAGTCTGCAACACCAAAAGATGAATATCCAATGCCTATAGCTAATATGTTGATAGATTCTATAGCTGGTCATGAAATTTTAAGTTTTATGGATGGATATTCAGGTTATAATCAAATATACATCACTGAGGAAGATGTGTCAAAAACTGCATTTAGGTGTCCAAGTGCATTAGGAACTTAGTCTAAATTTGATGCCATTTGGGTTCAAAAATGTTGGTGCAACTTATTAAAGGGCAATGAATAAAATTTTTCATGACTTTATTAAAAATTTTATGGAAATTTATGTTAACGATGTGGTTGTCAAATCAAATACTAAAAAAGAGCATCTAACAAATTTAAAAAAAAACATTTGAAAGAATGAGAAAGCATAAATTATAAATGAATCCCTTAAAATGTGCTTTTGGTGTGAGTGTAGGGAATTTTCTTGGTTTCTTAGTGGAGAAAAAAAGGATTGAAATTGACAAAAACAAGACAAAGGCTATCTTACAGGCTCTTCCTCCAGCTAACAAAAAATAACTGCAAGTATTTTTAGAGAAGGTCAATTACGTCAGAAGGTTCATTTCCAATCTGTCAGAAAAAACTAAGGTTTTTGCGCCTCTGATCAAGTTGAAAAAGAGGAAGAGTTCTAGTGGAAAGTAGAGCATCAAGAAGCTTTTGACAACATCAAGTAGTACTTGACTAATCCTGTAACACCCTAATATTCAAATCCTTATGCTCGAGTCATAAGTCAATGATATTACGGTGGTACGACTCTCAGGTGGATTTTTAATATATAAATATAGGTAAATTCGAAAGGAATATTAATTGAAAAGCCTGAAAAGAGTAGAAATAAAATTGCGAAGACGTATCACTCACGTTTCGACAACAAAAAGATAAATCGTGAAGCCGAAAGTGGCATACGGACAAGGCATAAAGGAGACTAAGAGATAGATAACAAATAGATATATATAACTGATGAGCGGATAATTTATACGCTTTTTGACATTGTTTTTAGTATGTTTTTAGTATGTTTTAGTTAGTTTTTATTATATTTTTATTAGTTTTTAGTTAAAATTCACTTTTCTAGACTTTACTATGAGTTTGTGTGTTTTTCTGTGATTTCAGATATTTTCTGGCTGAAATTGAGGGACCTGAGCAAAAATCTGATTCAGAGGCTGAAAAGGACTGCAGATGCTGTTGGATTCTGACCTCCCTGCACTTGAAGTGGATTTTTTGGAGCTACAGAAGCCCAATTGGCACGCTCTTAACTGCGTTGGAAATTAGACATCCTGGGCTTTCCAGCAATGTATAATAGTCCATACTTTGCCTGAGATTTGATGGCCCAAACCGGCGTTCTAAATCAGCTCAAGAATTCTGGCGTTTAACGCCGGAACTGGCACAAGAATGGGAGTTAAACGCCCAAACTGGCATAAAAGCTGGCGTTTAACTCCAAGAAGAGTCTCTACACGAAAATGCTTCAATGCTCAGCCCAAGCACACACCAAGTGGGCCCGGAAGTGGATTTTTATGTCATTTACTCATCTTTGTAAACCCTAAGCTACTAGTTCTCTACAAATAGGACCTTTTACTATTGTATTTTCGTCTTTTGATCACTTGAATCTTTTGATCATGTTTCTATGATTGAACTCTCTTTGGGAGGCTGGCCATTCGGCCATGCCTAGACCTTGTTCTTATGTATTTTCAACGGTGGAGTTTCTACACACCATAGATTAAGGTGTGGAGCTCTGCTGTACCTCGAGTATTAATGCAATTACTATTGTTCTTCTATTCAATTCAGCTTATTCTTGTTCTAAGATATCACTTGTTCCTCAACTTGATGAATGTGATGATTCGTGACACTCATCATCATTCTCACCTATGAACGTGTGCCTGACAACCACCTCCGTTCTACCTTAGATTGAGTGGATATCTCTTGGATCCCTTAATCGGAATCTTCGTGGTATAAGCTAGAATTGATGGCGGCATTCAAGAGAATCCGGAAGGTCTAAACCTTTTCTGTGGTATTCTGAGTAGGATTCAAGGATTGAATGACTGTGACGAGCTTCAAACTCGCGATTGTGGGGCGTTAGTGACAGACACAAAAGAATCACTGGATTCTATTCCGACATGATCGAGAACCGACAACTGAATAGCCGTGCTGTGACAGAGCGCGTTGAACATTTTCACTGAGGGGATGGGACTGTAGCCATTGGCAACGGTGATGCCCAACATACAGCTTGCCATGGAAAGGAGTAAGAAGGATTGGATGAAGACAGTAGGAAAGCAGAGAGACAGAAGGGACAGAGCATCTCCATACGCTTATCTGAAATTCTCACCAATGAATTACATAAGTATCTCTATCTTTATTTTATGCTTTATTCATAAATCATTCATAACCATTTAAATCCGCCTGACTGAGATTTACAAGATGACCATAGCTTGCTTCATACCAACAATCTCCGTGGGATCGACCCTTACTCGCGTAAGGTTTATTACTTGGACGACCCAGTGCACTTGCTGGTTAGTTGTGTGAAGTTGTGATAAAGAGTTGAGATTACAATTGTGCGTACCATGTTGATGGCGCCATTGATGATCACAATTTTGTGCACCAAGTTTTTGGCACCGTTGCCGAGGGTTGTTTGAGTTTGGACAACTGACGGTTCATCTTGTTGCTTAGATTAGGTATTTTTCAAAATTTTTAAGAATGAATTCTAGTGTTTCAAGGTGATGTTTTCATCATCACCAAAGCTGATTGATTCTCATCAATTTAGCTCTTGAATGCAATGTCCTGCTGAAGCTTGGCTAGCCATGTCTAATTCCTTTAGACTGAAGCTTTAGACTAACATTGCATGATTCCTGGAATTCTTATTAAAAATTTTGAATCTTTTTATTTTCTTCTCCATATAATTTTCGAAAAATCCAAAAAAATTACAAAGTCATAAAAATCAAAAATATTTTATGTTTCTTGTTTGAGTCTAGTGTCTCATTTTAAGTTTGGTGTCAATTGCATTCTTCTTGCATTTTTCGAATTCATTCATGTGTCTTCATTGATCTTCAAGTTGTTCTTGATGATTTCCTTGCTCTGATCTTTAAATTCTCTTGTCTTGAGTGTTTTGTTGTTTCTCATATGCATTCTCAAATTGTTAGTGTCAGTAGTATACAAACTTCTAAGTTTGGTGTCTTGCATGCATTGTTTATTTGATCTTAGTTTCATTTTTATTATTCCTCATTATTAAAAATCCAAAAATTTTTAATTTGTGTCTTTTCAAGTCAATAATACAGAGAATTGAAGTTTCAGAACATACAGCAGAGGAATTACACAGAAAAAGCTGGGCGTTCAAAATGCCCAGTGAGGAAGGAAAACTGGCGTTTAAACGCCAGCCAGGATACCTGACTGGGCGTTTAACGCCCAAAAGGGTAGCATTTTGGGCGTTAAACACCAGAATGTATACCATTCTGGGCGTTTAACGCCAGGATGGCACAAGAGGGAAGATTTTGTTTTTAATGCAAATTTCTTTCAAGTTTTCAAAATTTTTCAAAATCAATTTCTTTCCATTTTTCAAAAATACTTGCTAACAATTAATGATTTGATTCAACATTTCAAGTATGTCACCTTTTCTGTTGAGAAAGGTTTAATGTTTGAATCATATCTTTTCTTGTTAGCCAAGTCATTAATTTTAAAAATCAAATCTTTTTAAATTGTTTTTCAATCATATCTTTTCAATCATATCTTTTTAATCAAATCTTTTTCAAAATAGTTTTCAATCATATCTTTTTGATTTCTAATTTCAAAATCTTTTTCAAAAATCACTTAATTTCTTTCCCACTCTTAGTTTTCGAAAATCATCAATCAATTTTCAAAATTCTTTTTCAAAATCTTTTAACTTATTTTCGAAAATTCTTCCCCTCTTCTCACATCCTAATTCTTCTACCTCCTCCTTCTATTTTTCTTTTCCTCTGACACCACAAGGATTCTCTATACTGTGACATAGAGGATTTCATATTTTCTTGTTCTCTTCTCTTTCATATGAACAGGAGCAAAGACAAAAGCATTCTTGTTGAGGCTGACCCTGAACATGAAAGGACCTTGAAGCGAAAGCTAAGAGAAGCTAAAGCACAACTCTCTGTAGAGGACCTAACAGAATTCTTCAAAGAAGAAGATATGGCAGCCAAAAACAACAACAATGCCAACAATGCAAGGAAGGTGCTGGGTGACTTTACTGCACCTGCTCCCGACTTCTATGGGAGAAGCATCTCTATCCCTGCCATTGGAGCAAACAACTTTGAGCTTAAGCCTCAATTAGTTTCTCTAATGCAATAGAATTGCAAGTTCCATGGACTTCCATTGGAAGATCCTCATCAGTTTTTAGCTGAATTCTTGCAAATCTGTGACACTGTCAAGACCAATGGGGTTGACCCTGGGGTCTACAGACTTATGCTATTCCCTTTCGCTGTAAGAGACAAAGCTAGGATATGGTTGGACTCACAACCTAAAGAAAGCCTGAACTCTTGAGAAAAGCTAGTCGATGCCTTCTTGGTAAAGTTCTTTCCACCTCAAAAATTGAGTAAGCTTAGAATGGAAGTCCAAACCTTCAGACAGAAGGAAGGTGAATCCCTCTATGAAGCTTGGAAAAGATACAAACAATTGATCAAAAAGTGTCCCTCTAACATGCTTTCTGAATGGAGCATCATAGGTATCTTCTATGATGGTCTGTCTGAACTGTCCAAGATGTCATTGGATAGCTCTGCTGGAGGATCTCTTCATCTGAAGAAGACGCCTGCAAAAGCTCAAGAACTCATTGAAATGGTTGCAAATAACCAATTCATGTACACTTCTGAAAGGAATCCTGTGAACAATGGGACGAATCAGAAGAAAGGAGTTCTTGAGATTGATACTCTGAATGCCATATTAGCTCAGAACAAAATATTGACTCAGCAAGTCAATATGATTTCTCAAAGTCTATCTGGAATGCAAGCTGCACCAGGCAGTACTAAGGATGCTTCATCTGAAGAAGAAGCTTATGATTCTGAGAACCCTTCAATGGAAGAGGTGAATTACATGGGAGAACCCTATGGAAACACCTATAATCCTTCATGGAGAAATCATCCAAATCTCTCATAGAAGGATCAATAGAGACCTCAACAAGGTTTCAACAACAATAATGGTGGAAGAAACAGGTTTAGCAATGGCAAGCCTTTTCCATCATCTTCTCAGCAACAGACAGAGAATTCTAAGCAGAGCCACTCTGACTTAGCAACCATGGTCTCTGATCTAATCAAAACCACTCAAAGTTTCATGACTGAAACAAGGTCCTCCATTAGAAACTTGGAGGCACAAGTGGGTCAGTTGAGTAAGAAAGTTACTGAACTCCCTCCTAATACTCTTCCAAGCAATACAGAAGAGAATCTGAAAGGAGAGTGTAAGGCCATCAACATGGCCAAAATTGGAGAGGAGGAAGAGGCAGTGACCGCCACTGAGGAAGACCTCAATGGATGTCCACTGGCCTCCAATGAGTTCCCTAATGAGGAACCATGGGAATCTGAGGCTCACACTGAGACCATAGAGATTCCATTGGATTTACTTCTGCCATTCATGAGCTCTGATGATTATTCTTCCTCTGAAGAGGATGAAGATGTCACTGAAGAGCAAGTTTCCAAGTACCTTGGAGCAATCATGAAGCTAAATGACAAGTTATTTGGTAATGAGACTTGGGAGGATGAACCCCCTTTGCTCACCAAAGAACTGGATGACTTGACTAGGCAGAGATTACCTCAAAAGAGACAGGACCCTGGGAAGTTCTCAATACCTTGTACAGTAGGCACCATGACCTTCAAGAAGGCTCTGTGTGACCTAGGGTCAAGCATAAATCTCATGCCTCTCTCTGTAATGGAGAAGCTAGGGATCTTTGAGGTACAAGCTGCAAGAATCTCAATAGAGATGGCAGACAATTCAAGAAAATAAGCTTATGGACTTGTAGAGGATGTTCTGGTAAAGGTTGAAGACCATTACATCCCTGCTGATTTTATAGTCCTAGAGACTGGGAAGTGCATGGATGAATCCATCATCCTTGGCAGACCCTTCCTAGCCACAGCAAAGGCTATGATTGATGTTGACAGAGGAGAATTGATCATTCAAGTGAATAAAGAATCCCTTGTGTTTAAGGCTCAAGGATATCCCTCTGTAAACATGGAGAGGAAGCATGAAGAGCTTCTCTCAAAACAGAGTCAAACAGAGCCCCCACAGCCAAACTCTAAGTTTGGTGTTGGGAGGCCACAACCAACTTCTAAGTTTGGTGTTGAACCCCTACATTCAAACTCTAAGTTTGGTGTTGGGAGGTTCCAACATTGCTCTGAGTATCTGTGAGGCTCCATGAGGGCCCACTGTCAAGCTACTGACATTAAAGAAGCGCTTGTTGGGAGGCAACCCAATGTTATATTTATCTATTTTCCTTTGTTATTTTATGTTTTCTACAGGTTGATGATCATGGGAAGCCACAAAATCAATTGAAAAAGCAAAAACAGAATGAAAAATAGAAAGAAAAATAGCACACTCTGGAGAAAAACTTGCTGGCGTTTAAATGCCAGTAAAGGCAACAAATGGGCGTTTAACGCCAGAAAGGGGCACCAGACTGGCGTTAAACGCCAGGAAGGGGCAAGAAGCTGGCGTTAAACGCCAGAAATGGCACCAGCCCAACATTTAATGCCAGAATTGGCAGAAGGTAACATAAGTAAATAGCCACTAGTCGCGACCCGCGAAGTTTAGGCCGGCTAGGGTACAAGATGAAAGTAGTTGACAACAGTATATCCTAATCTCTCCCAAAGGAAACATGAGAGCCTCTATAGGCAAGTTTAAAAGAGTTCAATACATAATATAATCTTTTCAAAACAAAGGTGGAGAGATTCTAAACAAAACACAAAGTAGAGAAAATAAAGATCTTCGCTGTCTCTCAGACGACCCACAACTCACTTCTGAGCACCTGGACCTGTATCTGAAAAACAAGAGATATATACGGAATGAAAACCCCGGGCCCATGGGTTCCCAGTACGGTAAAAGTGCCAAATAAATACAATGCACTGCAATAAAAACTCACTAAGCATCCTAAACTTCTTCACCAATTATCCATCCTAGGTTCTCGCTAATCCATGAATAGGCAACTGTCATAAGGGAGTGCTGAATATATTTCATGTTTCACGTGTTTTCCAACTCGCTGACTTTTCCACGAATCAAACTCAGAATCATACACAAAACCGTCACCAATTGTTCTATCTCAGCAATTTTATATCAATACATCATATCCTCGCCTAGAGCTAGTGAAACCACATCACTGCGTCTACCCAGGGAGCTCAAATTATCTCATTCAAGAACAGCCCTCAACATCCACCGACACCAGCATGAGGGGCCTCTCAGTTGTACAAACACAAGCAATACAGGCAAGTAATACACAAATAAGGTACAAGTAGAACAAGTAGCACATAATCAGGTAACGTAGCATATATGATGTAGAAATCCAAAACAAATAGGCAAACCCAAACAATTCAAACATATGCAAATGATGTATGCCTACCCTATGGCTGATGATATCATCCGGTTATATAGCCAACCCGACATGTCCTGGTAGCTAACCATTGGACAGAAACACCCCTTATGGAGCAAGTAGGTTTGAGCTACAACCCCCTTGCTACTACCCGCTCAACCCAGAGCTAGTAGAACAACCACTACTGCGGCTACTACCCAGGCGGGTGTTTAAAAGCTCAACCTGGAGCGAGTGGATTCACCACTACTGCCGCTACTACCCAGGCGTCACAATTTCTGACCTGGAGCAAGTGGGACGAACCACAACCCTTGCTACTTCCCAGGATCTCAAAACATACATTCGTTCAGTTTAAAAGCAATCATCATTGTTATCAAATCTCAAACATTAACCTGGAGCAAGCGGGATGAACCACTAGCCTTACTACTACCCAGGTATCACAAATACATTCATTCAAAACTTCATAATTAAACACATTTATCATAAACATCCTTTCCCGTCTCATACCCGGAGCAAGTGGACAACGCCACTGCCTACTACCCGAGGTCACACATCATATTTCAATAATTTCCATTATTATTCATTTAACACATTCGTTCATTAATCATATATGCATTTATACTCAGCCATAATCAATAATGGCTTTGCCGTAACCCGGAAATAACTCAGCCATCCGGCTCATGGTTCAATAAAAAACCAGCCATTTATCAATAAATATAGCCCTTCGGCTCATGGCATACACGGTACTTCTACCGTCATCCTCCATATCTCATATAATCATCTTTGATCATCATTGATCACAACTTTTCCCCTTGCTTCATTCGCAAGTTACCACATCCCCTAGCTCCTTCCTCTTTGCTAGGCATATCATAAAGATTTGATACATAAGGGGTGAGATCGGAGGCTTAGAAGTATGAGATTTGGCTTTTAAAACTCAAAAATCAACTTTGGCATGAAAACAGGGCCACGCGCACGCGTGGATGGCCACGAAACTCATCGGTGCGTACGCGTCATTCACGTGGACGTGCGGATTGAAAAATAAACAATGACGCACACACGTCAGCCATGCGTACGCGTGGGTGCTCTTGCGCCCCATGCACAAAACTAGCACAATTCTGGCACAACTCTCGGGAAAATAGCTGGGCATTGGATGCAGCGCATTGGCGCGCTCGCGCACACCACGCGCACGCGTGAATGACGCCTTCCAGAAGAACGGCACGTACACGCCAAGTGCGCCTACGCGCGAGGGGTTACTCTACTTAAAATTTTTCTAAGTTAAAAGCTGCAGAATTCACATATTCAACCCCCAATCTTCCGACGGACATAACTTTCTCATTTTAAATCGTTTTTCACCCGTTCTTTGAACGGCATGGACATCCCAGATCCAATTTCACTTCTAAACAAGTTTGGCACAAAACAGAAATCCACAGTCCAAGTTATGTCCCGTCAAAGCATGCCCAAAAACCATGTTTTCACACAAAACCACAAAGTGCCATTTTCAAAACAAGCCATTTTCAACTCTTTTCAAAATCAACCAAAACATGCCAATTTCAATCCTTTTTAAAATAAATCAAAATATACCAAAATCAACATCAAGCCTCCTTAACTCATACATTAACACCTTACCACAATTCACAAAACCGCCATATAACCATTTTTACCCATTTCAAATAAATGGCTAAATTACAAACACATTAACATGTCATACATCCTTCCTCATCCCAATTTCCAACAATACTATTTCCAATCAACCATCATTATACATAATCAATTTCATACTCACTATCACGTGGTTTCACCCCCAAATCAACCTTAATCATTCCTCAAGCATATATCACAACATACATATCTCTCATGCATCATCATACCATCAAGGCATCAACAATCATAATCACATATATGACCACATAATATATATCAACCAAAATCAAACAAGCCTCATCTACATATTTCACCCAAAATTACCAAATTCTACACTTCAACTCCTCAAACCTTATTATTCAATAACTGTTCCGAGGGTTACCTGAAACTGTAGGTCGATCTCGGACGAGATCTTCTGTGTGGGTCGGAGCTGTTGTGTTCGACTTGTTGGACTTGGTGATGGTGCTGATCCTTCGTCCCCGGAGGGTGGGGGTACCTGCAAGGGACTCCGATGCTTAAGTTAGCAAGGGTATTAAGCAGGTATTGAGTAGAATCAGAGTATGAGTTATACCTTGGTGCTCCAGTGTATTTATAATGGTGAGGAGTGACCTCTCTAGAGATAAGATAGTTATCTTATCTTATCTTATCTTATCTTTTGAGTGAAGTCATCTTATCTTTAGGGGAACCGCCTTTATCTTTCTGGGCTTTGGCTGCCTTTAGATTGGGCTGTGTTCCTTTATTTTGGGCCTGCTTTGGGCTCCTTTGGCGATTTGACCGAGCTCTTTGAGAAGAGGTCGGGCATTGGCCGAGCTCTTTGAGAAGAGGTCGGATAGTCTGACCTGAAGAGGTCGGTCGGCTTGTCGCTAAACATCCCGGGTCGGACAGCTTGACCCAGGGTATAAACAGTGCCCCTGCTTGACTTCGATCTTTCCATGAGATCATGCTTTTCAGAGCTTTGATCTCTTTGGAAGTCATGCTCAAGCATCTGTCTGGCTTGTTTCATCATTGCTTTGCAATCTTTGTAGATTTTCTAGAAGTTTGGTACTTCACAGTCCAACCTCTTTTGAGTGGTAGTGTAAGTTTTCTACCATTGCCTTCTGGATCACGCCTTGCTTTAAGTTTGTGTTGACAACCCTCTGCTTTGGCGAAGTTATCCTTGCGGCTTGATATCTGGGCTTTTAGTGACTTGTCCAATGACTTTTTAGTGTTCTTTATATAGAACCTTTTTTAGTCTTGGATAATGTTTTGTAGCCTTGTTTGAGATTGTGCCTTCCTTGAGTGGAGTTGTATCCCTTTTGGCTAAGCACATTTGAGCCTTAAGTTGTTTCCCAACCTTTTGGCTTGTTCTTTTTTGAAGTCGTACTTGCGCCTCTTCTTTAGCTGACGTCGACCTGTATGACTTTGCCCCTACTTGAGTTCGGACTTTTCCGTGAGACCGTGCTTTCAGAGTTTCGATCTCTTCGGGGAAGTCGTGCTCAAGCATCCTGACTTTGGTTGATCTTTGAGTAGTTTCTCCTTGTGCGAGTCTGGTATTGCCCCTTTTACTTTGTTGAAGGGACTTTTCAGCCTTCTTCTGACTTGTTTGTCTTCGCTGTTCGGGCTTTTTAGTCATAATCCAACAACTTTTTAGGTAGTGTTCCGATGGGGAACCTTTTTACTGTTTGTTTGGATGACTTTTTAGCGCCATTTTGATTTGTGCTTTTGCCTTTTAAGTAGTGTCTTTTTTCAAGACTTCGTACGTTTTAGCAAAGCATTCCTGGCCTTCCTCTGGCCATTTGCGAGATGTCTTTATCCCTTTTTGTGGATCTTTGTAGAGTGTCGGTACTTTGTTGTCCGACCTCTTTTGATCACTTCTGATTTTGTCCCCTTTCTGCTTGGTCAAGGTGGTCCTTGGGGCTAACTTGTCCGACGACTTTTTAGTGTTCTCGTAGAACACTTTTTAGTCAGTCTGAACAATTTTGATAGCCTTGTCGTGGAGCCATGGCTTTTTGGGTGGAGCTATGTCCATTTTTAGCACACGTTTTTCGTTGGTCCGACTTCTTCTTGTCGGTCCAAGCTGTAGCTTTCATTGGTCCGACTTCTTCTTATCAGTCCGAGCTATAGCTTTCGTTGGTCCGACTTCTTCTTGTCGGTCTGAGCTGTAGCTTTCGTTGGTCCGACTTCTTCTTGGTCCGACTTCTTCTTGTCGGTCCGAGCTGTAGCTTTCGTTGGTCCGACTTCTTCTTGTCGGTCCGAGCTATAGCTTTCGTTGGTCCGACTTGTCGGCCTTCTTTGAGTTACTTCTAGTGATCCATTTTTGGACCTCACCGGTCTCTTCGTATGGATCACTTTTTGTAACTTTTTGTAGCTTTTATGTCGAACTCTTCTAAGTTATAGTAATCCTCTTTCTTGGACCTTGTTCAGGTCTCTTTCAGGGATTACTTTCATAACTTTTTGTAGGATTCTGACTTCACCATGTCGGAATCTTCTAAGATATTTCTGTAATCCTCTTTCTTGGACCTTGTTCAGGTCTCTTTCAGGGATTACTTTTATAACTTTTGTGTAGTGGGCCTGACTTCGTCGTGTCAGGCTCTTCTAAGTTATTTCTGTAATCCTCTTTCTTGGACCTTGTTCAGGTCTCTTTCAGGGATTACTTTTATAACTCTTTTGTCGTTTTGGCCGACTTTGTCATGTCGGGCTCTTCTGAGTTATTTCTGTAATCCTCTTTCTTAGACCTTGCTCAGGTCTCTTTCAGGGATTACTTTTATAACTCTTTTTGTAGGAGACCGACTTCGTTAGGTCGATCTCTTCTAAGTTATTTTTGTAATCCTCTTTCTTGGACCTTTGTTAGGTCTATTTCAAGGATTACTTTTATAACTTGTTTTGTAGGAGACCGACTTCGTTAGGTCGATCTCTTCTAAGTTATAGCAATTCCTCTTTAATAGGGTTGGCCAGACCTCTTTCCAGGGATTTGCTGATAACTTGGGTTGACTTGGTTCGACTTTTTAGTGTCGGCCAGTCTTTTTAAGTTATTTATATAGCAATCCATAAGACCTCGTCAGGTTCTTTTTGGGATCACTTTCGATAACTTCTTGCATTATTCTGTGTTCATCTTTGCCGATTTTTAGATGGTGGTTTCTGTCCTGGTTTGATCATCCTTTAGGTGAATCACGTTTTCACCTTTGTCGGACGATCATTCCTATCAAGATCGTACAGTGGATCTGTTCTTCACTTTTTGTCAATCTGTTGCTTTATAATCGGACGATGAATGCTTCAGATTAATGCGTCTTGGGAGTTTGTAGAGCAGTGAATTTGGTTTTCACTTTGTCGACCTTTGTCAAAATCAAACGATGAATTTGGTTTTCATCATGGTCGGGCGGTGAAGTTGGTTTTCACCTTGCCGACTTGTCGCTTTGTAATCGGACGATGAATTTGATTTTCATCTTGCCGACTTAGTCGTGATCGAGCGATGAGTTTGGTTCTCATCTTGCCGACCTTGTCGTGATCGGGCGTCTTGGTAGGAAACTTTTTAGGGAATCTACAAACTTTATTCAAAATAGAAAATATGCGAATATATACATGTGGGTGCTCACCCTAGGTAATTTTTGTAGATCTTGGCTTGGTGCCTCACTAAAAAACCTTTCTTAGGAAAAAGAGTGCACCTTTGTCCTAAGATCTTTTATTACCTTTTAACTAAGTACCTTCTTAGGTTGCAGGCGTGCCATGATCTCGGTAGCTCTCGCCCCTCGAGGTCGGACACTTTGTGGTGACCTTTCCCCAGTACTTCCGTGACTTGGTAGGGTCCTTTCCAATTAGCTGCTAGGTTTTCCTCTTCTGGTCGACTTGTTCCGATATCATTTCGGATTAGGATGAGGTCATTATTGGCGAAGCTTCTCTGCACTACCTTTTGATTGTACCTTAAGACCATGTGACGTTTTAACACTTCTTCCCTGATCCGAGCTCTTTCTCGGACTTCTGGAGTAGGTCGAGCTCTTCCCTTTGAAGTTGGGAGTTGGCTTTTTCGTTGTAGAAGATCGTTCTGGGAGATCCTTCTTCGACTTCTACCGGTATCATTGCCTCCATTCCATACGCAAATTGGAAAGGTGATTCCTTTGTGGTGGAATGTGGAGTTGTCTGATATGTCCCTAGGGCTTGTGGGAGCTCTTTTGGTGGGGCTATGTGGAAGTTAGCATGCTTTTGATGTTTTGACTTTGTATTTGGGTTTTTGCTCTATTGTCGCCTCCAAAGGGTGCCCCTGGACTTTCGTGTGAGTCCTAGAGTTTCCCTTTTACTGTTGTATCTGACACTTGATGTTTTGCTGTTATTGTTCGAGTTGTTTCCTTATTTGTCCGAGTTGTTTGGTACTAACCCCATAGTTGACTCATGTCTTCTCGAAAAACATTGCTGAGATGTCTACTAAGATCCCGGACGGCATGTCTGATTGGCTGGATTTCATACCTTTAATGCGTGTTATTGTGACTGACCCTGAGTACATCCTTTATATCGCCTTCGAGACCGGCTTGTTGTGGTCTTCTAATGTAGCTTGGATGAGGCTTCTGTTATTGCCCCCTGGTTTGGTGTTGGCTAGTTTTAAAAATGCACCAGCTCGGGCATTCTGCTCCCGAGGTATGTGTCGGACTTCATATTCCCTGAAATATCCGAGTTGTTTTCTGTTTTTGCCCAGGGTCCCCTGAATTGTCTGAGGTATTTTTTCATGGTGGGATCCTCAGTTTGGTTGCTCCCTTCTATTTATGAGGTGACTACTTGTGAATCACTGGTCCTGGTAAGCTCCTACCTTCTTAGCTAGTTTTAAACCAGCCAGTAGTGCCTCGTATTCAGTTTGGTCATTTAGCTTGATTTGGCTTCCCTGATCGCTTTCTATAATTACACCTGCACCACTCCCGGTTTTGTTTGAAGAGTCATCCATGTAGAGTTTCCATTTTGTAGGATTTCCTGGGGTGTCAGTGTACTCTGTAATAAAGTCGGCCAGATACTGTGATTTGATGGCTGTCTGAGCTTTATGTCAAAGATCGATTTTGGATAACTTGACTGCCCACTGTAGGATTCTTCCTGCTAAGTCTGTTTTCTGTAGGATGCCTTCTATGGGCTGGTTGGTCCGAACTCTGATAGTGTGAGCTTGAAAGTATGGGTGGAGTCATCGAGAGGTGAGTATGAGGGCGTAGGCGAACTGCTCTATCTTTTGATAGTTTAGTTCGGCCCCTTGTAGAGCCTTGATGATGAAGTAGACGGGTTGTTGCCCACTTTTGTCTTCTTTAACTAGTGATGAGGCTATTGCCCGACTTCCCACTACAAGGTATAATATGAGCTTTTCACTTTCCCTTGGTCGGGTAAGAATGGGTGGTTGCCCCAAGAATTTTCAAAATCTCGGAAGGCTTGTTTGCACCCCGTTGTCCTATTCGAACTTCTCTCCCTTCCTTAATATACCTCTTTGAGGTGTCCTTTGCGAGATGATTTAGAGATCCCTCCTCCTGCGAATCCTCTATGAACATGTCTCTCAGGGGTGTGAGGTGGACGTTCAACTCGTTCGACCTCTTTGGTGTGAGATGTTCGACTTGTCCGACCTCTTTGGTATGAGGTGGACCTTCAACTTTGTCCGACCTCTTTGATGTGAGGTGGACCTTCAACTCGTCCGACCTCTTTGGTGTGAGGTGGAATTTCAACTCGTCCGACCTCTTTGGTGTGAGATGGACCTTCAACGCGTCCGACCTCTTTGGTGTGAGGTGGACCTTCAACGCGTCCGACGTCTTTGGTGTAAGGTGGACCTTCAACTTTGTCCGACCTCTTTGGTTTTTGATTGGGCAAGGTGGCGAGATCTTCTCAGTGTTGCATATTTCTTGGTAGACATCCACAAGAGAAACCCGAAGGGGTGGGTGTAGTTGTGGTATTTTCTAGGCTTCTCCCCAGGTTGTTCTTCTTTTTGCTTGAACTCTTTATCCTTGTCCCTTGGTGGGTTAGGAGAATCTGGTTTTTGAACTCTCTCCCAATCGGGATTTCTTCTCCATATTGATATATTTTTCTTCTCGTTCTTGTACCTCGTTCAGAGATGTTTGGGTGCTTCTTGGATATTGAGTGGCTAAAAGGTCGTTCTCGTAGACCATTGATGAGGCCCCTGATAGCTGCTTCTATTGGCAGACTTTGTATGCCCAGACATGTTTTGTTGAATCTTTCCATGTAGTTGCGAAGGCTCTCTCGATCTCCTTGCTTGATCCCTAATAGACTTGGGGCGTGTTTAGCCTTATCTTTTTGGATGGAGAAAAGCGAATTGCATCTGAGGCCTCCGTGAGATGCATCATGCTTCTAAAATTGCTAAAATGATGGCTTGGATCTGATGTGCCGTTGTACGGAGTCATGTCTGGAGCTTTGAAGTCCTTTGGGTCCTTTAGCTTTCATGATCTCTTTGGCGAATGGATCTTGGTCCTTGCAAGAGCTATCCTTATGAGAGGATCGATTAGCTTTGGTTTTGAGATCTGCTTCGAGTTTTAGGAGTTTGTCCTCCAATTCTCGGCCTCGCATTATTTCCCTTTGTAGGTCTTTCTCAGCCTCTCGTTGATGTAGGGCTTCTTTTTTAAGTTGTTTCGGATGGTCTTGAAGCGCTTTCATGGCTCCCGTGTTTGGAGAATTCTGTTCGTTGTTGAGTTGAGGAGTATCCTTTGGTGTAGTATCCGCGTTTTTGTGCGGCATTTTATTCTCTAGATCTGAATCATGGTCGTTGTCATGGTCATCCGCCATGGTGATGGGATGACTTCCAGGGTCCCCGGCAACGGTGCCAATATTCCAAGGGTTACCTGAAACTGTAGGTCGATCTCGGACGAGATCTTCTGTATGGGTCAGAGCTGTTGTGTTCGACTTGTTGGACTTGGTGATGGTGCTGATCCTTCGTCCCCGGAGGGTGGGGGGTACCTGCAAGGAACTCCGATGCTTAAGTAAGCAAGGGTATTAAGCAGGTATTGAGTAGAATCAGAGTATGAGTTATACCTGGGTGCTCCAGTGTATTTATAATGGTGAGGAGTGACCTCTCTGGAGATAAGATAGTTATCTTATCTTATCTTATCTTATCTTATCTTTTGAGTGAGGTCATCTTATCTTTAGGGGAACCGCCTTTATCTTTTTGGGCTTTGGCTGCCTTTAGATTGGGCTGTGTTCCTTCATTTTGGGCCTGCTTTGGGCTCCTTTGGCGATTTGGCCGAGCTCTTTGAGAAGAGGTCAGACATTGGCCGAGCTCTTTGAGAAGAGGTCGGATAGTCTGACCTGAAGAGGTCGGTCGGCTTGTCGCTAAACATCCCGGGTCGGACAGCTTGACCCAGGGTATGAACAATAACCAACCCAATCATTCATATATTCATTATCTGAAATTTATCCAATCACTTTTGTCATCATACAATACACACATCAACTTACCTTACTTACCTCTTTCCGGCCTCCGGTCCAAAATTCACGGCCTCCGGCCCAATTTCATAATTTAAATACATAAACCACAAATCAATACTCATTACCCAATGCAACAAATTCTCAATACACCAAGCATACAAGGCCACACAATTCTCAACCCAATCATTAATTCACATTACATACCAACTGTGCATATTAGCACCAACCATTTACACAATCCAAACTTAATCCTGGGGGCTTCTAGCTTAGAAATTCTCATCACACCACACGGTACTTAAATGAAACTTAAACCGTACCTCTTGTAGTCAAACCAATTGAGCCTCTTCTTTGGAAGTCTTCACCAACCTTAGCTCCAAGCCTCACCAAAGCTCCTCAAGCAATACCAATCTCCCAATTGTGCACCAACATTACCAAATACACTAACATAACCAATATCACATACATACATCAACCTAGGGCTCATAAAAATGACAAATCACAAGGGTTTGAGCACTTCTTACCTCAACCCATATGAAGTAGGGATAAAACCCACTTGGAATCCATGTTGGAGTATCCCTAAACACCCAAAAATCACAAGATTTCAACACTAACTACCCAAAAACGTGTAACAGTGGGGAATTTCGAAAACTAGGCAGAGATAAATGGAATACTCACCACAAAACTTAGATAGAATTGTAGAGGATGAGAAGAGCGACGCGTGGCCGCAAACGGCTTGTCAATCGGAGCTCCGTAACTCAAGTTATAGTGGTTTGAAGATCAAAGAGAGTTAGGTTTTCTCTCTTCTCTTCTCTCTTCTCAATTCAGTGCCCCAACCCTTCCTTTTAGGGTAAAATGAGCTGAAATGCTCATAACTAATGTTTATATATGTTGGGTCTTGGGCCCACTTAGTCCCGGTTCACTTATTTTGTCCGTTGGCCCAATTTTTGGGCCAAAACCCTTTAAGATTAGCGCTCTAAATCGCACTTTAAATATTTCTACCTCCCCTAATTATAATTCCTCATTTCTTAATCTTATTTACTCATAATCAATATTTTCAGCTGCAATACCAGACAGGTCTCAGCCGATACTGCCGGTCAAAATTCCACTGCGCGCTTTTACGCAGAAAACTATGTTTTCCGACTCGAAAAATGTCACTGAATCCAAATATCATATTTAAATCATTAAATTCCAATTGCCAAATCTTCCAACCATATTCGCTCCTACTTAACTTATTATTTAATTGATTTCGGTTAGACCGGGTATTACAAATCCTCCTATTATGACACCTCCAAGGTACGGAGCACCTTTAAAACTTTACGTGTCAGCTTCTGAAGTAACAATTGGTGGAATGCTGGCTCAAGAAGATGAGGATGGCAACGAAAGAGTAATTTATTACCTAAGTCGTGTGCTAAATGAAGTTGAGAGTCGTTATTCTCCGTTTGAGAAACTTTGTTTAGCTTTATATTTTTCTTATTTAAAACTTAAGTACTATTTAATTCCTAGGAATGTTTATGTAATTTCTAAGTTTGATGTTCTTAAATATATATTGTCTTCTCCAATATTGCATGGTAGACTAAGAAAATGGATGTTGGCCTTAACGGAATTTTCTTTACATTTTGTTCCTGCAAGAGCCGTTAAGAGTCAGGTTCTAGCTGATTTTATGGTTGACCATCCTTGTATTGACGTTGATGAGATTTTACTGAGTTTTGTTGGTTTGGTGCCTTGAAAATTATATTTTGACAGTTCATGCCATAAGGGTGGTATTGGTATAGGAATTTTAATTATTTCTCCAAGTGGCTAGCCAAGTAAGTTCCTCTTTGAATTGAATTATTCATGTTCCAACAATGAGGCAGAGTATGAAGCGTTAATAATGGGACTGGAATTAATATTAGAAAGAGGAGTTAAAAATGGAAAAAATTTTGGAGATTCACAGCTTGTAGTCCGTCAAGTATCACTTGAGTATAGGTGTGTTAGTGAAAATTTAAGAAAGTACTTTAATGTGGCTACAAATTTATTGAGCGAATTTGACAATGTCATTGTAAGGCATGTTCCAAGGGAGTTAAATTAAGAAGCAAATGAATTAGCTCAAATTGCTTCAAGATATAAGATCAAGTCCTCAACACTAGAAAAATTGGTAAGGATAAAGGACATATTTATGCCTTTGAGAGAAAGAGAAGTGTTGTCATTAGAATAACTAGACCCAGAAGATTGGAGAGTACCAATTGTGAAATATTTAGAAAACCCAAGTCATAGTGTCAATGAAAAACTTAAATATAGGACTCAAAGTTATGTTCTAATGAATAATGTGTTGTTTAAGAAATCTGTTAATGAAAATCTCTTAACATGTTTGGGAGAAAAAGAAGCGTATTTGGCTCTTGCCAAAGTACACGGGGAATTTATAGTGCCCATCAGTCGGAAAAAAAATAAAATGGGTGATAAATAGGAGAAGATTGTATTGGCCAACTATTCAAAGAGATTGTATAAATTATGCTAGATCTTGTGAGGAATGTCAAAAACATGGAAGTTTTCAACATATTCCAGCATCAGAATTACATGTTATAATTAAACCATGTTCGTTTAGAGGTTGGGCTTTAGATCTGATTGAAAAAATTCACTCACCTTTTTCTAAAGGTCATAAGTTCATTATGCCAAGTCTAGGGATATAAAAATACTTTCTTCTACATCGTATTATGCCCAAACAAATGGACAAGTGGAGGCAGCGAATAAAATTTTGATTGCATTAATTAAAAAACACATTGAAAGGCAGCTAAGAAATTGGCACCAAACTCTCAGTCAAGTTCTTTGGGCTAATTGAAATTCTCCAAGAGATTCTACTAGAACCACCTAGTATAAGTTAGTTTACGGTCATGATGTAGTGTTGCCAATTGATATCAATTTGAAAAGTATAAGGGTGGCTAGACAAGATGAGATACCAGTAGTAGATTATTGGAATTCTTTGTATGATGAGCTCAGTGAACTAGATGACGAAAGGTTGAAAGCTTTAGAGAGGGTGATTCGACAAAAAAAGATTGTGTCAAAATCATAGTCGTGTTAAAGTAAAGACATTTGCAGTTGGAGATTTAGTATGGAAAATAATTTTGCCTATAGAAAAAAAGTCAAAAACTTATGGTAAGTAGTCTCTAATTTGGGAAAGACCTATGTAGTTGATAAGATTTATTCTGGAAATGCCTATAAGATTATTAGAGTCGGATCAGGAAGAAGAATTCCTTCAATAAATGACAAGTATTTGAAAGTATATAGGTTAGGCATTCATGAGATAAACATTCCACATGTTTAAGGATAAAAATGTCCAGTTGAAGTGTCAAGGGCTAAAATAAAGAGCTAACTAATATTTGCAATTTAGTTTGTAAAAGATAACATATCCATGTGATTCCTATGAATTAAAAGTTCCATTGACAATGTAAAACATTAAGTTTATGAGGCAAATACGTGTCCAAGGCATTAATTTAAAATAAGAGTCAATACAGAAAATAACTTATCATTTTTTGAGTACAGTACAGTACATGACAACATATAGAAATAAAAGGTCTAGTGAATAAACCTGTATAAAGTTAGAAGCATATCAACAAATGCACATTTGATTTACTTTGACAACACTTGAGGCGAATGTACACGAGATGGCATGCACCAGTGTAACCTGATATAGACAAATATGGAGGTCATCTTAAGTGAAATACAAAAGAGGTCACTATGATATTAATAATTGGTTTAGTGTGAAGTAATGTAATAACTTCCTAAATATAGCAAGTGTCAACCAGTTTACAAAATAAAATAGGGTGCATACAAAAAATCTCTAAAAAATTGAAAAAAAAAACAAGGACTATAGGGACATATTAAAAGGAAAGAAGTTCATATGAGAAAATACAAGATTAAGCCTCAAAGATCTCTTTTAAACAAGTAACTTCAGTTTGAAAAGTGGTTTGAAAGTTTCTGGCTTCTTTTGCAGCTTCATGTGAGGAAAGTATATTATTTTCAAGAGACTATAAAGATGCATTGCTACTATCAAACATGCTGCTTGCTTTGACAAATTGACCTTCATTTTTTATCAAAGCAACGTCAAGCCTATTTTTTATCTCTTTCTTGATAGTCAGCTGTTGTTCTAAGTCTTGAATCTCCTTAGATAACTCATGAGTCCAATCTTAGCTTTTGCAATATGAGTGGCCAGGGTAGTTTTGGCAATCTCAAAGGATGAGGTGTCTTGTTTCAACTTGGAAAAAGTTTCAGTTGATTGTTGATATGATAAGATGGCTGCTTAAGAGTCTAAAAATTTGATGTAAAGGTCTTCATAAAATTTCTGCAAGTAAGCCAACAAGGGATCAATAGTCTCAGGATGTGTTGTAATTAAAAAGGTCTGAAGAATGTTAGAAAGCTGAGCTTTAAGATTCGGATCGGTGGCAAGTGTCAAAAGAGGTTTGGAAAGGATGGCACCAAGTTGTTTGGCCAAGGGAAGAAGGATGGATTTGTCAATATCTTGGCTGTGAGAGGTGTAACATGAAGCTGTTCTGTTGGAAGGTGACCTTGGATGGTAGAGCAAGATTCAACTATGGCCTTCTTTGTATCCATACTGCATGCATATGCTTCATTCAAACTTTCTAAATCAGATAACAAATCATTCACCACATTAGGGGTATGAAGATGGATAAAAATGATTGCCATTTGCTTTTCTGTCAACTCACTCAGAGAAATTTCAGAATTTTGAATTTAAACAAAAATGTAAAAGAAGATGTCAACATAAAAAAAGGGATATAAGAAAAAGATATTAATCAGGCTAATGACATATCATACCTTATTAGATGTGGTGTTGGGTGTAGGCTTATCAGATGTGGTAGCCATCAAATATTCAGTGTTAGGCACAATCAGTGAAGTGGTAGGAGCTACAGTGATCTAAAATGAGAAATAAAATGAAGATGAAGGTAATTAATGAGATTACCATATGATGAAAATCAGCATAAGAGATATCATCATCATTTAAGTTCTTCAAGACAATATTATTTTTTAACATGGAGGATGTGAGAATATATAAAAATACATAAGAAACAAGTTGACCACTGAGGCAAAAAGCATCGACATTATTATCTTTAGAAAAGGAGTTACTTTTTGCTTTATCACTAGACGAGTTGCTCTCATCTTCCTCTTCATTGTTCTGAGAGATACTGGCCCATCATTGTTGTCATTGGATGAACTTGATGTGTCTTCATTATCATCATTATTTGAAGATAGTGACACCGCAATTGGTTCAAGTTTTCTTTTTACCTGGCGGTTTGAGTAATTAAGATTGAGTCTCTTTTTTTTTTACAAGTCTACCAAAAATCTTTCTTAAAGGAGAATTGGTAACAAGTGAGGTAGTTTTTTCTTCTATAAAAAAAATAATAATAGAATAATTAAAATAGATATCATTGTGATATTCTTAGAGGGCATCATGCATGAAAGAAATAATATTAATAACAATAATACAGAGAAGAGCATAATTTGTTGAATTCAGATGGACAAATGATTTAGTTTAAATTACCTTTTTGATAGTTGATGCTCTCCTCACTTGTTGCATCATAAGGGCAGTGGTCATCCTTTGACAATAGACACTAAAAGTAATGAAAGAGTAATATGTTTTCTACCAAAAAAAGAATGAATATGTGATCAACAGGCAAGGCTTAAAAGGGAATAGGTGAAATTTATGCCTCTGCAAAGCATTGTCTTTCTAAAAATTCAACAGATCTTTTAGTGAAGTCACTTTGGTTTGTAAAGATTGAGACTCTTTAAGATGATAAGGAGACGGAATGGCTTGAGCTAACCCAAATTGCCTAGACACGGTGTTTGGCATATAAACTTCTGTTCTTAGGTCATCTCCACTTGAAAATCCAGCAAAAAGTAGTTGGGGAGTCAAGAATTGTGACCACACAGTGATACTTTCTTTTTGTGTAATCTTAGCTGGGGTAAGAGATTGGGTCAACCATTCAAGACCAGCTTTACAGTTAACAAAAGGAGTCATATTGATGTTGTGGTCTTTCTTTGGCAAGTAACAAAAAGCACGGAAGAAGTGTTTCATCTTATCATGTGAGGCCATTAATTTGTTAGGAAAGATTAAGTTAAACAGATGGTGTCTTGCAATCGCAGAATCTGTAAGACCTCTCTGAGTCGAACGTGGTTATAGCTCAGACTCAAATATAGCAGAAAGCCATAATTGAAAAAATCAAACGAGACCGTCAACAGTGGTGATTCTCTTTTTCTCTCTCATAAGGTCTGTGATCCAATCTAAAGTGAGATATAATTGAGCCAGGAACAATTTGGCTAAACACAACTTTCTACCTTCGGCTAATATAATGGCCAATAAAAAATAAGTGACTTCGACTTGAACACTTCGGGCACAGAAAACAACACCACTCAACCAATAGAAAAGGAAGGATATATGCTCATCATCAAAAGCAAACTCCTTATTTCGACCTCTATTATTGAGAATGAAGCTCTGGTAGGTATTAGAACAGATGTCAATGGCATACTCAACCCCTGTGGTTGACTTGGTAGTAGTTAGAATTACCTCTTCCAAGAGAGATAAGCCAGTTATAGCAGCTACATCTAGAAGAGTAAAAGTAATCATGCCATATGGGATGTGAAAAGTATGAGAAGTCTCATCCCAGAAGTACAACGCACCTCTCATTAGTCCTGGATTAACAGTATAAGAGTTTTTACTAGGTTGAATTAGATCATATATTTCAATTTTTTTCTACAGAGTCATCTTCTCAGTTTCAACCTTATTTAACCAAGTACGGTAACCTTCAATGTCGGTCTTTGGGGGTTTCTGAATAGCCTGTTGTTAGAGTCGAAGTATCCAATAGGAATGGAGTCTTGGAAAGCAACGGGTTTTCTTTGAGAGTGACCAGAAAAATAATTTTTTATCTTATTTGCAACTTTAGAAAAGATGATAGGACTGATGAAAGCTGAGTCTACACTGTCAATGGTGAAAGAGAGTAGCACCTGAGATTTCCATATTTGTGATTTTGAGGCCTCTGGTTCAAGAGCAAAATCTTTGCCGTTTCTGACAACAGATTTATCACAAATGGCCACTTTAGAAGAAGAAATAGAACTTGTTGACAGATTGTGGCTTGAAGTTGCCATAAGAGTACAGATTGAATAATCTAAATATTGGGTCCCGTAGTTGTTAATAATCAACAAACAAGCTGTAAAGGTAGAAAGTAATGCATAAGAAATGAATACAAGGTGAGCTTATATGGGTTTAATTTGGTTTAAACAGTAAGGTAAGGATTTTCTGTAAATCTTCGAGTCAAAAAATAAAAAATAAAAATCATCTAAAGATAGCAACATAGTAGAATTAAAGGATAAGGGTTTAGCAGTCCAATCTTAATTTGAGTCAAGGAATGTAAAGGGAAAAAGGAGAATACTTTTTAGAGTAAGATTCTGATACTCATAGATAACACAAGAAGTATTATTTACACTATTTTTGTAGAGTTAGAATTTCTCTAAATCAACAATAAAAGGGAGAAAGATAAAAATAGAGCTAATAATTAAATCTTACCTAAAATATTAAAAGAGTTAAATATAGTTGAATCCTTGTGAATAAAAGAAGTCTACCATAGTAGATAAAATTTGACAGAATGAGAAACACAAAGTTAAAGAAAAAGCTTCTGAATGTTTAAGCACTAACATTCTCTCTTATAAGTATTACAAGATAATAAGATATTGGCCTGTTTTATTTTTATTTAATCAAAATAAAAAATAAATAAATAAAAATAACAAAGAAAAGAAGAGAGTACGAATATTCTTCTTCACATTCTAAGTGGCATTTTAAAATATTTATCTTGTGTTTTCATTATATATATATTAAAAGGAATATATATATATATATAATTAATGACAACAATAATAGTAATAAATGTGAAAGAACAAATAAATATATGATTATATATATTTCTTTTATTATTAGAAATAACAAATTTTTTTCACTTTCAATTGTACGATTTTAATTAAAAAATTTTGGGATATTATGTTAGACAAAAATATTATTTTTATAAGAAAATAATAAAAAAAGTAATTAGTCATATGGTGATGTTTTTGTATATAATATTTATATTTATTTTTATTAAAATTAAGTCATTTGACAATTTAGTTATTTATTTGGATTTTTTAAATTAACATCAAGTAAGGAGTGCGAACAGCTACGGATGTAATTTAAATTTTTCGAAAATGATGTACAAAGAGTAACTGTCAGTTGATATTAGGTTAGTCTATAAATAGCGCTTTAGGAACACATTGTAGGGAGTTCAGTTCTTTTGAAAAACAGTTAGAAACTCAAAATCCTTTCCGCCCCTTGACATCACAAAGTAAAATTGGAAATCTTAAGTAATTCCTCTAAATTCAAACACTTGTAATTTGTTTCTTTCCAGTTTTTATTAATAAAATTTTTCTATTTTTATTTGTTCTTCTCTTTTATGTTTGTGTTTTTTTCTTTATCTTTTTTTATTACTTATTTTAAGGGATAAGTATTGTTTTGGTCCCTCACGTTGAAGGTCGGAATCGAAACCGTCCCCAACGTAATTTTTGATTTAGAATCATACTTAACGTTTTTTTCGTATTAAAATTGTCCTTTTAATTTTTTTGGACCAAAATACCCTCACCACTACCAACACAATTACCTCCTTCACCAGCACCACCACCAACACCAACACCAACACCGCCACCACAACCAACACCAGCACCAACACCAACACCAACACCAACAACACCACCACCACCACCACCACAACCACCACCAACAACAATAGAATAAACAAAAGAGAAAAAAATTGAGACCTGGGAAGCAGAAATTTGGAGCAGAAAAGGAGAAGGAAAAACACAGCACCAAAATAGCACAATGAACAAAAGTGATGGATTCATGCAGTATTCTATTTGTTGAATTCAACAACCAATTACAAGTAAGCAATAAGAATTCAAACAATTACACCCAACTGAATCCAACAATGAAGGTCACATTGAAACAAGAACTCAGCAGCAATAA
Organism: Arachis hypogaea; assembly: GCF_003086295.3. NCBI lineage: Eukaryota > Viridiplantae > Streptophyta > Magnoliopsida > Fabales > Fabaceae > Arachis > Arachis hypogaea. The sequence goes on from NC_092037.1 coordinate 10,610,656, forward strand.
CAACTCAAATTCATACATTGAGCAAAAATCATCCCTACACAAGCAACCATTAACAATATTTAGTAGCTGATTCACTCCAAACCGCCATGAACAAATGCACAGCAGCAAGAGACAGGGGTGCAGCAGAATCAGACAAGCCAATTTAGCACTGGGCAAATCAATGAAACAGCAACATTTTCAAACAGCAGCATTAATCAAAACAAAAAACCTAAATCCACTATCCAGCTCAGATTTTCTAACCACCTGGGAAGCAGAAAATTGGAGCAGGAAAGGAGAAGAAAACGTGGTGGTGAGGAACGGGTGGAGCAACTCAGTTGGCCTGGTGGTGGCGCTGGCAATGTGGCAGCGGTCAGGACGCAGTGAAATGGAAACAGGGATTTTGTCCTGTTCTAACCTTCGAAGACAGTGGGAGGAGCGATGGAGCAAGGAGAAGGGGAAAAGGCTTCGCACGAAGGGGAGGGGCCTGGACGCCGCGGCGGCGCTGGGTTGGGTCGCCATGGCTCGTCGATGGTGGAGGCTACGGGTCAGTGGTTCGGCCATGGGGAGGTTGGTTCGCGATGGTGGTTCGACGCTGAAATTAGACGCGAGGGGGAGAAGAGGGTAGAGGGTCACGGGGGTGGTTGGCTGGGTTAGGGTTCGGACAGGGGATGGTGACGGGTTGGGACGCTGGTAAGGGCGCAGTGACGAAGGTTGGGTGGCAACGCCATCACTGAGGGGCGCGGTAGCTATTCGGTGGCAGAGTAGAGGAGAGTGGGGCAAGGGGACAGAGAAGAGATGAGAGAAGAGGAAGAAGAAAGGGGAGAGGGGGAAAGCTGGTCGCGGTGGCTCGCTAGGACTATTCGGTGGCAAAGGAGAGGAGAGTGGGGGCAAGGGGATAGAGAAGAGATGAGAGAAGAGGAAGAAAAAAGGGGAGAGGGAGAGCGGTGGCTCGCTGGGGATTAGGGGTAGTTTAAGAATAAAATTAAAAATTTTATTAAAAAAGACGATTTTAATACGAAAAAAAACGTTAAGTATGATTCTAAATCGAAAATTATGTTGGGACGGTTTCGATTCCAACCCTCAACGTGAGGGACCAAAACAATACTTATCCCTTATTTTAATTTTTACAATTTACTTTGTCTCATATACTTCGCATTTCTTTATTTATTTGATATTTTCAATCTTTTTTAGTTTTTATTAACTATATAACTACGATATTAAAATACCTACTAGACATTAATAAAATTTGAGTAAAACACTTATATATATGCATTATTATCGGTTGACTTCCTGTTTGTGGCAAACAAGGAATCAACGTAAACAGTGATTTTTCTAATACGTATGTATATGTATCTTAAAAGGTTGTACTTGAATGAATAGCCTAATAATAGTAACGGAGAAAATTTGTTGTGTATATACTATGGAACAATTTTTTTTTTTTTAATGTTTGCATGGCCATTGACCAGAGATCGATCTGCATGATGATCATAAAGAAATTATCGGTGAATAATGGCATTATAGTTCCCATGTTTGTTGCATTTAATTTGGATATACTGCATGTGCCACACACTACTATAATAATAATAATAATAATAATAATAATAATAATAATAATAATAATAATAATAATAATAAGTTTGTTTTTATCTGCCTTAATCAAGCATAGGTTTAACCAATGACAATACATAGTTCTACAAACAAACCATATTATAAATTAAAGTTTATAACTTAAGCTTTATTTGCACGCTCATTTTAGATTGAAAATAACACAGAACCCTATATGTAGATATATATGTCTTATAATTATTGCAATTTTGGAGTGGATTGGTCCTGAAGCTGAGAGTCAAGAAGAATTATCAAGATGAATTATACATATATATTACATTATATATGATGGAAGTTAATAACTAATTAAAGTGTAGTGGGTTGTATGCAGGAGTGCATATCGATTGATCCAGGTTTAATTAGACTCCATCTTGATCCTAATATTTTGTTAGATCTATTTTATACCGATTTTAAATTTTAAATTGATCCGAAACAAATTGGATTAATTCGAGTCGATTCAATATAAAATTAGTATATATAAATTTATAAATTTTATATAATAAAATTTTATTAATAAATTATTTTAAATTTAAAATAATATTATATAATATAAAAATTTCAATTAAAGTATAAAAATATAATATTTTTATTAATTTTACTTTAAAATGTATATATTTTAATTATAAAACACAACTTTAAACTAAATCAAATGATTTAAAGTGTGACTCGAACCAACCTAAAAATAATACTGAATAAAAAAAGATAAATTTAAATTCAATAAAATAAATTTTGGGTTTACATACACCAGATCAGATTAAATCTTGAACATTCTTGGATATATGTGAATTTCTGATCATTTAAGGTGGTTGACCTGTGCAATATATAAAGGACTTATTAGTTAAACCACTACATAATAAAGATATAGAATGTTCATTGAAAATTCTTAAGGAATTTGAGAGGTGTAGATTTGTTTTTTCCTATGATTGAGTTTGACCTTAGTTGAAAAGAGAATTGAATAATAAAATATATTATATATAAAAAATTTAATTATTCTATCGGTTCTTAAACTATCGAATTTTTAATTAAATTTCTATACTTTTTTTATTGGATTCCTGTGTTATATCAGATTTTGTAATTAAGTTCCTACCATGACAAAAACATTAAAATTAACAAAATATTCTATTTAACTATATAGAATATTCAATCAAGTGTTAGGCATATTCGTTTTGTTTAATGGAATATTCCGTTCATTCTAGTATTTTTGTTACGGCAAGAATTTAATTACAAAATTTAATACGGTATAAGAATTCAATCGAAAAGAAAAAAAAAGTATAAGAATTTAATTAAAAATTTTTGTAAAGTTATAGGGACAAAATAATTAAACTTTTATAAAATAATGTAAGATAATTTTATCTAGCAATATATAATTGGGTAACAAAATTTTGTTACATATACGTGACCATACATTATTTAATTTTAAATTTTATATATTCTCTGAAATCTCTGAATTGTATCCATCAATATATCTCTTCATTCCTTTTGTTGGTTGATTTTCTAAAGAATTGAAAGAGACATGAAAGAAGAATAATAATGTAACAATATATGACATTACAAATAAAGAACCCTTTAGGATTTCCCTTTCTTCAATTAATGTTTCTTAACGATTTCTTCATTCCCATTGTTCTCATTCAATCAGATTGTGACTAGAAATCAACAATTATCAAAAGGGACACACGATGAGTATAAAAATTCACAGGCAATGCGAGTTGACTAGTGGTCCAAGCCACTAGCTAGGGTTTGCTATGAAGAAGCCATGTGGTGCAATGAAAAATTATGCAATATAATCCTTACCCTATGCTTTATTAATTGACCCCACTAAGATCATTATAACTAGTGTTGCTTGTGTGTGGCCCGGAAAGCAAACAAAAAAAAAAAAAAAAAAAATTCTGTTCTCAATGTAAGAAAAAATTCTTATCTATACTTGGTTATCTTTTTTATATATATGCGGGAGACGTTTTATAAAATTTAAAGTTTAATTTTAATATAGTGATAATGTAAAGTATTTTATATAATATGTAATTATATTTATTTTTTTATAATTATTTATACGGTTAATATAAATTAAAATATATTAAATATACATATAAAATTATTTTATATTGACAGTGTATTAAAATTAAATTTAAATTTAAATTATTTTTTTAAATTTACTCAAATATAAATTTTTTTTTTATTTTTTAAAAATAAAAAAGTGAAAAAGTGATTTCTGATTTTAAAAACAAAAGAAAAATAAAAAGTAAAAACAAAGGGCGATTTTTATTCGTAAAAAGAAAAAAAAAATTCGCATTGCGTCACATATTCGTAAAACATCAAATAAAACGTATGAGTTATTTATTTTTGTTTATCTTTTTATTATACTTTCTCTCTTTTCTTAAATGTTTGTACTAGTAAATCAATTTGAAAAAAAAATTACACTTCATTTATATATAATGTATTTAACAGTTTCACAAAATTAAAACATATTTGATGCCACACTTGTTTGTTCACTACAAGAGACGCGGAATTTAGCAGTCGAAGATTGTTGGCCGTTGTTCCAAATCGTCATAGTTTTATTGAATTGATGCGGTTTTTACTATGTAATTAAGCCCTATTCTAATTGATCTAACTTGAAGCGATTTTGGGCAGTCACCGTATCAAATAACCTTAGGAAAAAGGAGTTTTGTTTCCTTAAAATACCCAAAGAAAAATTATTAGGCGCCATAAACCTTTAGCCTTTGGCGCGAGAACTCCAGCAGTGCAAAGGTAAGTTAATTACTGGTCTCTTTTCCCGCCTCATAATTCTTTCCTCTGTCAGTTCCAGCTTTCACGTTCGCTTCATCGTTCGTCCCAGTCACCAATCTCCTCCCTCAGCCGTGTAGCTCCCGTGCACGAAGGTAAAGTGGAAGAGGTCGTCCAAGTTTTCTCCTTCTGCCGTGCATGTCCGTGATGTTGTCGGCGTCCTCTCCAGCCATCCGTCCCTGTGTCATCATCGACAACCTTCTCCTCTTGTCCTGTTGTGCGTTGCCGATTGCAAGAGACTCCCCTCTCAGTTGTATGTTCTCCTCCCTTGTCCCAATTTAATTTCGGTGGCTGTTGATAAATTAATCTTGCATCAATTTAATCTTTGTGGCTTCTGAATTGAGGTTTGAACAACGTTGATTGATTAATTTTGGCCAAATTTTTCTTCCCCAATTTAACATTCAGATTTAGTAGTTTTTCCCCAATTTCTGAACCCGAGTCTTGATATGTTTGTGTTTATTGCTTCGGCTCATTTAGCACATGCTGCTTAACAGTTTCTCCTGACGATAGCAACTGATGCTCAAGTTATTGTGACTTCTCTTTCAGTTCTCCTTTAGCACCGTTGATTTCTGCTTCAATGCCTCTTCTAATTTTTGTTTCTTTGTTGAAAGTTCTGCATTTTTCTTTTATAGATCATTCACCAGATTAGTAACATCTTGATTATCTTTTTTGAATGTTTCTATTTCTTGTTTCAATGCTGAAATTTTCATGGTTTTATTCTCAAGATCTCTCATCAGCTTATCAATATCTTGGTTACCATTGTTCAATGTTTCCTCTAATTCTCGGAATAACATTCTGAATTTATCTTAACTTAAGCTTATCTATGTATTCTTTTTGTTTGCCTTGAAGCAAGTTCTCTGACGAGCGGATATTTCGGAGATCTGAAATAAATTACTTGGGGTGTGTTCCTGTACCTGCAATTGTGACAGGTATTTCATTTGTCAAGAACCAATAAGTCTTGTACAAAATCTTTTTGAGAATTTACTTAGTATTCATTTTTAATCTAAAGACCTATAAATTAATGGTAAACTACTCCACAGATCTATTTGTTCTATTATTCAAGTTGTTCTACCAACCAGAATTAGTAAAATCTAGGATTGTTATGTACAAATGAAATTACTTATTTGAAATTCAATTAGCACGCTTTTAAATGAAAAATGTATTGTCTCACCTTTATCCTTTTTTTTTTATAAAATTTTTGCACTCAACTTTGTGTTTTTGGGTAGGAGCAGGTGTATATATAAATCTTGTCTATAGACTAAAAAAAAGTAACTCTTTTTTACTATTAGTACATAAAAATAAATTTTACATTATTATTATTATTATTGTAATTTTAGTGATTGAACTTGGAAGGGAAGAATATGGTATGTCATATTCAAGACTAAAATATTAAAAATGAAAAGGTAAATTGAACTTGAAGTTGAATTAGAGTTTCTTGCTTCTTTTTTTTCTTGATTTATACTTCAATAATTGAAATCTAGTTAAACTTAATCATCATGTTTCAATTAGTTATCAAGTTATAAACATACTTTAAAATAGCTATGTTTCCTCAAATATGGTTCAATCATCTATGGTTTGGTCTAACTGTGCAACAATTTTATATTGATAACTATTTTTTGATTCATGAATAACTTATGATGAACAAATAATACTCATGTTTTCATTTTATGTTGACAATGACAACCAAAAAAACTCGAACGTTGTTGACAAGTGCTGCACATGTTCATTTGAATCATATTGATTTTTCAAGCACACCAGGAACTTTTCCTGAAAATAAAGATGGCTTTCAGTTCTGCTTTGCTAACTACTTTTAAATTGAATTTTTGAAGAACTATACTAGCAAATGCTTGAAAGAATGAAAGAAAGAAAATAATTATTAGTTATGAAATTCTTGAATAATATACAATTAATAGCTTAGAAGTTAGGTGAAGATAATTATAACTTCACAAGATGTACAAAATAATGAGTCAATCGTATATATTCCATATTCAAATGAAGTCTTCATCATTTATTTTATTATATATTTTGTGTTCTTATGTGATATAATTAATGGGTCAATTAGATTTCATACAATTTCAGTTCCGCAATTTTAATATATAAGAACTTCAAATTGATTCTTAAAGAATGAAATATTAAACATAAAAAGGTTAATTGAACTTGAACACCCGTTAAACTCAATCATCATGTTCCAACTAGTTATCAAGTTATCTATGTACTTTGACACGGCTATGTTTTCTCAAATGTGAAACCACATACATTTGGGTTAGGAACTAGCGGATAATTACTAATTAAATCATGTATTATCAAATTATTGATGTGAAAGAAGAAGAGTAAGAAGAACCCACCTATACGCATATAACTATAGATAAATATAGGATGTGTTGTTTAACTTCTCCTTTATATTGGTCATATTTCTAATATAGAATAACAAAGACAGAGAAAATTAATGAGTTAGCATTTCAAAAGATTTTGATATTTTCATTTTGGGTGTTTCCAAGCATAAAACTATTCTCCATGTTATCACTTTTACCATTTTGATTTACCCATTTTTATTTCTATATTGTTTAGTTCGCCAACTCATACATTATATTGTAATACTATATTAATTTCTCATTTTATTATTTCTCAGATTAATATAATATTCCTCTTTTTTATTTTTAAGGAAGGAATTTTTTTCATTTCAAATTTTTGACATTGAACCCAGAATTTCTTTCTTCTAGTAATTTTTTTTAAAGTGTAGAATTTTTCAATGAGTAAGCAACCTTCTCAAATAATTATTGATTTGGGTGGGTTTTGTGAAAAAGAAATTAAGTGAAAAATAATGGTTAATATGAGGAATTTGGGGTAAGTATACTTGTGAGGAAAAATACTTCTATTAATGAAAAATAAGCAATACAAGAACCAATGATAAGAAATAGAGGTGGAGAACAAGTGTTGAGACCTCCACTAATGTCACAAGAGGATGAATGAGTTTTGTTTAAAGTGGACAAGGGTTGGTTAATGGTTGTCGAGTGTTTTGGTGGAACACCAGAATGCCAGTTTTTACTCGTGAAGTGGTGAATGAAATAAAGAACAATGAAAGAAAATTTGGGTAGAGGAAAAGATGGATTTTTTAGCTTATTAGCTTCAGAAGTCAGAAAGGTCTAGAAGAAGGTGAAGGTGAAAGTGAAAAGTAGTGAAAGTGAAAGTAAAAGTCTGGTTGAAGGTCTGTGAAGAAGAAGATCCTCAAGGTGAAAGTGAAAAATGAGAGTCTGGTTGAAGGTCTGTGAAGAAGAAGATGATGATTTTAAGAAATGGTTTGAGGTCATTTTATGGTGTAAAACTATAATGAAGAGAAAATCTATTGTCCAATGGTTTTTAATCTGATATTTGGTTTACTACTTTTTCCAAAATATCTTTAGGTATTCGTATTACCTCAAGTTTTGTCAACTGAAAAGGTAGAAAGTTGATTCCCGCACGTTAAACTAAAGCTCCTGACATGTGACATTAGTGAAGGGACATCTAGTTTGGTTTTCTTTTAACTATATGACATCTTTATACTCCAAATCTAACCAATCCACTTCCACCAATATAGTTCCCATTGAAGAGAAATTCAACTCCTCAAGGTATTCTTTTGGGTTCCATCCTTTTAGCCCAATACCTTTAGGAGGAACTTAACTCTTTTTTGACCATGGTTGTAGGTCATTATAAAAATTAATTATGTATAAAAAAAGGTTTATATTTTTAGTACACAATCATAAGCCCCCATGTAGTCTTTGAGGGTACAAAGTATTTCTTCAAATTGCATTAAACTTTTTTGTACTCAACAGAATAAGAATAATTTAATTTTTTTTTTTTTGGGTTAACATACCATAACTCTAAAGAATCAAAATCTCTCCTCTTTTATTTATTTTTTTCATAATAATATATGTATTTGTAAATGATATTCAAATATAAATATTTCTGTATAATATGAATATAATTATGTACTCATACAAAATGAATAAAAGAATATTTTTGTACAAATATTTTAAATATTAATAAAATAAATAAATAGATAAATAAGATTAGTAAATAAATATATTCATAATTTATTTGTGTATACGTATGTATTTATTCTTAAAAGTAGTGTATGTGTGTAAATAATAATAATAATAATAATAATAATAATAATAATAATAATAATAATAATAATAATAATAATAATAATAATAATAATATATTAAATGAAGAAAGAGGGATGATTTTATTTAATATAATAATTTAAAATATATATATATATATATATATATATATATATATATATATATTTTAAGGAAATAAGAAGGGGGAAACTCTTACCCTTTTAATTGGACGCGTTTTAAATTTGAGTACCTGAATTTGGAGAGACACAAAAGGAGAGAGTATACCTGGACTGGAAGGAAGGGAGGGTAGGAGAGGGTGTTATTCATCATCTCTGCTAGGGCATTTTTTACACAGTGTAGTATCATCACTACTATCACCACCACCATCTAAATTCTCTGTCTTCTTCATCAATTGAGAATTTTTCTTAGGGTAAAGGACACTCCCACATTCAACTTCGCTCTGTTCTTTTTACTCTATCTTCTTACTTGGTAAGACCCTTTTTCTTCTTTTTTTATTTTTGTCTTAACCCATCTCAGCCCCCATGTATATTGAGTTGCTAATTTTGGAATTAGCTATAGGAATTCTTTGATAAAGATCTTTCACCTTACAATTTTGGATGTTATATTCTCATTTGTATACGTTTCCAATGAAATCACAAATAAAAAAAAAAGAAATTGAATTAAAATTATGAGCAATGTTCATTTGTAACCATAAATAGATATTTAAAAATAAAAATAATTTATTTTTTTTTTTTTTTGCAAGAGGAGGGTATGATTTTAAGAAAAGCAGGATTATTTACTGCTATTTTTCTTCTGCCCTTTTTTAGGCCGAAAAAGGAAGGTACCCATAACTTTCTTGCCCTATTTATGCTCTACTCTTTTTAGGAGCTTGGAGGGTGGGACACATCACTTTTTAGGAACTATTTTGTACTACAAATTTTTTAAGATGCATCATTCACATCTTTTAAGTGTATGATTGCTAATGCAGTTTTTTCATGTATTGTAGGATGCTTGTAGAATAATATAACATAAACATTGGCTCTTGATAAAGAAGTCTTTTGGAATTAAAATTCTAACTACTAAAGTTGAAATTAGGCATAGTACTTTTTAACGTACTTGAAATTGATGGGTCGGTAGTTGTTCCATGATCCGGGTCCAGCAGGATGCAGTGTCTGTTGGGGTGTATTTCAGAAACAATGTAAGGACCCTCTCATTTGGGAGCCCATTTTGGCAAAGACATCTTTCTCATTACTGCATTTATTGATTTTAGTACCAGATCTCCCTCTAGAAACACCCTGGACCGAATGTGCTTGTCATAAGGTAATGCTGGTCTTCTGGTGATATTCTTCCATCTTGCTTTCCACAACTTCTCTTTTTCCTTCCAACTCTTACAACTCAGCTTCACGATCCTTTGCCTTGTACAATACGCGCCAACTCCCTACGAGTAACTGGGGTGTTCTCGTCTTCCTCCATATTCTCCGGATTCGCGAATGGAGGTGGTAAGGGGGTTTTATACCTCGTTTGATCTCTAGCCATCACGTCGAAGTGTTCCTCTCCAGTGGAGTCGCCAGATGATTCGGGTGGGTTTTGTAAAAAATAGATTAAGTGAAAAATAATGGTTAAGATGAGAGATTCAGAGTAAGTATACTTGTGAGGAAAAACACTTCTATTAATGACAAATAAGCAATACAAGAACCAATGATGAGAAATAGAGGTGGAGAATAAGTGTTGAGACCTCCACTAATGTCACAAGAGGATGAATGAGCTTTGTTTAAAGTGGACAGGGGTTGGTTAATGGTTGTCGAGTATTTTGGTGGAACACCAGAACGCCAGTTTTTACTCGTGAAGGTGGTGAATGAAATAAAGAACAATGAAAGGAAATTTGGGTAAAGGAAAAGATGGATTTTTTAGCTTATTAGCTTCAGAAGTCAGAAAGGTCTAGAAGAAGGTGAAGGTGAAAGTGAAAAGTAGTGAAAGTGAAGGTGAAAGTCTGATTGAAGGTCTGTGAAGAAGAAGATCTTCAAGGTGAAAGTGAAAAATGAGAGTCTGGTTGAAGGTCTGTGAAGAAGAAGATGATGATTTAAAGAGATGGCTTGAGGTCATTTTATAGTGTAAAACTATGATGAAGAGGAAATCTATTGTCTAATGGTTTTTAATATGATATTTGATTTACTACTTTTTCCAAAATATCTTTAGGTATTCGTGTCACCTCAAGTCTTGTCAACTGAAAAGGTAGGAAGTTGATTCCCGCATGTTAAACTAGAGCTCCTGACATGTGACATTAGTGAAGGGACATCTAGTTTGGTTTTCTTTTAACTAGATGACATCTTTACACTCCAAATCCAACCAATCCACTTCCACCAATATAGTTCCCATTGAAGAGAAATTCAACTCCTCAAGGTGTTCTTTTGGGTTCCATCATTTTAGCCCAATACCTTTAGGAAGAACTTAACTCTTTTTTTACCATGTTTGTAGGTCATTATAAAAATTAATTATGTACAAAAAAAGGTTTATATTTTTAGTACACAATCAATTATGTTAGCTGTGTATTATCCTGGATGCTAGTAAATGTGTGTTTTATTATTCGGTTTAAGAGTTATTCTCCCATTCTATATCAAGTGTCAATTATTAACTTTTTTCTCGTGGTCTGACTTTATTTTATGATTTTTCGTCGTTCTACTATTTCATTAAATTAGATATTGATAAGAGTTGGATTTCAAAGCCACCAATTGGTGCAGAATATAGGAACGGTTTGACCAGATTCTTAGATTTTGCATTTGCCAATGCATCATCCGATGGGATGATACGTTGTCCATGTCCGAAGTGTGGGTTCCGCCTCTTACAAAATAGAGAGGATGCATTCGATCATTTGCTGATAAACCCTTTTCCGTCTAGTTACACATTTTGGATCCATCACGGTGAGAGACGTGTGGTCGAGAGCTCTAATAACGGACAAGAAGATCAATCTGAACGAAATTTCAACGCCCTGATGCTTGATATGGTCCACGAGGCATTCAACTTCTCAGGACTTCCCGGCGATGAAGAAAACTCAAAGAATGAATAGGATGTCGGCGCTGTGTATGAGTTGCCTTACTTATACAATGAACCTAGTCGAGAGACCTGCAATTTTCATGACTTACTCGATGATGGGGAGCAGGAGTTATACCTAGGATGTTCAAAGTTCTCTAAGTTGTCTTTCTTGGTGAGGCTCTATCACATAAAGTCCATGTGTGGAGTGAGTAATAAGGCCTTCGGAATGATATTGGAGTTGCTCGCGGATGCCTTTGAGCATGTCCGGATTCCATCCACTGTGCACGATGCCAAGAAAGTCATAAGAAAGCTCGGTCTCGCATACAAGAAGATATATGCATGTCCACATGACTGCATGCTATACCAGGGCAACGACCAAAAGCTGACCAAATGCAAGCGGTATGGGACATCGAGATGGAAGCATAAGACTAAGAAGAACTCTAGGGTGAGGATCAAGATGGTTGATAAGAAGAATGGCAAATCGCAAGCGGCAAAGATTCTTTGTTACTTCCCCCTTATTCCACGATTGCAGCGGTTATATATGTCTAGTAAGACAGCCATTGACATGCTATGGCATAAGAGAGGTCCTAACTCTGATGGTATGTATAGGCATCCAAGGGACGCCGAGGCATGGAAGTCATTTGACATACGATATCCCGACTTCTCTGGTGATCCGCGCAGTGTTCGCCTAGCCTTAGCTAGCGATGGCTTTAAACCTTTTGGGAACATGAGCTCGAAGTACTCAATTTGGCCCGTGGTTTTTATTCCGTATAACGTGCCCCCTGGATTTGCATGAAATCCACTTTGTTTATCCTCTCTATGATTATTGCTGGTCCTAAAATGTTTGGAAATGACATAGATGTGTACCTAGAGCTATTGATCAATGAGTTGAAGCAGTTATAGGTTGGTGTTGAAATTTATGATGCAGTCGAGAAAAAAATCTTCAAGATGTATACTGCGTTGATGTGGATAATTAGTGATTTTTCAAACTTGGGCAACTTATCTGGGTGGAACACGTACGGTGGGAGAGCATGTCCTGCGTGCAATTTGGATGCTGAAACAAACCGGCTCACACACAATCAAAAATGGTGTTTTATGAGTCATCATCGCTTTCTGAATCATGACCACAAATATAGAAAAGACCGGTACTCCTTTGATGGAAAGATAGAGGATAGAGGTCCACCTATCAAATTCTCTGGTAGAGACATTGTCCGGCATTTAGAGGGTGTGCATGTCCAACTTGGCAAGGTGCAATCGGTTACGGGGAAAAGGACACGTGGACAGAAAACTGCCGTACAAGACGAGACTCTTTGGAAGAAGAGGAGTATATTCTTTGAGCTGCCATATTGGGAGAACAATGGATTGCGTCACAATCTTGATGTCACGCACATAGAGAAGAATGTGTGCGACAACGTAGTTTTCACCATACTAAACGAGAAAAGTAAGTCTAAAGATCACATTAAAGCTCAAAGAGACCTCCAGTCGATGAGAATCAAGCATGATTTGTGGTCACGAAAAGATAAAAAGTACCCATCCGTCATCTTTATTATGACCAATTCACAAAAGGAGCTCTTTCTAAGGACTATCAAGAACGTGGTCTTTCCAAATAGATACTCTAGCAACATTTTCCGCTGTGTTGACTTACGACAGCGCAAGTTATCGGGTTTGAAAAGCAACGACTGTCACATTCTAATAGAACATCTACTTCCAATCGCGTTAAGAAATGCATTGCTTGCTCCAATGTCTTTTGTTCAATGATAGTTAATTTGTATTCAATGACCATGATTATCTTAGACCAATCATAATAAAAAAAAAAGATTTAATAATATATATTTAATAATAAAAATATACAAAAGTAAACGTAATTATTGTTTGAATAATAACAAGAATAATTCATGTTAAGTGTTATAAAAAAAAATCGGTACCTTATACTAGATCATCAATGAGATTTGGCATGATTTGCCCCATTATAAGAAATAAATAAGACAATATTGCTTGTGGCAAAAATCAGATAACTAACATGATTAAATAGTTTTTCATAAGTATTTGAAATTGTGGGAACCTATTTAAAAAACTGTGGCAGCTTTAATTTTATGTGTGTGATGCTATATCTTCTTTTTTTTTCTGTCTAGTCATTATCACATAATTCTCTGGATCAATCTATAGATTTGGATTATTATATCACCTTATTCAAAATAAATACATTATTTTTCATGCTCAAATAATTAGTATAAAATGATTAAATATCTAACAAGTATAATATATGTTCGATCAGCAATAATTATTTAGGTTGACTTTTGAAAAGATAAAATTTTTAATCAATTGCAATTTTCGAATCGAACGAAGGTGGTACTTATAAGAGAATTTCAATGGAAATCAGAAAAAAAAAATTTGTGTATACTTTGAAATAGATATTTCACCTAATATTTATAGTATACATGTTATGAATTCGAGAAGAATTTAACCAGATTCTTACCAAATTTAGTGGGATATAATTTTATTTAAGTATTTCGTGATCCAATTATTCTCTAAAAAATACATTAAGACCGATAAGATACCTTAATCCCAGTTAAAGATACTCAATTGTAATAACATCCAAACTCACATTGTATTTATTTGTACAATTATTATTGGCTCATTTGTATTTAATCCCAGAGAGACAGTAAGACGAGAGAAATGTACTTAGAAGTAGGTTTATAATGTAATTTTAATATCTATAGATGGATTAGAATTGTTATTTTTTCTACTGCTTTCACTTTTTAAGAGGATAGGAAATACAAAAAATTTATATTACAAGGTATCATCATAATTAAGTATTTTTATCACATTATAATTCATTCAATACATTTTATATATATTTTCTAAATAAAATTATCCACTATTAAGTAGAATCATAAACCTAAAAATTATGATTACAAAGTAAACCAAAAGTACTATAGATTAGTCGTATTCTTGTCCTTTAAGTTGATGGCTTATATATAATTATACCATAGACCTAAAGTTGTGACTTTGAGCTTTGAAGGATCATGTCCACAATCTAAATTAATAGCTTTCTTTATTTTAATTATTATTACCTTAATTTTTTCAACATTGTCTTAGATGAAACTCATCAACATTGTCTTCATAATTTACATGATAACAAAAATCTCATTTTTGAAAATGTGTATTTTTTGAGATTTACTAACGCCACATGTAGTGCTTTCTTAACTGTTTCCTGTAGCATTATTTGTTATGACATGATGATTATATATTTTTTTTATTGGTATGATATTATGATTATACTTGATAGCAACTGCATTGGATGATCTCTCTTAGGCGGCGTTTGGTAATTGAGAAAATAGAATCTAAATAATTATATAAAGATAACGAAACAAAATAGTATATATATATATCAGGATATATAATTTTTCTGGCTTTTCATGTTCTAAAAAATAAAGATAAAGAAAACACAAATTTTCTGTCTCTTAACATAAATTATATTTTACAAAGTTATGCATACTACCAAAACAAAAAGCTTAGTCATGAAAAAATTCGTGGCTAAATTTAAAAAAAAAAACTGTGGCAATTATACTTTCGCAACAAATGAACATATGTAGCTAAAGAGGGCGACGCGTTTTTAATTAGTCACACTTTTTACTCTGAAAGCTACAATTTTAACACTCGTAGAGACATTTTATTAGCCACAACTTTGACACGTTTAGACACATTCTTTTTCGTAATAAAATAAAAGGATGCATAACAAAATAATTGTTTTTGCCACGTTTTATCCGTGACAAAATTGGCTAAGCCGAACTTTTTTGTCACACTTTTTCTGTGGCTAACGATAAAAGTTAAATTTAAAAAAATATCATAATAAAAATACTCCTTAATATAAAATTACATCATATAATATTAAAAAATAATTACATTATTCCTATACATATTATTTATAGTATAAAAATATGAAATTAACTAATACTTAATATTAAAAAGCAAATATCCTAGATTAAATGGGTTTAATGTTAAAAAAATTACCAAATAAAACTATTACAAAATAAATATCAAATTTTACTAAAATAATACAGAAAACTAAAAGTCTAAAAGTACCAAGACAAAATGAATTTATCAAGCTATACATTTCTTGTTACACAGATAACCCACATGCAAAAATATATTTCCAGGTAAATAGCAAAAAAAGACACATAACTTCAGCTACTGAATTATACACTCCGTCAATACTCCAGTTGCTTTGTATGCTCCAATAAAATCTGTTAAGCAAGATATTAAGCTAAGAAATTAATAGGCCATAATTTGACTCCTTCGAAAATTATCAAAAAAATTACGGTATAACGCTTACTTCTCGGATGTAATTTACAACTGCTTTGCAGCCTTCATTTATCAGTTGCATAACATTTTTTAAAATGTCAATTGATAGTTTAGAATCTATCTACAGTCAACAACAAAAAAAATAATGCATATTGGAATAACAAAAAAGAAAAGTCTAAAATTAATTTACATTGTTGACTAAAAGAAGTGTAAAAAATAAAATGATATCATGAAAATTAACCTGAAAAAATATAACTTTATCCCATTTTAGCAAAATTTAAACAGTAACATCAGGATCTCCAACACTATCTTTTACATAGTTTAAATCTGTCCATATTCATACAAGTCTCAATAATTACAAAGCCATAAAACTAAATCAAAAGTTGAACAGTTTAAAAGAAAACATAAACTTAAATTTAGCCAATTAAAAAGTCAAGTAAAATAGATGCATACCAAGCAAATGGATACTATTAAGGTATCCAGCACTACATGAAGTTACAAGATCATCCATGGGGATCCCAATATCAGCAAGAGCTAAAGTTACAGCATTGATACACGTAAATCTAGTTCCTAGACAAGGAATATTAGAAAAAAGAGGTAGTGAATGGTCAAAAAATAATCTTTTAAATAAAAAAATAACCACTAGCAAAAAATTAATAACTTACATCACTGGTGAGAGCACCTATTTTTTTTATTTTATCTTTGAAGTAAATGCTTTCTTAGTTTTAGATAAATAATTCAATAAACAAACTGTTAATCCCCTTTATTAGAGAAAGATCCAACAAAGAAAAAATAAGTAAACATAAAAAAAGGATGGTGCTGCAGTTTTCAAAGAGATTTAAGGGTTAGGGTTCTTTACTCTTCGGGGAGAATAATCGAACAAAAATAAAAAAAATTGGAAATTATATTGTAATTATTTGGCTGTCCAAATAATCAGCTACAGAAATCACATTAGGGTTGCAAAATTTTATTTTTTTATGAGACGTATTTTAAATAAACACAATATGTGACTTATTTCGAAAACAGCTAAAATGCTTGCTTGAGAAGGGAAAAAATAGTTGATCTAGAAGACCCAATGATATAATGGATTAAAATAAAATGACACATACAAAATACACAAAAATATGTTATTTTCAATTATTAGACTCACATGAATTTAATTAATAGTAAGTAATTAAATTAATTATTATTTCAATTAATCATACTTAATAAATTCTACTTTCTAGAATTAATTAGACCTATTCTGTTAAAGATAAATATGTACTCTTATTGTATTCTTTTTATAATTTTAATATTCATTCTCAATTGAATTATTTTATTCCATCACCAAAATCTTTAAATTAACACATATTGTAAAATTATACACTGAAACTGCATTTAGCCAGAAAAAATATGGCCAATAAATGTAACAACTAAAAAATATAAATAATAAAATTATATATATATATATATATATATATATATATATATATAATTTGATCTCTTTAGTGGCATTACAATGTAATTTTTATACAAGTAATAAACAACACAATTACACTAAAAAAATAACTGTTAAAAGGAAAAATTAACAAAATCAGTGCGTAACCAGTACTAAAGAAAAAAATAAGATTAAAAGATATGATAGAGTTAAAGAATCATATCAAGTGAAAAAATTGCACATCATCAACAACATCTAAAATCAAACAATTAACATACCTTATTAATTTTTCAGTGACAGCACTGAGAAGGAGGGAGAAGAAACCAAGGATCGAGTAATTGAAAAAACTTGCATCCTCACTGATAAATTGAATTTACCTTAGGTTAGGATTTAAATTTAAGAAAAGTATAAACTGCATAAAAATATTTGAAAAGAAATGGAGGAAAACATTAAATTAAGTGCAGAATTCAGAAGTGAAATCGTTCGATTTCGCCACGATGATTATTGTATCTGTGGTAACTGAGAGAACTCATTTCAAGTTGGCCACGAACAAACAAAACCGTCAGAAAACTCCGCAAATTTACCCACAAAGATGCAAGATGTTGTAAGTGATTACCACTATCATAAAAATTTGCCACTATTTTTATTTGTGGGTATCTTTCCGTTGATAACTCCCGTATTTCTGGTAGTGACAATATAATAAAATAGTATTTTTGTGACAATTATTTTTACTGTTTAGCGATCATTTTAATCGTTGTTAATTTTTTTTTTTTGCGATGGTTAAAATAGTGTCATTGATTTGAGCGTCGTTAGTAGACTTAATGACAGTTTTCAACAAACAATTAGTAAGGTCGTGGCTAATTTTTTTGTAACAATTTTAGAAGTATAAAACTATTGCTAATTTATAACACATATAAAAAAGTTTTTTTTTTGCTATATTTAGCAACGGTTTAAAGTTGTCACTAAATTACTAATTTTTATATGTTTTTTTTTTGTTAAATTTAGTTGCGGTTTTACAATCTCTTCGGCATCAAATTTATCATTTTTGAATACTTGTGTCAGTTTAAATCAGTCATAATCTTTTTAACATCAAATTTTTTCTTAACCCAAAATTACTACTATATGTTATTTTTCCTTTTAATTTTACGCATGAGTTTACTTTTTGTTTTATGCTGAAATTCTATTTTTATTGAGAAGAATAAAACAATAAAAATAAAATTCTAAATCTTTTATCATAAAAAGTTTGATATATATTATATTATTTACCAACTCTCTTAAAAATTTAGTATGTTAATTAGATAGAGATTACTGTTACCCTTGTTTCTTTTCCATGATGAATCCAAAACAATGGCACCACATAATTTAGGAATACAGGTGAAGAGTAAAATATTATAAGGATTAGGAAGCATGTATAAACAAAAATGTCCATCAATATATAAAGCTATTTGTAAGAATGATCAAAACTACTGCTCATGAATCTCTAATATATATTGTTGTAAGCTTCGCTATCTCCTTCAAGCACCACTCTTCAAGCACCTAAGGAGATTGTGGATATATATGTATATGTAGTCCAATATTAGATAATAAGAAATTTTACCTTGATGTTATTTAAAGAGTAATGTATATGGAGAAAGTTCAATAGGGTTTTTGTCCTTATTTTCTCCAATTCTTCAAAACAAAATTAAGATTGTTGTATTATTAAAAACAACTCAATTAGAAAACTAATTAAGTATTTTTTTCGTCAACTTTATCTCTCATATCGCACATCCACCACTGCACAACTATCACTGCAGATAGTGCTATCGGTTGACCACTCACCGTCGACAATTTATATCTTTAACACTAAATTTTAAATATTAAATATTAAATATTAAATTATAAATCTTCTAAACGTTGAGGGTTAAAAAAATTATAATAAAAAATACTAATATTAATTAATTAAGAGTTTTTCAATATGAGTATAAATCTTCCTTTTTTTTTGACAACAGAGTATAAATCTTCTAAAGTGAAAATTATACCTGCATTGATCTATCGCATTAATTCTTCATTTTTTTTTTTGGACCTGAATTCTTCATTTTTTTTTTGTTCATTTTTTTAGGTACATGACTTGTTTTGGGTTTTTTTGTGGGCCTGGATCAATGCTTTACTGCTAAGCATGTCATCGTTGAACCTAATTCAGTTAGAGCGACCCAATTTTCTCATTATATTTATTTTTATTTGCATTTCTTTTCCCAAGTCTGTCCCATGTGACAACTCTTATTGTTTATTTTAGTCAACTAGATACAACTTTTATTTATTTCTTGGATCAAGTTTACTATTTTAAGTCTAGGTTGAGAATTGTTGAGTTGTTGGGGACATATAACGGGCTTAAGCCCACAAAAAGGGCACTAACTTTAAGAAAACGCCACCTAGGCTCGTATATCAAGTATCAAGAAATTATTTTTAGAATATATACCCATTTTGATCCTCAAAGAATTTTAGACATGACACTTTAGTCTCCAACTAAAATTAATTACTTGATTGATCCCTAACAATTAATTCTGTCAGTCACTTAAGTCCTTTACTACGTTAATTCTAACGGAGGACAAAATAGTTCCTGACAATTCTAACAGGGGACAAAATGGTCCCTGATTTTCTCTGTTCGTAAACGACACTGTTCTCTCCCAATTTCCATCATATCTTGTATAACACTAATAGTCTAACACTATAACTTCAAACTACACAATACACACTCTATAAATTTAATGTTCACAAGAAAAAAAATTCTCAACTTGTTCTCAACCAATTCATACTCACAAAACTAATGCCTATGTCTCTCAACTAGTTGTCGTCTTCGATGGATCCCATGAATCTAGACAGTAAGCCTGATTTGTTAAGACTCGTCGTCGTCGTTGCCATCTCCTTCCTCCTCTGCCTTAACATCTCCATGACCACATTGTCCTCTTCACCTTCTTCTCCGAACCAATGTTCAGTAATCGCTTTAGTTTCCATATGAGCGGCAACGGCGATATTACTCGTTGTAATAGCTTAGATGCGGGGTCGAAACTGTCTGCCAATTTGGACTCCGAAAAAGAAGAAATGAAGCATTAGGTATCAATTTCAAATGAGAATTTGCATATAATGTCGAAGGAGAATCTTCTCTTGATGTTCTAATGTCCAATAATCTATATTACTTGCCGGAGAGTGGAGAAAGGCGTGCCCTTGGAGTAGTTGTGGAACTTAGTCTTGAGGATGTCGTGGACGTTGTCGGGGTTGGAGGTGATATTATCAAAGACGTGGAAGTAGATGCTTTTGGTGGGTGAAATGCAGAGGAGGTAGATGTACTAGTCACAAAGATTTAGAAAGTGTATGGTCCATGACACATTGAGGTAGGTGCGACACGTGTGATAATTACACCATCACTTAATCTTGGAGCTAAAGAGGAGGAAGGAAAAGATGGAAAAGAAGACTGTGAAGGTGAAGAAGGAGAGTATAAATGTTAGGATTATGCGAGATATGATAAAAATTGGGGAAAAACAGTGTCGTTTTTTGAATAAAGGGGTCAGAGATTATTTTGTCCTTTGTTAGAGTTGTCAGGGATCATTTTGTCCTATGTTAGAGTTTTCAGGATTCATTTTGTCTTCCGTTAGAGTTGACGGAGCTAAGGACCTAAGTGACTGATGGAATTAATTGTTAGGGACCAATCGAGTAATTAATTTTAGTTAGGGACTAAAATGTCTGGTTTGAAATTTTTTAAGGACCAAAATGGGTATATACTCTTTTTTTTAATCCAGAGATAAAAATTGTGCTTTGATTAAATATTGATATTTAAAGTGCATTATAATATTATAGATGTATAAAAAACACCGATATAACACACAGGAAGCATGTGCTGCAGCTTGACACGTATCCAACATGCATCCTGCATGTTAGCCAGAATATTGACACATATTCATATATTCTGTATATTAGTAAAATGTTGACACGTATCTAATACGTATCTTGTTATTAATTTTCTACCTACAAAATTTATCTATCTGTAATTATACTAAATAATCTCATTTTTACCAAAAGTATTAATATTTTTTATAATAAAAAAATTAGTCTCAAGTATCAATATTTAATAATTAAAAAGGAGTAACCGTTTGTTGAGTGATTAACTCATTCGTACGATTAAATAAAATTCAAATTTATAATAGATTACTCCTTAATTTATTAAAATAAAAAATATTTAAAAAAAAAAGAGGTGGCAGAGGCATTGTAGTAATGGTCAATGTATTTGCATCTTAATAGCCACATCTCAGGTTTGAGTCTCAATTGTAACTGGGTTGAAATAAAACTTTTAAGGTGTGAGTGTGTATGACCGAAAAAATAAAATAAAAAATAAAGTTTTATTACAAAAAAAAAGGATTAAAGTTTGGCAAAAAATAAATAAATAACATTGAAGTAGAAAAAGTGAACAGTAAAAATGTTCTTTTGGTACATATAATTTAGTTCCTAACAAAATTAAATTAATAAATAAGGTTTTGATATTTTAAAATATAAACAAAGTAATATTTTATTTTTTAAAATTTTAAATAACTTTTTAATATCAATTTATTTTTAAAAAAAATAGGAACAAATTTGTTATTCTTTTAAATAATATCAAAAACTTATTTACCTTTTTATTTGATTAAAATAATAATTTGATGCTTTAAGAAATTAGAGTCTAATTTATTAGTTTTATTTTTTTGAAAATTTAACTACTAATACAAAATTTGTCAAAGGTAAATTATATAATAAAAATGTAAGTTTATAGATTTTTTTTATGAGATAAAAAAAATTAAAAAATTAAGATCTATATTTTGATCAACAATAAAATAATAAAAAATAATTATAAAAAAATTTATATTTTTTTATACAACTTTAATCTATATAATAAAATGCTATTTGTCAAAATAATATTTCAGAAGCTATTCTTAAAAAAATCTTAATCCAAAAGAAAAAGTGATCTTGTTTCCGGGCAGGGGTGGGAGAATCACGTGAAGATTCTTCCCATAAATCCATAGTCGCATTAAATATCTAAACAACCATTAGAATAGCAATTTCATTTCCCTTTTTTCCACATTGTCATTAATAGCAAATAGTAATTCATGCAGGTTTTGTGGAATATTGTTCTATTTTTTAATGTCCTCTTTCTTCTACATTGATGTCTTAATCAAGTTCGATATAAATCAAAATTCGAAATCTGCCTATTATTTGTGAAAGGACAATCTTTCACTCATTTTAATTTAAAAAAAATTCGATAAAAATACACATAATTTTTTACATAATAAATAAATGTACATTGTAATTTTTTAATGAGTTATATATATATATATATATATATATATATATTAAATTTTTGTTGATCATTTTTATCCTTTCGTTATCTGACTAACTTTTCTAACAATAATAATGATCAGGTGCTATTTTGTTTACTATGATAGTCCTGTACATTGTGTGATTAGACTTTTTTTTATGACATAATGAAAATTAAGTATTAGATTATTAAATTTGTTAAATTAAAAAAAAATTACAAATTATAACGTTTTTTTATTCTCTTCCTTCTTAAAAGTTATTTCGAATAGAATCTTAGCAGAAAATAAACAATGAAAATAAATTGTTAAAGTTTTTATATTTAATTTTGTTGCAGTTCGTAGTCTTCATTCTATTATAAAGACAAACGTAAAAGGCGAGAAAAGTTTCTTCCATACATAGGGTAGTAGGTAAACGAGGAGAATTGAGTAGCAAACGCGATTAGAGATAATACTTCTTCCCTTGTTAATTGTTGACTTTGACTTATGTTTTATTGAAAAGTTGTTCATTAGTGATTGATGTTAATTTAGGTTATGTTTGTTCTATAGTTTGATTGAGAATTTTTACATAAACAGATAGCAAATCATATAACATTTATGTATCATCATAAAAGACGATTTGAGAGAAATACGAATGGAGTTTTGAAATATGTTAAAAGGGAGGTTGTTGCTATTTCAAAAGTGAATATCGAACTCTCAATACATTTTTTGTGGTGGGTTACTTAACGATTTGGGATATGTTTCTTTCAATAATTTTTACTAGGTTGAAAATAAAATAGCACCAAACTCATAAGAGAGACGCAAAAAAAATTTAGAGAGAGGATTTACTTTGGATTCTTTTAAAGATTTATCTTAAGATTTACAAATTCCTATTATGAGAGACACGAACAAGATTTAAAGAAAACATTTCATCTTAATCTCACAGAATGAAAACTACGAACTGCAACAAATTCGAATGCTGAACACTTCAGAAATACACTTTCATTATTCATTTTTTAAAGTACGTTCTATTCAAAGTAACTTTTAAGAAAGTAGAGAATAAAAAAACGTTGTAACTTATAAATTTTTTTTATTTAACATCTATTTTTTGTTGTGTCATCAAAAAAGTCACATCGCATAATGTACTAGCCATTATATGTCAAATAAGGTGGTTGATAATTATTACTGGCAAAAAAATTATTCAAATAACAAAAAAATAAAAATAACTAACAAAATTTAATACTAATATATACATATATCTCATTAAAAAATTAAAAAATATATATCTCTATTTATCCTATAAAAATTCATATATACTTTTATTTTTTTTAATTTATCAACCAAGCTTAGCTTTAGACTCAACTTTTTTTTTTTTTTTAACCGACGAGTTTTTTTTAATCCTAGTAAATTTACATCTTTCTACTTATTAAAATAACACCTGGTGTATCACATAAATTACAAACTTACCGCTTAATATTTTCATCCACCATTCCTATAATTTTTAACATAAGAAAAACAAATGATTTATAGTTTTAATTTTAGAATGGCAAAACAGGCATATATTACCTCAACCAGATATAAAATATTTAGTTTATAAGGCTTTTTTTGGTATTCAATATTTAATTATGGACAAATCATCTAGTTATCTCTGTTTTAAAAAAGACAATTCTTTTAAATAATTTTGTTGTTTCTTTAAAAATAGGATTCACTATTTTTAAATTTGTCTTTTTCTGTACCTAAAAAAAGCTCAATAAATATATTTTAAGGTAAATAACTATTTCTAATTATAAAATATTTGAACGCTGACAAAATTAATTATAAAAAATTAAAATTAAAGTTACATTCATATAAAATAAATTTTGTTCGATAAAATGACCAAATCTTAAAAAATAATAAAAAAATTCCAAATTACCCCTCTCTTTTCACCACTCACCCATCAAACCATCAGCATCATCATCACATTATTCTCTTTCCAATTTTCACTCCACCTCATCAAACCGCCATCATGGACACAAAGATTGGATTCGTGGACTCGCACAAACTCAGCTCCCAAGCAACAACATCATCTCCTGCGCCAACAACAACTTTACTATCGTCTCAGCCACCGCTGTCGCCTCATCGAAAGCCATACTCGGCCGCCACCTAGGGTGGCAAGAGTACCCGAACCTACGGGTATCTGACCCATCTCGTCCTTATCTGGTTGGGACGGGTTTAAACCCGACCCAAGACGGGACGGGTTTTGAATGGGGCGGGGTCGGGGTTAGGGTAAACCCGCCCTTACCCGTCCCGGAGTACAAAATATACATATATGTTTTTAGCGATTAGGGCTTTTAAGTGTCTCCACCAACCATCAGACCCCAACTCCCAAGTCATCTTCTTCCTCATATAACCAAAGCTCTTTACTGCTCAGCTCAACCTCTCATCCCCACCCCACCATTGCGCCGTCGCTGCAGTTTCTTGCCGTCGCCACAGCTCCTTGCCGTCGTCGCAACTCCTTAGCGTCACTGCTCACCTCCCGCCTACCATCGCTACTCAGCCGCGCAACTCCTCGCCATCGTTGCTCAGCTCGCACAGCTCCGTAAGTTCATCTCTCTCTTGCTCTCTCGTGCTCTCTGTCTCTCTATCATTGTGAGATCTAAGTTCTTCTCTTGTTCTTCCACAGATTCATTGATTGGTCGCCGTCGCTGTGAGCCTGACCGTCACTGTTGCTTGTGAGCCTGTTACCAGAGTCCTTTTTCTATGCCTTTAACCACCGATAAGTCTCTGAACCCCTCTGTCTTTGCAAATGTGTCATCCCACAAGCGTGCTCTACCATCTTTGCGAAAAATACAGGAAGCTCACTTTGGAATACTATAAAAAAACTGAACTAAAAATTTTGACAAATAATGAACAACCACCTATAACAAGAAAAAATATGATCTATCAATTATTATTCGAATAATATACTTACATGTTTATCATGTGAATACAATTGAATTAAGTATATATATGGTATTTCATGATTTTGCTGTGAAGCTAGTCTTATGGTGAAGATCGATGATTTTTAATTAATTATTCTTGTGTGCATACCATTACCAATTTAATTTGGCTACTATTAAGAGTGCTTCTGTTGAGTTCCTCATGTCTATTGCACCTTCTATGTTGATACACATTATTAATTGCTTTCGTAGGATACATAATATTGATTAATTTAAGGATATGTGATTGGTTGAATTATTATTCTTTGCATAATCTGATTTGTTGATTTGATGTGCCAAGTGCAAACTATAGGAATTAGTTCTACAAGGAGTTTCTTAAAGCCTTACAAGGTGGGTTAGTATTAGTTGAGAAAGATTTCAAAGCCATTAAAAAAGCATTAGAGGAAGCATTTGCCAAAGCTGACACCAAGTTGATGAAATGGTAAAGCCAATAAACTAGTCTACAAAGTAAGGAATCTACAAAATGTGTCTAATTGAATTGGTTTCCATATTGGTATGATTCAATTCAAGGTTTAGACAATATTTTATTTTTTTAAAGGCTTGAAATGAACAGAGAGGAGGATGAATCAGGCGCAATAGCAACTGCAATCTTCATAGGGGATGATACACTGCTCGTTTCACACATTGGCGACTCATCTGTGGTATGTATCGTCAATCTTTCAATGAGTTTTCGATGCAGGGTATTCTGTTTTTATTTTTGAAATAGAGCTTCTTAATTTGGTGACAATTAATTGCTATCTCTTTTGATTTTCAGGTTTGAATCTTGTCCTTCAAACCTTCAATAATGATAAAGATGTGAAAAGTGATCAAGAATAAGTATTAAAGACTCTTATATTTAATGATGCAATTTTTATTTATGGCATTAAATTTTTAATGATCAAACATTAATTTTTTTTAATTTCAAGTTATTTGACATTATATGAATCTTATGTTTGTATTTTAATTTAGGTATAAATTAAAATTTTTTATCTTAATTTATATATGAATATGTAAAAATTAAAATCTTATTTAATTTTTATAGGGGTGGGTACCACAGGGGCAGGTTAAGGTAGAGCAGTCTACTACTCACGGGTAGGGTAGGGCAAGTAGTAGTGGAGTGCAAGAATGGCGGGACGAGGTCGGGTAAGACAAAAGCCCACTCCACTACCCCTACCGCCACCTAGCCCGCTGCCTCGTTCAAATTGGTGTCACCGACGTCTTATCTATCCCCGGTGGCTTCAACCTCACTCTCCTCGACCACCTCATAACTGAGCCAGGCCTCAACCTTATTGGTTGTTGTAACAAGCTCAATGCAGGGTACGTTGCAGACAACTACACGCAATCACGTGGAGTTGGCGTGTGCGTTGTTTCGTTCACTGTTTGAGTGTTTAGTGTGCTATAAATGCCATAGCTGGAGCTTACAGTAAGAACTTACCATTGAGATGCATAGTTAGTGGACCTAACTCCAATGACTATGAAACCAACAGGATTCTTCGTCATACGATTGGCTAGGTGGGAGGAGGTATGGAGGAGATTGTGCGACGTGAGGGAGATTTACAGAGAGAAAGAATAATGTGATGATGTTAATGGTGGGATGGGTGAGTGGTGGAGAGAGGAGGGGTAATTTGGAGTTTTTTTTTATCATTTTTTAGTGTTTGATCATTTTTATCGAACAAAATTTATCTTGTATGGGTATAACTTTAGTTTTGATTTTTTATGGTTAGTTTTGTCAGCGTTCGAATCTTTTATAGTTAAAAATGACTATTTAGTATTTACTCTATGTTTTATTAAGATCAAAGATCCAACAAAAAGTATCCTCCTTCTCACAGGTTAGTGTTGTAAAAATTAGTAAAGCTAAATTTAGAAAATAAATAAATAAATAATAGCTAAATAAAATAAAAGGTAATAAACAATCCTAGTTTATAAGCATAGAATTCTAATTGTTGAAAAAGAGAAGAATTATATACTTCTAATTGTCAGATGGTTCATATTGAAGAGACTCACCTATAAATTGAGATTTTTCTAATTCATTTCAATTCAATTCATCCAACAAGAATAATAGTAACATTGAGTTACATAGAGAATTTTTTTTTTGAGAGATTTTCTCCTATATTTAGAGGGAGGTGTATTCTCCTTTTGTTAAGAGAGAGTGTTATGGTAATCTCCTTATAATAGAGAGAAGTTGTAATTCTCAAAAAAAGTTATTTGATACAAATTTCTAATTTTTCATCTCTATATTTTGCTGTGTTATTTGTCTGGTCCTAATAGTAGTATCAGAGTCAAAGGTTGCTGATTAATAATTTTTTCTTCCACAGCGCGTTACCATCTAAAAAAATGACAGCAAAGTATGAGATTCTAAAATTTAGTGGAAGTAGTTTTTCTTTATGAAAATTGAAAATAAAAGCAATTATGAGAAAAGACAATTGCATGGCAGCAATTAAAGGTAGATCCACTGGGATTATAGATGAAAAATGGAAGGAGATGGATGACAATATTGCTGCAAACTTACACTTGGCACTCGGTGATTCAGTCTTGTCAAGTGTAGCAGAGAAAAGGACAGTAAAGGAAACTTAGGATGCTCTCACTAAATTATATGAAGTCAAGTTACTTCACAACAAGATATTCTTGAAAAGAAGACTTTATACTCTTCGAATGAGTGAATCTACATCGGCAACAGATCACATCAACAATCTAAATATGCTATTTTTCCAACTTTCGTCGTTGGATTACAACATAGCAGAAAATGAACGTGCAGAGCTTCTACTTCAAAGTCTATCAGATTCATATGATTAGCTCATCATTAACTTAACCAATAATATTTTGACAAACTATCTTTCTTTTGATGTTATGGCTGCTGCAATTCTTCAAGAAGAATCCAGGCGCAAGAATAAGGAGGATAGATTAGATAGCTCAAAGCAAGCAGAGGCACTGTTGATGACGAAAGGAAGATCAATAGAGCATGGTTCCAGTGGGAGCCAAAACAGACCAAAGTCACAAGGAAAGAAGCAATTCAAATGCTACAATTGTGGCAAGAGATCGCACTTTAAGAAAGATTGTCGGAATAAGAAGAGTATAGAGAAGGTTCCAGAAGGATCAAGTTCTCAAGGATGTGTTATGAGTACTGCTGATGATGGAAAAATCCTGTATAGCAAAGCAACAATTGGTTCTAAAGGCAGCAAACAACTCACTGATGTCTGGATTGTTAATTTAGGAGCAACCTGACACATGACTCCTCATCATGATTGGTTTTGTACATATGAACCTGTCTTGAAAAGATCTGTGTTTATGAAAAATGATCATGCCTTAGAAATTGTTAGAATAGGTACTGTCAAAATAAAAATATTTTATGGTTCTATTCGTTCACTTCAAGGGGTAAGACATGTGAAAGGCTTAAAAAAGAATTTGTTGTTGATTGGGCAATTGGATGAACTTGGTTGCAAGACCCATATTGAAAGTGGGATCTTGAAAGTTGTTAAAGGTGCTCTTGTGGTAATAAAAGCAGAAAAGATTGCCGCAAATCTATACATGCTTATGGGAGATACTTTGCAAGAGGCATATGCATCAGTTGCTTCAGCAAGCCAAGAAGAAATGACGATGATCGCAAACTGGGCCACATGTCAGAATGAGGCTTGAAGATTCTTATGGAGCGTAATCTCATTCCCAGGCTCAAATCGGTAAACTTACTATTTTGTGAGCACTGCATTACAAGCAAGTAACATAGATTGATGTTTGGTAGATCAACTGTTCGAAACAAGCACATATTGGAGTTGATTCATTCTGATGTATAGGAATAGCCGGAGATGTCCCTTGGAGGAACAAAGTTTCTTGTATCATTTATTGATGATTACTCTAGGAGGCTATGGGTGTACCCGATCAAGAAGAAGTCAGACGTGTTTGTGATGTTTAAAGAGTTCAAAGCAAAGTTGGAACTTAAATCTAGAAATAAGATCCAGTGTTTAAGGACAGATAACGGAGGAGAATATATATCGATTGTGACTTTCTAACATTTTGCAAGCAAGTAGGTATTCAACGGTAATTCACAGTTGCATATACACCTCAGCAAATGGTGTAGCAGAGCGAATGAATAGGACTCTCTTGGAAAGAGCACGAGATATGTTGCAAACTACAGGTTTAGCTAAGTCTTTTTGGACAAAAGCTGTTAAACTGCCTCTTATGTGATAAATCGATCACCATCAACTACAATTGAATTGAAGACATCAATGGAGATGTGGCAAGGTAAGCCACCTAATTATTCTTTTTTACATATATTTAGTTCTCTTGTGTATGTGATGTACAATTTTCAAGAAAGAACAAAGCTGGACCCAAAGTCTAGAAAATGTATATTCTTAGGCTATGCTGACGAAGATAAGGGATATCGCATGTGGGATCCCGCTGCCCGCAAGGTAGTTAGTAGTAGAGATATAATATTTACAGAAGATGAATTCCAAAGAGAACAAAAAAATGATAGCACTATTAAAGAATTCATCACTGTTCAAATAGATGAAAAATGTAAAGAAGGTGATCTTTTTGAAGTAGAACCTGAGCACGAAGAACAAGAACCAGAGGCCAATGACATAGAAGTTTGTCGATCCACTCGACAAAGAAAAACACCATCATGGCTCTCAAATTATGTTTTGACAAGCCATGATGCATATTGTCTTCTGACAGGAGATGGAGAGCCAAAAACTTTTATGAAGGCTATGCACAATCTAGATGCTTCTATGTGGATGACAGTAATGCAATAAGAAATTGAGGCATTACATAGGAACCATACCTGAAAACTTGTTGCACTTCCAGCAGGTCGGAAGGCCATTGAAAACAAATGGATTTACAAGATCAAGCAAGATAGCAATGATCAGATGGAACAATATCGTGCAAGATTGATTGTCAAAGGATATGCTCAGAAAGAAGGTGTTGACTTTAATGAGATAGTTTCTCCAGTGGTAAGACTAACTACTATCAGAGTAATTTTGGCTATATGTGCTGCATTTAATTTATATCTAGAGCAATTAGATGTAAAGACTGCTTTTCTTTATGGAGAACTTGAAGAAGAGATATATAGGCTCCAACTAGAAGATTTTGAAGAACAAGGAAAAGAAAACTTGGTTTGCAGGTTAATTAAATTTCTGTACGGTCTAAATTATGCGCCAAGGTGTTGGTACAAGAGATTTGATTCTTTCATTATTAGCCTTGGATATAACAGACTTAGTTCAGATTATTGTACCTATTACAAGAGGTCTGGTGATAATGATTTCATCATTCTGCTGTTGTATGTGGATGACATGATGGTGGTAGGTCCCAACAAAGATCAAATCTAAGAATTAAAGGCACATTTGGCTAGGGAGTTTGATATGAAAGACTTGAGACCAGCAAACAAGATTTTAGATATGCAAATCCACTGAGACAAAAAGGATAGGAAGATTTGGCTATCGCAAAAGAATTATTTGAAGATCTTGCAACGCTTCAACATGCAAGAATGTAAGCCAATTTTCACCCCACTTCTTATGAATTTTAAATTATCCTCAAGTATAAGCCATAGTAGTAAAGCAGAGAGGATAGAAATGTCTCGAGTACCATATGCATCAGCAATATGAAATCTTATGTATACCATGATTTGTACATGGCCAGATATTTCTCAAGCAGTTGCGGTGGTAAGTCGATTTATGACAGATCCCGGTAAAGAGCATTGGAATGTTGTTAAGA
Source organism: Arachis hypogaea (assembly GCF_003086295.3). NCBI lineage: Eukaryota > Viridiplantae > Streptophyta > Magnoliopsida > Fabales > Fabaceae > Arachis > Arachis hypogaea. The sequence goes on from NC_092037.1 coordinate 10,641,827, forward strand.
GGATCCTGGGATACATAAAAGGGACCTTGAATGTTGCATTATGTTTTGGAGGATCAAAATTCATTGTCAATAGATATGTCTATTCAGAATTTGCAGGTGATCTTGATAAACAAAAATCTACTACAGGATATGTGTTCATGCTTGCAGGAGAAGCTATGAGCTGGCTATCTAAATTACAAACTGCTGTTAGGGATGGCAGTGGGTCTCCATGGAGGCGGGGACACGCCCCCTGCCTCCGTCACCATAATCCTCTCCCCGTCCTTGCCCTGTCCCCGCCACAGGTAACGGGGACCTCGTATCCGACGGGGACCTAGATATCTGCAGATTTTACAAATTAACAATTTTAAGTACAAAACATTAATAATTAAACGAATCCTAAATTCCCAAATAAAAATTCAACAACGATTGCCCAAACAAAGATAAAACTCAAAAGATTAAAAATTTCAAACAATTTCAAATACAAAAAATTAGCAATTGAACAAATCTTAAATTCCCAAATAAAAATTCAACAATTGCAGAAATAAAGATACAAACTCATAAGATTAACAATTTCAAAAATTGAACAAGCCCTAAACCCCAAATGTTGAAAAAAACTCAAAAGAAACTAGTCAAAGAAAGGGACTTATTGATGCGACAACGATGAGACTTCGAGAGGCCTGACAATTAGCGGCGAAGAGGCTGTTGGAGGCGACGACGATTGTGCTGGTGGCGATGACGATTCTGCTGGAGGCGGCAATGACGAGGAAGGCCTATTAGGAGGCTACAATGATGATGAACGAGCATGGAGCAGGGGGCGGTGACGATGAGTGAGAGGGCAGTGATTTACAATGTGAATGAGGGAGGGAGGTGGTGACCAACGATGAGGCTTGTAAGTGGCAGAGACACAGAGAGCCTTGGAGTGGTTGGCGAGGTTACGAGGCGGGAGAAAGACGGCGGTGACGCTGTTGTTGGAGAAGAAAAATAGCAACTGGAGGTAGAAGAAGAAAGAGGTGACTAAGTTAAGGTGAGGCTGCTAGGTGAGGGAGAAAGTGAATCTAAAGCGAGGCTGCTAGGTAACATATATATATATATATACATGGGTATTATATGGGTACCTACAGAACGGATAACTCTTTCCCTGTCCCTGCCCCATTTAATAGACAGGTATCCGTCCTCATCACCCGCGGAAAAAAAACACTCCCCATATCTATTCTTTAGCGGGTAAATCCCCGCATATACCCGCTCCGTCAGGGGAAATTATCATTTCTAACAGTTGTAGCTTTATCTACTATAGAAACTGAATATATGGCAGCTACACAAACATGCAAGGAAGCTAATTTGATCAAAAGGTTGATGGAGGAACTCCGGCACAAACAACAGAAGATTCTTGTGTATTGTGACAGTCAGAGTACCTTGCATATTGTAAGAAATCCTGCATTTCATTCAAGAACGAAACATATTGGAGTACAATACCACTTTGTCCGAGAAGTAGTAGAAGAAGGAAGTGTTAATATACAGAAGATTCACACTAAAGATCACCTAGCAGATGCCATGACAAAACCAATCAACACTGAAAAGTTTAAATGGTGTAGATCCTCATATGGCCTATCGAATACATGAGCAACATGAATTTTGAAAATTTACCAAAATTAGCTTTAAGTGGGAGATTGTAAAAATTAGTAAAGCTAATTTTAGAAAATAAATAAATAATAATAGCTAAATAAAATGAAAGGTATAATCTTAGTTTATAACCATAGAATTTTAATGGTTGAAAAAGAAAAAAATTATATACTTCTAATTGACAGATAATTCATATTAAAGATACTCATTTATAAATTAAGATTTTTCTTAATTCATTTCAATTCAATTCATCCAACAAGAATAATAATATCATTGAGTTACATAGAGATTTTTTTTTTTGAGAAATTTTTTTTATATTTAGAAAAATGTATATTCTTCTTTAGTCCTTTTGTTAAGAAATAATATTATTATTATTATAATCTCTTTTAAATAAAAAAAATTGTAATTCTCAAAAAATTATTTTATATAAATTTTAACTTTTTTTATCTCTATATTTTGTTACGTTATCTATCTGGTACTTAACAAATGTCACGTGGTTAATAGCGTTTATTAATTCATCAATTTGTATCTTTTGTATTTAATAAGAATTTGTTTTACTTTAAGAACTCCTCCCACTTTGCTTCTAATACACCATATCATATATGTAATACATGAATCTTGTTGAGTCAATAGGTAAGTTATTCGATAGTTTTTAAAAAACAAAAATCTTCCCACCATCTCCTATATTTCTTAATATGTCTTGCTTTGTAATGTTTATAATGAGTAAGGATCTAAAAAATTTTAGAAATGATCGCAAAATAATATAGTAAAATAATAAAAATATTAACATTAATATATTTAGGTATTAAATTTTGAAGTATATTAGGTAGTCGAATTTTTAATAAATAAATATAATTAATATATTTAAAAATATATTAATTTAAAAGTTTTTTTATTTTAATATTTTGTTAATATTACATGAATAATATATTATTATTAATATTAAGATTTAGTCAAATATCTAATATTCGTCAAATCAATATTTTTATTGATTAATTTTATATGATACAAAAAAATTATAATTCAGTAGCTAAATAATCTACAAGTATAATTTGAATGAATTATTTTATAATTTTTACTATTTTTTATTTTGGTGCTTGGGTCTTCATTAAAATTATGTAAGGGGGACAAAAAATTTATAAAAAAAAAATTAAATCAAACAACTATAAATAACAAAAGTTAAACGAATTAACCTATTTAATCCATCAAACTGACTATAAACAATTTAAACTAAAAAATTATGATCCATAAATAACATAAACTTAAACCAGCCAACTCAAAATTTAGGCTAATCAAATCTAAATAAGTAACTACATCTTTTATCCTCAAATTTCTATATTTTTTAACAATTTGGATGAGTTTCTATTTTACCAAAAGAAATATTATATTGACTACTTATTCTTTTTAAAAAAAATAAAAATCTTTATAGTTGTCATAAAACTACTCATCCCAAAAGTTTAAACTGATAAGAAAATGTAACACTAATAATTATATCTCTAACATTCTCCCTCAAGCAAGAGGGTCTCTTTTTGAGTTTGCTTGATTTTCTATTTTTTTCACTTTTGGGATTCACCAAGGATCAAACTCTTAACCTTTCGGATATAGAGCTCTGATATCATGTCATGGTACCACTCATCCTAAGAGCTTAAATTGATAGGAGAAGGTAACATTAATGGTTATATCTCTAACATTTTTTCTCAAGCAAGAGCCTCTCTTTTGGGTTTGCTTGATTTTTGCATAGGCTTTCTTTTCTCTTTTATTTGCCTTATGCAATTTTGGTTTCATGATATGGTATCAGCGCTTCTATGTCCAAAAAGTCAAGAGTTTGATTCTTGATAAACTCCAAAAGTGAAAAAAAAAAAACAGTATAAGACAAATAAAAAAGAAAAGAAGGCCTATACAAAATCAAACAAATCCAAAAAGAGGCTTTTATTTGAGGGGAGTGTTAGAAATTAGCTTAAGAAGGCCTATGCAAAATCAGCTTAAACTTTTGGAATGAGTGATTTCATAATATAGTTGTACTATTTTATTAATCTCATTAAGTGTCTTAAATATGCTTTACAATAGGTTAGGAGGCACTGGATTTGATAGTCCCAAAACATTTGGACCATTAAATGGTCTTATAACAAAGTATGTTTTTAAGTTTTTTTAATAACTGCTAAATAGTCCTTATCTAATTTTAATTGCAAATTAATCCCTTATATATTATTTAATTATAAAATTTATTTTTTATTTTATAAATCATTATTTTATCATTCATCTATCATGTTTATTAATAATAAAAAACTAGAACAATAATAACTTAGATCTTCAATTAATCATAATAAATATTTTGCAATCTTAGTAGATCATAATTTTATCATTGATACGTTACATACGTATTGGATGAAAAAATCGTGTTTGTTAAAAATTCAATCGATTGGAATTGATACACAATCGATTGAATTTTGCAAGGCATGTGGGCAATCGATTGGTCATATTACCCAATCGATTGAAATCATCAAAACAATTTGGGTTCAGTTAATTCAATCGATTGGTTCTATTACCTAATCGATTGACTTACGCTATTGGAATGATATATGAAAGTTTAATCGATTAGTATGATAATACAATCGATTGAAATTTGTACGCGACTAATGGTATTTTCCAATTCAATCGATTTAAATGTGACGTGAATAAGATTTTTTTCTACATTCAATCGATTGGTATGATAATACAATCGATTGAATTTTGATATGCGCTATATATTAAGCCTGATAACCATCCGTGTTCAGCCTCCCTTCCCTTTTTAATTTTTACAACTCCATTTCTGTATAACCTTTCTTCTCTCTTTAAATCTAGAAAACTTCTCTCTTCTTCTTCTCTAATTTCATCTACATCCACTCCAAACTAGATACATATTATTAATCCTCATCCAAATTTCTATAAAACCCGCCGAACCAATATCCCCAAAATGATCAGAACTAAAAATGCAAAAAGAGCTAAGATTGAGGGTGAAAGTTCTGGATTTACTAATTTATAACCTTAATATTAAAGAAAAAATAAGATTAGAGTATCTAAATCAAAATAAAAACTTAAAAATTGAAGATAGAATTTTAAAAATAAGATATATGGATAATAAAATAATAATAATTTATAAACATGAGTAGAAAAATTGAGAACGGCATAACATGTAATGTAGTGCACAATTCAATCGATTGGATAACATAACCAATTGATTGAATTGTGAAAATTCATATTACTTTAAAGATTTAAATCGATTGGATAACACAACCAATGGATTGAATTGTAAGAAATCATATTACTTTGAAGTCTTCAATCAATTGGGTAATATGAACAATCGATTGAATTAGAAAAAACCCACATTCTAATCATAATTACTGTTCAATCGATTGTGTAAAAGTTACAATCGATTGATTTTTGAGAAAACCATACTATCATCCAACATTCAATCGATTGTTGTGTGGAAACCTGAATTCCAATCGATTGAATTATGAAAAATCTGAAATTCAATCATTGTTTTATTAATCCAATTGATTGATTTTATAAGAAATACGATTTCACAACCCTATACTGATGTAACGGATCAAAGATAAAATTTTAATCGATTAGGATTGCCAAAAAATTATTACGATTAATAGAAAATCTAATTCGTTATTGCTTTTGTTTTTTATTATGATAGATGAATGATAAAATAATGATTTATAAAATAAAAAATAGATTTTATAATTAAATAATATATAAAATTAATTTATAATTAAAATTAGATAAAAATTATTTAATAGTTATTTAAAAACTTAAAAAATATATTTTATTATGAGACCATTTAATGGTCCAAACATTCTGAAATCATTGAATCCTGTGCCGAAGAGGTTATTAAAAACCAATTTAACAGAATACCATCTTATCATCCTTTAGATAAGACATTACACTTTAAAAAAGTTTGAAATGATTGAATATTGTACAAAAATAAAATTAAAAAGCTACATTTTACAAAATTTGACAATATAATAGGTAGACATTAAGCCAAGTCTAAATTACTGATAAATATAGGCCTAAATTATTTATCTATTTATTTGTTTATATTTATAAATTAGTATATTTTATCACTTTTGGTGAGATAATTTAAATTTTATTCTTTTTAAATATTTTAGTTGTGTTTAAAATAGAAATTGAAAAACAAAAAGAAAAGATAAAGATTAAATTAAGTTTATGTACTGTATTTAGTATAAATTGTATAAGACTGAATTATATTTCAGTATTCTATTTGATTTAAGATAAAAGTAGAGATTAAAATTATTGAAATTACTAAAATATCCTTATTTATACTTCGATGTTAAAATAAAACCCTAACTCCCTCCTAGTATATGCGTAAACAATGCCTGAGCAGTGAAGCCAACTTCCCTTAATCCAGCCGCCGGCAGCATCACCAAGGTCGGTGTAGAAGACAATCTCCTCGAACAAAACGCATTGCTATATATCCAACGCTTAGGGGTAGAAAAAGGTCAGGCGGTCTATTAGAGGCCTGCAGCCTGGCCTGTGTTTGGTCTGGTCTAACCTAGCCTGTTATAAAATAGGTACGAGCTCAGGTTCTTATAAAAGTCTTATTATGTTAATAGATCAGGCCCAAGCTCACTAATTAGTCTTATTAGCCTGTTAGGCCTGCTTAGACTTTTTAATACATAATTACATATATAAATAATTTTTTTATTATTAATAAAATTATGAAATATTTAACTTTATTATATTTAATTAAAAATAGTTTAGTATATTTTAAATATTTTAAAGTTTAAAAATTCTTATAGATATGAGATATGACATTTTATATATAAATATGTTTATTAAAATTTTTTTTAAATAATATTTTTATTTTTGTAAAAACAAAATTAGCAGGTCTTTTAACAGATTTTGAGTTAGGCCAGACTAAATAACAAGTCAGGCTTAATAATTTAAAAAAAATCTATAACAAGTTGTAAACTAAATTTAGGCCAATCAACTACATAACAAGTCAGACCTATTAAAAATAAAGTCTAACCTGACTTGACTTACTTCCACCCTTACCAACGCTTCTCAATCACACCGTCAGAAAGTCTTAAAGATCATATTTTCGGTGCCGTTTCTTCCCACCACATTGGAGGTTGCTACTCTGAGATTAGTGGACCTTGGCTGATGATTTTTTTCTCTATATCTCTTTCTATGACCTACTATGTGAAACACTCAGATACACAAATACAACCTTTAACCTAATCGTATTGAATTAATAATAATTCTTTCAAAAATAAATTTTTTCATCAAATTTTGAAAAATAAAAATTTAAGACAAACGAGCTCCAAAATATGTAAATAAACATTAATCAAATGTGGGAAGAGCTCATGACAACTAGCCAGAATATTATTCATGAACAAATTTTTTGACGGTAAAAAATCGAGCAAAAAATGATGGATATTCAAAATTCATCCCCTATATCAAATTAGCACAAAATCCAGCAGTAATATCAAGACTTTAAAAGAAAAGAACAATGAGTTAGAATTTGTGACAAATAAAGTGGTAATAAAAAGAAACCACGATTTTTAGAGGAGAAAGAAAATAAGGTTAGAGCTTTACTCTTATCTGTTTGTAGAGGAGTGAAGTTAGAAATTTTAAAATATAACGAAAATAATTTAAAAATAAAATATTATTAAAATTTTTATTTTTATTTTAATAAATTTTAATTTTCTGTATCTTTATTTTTTAAAAATATTAAAAAATTAAAATTTTAATTTTAATCTTTAGCCACTAAAAACAATATTAAAATTTAATTTTCAATTTCAATCTCAATATTAGTACCCGTACCAAACGTAGCCGAATATCACATCCATAAATTAGGAAGTACTTATATTACAAAGAGATTGCATAATTTTGTAAATTCCGACAATTAATTAAATCATGAAAACCAATTTAAGTTGAAAGTTCAATGAAATGAACAATGGCAATATTGAGAGAGAGCGGCAAAAGAAAAGATTGGAATTTTGGAATCAAAGAAAGAAAGAAGCAAAAGTGAGAAGAGGGCAATAATTGAAATTCAAAAATGGTAGGATGAGGACAAGAATGGAAGTTGGTCAAAGCATGCGTCAATTTTCTTAAAGTGTCATTCAGGAAAAGGACTCAACAAGGACACAAAAATTAAAATAATCCCAAGACTGAAGTTGTTATGTCTTGATGATGATATAATAAATAAATAACTTTGACTAAAATTGTTCAATTCAAATTTCACTTTAATGTATTGTAATATCGTTAGTACAGAATGCTATTAAGATTATTTGACTTTAACTCAAAAAATTATATAAAAAGAAAATATATTCTCTTTCTTTATTTTTAAGTGTACTTTTAGCAACAATACTTATTAAAAATCTAATGCACTTTTAATTAAAGCAAGTATATATGGGTATAATTAGAGGGAAAAATGAACATTTTTCAATCTAATTAAATGATAAATAATTTTATATAATTATTTAAAAGTATAACATTTTAAAAAAATAAATACTCACGTGTAATTATTTTTATATGGAATTAGTAGTTGATAATTGTTAATAATAATTTAATGAAATATGTCAAATTATCTAACAATTTTTAAGTTTTAACTAATAATTTCACATAATAATAACTAATATTTTTTAGCTTGATTTCGGTGAATTGTAAGCAGAATTGGACATGACAGATATGTCATCTATTAAGGTGTAAGAAAATATTATTACTAGTAAAATATCTTACCATTTCTCTAAGAACGAATTCAAAATTAGTCAAGACATAGAAATCAGTGATTGACAAGGTGAAAAAAAGCTAAGTCTATGAAAAACAAAGCCTCTGAGTAAAATGTGTAAGCTAGTTCTTATTAAATCTGTTCTTAATAACTTGCTTGTTTATTATCTCAACTTGTACAAAATATTTAAAACAGTAGCAAAAAAGTTGATTTTCTTACAGAAATTATTCTTATAAAGTAAGGAGGACGAGAGGAACGTGATGCATCTAGTGAGATGGGAAATCGTTCAAGCCCCACAGGTGGGTTAGGAGTTGGTGATGCGGTGATTCGGAATACAGCTCTCCTGTTCAAGTGGTGGTGGAGGTTTTCGAATCAAAATTGTCCATTATGAAAAAAAATTGTATGCCACTGTGATAACATGAGTCCTTTTAAGATGATTTGTGGTCAGCCGATACCTACAAAAGGTGGTCCGTAGAAAGATATCTGTCAGTTACAAATTAGAGAGTCACAAGTGAGAGAGAAGATGATTCGAGAATTGTCTATGGAACTAGGAGATTGCAGGATGATACGATTTTGGAAGGACAATTAGTTATCAAGTGGTGTGCTAAAAGATATATTTTTAAATTTTTTTTTGGTCTCAAATTTTAGAGAATCTGTTATAGGAGATTATAGATATTTTAGGATAGGTTAAAGTGAATATTAAATTTTCAATGATAAAGAAAGTTATTCAATGAGAGTTAAAATTAATAAACCAATTTCATAAGATTTTAATATTTTACAATCAGTTAAACTAATAATTAAGAGAAAAGATAGAATGATCTGAAAATTTGATAAAAAAATGTATTTATTCGACTAACTTTTTTATAAACTTTTATGAGTAATTTGGTGGTGAATTTTGTAAGTATTAATGATAATGTCAAAAATACTTAAAAATTATTTTTTGATTATTTTTAGATTTATAAGTTGTTTTTTTATTTTTTGTTCTAATTTATTGTGTTGAATTTCTTTGACTTCAAAATAAAAAAGAAAAACCTATATACGAGTTTTGGCCTCTTAAACTTAGTCTCTATTAAATTATTTCTTTTATATTTTATCCATAACTTAAATGTTAAATTGTTAATTAAAATTTCCTAATAAAATATTAAAGCCACGGGTACTCTGTGTTCTTCATTACTCAGGAGCTACTTTGCCACCACCAAAACAAAACAAAGCTCCACTTTCACTTCCTCTTTATCACCTTTATCCTCAGCTATCTCCCATTTTTGGGTATTTTCTTTTAGTCTTCTTCTTTTATTTATTTATTTTGTTAAATGTGATCACTTTTTTGTTTTTATTTTCGTTTCAAAGTATGTAATGTAAGTGCATATGTTGTGTTTGTGGAAATGACTGAGCTTAATGTTGTTGTCACTGTTTTTTCAGCAATGAAGTTTGAACCTTTGAAGTGTTGATTTTCTCATTTCACAGAAAAAATGGAGAAGTATGAGATTCTTCAACAGATTGGCAAAGGTTCCTTTGGTTCTGCTCTTCTTGTTAGGCACAGACATGAAAACAGAAAGTAATGTTCATTACTATAACTGTGGTTCAACATAACTTTCTTTTTCTCTATCTTTGAAATAATTTTCAAGCTTCTTCTATAAAATGTGTATGAACTATGAACTAATGTGTAATGTTTGACTATAATGTGATATTTATAAATTAGTTTTAATTTTTTATATTTGTTTCCATTTAAGGTATGTACTCAAGAAGATCAAACTTGCTCGCCAAACTGACAGAACTCGTAGATCTGCTCATCAAGAGGTAACATTCTCATTTTTATTTCTATGGTTTATGGTTTTGCCACTTTTGTTTGTTTGTTTGTGGATTTTGAATTTCATGAATAGTTCATTTATGTTGTTTAGAATGATACATTTTTTATTGTTGAGCTTTAAGATGAGTTTTATTTGTTTAATATCTCATTTGAAATTTTAATGTACCTTATCTGGTTTCCTTTTATATGTCGCTGTCGGTTTCTGGGGTTTAGGGTTTTCCTTTGATATCACATTTGAATTTTAATGTCATGTAGTCCCTTTGTTTTCTTTTATCTGTCATTGTTATTTTTTGGCACATCATTGGTATATTTGGATAAATTGATATAATGATGTTCTCAAAAATGACGCTGACGGTTAAAAGCGAGTAAAGAGTATATTGAGAGTGCAATTCTTTATATTTGTTGGTTTATAGTTGTGTTTTTAAAAGGTGAAAAGATATACTTATGTTGTTCCTCTTTTTGGGGTGTACTAATACTTTTTGTTGTTTCACTAATTATTAAATTGTGCATGCTTTGTTGATTTCTTGTTTTGCAGATGGAACTCGTCTCTAAAGTTCGAAATCCATTTATCGTGGAATATAAAGATTCCTGGGTAGAAAAGGTCAGGCTTTTGTTATTATTTCTTTTTTAAAAAATAATTTTTGGAAAAGAAATTCAAATCTTTCTAAGTTAGTTGTCTATTGTCTTTTTTGTTTATTTCACTTAAAAGAGTTCCAAGAATGAAGATTTTAACATAAAAAAATTCAATGGTGAGGGTACTTATTTCGTTTCAAATGCTGATTTTATATCATACTAATGAGTATTGATGATTTTGTTAATTGAACTAAATTTTATAACACAGAACATAGTTATATAATTCTTGATTGATTTTATGATTCTGAAATTGGCAAGTTGGTACCTTCACTTCCAGGGTTGTTTTGTATGTATCATCATCGGCTATTGTGAAGGCGGAGATATGTAAGTACTGGTTATTGTCAAATTCCTGAGGAACTATGAATATTTATGCAGACACTACTTTTATCTTTCAATTGTTAATAATGCAGTCTTTCTTTGGTTTCTATGTTGTGACAGGGCTGAAGCTATAAAAAAGTCTAATGGTATTCATTTTTCTGAAGAGGTTGGTCGCTCATTGTGACTTCTTTTACTTACAAGCCTGGTGAACGGTTCATTTGTATGCAAATAACTTTTTGGAACTTAATTTTAACACATTCTTGTCAACTTCGGAATACAGAAGCTTTGTAAGTGGCTTGTTCAACTGCTGATGGCACTTGATTACTTGCATGCAAATCATATTCTGCACCGTGATGTCAAGGTGAATGATGAATCCTATAATTTCAGTCACGCTGCTAGTTATATGAAATCATTGAGCAACCATGATGATCTTTTTCTCCACATCTGTTGCAGTGTTCAAATATATTCTTGACAAAAGATCAAGATATACGTCTAGGTAATTGATTTCTTCATTCTTTTTACTTCACATGGCATTTAGTCTCGACATCTCTAACTCCATGCCTTCTTCCTGCATATCTGTTGAGAATATTGATCAGAGAATAACGAGGACTAAGAGAAAAGTATAAACCAAAATTTCCCTAAAAGGTGGAAAATGTTCTGTCATGCATGTGGTGTTAAACCTTATAAAAGTAACAAACTTTTTAACTATCTACTAATCGAGTAATATCTCTACTAATGTCCTATCTTATGTTATGTATGCTGGATGCAGGTGACTTTGGTCTTGCTAAAATGTTGACATGTGATGATCTTGCTTCCTCGGTGAGTGTTACGACCAAGCCATTCTTTTTGTTCACTAGTTTGGTGTTTTCTTTGATCTTTTTCTTTTTCTTTTTCAAAAAAAAAAAAGGATCTCATTACTGTTCTTGCTCTACAATTAGGTTGTCGGGACTCCAAGTTATATGTGTCCAGAGCTTCTTGCTGATATACCTTATGTCTCTAAGTCAGATATCTGGTCTTTAGGTAACATACATTTGTTTTATTCTCATGAGAGATCACATAGACTTATTTACTCTTTTATTCACTTCTTTCTGCATTTCTTTTTCAATTGAAATTGACATTGTTGATAACTTATATTTTTCAGGATGCTGTGTTTATGAAATGGCTGCACATAAGCCAGCTTTCAAAGCTCTTGTAAGTAACTATCTGATCCTGGTAGATATTCACTCTTTTATTCCTCTTCTAACAGAACATTACTCAAATTTGTTTATCCTAAGAAGGGAAATTTGGTGGGGGTATAGTAATTAATTTGAAGAGTAAACCATCTATCAGATTCTTGGTAGAAAATATGGAGGACAAAGTCGTCACTCGGGATTTAAAAATGACAAGTTTGTCCCCTCACCATTTGAAAATCATGACAAAATGGTGAGAGGCAAATTGATTGTTAAGAAAATGGTGTGGGGGGATTTGTCATTTTTAAAACCTAGGACTATTTTGTCCTCCATGTTTTTTTGTTATGGATGAAACTGAGGATTTACTCTAATTTGCAAATCATCAAATATTGTGTTGTTTCATAAATTAATGTCCTGTTATGTCTGGGAATTTTCATTTTGGTAATCATCTTGCTCATTCAAGAAGGTAATTTTCATTTATGATGTTTGGACCATAAAATAGTTCACTATAATATTTTTTATTTTTTATTTTTTGTCTTGTATCTGAGCAGGATATGCAAACATTGATTAATAAAATAAACAAGTCTTTAGTGGCTCCACTACCAACCATGTATTCCAGTCCATTGTGAGATCTCTATTTCCTAAAATATCTAAGCTCTTTATGCATACTATATTTCTTTTACTTGTGTTCTATTTAACTATTATGCTTTTGTATTTTCTTTTGCTGATATCCTACAATCAAACTTCAAGCTGTTGTGATTTTCTAATTTGTATAAAGCATGTCTACAGCATTCAATTTATTTGATTTTACCTTTCATTAAAAATTAACTGATGATATGGAATTTACTTTGCCATTATACATTTTGGAATGTTATGTTTAGTTTAGTTACAAGCAATCTTATTTTGTTGAATTCTTGATGAACTTCAAGAGCTAGGTAGATGCATAGAATTGACTTGCATTTTGCTTTTAATCTTGTAATTTACAATCATTATTTGCCACTTGTTTTGTTTACATGATTTGAGTAACTTACAATGACAATTTATATTTTTTCTTCAAGTCGAGGGCTTGTCAAGAGTATGCTGCGGAAAAATCCAGAGCTTAGGCCAAGTGTATGTTTACTGCCTTGACTTCTTAACTGTTACTTTTCATCTTTTAAACTTTGTATTAACTGATGAAAACTGAAAAGTTGAAAATCAAAATCTACCCTTGCTTTTGTTTCTCTTATAAGCTGATTGTTTTCCTCCTCATCATCATTTTTTGACATCAGCCATCAGCATCACTTGAATTCTCACATTCGTTTTATAAAGCTTAGGAAAGGATTGTACATGATAATTTGAGGTTTTATTGTTTTAATGCTAAACATTCAGGTTTAAAAAAATGTCCTACATACATTTCATGAAATGCCCTGCTATATTTTGCGATGTTGTTCATTCCTTGTTTATGCACATTCTACTTAGTTGACTACTTAATTTTATTTTGATGTAATTCAAGGTTAAATTTCTCTCATCCCTATAGTTTCGTTCAATTTTTTTGTTAGGTCCTATAATTTGGAAGTTTGTAATCAAGTTTCTAAATTGTATAAAATTTTTTATATTGATTTTTGTAATTTTAACATTTCTAGTTGAGTCCCTAAAGTAGTATAATTTACACATTTTTTCTAAATACAAAGACTTGATCTGAGTTAAGTTATAAGGACCTTCAGAGTAATTAAACCTATATTTGATACAAGTTAACCGTAGTTTATTTTATCAGGCTGCAGATTTATTAAATCATCCACATCTTCAGCCTTATATTCATAAAATTCACCTGAAACTCAATACCCCAAGAAGAAGTACTTTTCCCTTCCAGTGGCATGATTCGAGTTACTTAAGGAGAAACCGCTTTTTCGAGCCAGAATCTGTTTCTACTATTTCAGACAGATACAAAAGATTATCCTTTAGCAATGACAGAGCTTTGAATCCTAGTATTTCTGGAACTGAAGTAGGTTCTCTCTGTTCTGCTCAAAGAGCACAAGGATCCTTCACTTATTCAAAAGAGAGATTGTATGATCTTTCTGTTGGTTGTGTCCGGGAAGAGTTGAATGCTAACAAGTCGAAAGCAGCAAAGTTCTCTGCTTTCGACAGGACACCAAGATCGCAAGCAGGGAAGATTTCCACCCCAAGACGGCCGATAATACCGTCGATAGCACATACTAGCTCCAAGCGTGATTCAGTAAGTTCAAAAGCATGCTTACAATTTATGGAACCAAATTGAACCTTGACTCTATTTGTTCTCCATGCTTTTTAATTTAATCTGAACACTTATATCCAAGTCATATTATCAGGTGAAAAATTGTATCATCTTTTGATTTAATGTTAATGTCTTGTAGAGCTAATTTGCCATTTGCTATTGATATCAGCTTCCAGCATCTCCGGCCGCAAAGTTCGCCCCACCAACTCGTCGAGCATCTCTTCCACTTCTTACACCTTCAACTGGAGTCATGGCAACAGCTACCCCTTACAGAGCTAGCGTTGGCCTTCTAAGAAGCCTGGACTCACCAGATATTTCTGTCAATGCACCACGAATCGACAAGATGGCAGAGTTCCCTCTAGCATCCTGCGAGGGCAATCATTTCTTCCCCGTTCGTGGCACCTCATCAACGTCGGCTCATTGCTCGTCTAGCTCCCCCGGTAGCGCCGAATGCTCATTCACAAAAGACAAGTGTACAGTCCAAGTTGTGGACAAGGCCAGTGTCCCTACTATTACCACTGGTGTTAATAGCACTCCAGCTCCGGTCTCTCACGGCAGCGAATGCTCTGAGCCCGGGGCAACCATTGTTTCAAGCCATTCCTCGGCTGACTCTCGTCAGCGCAGGTTCGACACCTCGTCGTACCAGCAGCGCGCGGAGGCGTTGGAAGGGTTGCTGGAGTTCAGTGCAAGGCTCCTACAGCAACAGAGGTTTGAAGAGCTTGGTGTGTTGTTGAAACCATTTGGACCTGAGAAGGTTTCACCAAGGGAAACAGCTATTTGGTTGACTAAGAGCTTCAAAGAAACTGCGGCATAAGGTTTCTTTTCTAATGCAAACTCTTATGATAATTAACCAGGGACAGTATATATTAATTAATGTAGTTCTACTTAATGACATTAGAGTTAATGGTAAGATTAGATCCTAGATCCTAATCATATATGTAAGTGTAGGTACTTTCTTAGATGTAAGCACTTTTATTTGGTTATTTTGCAGTAGTAGTTTGAACTTTGAAGGTGATGATTATCTCAATCTCACCAATAGATCAAATTAACCTGTTCACTTTTTCTATCTGTGAAAGAAAAAATTCACTATTTTTATGCTTGATCTCCATGCAAATAAAATAATACAACTTTTACGTACACAAAATAGGTGTGACGTGTGTGTAACGCCCAAAAGCACCTCTAAGAATTTCTTAAAATCCATACCTCTATAATACGTATAATAAAGTGAGTATTTTAATTATGGGAGGTGAAGTAGAAACCCATGATAGAATTAAAATGCAGTAAATTGTTGAAAATCGTTAGTAGTTATTACGAAAATGTTTCGCATTAAATTGCATTATAATTTGATAAAGTATAGAGATTCAGAGACAGGATTTGTCATCTAGCACTGTTGGAACAAAGAATACCAGACCAAAGAGGGAAACAGAAACATCAACAACAAAGTTTATGAAATTGATTAAATGAATGACGTTATTATATCCTATCATATATAAAAATCTCACCATTTTATGAGAGTCTTTTTAAGTCTTCTTTTTGTCTATAATCACTTGTTCGTCGCATCTGTTTATTATTCTCACCTCTAACTATTTGTCCATCTTTCATTTAATTCATTATTTTAATAGAATATTCTAGTACCTTTTTTCTATTTCTATAAACCACTTTCATTATTTTTTAACAATGGGTGTCATTCTAATTTTCTTTTTCATATCTTCATTTTTTAATCTATCGATGCACATACCACTTGTTTCGAAGGTTATTTGAAACGATGATTTGAGTTTAAACGTGAGGTTCAGACTCTTTGTGAGGCAGCGTCGGACTTGTTCTTGCGCCGAGATGCCACCATCCGAGTTCTTTGTGAGGAGGTGAGGGGTGATTCCTGCAAGAGACTTCGATGCTTAAATTTGCAAGAGTTTTAGGCAGATTTTTAGTAGTATTAGAACGTAAATATACTTAAAAAGTGTCCGTATATTTATAGTTGAGTCAATAACCATTTTTTTGGATTAGTTTCACCTTCCTTGATAGATGACCATTCCCTTTATCTTAAAAGTTTATTGGAATCTATTTTTTTGGTGAAATAGAAATAGTAGCCTTTTTTCTATTTCTACAAACCACTTTCATTATTTAACAATGGGTTTCATTCTAATTTTCTCTCTCATATCCTTATTTCTTAATCTATTGATGCACACACATACTACTCATTTATGAAAGTTAAAGTAAAAAAATCGAAATTTTACTTAAATTAAAAAAATAAATTAAATACGTAAAATATAAAATCACAACAAAATTTGAATCATAAAATTGTCATATTTATTATAATTTTTTTAAAATTGTTATATTAAAAAATTTTAAAAGTTAAATTGAGATTATAAATTTATAACTACTATGAATTGAAAGCATTCTCATCGGATAAACTAAACTTATGTACATATTGACTTTGGTCGCCCAATGCTCCTGTTCTATACAATATAAACTTACTCTTAAGATTTAAATGGGCGTTTTTGAAAAAGAACAAAAAGAGTGAGAGACCAGACATAGTAGCTAAATAGGAGACAAAGAATTGAAGGCCCAATTGGAGAAGCACAAAACCACCTTGGAGCCCAGCCCATTACATAGAGGCCCAAACCTTGGATCACGTGAGAGTGTTCCTCTGGTATCACACTCTGCAACTGTTTCAAACAGAAACAGGGACACGGCAATGGAAGAAGAAGAAGAAGCAGCAGCAGAAATCCTACAACTTCACGAGCTTCACCATTCCGACCTCATTCTCTTATCTTCTTCAAATCCAACTTCAACTAATGCTTCTTCTTCTTCATTCGATGAGGACCTTCTTCGCAAAACGAGCTCAGTAATGGAAGCCCTAGGGCCCATGGGCCCAGGCCTGTTGGCCGTTACGGGCGTCCCCAACGTCTCCGAGCTCCGCTTCGAACTTCTCCGTCTTGCTCCCAAGCTCGCCCTTCTCCACCGCGACACACGTAAACGTGTTCTCAAGGTGCTGAAAATGTTTATTTTTAATTTCAAGTAGAAACAAATCTAAATCAATTTCTATAATAAATAACCTTGCACTGAAGGACCATTCAGAAAAATGCAGTGCCATATGGTGATTGAATTTGGAAAAATCGAAATGTTCATTAATTAGTGGGTTTTTAGTATTTGCATATATAAAATAAATTAAATTGCATACGTATGGGTCCTTTTTTTGTTACTAAGTAAATCGCGGGAGGTAGACGCGTTTTAAACTTTAATGTGTCCAATAAACTCAGCCACCTGTAACGATTCTAGCTCAAATTTGTTATGCTCATTTACACGTAAATCGAAGCATGTTACCCCGATTTATTGAAACAAATGGAAATACCTAAAGGAATGCCACAATTCTCTCACATTATAAAGAGGGGCTGCAACAAATTTTGAAGGTCACTATCAATTATCAAAACCCCTGGTCAGCCGCTATTGAAGAAGAGAGACCACCATTGTGGAGAAGAAGAGTGGAAATTGGAGGGAGAGAAGAGAAGAATCGCTGCTGTTGAAAGGAAAAGGGTGTTGGTTCTCGCAGAAAAGAAGTCAAAACAGTCAGAAAATGGACGAAGCAGATCAGCTATATCGACTAAACGGCATTGCTCATATTGCAGGATACATTGACAAAGAGGTTTGTTGAAATTTTTGCTTTAGTTACGTAATTTTAGCATTTTGTTTTCTAATTTCAGCATTAGAATATATTATACTGAAACAGGATAAATGTAGGTTTTTAGTAGAATATTTGTTGACTAATTTAGAATCTCTAATTAGGATTTTGTGTGAATGTTAAATTGTTGGATTCTAGCAGTAGAGAAACTGGAACTCTTTTTAGTGGCAGGATGCATTTACGAAGAGGTTGCTCGAATTTGTTGTTCATTTTTAAGTGATTTTTGCAGATTCATTTGTTAAATTTATCGTCTACGTTAGTTGATTCTATATATTATATTGAAATAGGATGAAGTAGGTTTTTGGTAAATTATTGTTGGTCAATAACTACTCTTGCTAGTTTAAATAAATTTGTTCAAATAATCATGAGTGTATTACGGTGATTGTCGAGTTCCAATTTGTTTTTGTTTTTTCTCAGCCAACCCGTTGCATTTCAAGTGTTCGTCGGCAGCAAAATATGAAATTGCATGATCGTGTCATCCCCTACCTGAAAGTTGCTGGTCTAGAGCAGGTGGCAAGGCTTAATGCACATTGGTTTAAGCTTGATGAGCCTCTTATTAGTGCATTTGTTGAGCGTTGGCGTCCGGAGACGCACACATTTCATATGCCGTTTGGTGAGTGTACGGTCACTTTACAGGACGTTTCATACCAGCTCGGTCTTCCGATTGATGGCGAGGCAGTCAGTGGATGCCTTTCTGATTTTGAGCAGCTTATGGAGGGTGGGAAACCGGCATGGACTTGGTTCCAGGAGCTGTTTGGTGAGCTTCCTCCTGCCAAGTGTATCAATAAGTTTACTGTGACATACAAGTGGTTCCAAACGAGGTTTGAGGTGCTTCCAGATAATGCGTCAGAGGATACGGTTAGGATGTATGCTCGGGCCTATATTATGGTGCTACTATCATCCCAGCTGTTTGGAGACAAATCTGGGACTCGAGTTCACATCCGGTGGTTGCCTTTCGTTGCTCGCTTAGAGGAGTTGGGCCGGTATAGTTGGGGATCATCTACATTAGCATGGTTGTACCGTTGCTTGTGCCGTGTTGCTAACCGCAATGTGGTTAAGCTCGCTGGTCCATTAACATTGCTCCAATCTTGGATTTTCTGGCGTTTCCCCACATTGCGGCCTCATGGGTTCAACACGCTCACTTGGCCATTGGCGTCAAGGTAATAATGATTAAATACTATTTGTATTTTGTTTTGTTGTTTCCTCTTATGCTTTGTTACAGTATTTTAAATGCCTATTGAATTGCATTTTTAGGCGGGCGAAGTATATTCCTTCACTTGACCAGAGAGCCCCTCGAGTGTTGCAGTTGAGGCTCAAGCTCGATAAGTTGAGACCCGATGATGTAAGTGGATGTTAGGTTTTAAGTTATTACCTCAAATTTTATTCCCTAAATATTATAGTAAGTTACTTAGGTTGACATGATAAACCTTTTTCCAGTTTCTGTGGATGCCATATGCTGTGCCTGAAGTACTTGAAATTGCGGCAGTGGATGCCCTGGACCAGAGACACCAGGTTTTATGGAGGTCGACGACATCTTTGATATACTTCGCTGTTATTGAGTGGCATCAAGTGGATCGGGTCTTGCCACAGCTCGGTGGGGTCCAACATCGGCCGCACAAGGCCCTTGACATAGATTCTCTTATGGCAAAGGATGGTAGAGGAGGAGACCGGTGGTTCCCCAATGTCTTTGCCACCTGGCACCAACATTGGAACAATAGGTTTGATAATGTGCTCCGTTTTCAAATTGTTCCTAACCCAGGCCCATCAGTAGATTACCTCAATTGGTGGTTCAGGATAGCTCGGAGGTTCCTTTCACCAGAACACTTACTTGTAGATCCTAGGGTAGCTGGGATTCCTCAGGATGCAAGACCAAGAGGCGAGAGCGCTAACCCCGCGATGGTGGAGGCCCCGGATGTCCCCGATAGGCGTAGCATTGAGCGTCGTGCACGTGTTGGCACTCGTACATCTCAGCGCAACTATGGTGGACGACAACGTCGAAGAGGGAGAGGAGGCGGCAGAGTTGGGAGAGGAGGTGAGCTAGGCAGTGATGAAGGCAGAGGTGATGGAGGAGGAGGGGGAAGTGGTTCTGGAGGTAGCTATATGCTGGGTTCGAGTTGCCGGGATCCCTTATGTGGTAATTGACTCACAAACTTTTGCTCAGGAACGCCAATTATTCGTAGTATGCTACTCTGCACATCCGTCAAAGGGATTGATGGTTCCACAAAGACAGCTATTGGGCCTTGCTACAAAAAGTTGTTCCCTCTCTAGTTTCCTTAATTTTACTTTTGTGGTGAATCGCAGCAAAAAAGAACTCAAACATTATGATTTAAGTTTACTTCTAAGTGTGTCTAGCTCAATTAAGGTTATTCTGCAATAGTATGCAACTTCTCTTTTTCATATTTAGAGTGAAAAATCGTTTCTGGGAATTGGGGTTAATAATTCGTTCAGTAATTGCCACATGATGTTGGGTTTACAGAAAAAAGCTAGGAATCCTTTTACCTCTGTTGATTTATTAAAGCAATTTGTTTATTGTTGGGTCATGTGTTTATCTTAAAATCTATAAACCCTCTTGCCTGTAGCCATTTATGTGTAACAGGATGGTAAGGTTTATTAAGACTCATGGCAGGCCTTCAAGTATCACAGGTTTGTTCAACAATCGCTATTATGGAGTAAATGGGCATCGAATTTTGAGCTGGAATCTCTACAGGTTATTGGATTTATTGAACAATGCTAAAACTCCACCTGTAGCAATTTTCATAATAATAATAATAAAAGTCATAAACGTATGTGTTTTCTGATTAGAAGAATCTATTTAGTGGGTATTTAATTTATTTTATTTATGTAAAAATTACTTGGGGAAAATGAAAGCTACTAAGTTTTTCATTATGCATAAATTTAGATTGAGAATTTTTACTCTGATAATTGCTAAATCGAAGTCTTGATATATTTTGAACTGTGATGATTTGAAGGAAAAAAGAATTCAATTGTTATATAGTTTGATTAATGTCATTATTGCGTCTATGGCTTGTGAAATTTGTTTAGGTAATATCGAAAAATTTTCAATATGCATAAATCTGAATGGAGTTCAGGCTCACAATTAGCTTATTCATTTGTGAGTGTGCTCATTCTGATTGCATTGCATGCTTTTTTTAGGAACACAACTTGGGCAGTGATGTTCCTTTGAGAAATCCAGATAGGAGTGTGTCCTCCTTTGCTATGAATCTCAAATATGCCAAAGCTCCGGAAGCATTGACCATGACTGATCAATTACATTCCGAAGCGTATCCTCAAGATGTCGAGGAAGCATCTGCAGAATGTAATGATATGGAGTTTAAGAATCTAGGGAGTACTTTCAAAGAGTTAGGGCTTTGCATGATGGAGGTGGGACTTTGCCTTGCTCGAATATGTGACAAGGCCATCGGGAGCAATGAGTTGGAGCAGAGCCTCTTGGAATCCTGTGCAGCGAAGGGGCGGCTTATACATTACCATTCGCGTTTGGACAGCTTCCTCCTGAAAGAAGTTGAGAAGACCGGCGCGGCAGGTGAAAGAAAAGCTAAAAATAACAAGAGGGACCAGGGTAGCTGCGTTATGAATGTGCAGAAATCATTACAAGGATCATCAGAGTCGAATTCAATTGCTCGCGATGATCATAATTCATGTGGAATTCATTCAAATTTGTGGCAGCAGTGGCATTATGATTATGGTATATTCACTGTTCTGACAGCTCCTTTCTTTCTTTGGCCATCATATTCGGATCCAGCCAAAACAGAATATGTATTTGCTGATTCATGTTTTGATGAATGTCCATCGCCAACCGGGCATAGCTGCTTGCAAATTTATGATCCGAATAAGAAGAGGATCTTTATGGTGAAGGCCCCTCCTGACAGTTTCATTATTCAGGTCGGGGAATCTGCCGATATAATCTCTAAGGGGAAGCTTCGCGCAACCTTGCATGCCGTTCATAGGCCTGTGAAGTTTAACAATTTGAGCAGGGAAACTTTTGTTGTGTTTCTGCAGCCTGCATGGACCAAAACATTATCTACTGCAGATTATTCTCATGCAAAGTTGATGAAGGAATATAATGATGATGATGAACAGGTTGGGGAGGATAGATATAAACAACTGAGCTGCGAATTTCAGAAAATCGTCCCCCCACTTTCATCGAGGTTGAAGGATGGGATGACTTTTGCTGAGTTCTCGCGCGAAACAACAAAGCAGTATTATGGTGGTAGTGGTTTGCAATCAAACAAATGATGGTTTCTGGTTTGTCTTGTTTCATCAATGTATACCATCTGAAAAAACTTGATAGATTTTGGGGAAGTTAACCTTTTATTCTTCATGAATTTCAGTAATTTTTTCAAAAGAATTTTCACAAATTTGCAGAGTTAAACAATAGAGGACTGAATATCATTTAAGAGAATGGCGATGAAATTGGGGAGTTGCATAGCTTAACACATATAAAACTATTTCTGTTAATTTTTGTATGGATCTCTAGAAGAATAATTTCTTCTTTTACAGAAATCAGCATAAGAATGACCTTATCCTGCAAGTAAATTAATGGTTTATTTTCTTGAATTTCTAATATATTTGCATTGCAAGGTTCTAGCCCATTCTCTATTTCTCTTGAATTGACTCCAAAGCTTAAGCTTAATAAAAGTCCTACTTCTATAAACAAAGTATGCAACAATCCATTGATCAACGATAAACTCTTAAATGAAACTTAGTATTAGGGCGGATTAGTCCTTGTCTCCTTGACATGCTACGTTGGAAAATACTGTAGGAATTAAAAAAGAATATAAATATAAGAGTATTTTTTTTTTTGGACAGGAATATAAGAGTATCCTTAATTGGAG
Organism: Arachis hypogaea; assembly: GCF_003086295.3. Lineage (NCBI taxonomy): Eukaryota > Viridiplantae > Streptophyta > Magnoliopsida > Fabales > Fabaceae > Arachis > Arachis hypogaea. Next base: position 10,664,854 of record NC_092037.1, read on the forward strand.
CTACATAGCCCATTTAGTCACATTACTATCTCCTAATTGACTATATTTTATCCTTCTCCTTGGACACAAGTTTGTTTTTGCCATTGGCATAGAAATGAACACTGATAATGCTATCATATGTCATGTATTAGGGTGATTTAATGGCCTAAATAACATAACTTTACATTAATAACTTCTATTAAATTTATACTATTTATCAAAGTTTGGAAGATTAGACTAGTAATTGAATTAGTAAAACTAGAGTTTCAAAATTTAAAAATTCAACTAAAGTTTTATTAGAGTTGAACGGTATAAAATAAAATAATATATTATATACATTCTCATAATTTTTTTTTAAAAATTAATTTTTAGCTGTTTTTCCATAATAAAAAATTTCTGTTCAACTAATTCATTAGTTTTTGACCAATTTTTTAATTGGTTTTTTAATCTGAACCAAATCAACCAGGTGATTAATTTCTGATTAATCCGGTTCAATTTGATTTTCAGAACAATCCTATTTATTTAATAATTGAAAATAAATGTGCATGTATATGCTGTGTATGCGTGGAGGGGCCATCTTCACCTTTGGTAAATGAAGAAGACAAAGAGAGATACGTTTGAGTTGAAAAGAAAAAGGATGGGTAAAAATAAACTTAAAAAGAAAAAAAGAGAAGAAAAAGAAAACCTACTCTCACTTTATGAACAACTTAGCTTCTAGGAGTATCTTAGGTTTGATGATGAGAAAGCTCAATCTCTTATTTGAAGAGTGTAAACTACTATATTTTAGTTGCTTAATAATTAATATGTTTATTAGTAGTAAAATTAGATTAACTTTTTCTCACATAATTTGGTTAGAAAACAAATAAATAACTACAACTTTTTGGTTGCATCAAAGTATGATTGTACAATCTATGTACGAATGAAACTTTAGCCTTTAGGTATTAGATTTCGCTTTCTCATTGCTAGTGGTCTAAAAGGGTGACCAAAATTGACTTCAAAAAGTGAGGGAAAAAGAAAAAATAACTGAGAGGAGAGATGATAAACCATTCTCACCATAACATCAAGAAAGCACATTTGAATTGCAATTGAAATCCAAAGAGTAATCATCATGGAGGAAATGAGGCAAAAGGAATAAAGTTATTACCTTTTGTCAGTAATAAATGATCAGAACAAAAAATATCCACTAATTATTAGTTAACAAAACCATAAAGTTAAGGCTGGTATATATTGTTTATTTCTCATCACTCACACCCTTTTGTTTTTTCTTTTAACACGATATTTCTTAACTCGAGAGCTCAAAGACTAAGTGTGTGTTTGGATTACAGTTTGCAAACGAGAGTTTGAATAAAATTGATTTTGCAAACTTGATTTTGATGAAAAGTAAGTTTGTGTTAAGTGATTTATGTTTGGCAATATTTATATCAAAATGGATTATAGTAAAATAAATGTTGTTTGGATTACACTATTCAAAATCACTTTTAGAAACAAAATTACTAAAATAGACATCAACTTTAATAATTTTTGTATATTATTTTAATTTAGATATTTGAATAGATCTTATTAATTAATTCTATAATAAAATTAATATTTATACACTAAAATAAAAATAATATATAAAAATTGGCAAAATATACTTTTAATTAAAACTAACAAAATATAAATTTTAGAGAGTACTAAGAATAATAAAAAAAATTAAATATTTATCTTGGTAGTAATTGAAATAAATCAAAAAAATTTTTATGATATTTTTTATATAATATATTTTTAGTACTCTTTTTTAGTATGTTATAATTTATTATTATTATTATTTACAATTAATTTTTTGTTTAATTTACTTTTTTAATAGGATCAATATATTATATTATAAAAAAATAAAAATAATACAAAAAAATTATAATTATAAAAGTGTATAATATCAAATAAATAATTAAATAAAAATAATAAATAATAGAAAAAGATAATTTATATAAATAAAAATAATATAAATAATACAATAGTATGGATAAAGGATAAAATTGGTAAAAGATAAATAAAGATTGAGTATTGATGGCTAAAAGCCCGTTGATGAAACGCAGAAGCTTAAAATTGTTGCTTCTTGAAAACGTGGTTTTGAATGCAAAATCACTTTTGCGTTCATAAATCAAAACTTTGCCAAACCAAAAATTGCAACTTTCAAAATATTGAAACGTACTTCTTCTCTTTGAACGTGGTTGTCAAACACACCCTAATTCATTGTGTATCAGAGTTCTATTTAAAGACTTTCGGACTTTAGACACTTGATTAAATAGACTATTAACTACTAAGTTTATTTATATAAGTACCTAATCGATACAAAATATTTAGATAGGTTTGATTTCTTTTTAATTAACATTAAATGACTAATATAATTCCTTTTTTTTTCGTTTGGGTGTTCAAAATACTAGTAAGGGGAGACATATCAATTAGTAATGGTAAATTTAATAGCTTTTAATTACAAATCTTTATCTATTTAAATTAGTTTAATCTAAGACCCATGACAAATTTTTGGATAATAAAAAATTTCTTTGTGCGTATTCAACCAACAAAATAATGATTTCAGGAGAATTCAAATTCGTCACTATAAAAAGTCATGAATTATATATTAGATACTCTAATTATTTGTGTCAACTTCAATTGGTGAATAATATAAAATATCAATCCAATCAGGGAGTTAGTATATATCAACCAACTTCAACTAAAACACACACAAATTTATTCATTAACAAATTTTTTAAAATTACACTTTTATCTCTTATCACTTCTTTTTTTATCATTTTTAGTTTTTAATGTTCTTTTATGTTTATTTCTTCCAATTATTGGCTAATTTTTAAATTAATAATTTACTAAATTGATGTTAGCTACTTTTTCATAAAATATTAATCTTTATATTTATATATTAATGTTATAAACCCATAAAAATGAAAGGGTCATATCTTTTTTCTATGATATAAATTTACTTTATATATATATATCAATCTAGTTAAGCCAATAATTTAAGTATGATATCAAATCCTAATTCTAGTAATTATTAAATATTGAATATATATTGTGTTTGATTTGAATTTCTGAATCCTTTAAAGTACACCCCATCATTAAAAAGTTATCAACTACCTAAGGAGAAATTAATGACATTAACATATGGTATTTTCAATTTTTATACAAACAGTAAGAGACAAAGTAATCTCACCCTAATTTTCTAGCTATTTAGATTTTAGACTAAAGAGAAACACAATGATTAAACTCTAGATCACATAACATAACATAATTATAGAGATTCTGGTAACATATTATGAATCAATTTAGTCAAAAAGAAAATATTATAAATCGATTTTTTTCAAGAGATTTATAATATTATGTAAATAAAAAAAGGTAGTAAATACTGTAAATTAAAGTGTATATAAAAATAAGAAACAAGAGGTGCTGATGAGTGATGACGTATGCATATATGCACGCGAATTTTGGCGCATGTCCCCTTCAGGAAACACAGCTTTTGTGCCCAAATCAGAGTAATTAAGAAAAAATAAACAAAATCATAAATTATGATAATAAATAATAAATAATAATAATATGATTTTGTTTTGGACTTACTTGCTAACAATATGTCGGGCATGGATGTTGCCAAGACCTACTGTTACAACTTACACCATCATTCAGCTCTCGACTCTCAAACCCTATTATTAGTCTTCTTCACTTCTGACAGATAATAATAATAATAATAATAATAATAATAATAATAATAATAATAATAATAATAATAATAATAATAATAATAATAATAATAATAATGAAACAACTATTAAAATTTATTATTTTTAATTATTAATCTAATTTTTTTAATTTATTAATCCAATCATATATTTTAACCCATATTTTTAAACATTAATTAATAACTAAAAATAATAAATTTTAATATTTTTTAATATTTTTCATTATTATTATTATTATTTTAATTTCTTCTTTAATGTAATGTCAGGGCTTCAGCTTCTTCTTCCTCTTTCAAGGAAGAGCAAGTATCATTATATTTTCTCTTTAATGTAAATTGTTTATTTATTTATTTCCATCAAAGGTAAATTGTTGCATCCTCCTTTTTCTTTTTAGCAATCTTAATATGTAGTTCAGAAAAACAAATATTTTTAAAATAAATTTTATGAATTTTAAATGTTCACTAAATTTAATTAAATCATCATAATATGGTTGGTATGTATTTTGTAATTTGCTGTTTGGTCAGCTCCTTAAATCACATCTAATTTCACGTCATGTATACAACTTATTTGTTATTACTATTTTATTTTCAGAGGGGTAAAAAGTCCTATATATAATATTGTAAATTATTGTGTCATATGTATACATGCATGCATGGCAATAAGAAAATAAAATTTCTTAATGGTGACATTGATCCAGAGTCATAATAGATACGCAGATTGATCAAAGTACATACATGAGAGTCCGGTAAATATGTCTTGTCTCTCAATGACATAAATGTCACCAAATTTCTTGCTATGCCCCTGCACAAAATCCCCCCCTATGCTATACTATACCCACTAGCTACTCCCTAGTATGTGTAAAAGAATAGATTAAAATAAATTATACATAAATTAAACTACTTCATATGGCGCAAATTATTTTTTATATTCGGTGGAAATAACTCAAAAAAGTATATTTTAAATTTATGGACGATAAAAATATTAATCTCAAATATGATTTTATTTGATTTAGAATGTAAAAATTAGATTTTTTTTAATTTCTGAAAAATAAAAATTGAAAAGTCCGCTTACATATTTTGATAAAAAAAAACACATACGTAATTAATATTGTTGTAAAAGTCCGTTTACATATTTTGAGTCTTCATGTGATACTTCTATGTTATTATCTAGCTAGTCATTTTAATTTAATTAATATTAATATTTAAATATTTGAAATGAAATTTTTTATTTATTTAAATTTTTTTTATTTTTTATTTTAAATTATTTTAAAAAATTATGTTGTTTTGCATTTCTCATAATTTCGTATTTACTGTTTGCGAAATTGAAATAAAAAAATTTATTTTTTATTTTGACAGACAATGAATAAAAAATTGTGAAATAATATTCAAAAATATAATTTTTTTTTAAATAAAATAAAATGAAAAATAAAAAAGATTTAAATAAATAAAAAAACCCTATTTAAATGGCATGGTTAATGTAAATGTTAAAAAAATATGTGAAAGAACATATGACAGTACTTTTTTCACCTTTGCAGTAAGTGAAGGGTTCTTGACAAAGTACTTGGATCACATGGTGTATGTTTGACTATTTCTTAGACCCTTTCACAGTTCCACTCACTTTTAATTTTAACATTTGTTGACCATGCATTACCATTGCTTTTTAAACATTATCATTTAGAACTTCCCATTCCGGAAAGATCATATACATTTTGATTACAAGTGTATGTAGAGCAAAAAAGTGGAGATTAAAGTTATTTTATTTGGTTAAGAGTGGCATGTTACTTGAATATTTTAAGAACTAAATGTATATTATTAGTATGAAAATATTTGATAACAAAAAAATTAGCTAAAAATTAACTGTCAGAAGAATTTATTTTATTTAATATTTATTAATTATTATAATAATTAATAAATATTAAATAAAATAAATTTTAACTTTTTTTTTCGTTGTTTTCATAACATTATCGTTATTAGTATATATAGTTCCCATGAAAGAAGAGGTGCCATAATCAATTAAATTAGTAACATAAAGTTTTTTATCAAAGATTCTAATTTAAAAACCGAAAGAATAAAATCTGAACACTAGTTAGAGAAGATGGAGAAGTCACTTCTGATCCAACAAGTATAGTGAGGGTGGCTGAATCTTATTTTTAGAAGATTTTTATGGTTATCAACCAAGCTGATTTGGGAATACTTTTTGAGGATTTTAGACCTACGGTTACAATTAATATGAATCCTAAGCTATTGAGACCAGTTTCATTTGAAGAGACTAAGAGAGCTACGTTTAATGTTTGCACTCAGAGTGCTCCAAAGATGATAGATTCACAGCCAAATTTTATCAATTTTTTTGAGATGTCATAGATAACGATTTGCACAAGACTGTTTGTAGTTTCTTTGGAGGGAAAAAAACTTTAAAAAGTTTTAACTACACACAGATCTGTTTAATACCCAAGATTTTGGATGCTAGAGATATGTCATAGGTCAGACCTGTTGGTCTTTCATTAGTCTTTTACAAGATTATATCAAAAGTACTTGTTTACAGACAATAATTGTTTATGAAGAACATTGTGAGTACTAATCAAAGTGCTTTCTTGAAAAAAACAGGTTAATATCTGACAATATTCTAATAGCTCTTGAGTGCATGCATTATCTTAAGTCAAAAAGACCAAGTTTGGTGAATGAAATGACTTTACAGTTGGATATATATGAGCAAGACCTACAATAGAGTGGAGTGGTGTTTTCTGTGGTTCGGAGATGATGGGTTTTGATGCTAGATGGATAACATGGATCAAAGAACTGGTTTCTACTGTTTTTTACTCTGTACTTATAGATGGCCAATTTTTTGGCTTTTTTAGGCCAACTAGAGATATCCATCAAGGGGACTCTATCACCGTATCTTTTCCTCTTTTGTGCAGAATGACTTTCCGTTCTGCTACATAGAACAGAAAAAAATTGGGTTATTCAAAAAATTTAAATTCATAAAAGAAGTTCGACTGTTAACCACCTTCTCTTTACAGTTGACTGCATTTTATTCTGTAAAGCATAAGAAGAATCATGTGCTAATATCCTGACTCTACTCTATGACTATGAGATGGTTAACGGACAAAAAGTCAACCTAAGCAAGTCAGCAGTCTTTTTCAGTCATAACATTCTGCTCCATATTAGACATCAACTAGCAGAACATCTGAATATCGGTCATATAGGGTCCAAGATAAATATCTAGGTCTCTGATCAACTGTGCAACAAAGTACAAAAGAAGGTACAATCTTAGAAGAGAAATCTATTGTCAGCAGGTGAAAGACATGTCCTAATTAAGGCCGTTAAAGAAGCAATTTCTGTATATATTCTATTCTATTTTAAGCTACCTGACTCACTTTTAGATGAGATTAACAGGATTTTAACACAACTTTGGTGGGGTCAGATAGGCACTAAAAAGAGAATGTCATAGATTAAAATGACAAGACCCAAAAAAAAAAGGGAGGAGTGGGTTTCCAAGACCTGCGTGCACAAAATTTGGCTATACTTAAAAAATAATTTTGAAAATTGGCTGTTAATCCTAATGAACTACTGAACAAAATGTTAAAGGGTAAGTATTTTAAATATAAGTCTTCTTTGACTACAAACAAAGGGAATAACCCTATTTGGGGCTGGCAAAGTCTCTTAGAAGATAAAAAAGTGGTAAAAAAAAGATTGTTGTAGAGTATATGATCAAGAGATGATGTTAATGTTTGGCAAGAACTCTGACTGTCGTCCCATACCCATATCATATTAGTCTCAGCAATCAATCCAGCAACAATATATTTTCAATAATTAATATAGTAAAGGACATACTGATCATAGGAAGAAGATAAAAGAGAGAGCTTATCGAATTAATCTTTTTTCCTGAAGTAAATGTCCACATCCTCTCTATAGAGCTGAATAATAATGACAAAGACTCATTGATTTGGGCCTTGAACTCCAAAAAACAATATGATGTGGCTCTGGACATGTGGTTGCGTATGGTTTTGCGCATGAGCCGATCAATCGGCTACCTGCAATCATACAAAACCCAAGAAGTTGGAGAAAGATTTGGGGGGCTTACAGTTACCAACAAAGATTAAAATATTTTTGTGAAAAGCTGTGCATGAAAGATTACCTGTATTGAGCCTCATTCACCAGCGTTTCCAGTCAACTCCACTTTTGTGTCTCAGATATAGATTAGCCCTGAAAACCATCATCCACTGCCTTCAATGGTGCGGCCCTGCTCAGGAGGTATGGGGAGCTGTTGATTTGAAGCTGGTGCCGCCATTGCAAAGTAGTTCTCCTTTTGTGGAGTGGTGAACCCAGGTACTATTAGGTGCTGAAAGTGGGAGAGAAGGTAACAACGCCCTCAACATCTTCGCTGCTCTTTGTTGGGTATTGTGGAAAGCACATAATAAAGAAGTGTTTGAAAATAAGAAGACCTCTATCTAACAGATCTTGAATTCAGTAAAACAGATTTGTCAGGAGATGAATAAAAGAAAAATTTATAATTTTTAATATATTTTTCTTTCTTTAGTTTATTATTATTATTGTAGCTACTTATAAATTCAATTGAGAGAACTCTACTGCTATTTTTTTTGTCCTACATTAGACTTTGTATCACTTTTTTAAAGTAATGTAATTACCTTCACTTTAAAAAAAAGTGCCATAATTATTGTTCAAAGTAAATTAAGATTAAGATTATGTTATTATTTTTATTTATAAAAGTGTAAAAATTAAAATTGATAAATTTATTTATATAAATAAGATTAATTTTGTATCTACAATAGATAGTTTTTATGTAATAAAAATACACAAATGCTAATTTTATTTAGAGAAAAGGACAAATAGGTCCTGACCTTTTGCCCTGCAGACATTTTTGTCTCTGAGCATTTGAAAATACTTTTAAATCCCCCACTTTCACAAATCTTAGATGGATGAGTCTCTCCGTCCAATTGCCTCCATTAGACCCAACAGAATAGTCTGACGTGGCTGCCATTCTGATGACGTGGCATGACGGGTTGACACATGGACTGCTGATTAGAAAGGTACTTTCAAAAATTGGACAAATAAGTCCTTGTACCTAAAAACGACGTAGTTTTTAGAACTTGGAGCCTTGCTTATTCCTTTCTTCTTCATCTGTCATCTGATTAAAAAGCCTACAACCTTCGTCGATCAAGCCAGAATGGCAGCAAGCGTGAAAATGGCAAAAAATATGACCTCACTCGACCTCGTGCCGGATTCAATCAACTCTGCAAATTGTTTCAATGCTTCTTGACTTCTTGTCCATGTCCATTTATTGCATTCTGCACTATCTCTATACATCCCATCTGATTTGGCTTCCATCAATGTATTCATGGACCTATCTGCGATAATCAAGAAGCACAAAACCGGCAACATGTTCAAAACCTGATGCCTACATTTCATAGAACATGTCAAGTGATTCATTCAGATTTTGAAAATTGGCGTTGCACCAATCCACCTATCATACTAGTCTAAGAAACAATATCCTTCTTAGACATTTCATCAAACACTTGCATTGCATCATCAACAGACTCACATTTCATATATATATCCATCACAGCACTGTCTATCTCTAACCGACCCAGTTTTGCACAAGCCTTGAGTATGCTAACAATAGTTGCCACATTAGGCTCAACATTCATTCTCAAAAACAATGCAATGGCTTCTTCAAACAACCCATCCTTCACATACCAATATATCAAACTAGTCTAATTGTCTAAGACACCACATCTCTCAGGCATTTCATCAAACACCTTACAAGCACTATATTTGTTTCAAGTTGCTTCAAGCTCCAATCAAATTGCTTCAAGTAATTGCAGGGGTAATGAACCTCAGTGACATTATTACTGATAAAATTTGAAACTTTGGAGATAAGTCACTAGAAACAAGGACAGAGATTAATAATTGTGCATGGATTTGCTTGAAGGATTTCAAATAAAATTCAATAATATATTTTTAGATACAGGAACTTATTTGTCCAATTTTTGAAAGTACTCTTTTCGTTAGCAGTTCACGTGTCAACTCGTCATGTCACATCATCAGAACGACAGTCACGTCAGACTATTCCATTAGGTCTGACTAAGGTAATTGGACGGAGGGACTCATCCGTCTAAAATTTATGAAGGTCGGGAATTAAAAAGTATTTTCAAATGCTCAGAGACGAAAATGTCTGCGAAACAAAAGGTCAGTAACCTATTTATCTTTTTTTCGTTTATTTATTAGTAGATTTGTAATTATTACAATTTTTATGAATAAAAATAATAATTAATTCATCTTTTATAATTATAAAACTATTTTTTTTTACATAATTTCGTTTGTAAATAGATTTACCAACATTTTTAAATTTTGTTGAAAAAGGAATTAATAGCTTACTCGTGAAGTAAACTCTTGCGAGGAACGTTTTTATGGATTCGTTCATTGATTATTGGTGGATAATATATATTAATAAGTATTCTCACCTTAAATTAAGCTCAAAATAACCCTCTTCCATTAATTCTATACATACGCATATGTCTCAATCTAAATTTAGCTATTTCTATATACAAAGAAAAATAGTTGTGCAATTCATTTAATCATTTCTATGTGTATTAAAAATAAATTAAAAAATCAATATTCTAAATATATATACAAACGAGGAAGTGAAAAATCCTGAAAATAAGTTATATTAGTTTATATAAAGTCATCATAGTTATCAAATTTGAAATGAATCCGCTAGGCCAATTATAAAATGGGTGGATTGGTTAACATATCTTTATTTTATTAGACTTGAATCAATTTAAACTGATTAATATGAGTTAGCTAGATTGGTTTAAATAATCAGATATTTGATTGAAAATTAGATTTATAAAATATTAACAAAAATAGAAAAAAATAAAAAATTATGCAACAATAAAAAATAAAAAGAAAAAATAGGTAAGAAGGGAGAAAGGAAAATTGTAATTGTGGGTGGCTGAAACTGGAGTTAGGTATTTTTAAAATTAGCATAAATACTATAATTTTTTAGGTAAATTTTATTTAATCTTTTTTAAAATAATATGTAAATTATTCTTTATAATTTGTCACATCTTAATTGGATATTTGTATATTATATTGTAATTAAATTTTTAAAAGGGATAAATATATAATTTATTAAAAGATTAGAAACTGATTTTTTTTTATTTTTCAAATAACGATGGTCCTAATCCTAAATTTTTCTTTTTTGTTCTCTCACAATGTCACTCGGCAACTCTTCCTCACCAGTCAGCCTCTCCTGAAGTCTCGAACGGCCGAACTTCAGAGTCCAGAAGTTACAATCGCCGGCTCCTCTGATTCGTCTCGCCAGCTCCGGTGCGTCTCTAACACTGCGCCGTCGCGTTTGTGGCACCCCTACTCTGCGTCGTCGCGTCTCTTTGCTCTGGTCCGTCTCTCGTTGTCGCGTCTTCATCTGTCGCTGTTGTGACCCTTGGCCAGAGTCTGCTTCGCCGTGTTTGGACAGGTTGGTTTTCTCTCTTCTTTGCATTCTTGAAACTCCCTATAAGTTTTTTTAGTTATTCAATTGGCTTATAATTTGATTACAATCAATGAGGCAGTGCTGCTTGAGAGGTCCGACGAGGCTGAAGGAATGGGGGAGGAGGAAAAGGCTGAAAGCTATTACAAAGAGTTAGGATACATCTTCTGAAAATGATTTGGGAAAAAGACATGTTTCAATTTTTAATATTTTAAAAAATTGCATAATTGTCCATTTTAAAAACTAATTTAATTATAAAATAGTCTAACCATGGTTAACCTAATAACCAAATAAAAGGTGACACATCACACAGAGTAAATTACATGTTACTTTACAAAGGATATGATAGAATTTAGCAATTTTTTAATGTGATATATAAGATAATTGAGTCGTTAGATTCTGTACTCTTAAATTTAATATCCGAACGAAGTGAAGCTTATTGAATTGCATCATATTTTGTTATTCAACTAAAGTTTCAACAACTATCTTATTTCTACCACTTATTACAGGGACTTTATTTTATGTTAACGCGGATGGTTAGCAAATGTTCTCTTAGAGTTTCTATTAAGAAAATTGATCTTGTTGAACGTAGCACGAAAAAAGTGAAGAATCGAGAAGAGGGTGATCTAAATTAATCAGGAGTGAGCATGGAGATTGCGAAAAAATAACAAGAGAGTCCAAAGATGTCTTATAAGAAATCCTTATTAATGATGCCGGATAAAGGCGTGGAGATGATTGATAACCTTTCTTTTGATATTGAAGAAGATGAACCTGTTCCTGAGGACTGCTTATATAAAGAAGAAGAAGGCCATATGAAGGAAAAACTCTTCGACCCGTGCTCGTTCATTCAAGTCATGAAAGAAGAATTTGATAAATAGTGCAAGCCCTGACATGCTGCTTTAATTGTCAAAGTTCTTAGGAAGCGAGTAGGATTGGGTTTCATGGAACAACGTCTGAATCGTGATTGGGTTACGAAAGGTAAGATTAATATTATTGATATGGATCATAATTATTTTCTTGTTCATTTTTTAGATGAAGAAGATTACTCCCATGCACTTATTGGCAGCCCTTGGATGATCGCTAGGCACTATCTAATTGTTCAACGATAGAGACCTTTCTTCCTGTATTCAGATCATACTATGAGGAAGATAGCTGCATGAATCCAGATTTCTAATTTACCTATTAAATTATATAATTATCGGTTTTTCTAGTGAGTAGGTTCAGCTATTGAAACTATGTTAAAGATTGATCACGCTACATCTATTCACCCTCGAGGTCGCTTTGCAAGAATTTGCATAGAGATTGATTTGACCAAAAAGCTTGTTCCTAGGATCTCGATTTTTGGAACTATTCTAAATATTGAGTATGAGGGTCTTCATTTAATCTGCTTCAATTGCAGCAAGTATGGACATCTATCGAACTCATGTTTGGAGCCATCGGAGATGGTGGAGAGTTCCCAAGGAGGTCTAGTTACCGAAGAGAAAGGACAAAGGCAAGCTAATTTGAATCCCAAAATTGCGGGCCAATTTAATGAGACTCAAGGAAATCAATCACATCCTGACATTAAAAAATATAATCAGGAAGCTCCACAATTTGGGTCGTGGATGATGGTTCGGTGACTATTGAAGAAAAAATATGAGAAGAAAGTGCCTAACAACAAGAGACCTTATATTGAGAAAGAAGATTTCTCCAAGTTGGAAAAGAAGGATTATGTGCAAGACAACAATAATAGGAAAGGATCCAGGTTCGATATTCTGGCAGAAGAAATCATGGAGGATACGGTTGTGCAGGAGAATCACATGGAGAGCTCTTCAAAGAAAATCATGCTAGTTGGGCCGACTATATCTAAACTGGAGTCCCAGAAGAATAATTGGCCACCCCAAATTCCTCCCAAGAACGTGATGAAATCTAGAATGGAAAAAATCTGTAGGGTACCAAAAAAGGACATGCTATGAAAGTTGGGCCAATGTCAAAGGAAAAATTGCAAGGCTAAGAACAAGGTCAATGAAAGCAATCTCCCCCTGGTTGATATCTCTAAAACTGAGGCACAGAAAATTGTTTTCTCAACCAGGAGAGTACGGAGAGGAAGGCTATGAAAATGGCCAGGCTTGAAGACATGAGGTGGCTAAACAAAGTGCATATAGAGGAATTTGTGGCTGCTAGAATGGCAAATGATATGTTTGATGTTCACACTGTGAGAAATGAATTCTTAAACCAGGTTCCGACGGAGATCCATGATCCGTCGTCCTTGAAGGTGAATCTTAGGCGCCATCCTTCTCTCTCGGTTGTCACTCCTAATCATTTGAATAGGGATCTAGCTAAAAACACGCAGGTTGCGACTAATTTTGCTGCTGTCAGTTCCGTGACTCCAGCGAGCAGAGATGGGTGTTCTTGAGTTTGGGTCCCTAAAGATCTTTCATTTTTATTTTAGTATATTTTTATGACTATTATAATTTGGAATTGTAGAGGTGCTGGAGGAAAGACCTTTCCTTCTTTGATTAAAGACTTGAGAAGAGAGTTCTATGCTAGTTTCTTTGTTTTACTTGAGACCCATGTGAGTGGGGGCAGAGATGGGGATATCTGTAAAATGATGGGTTTTGATGGAGTCTTTGTCGAAAAGGCAGGAGGTCATAATGGTGGTATTTGGTGCTTATGGGACACTAATATTTGAAAAGTGGATGTGATGAACTCCTGCTCGCAGGTTATTCATATGAAGGTCTCGACAGGTAATCATAATCCCTGGATTCTTTTGGTAGTGTATGGTTGCCCTTAGAGGATTAATTGAAAGGAACTTTGGGACAATATTCGTTTGTTTAGAAGGAATAATAACCTTCCCTGGTGCCTCGTTGGAGATTTCAACGCCTTTCTTATTGATCCCGAGTGTAGGAGGTGTTTTTAATCAGAGCAGAGGTGCTTGTTAGGACTTCCAATCATGTGTTAATAACTGTCAGTTAATTGATTTGGGTTTTGTTGGGTCCCCTTTCACTTGAAAAAGGGGGGGATCTCTAGGAGAGGCTTGATAGAGGTTTATGTAATCTAGATTGGCAAATTGCTTTTCCAGAAGATTTTATCAAGCACCTTCCCTACCTTAAATTTGATCACACTCTGTTATGCCTCAATCTATCTTCGACGATGACACCTAACAGAGGAAAAAGGCCATTCAGATTTATGGCTTCCTGGCTTTGATACCCTGGGTTTGAAGATCTTGTCAGCAGCTGGAAACTTGACGAGTCTTGATCTAACTGCATGCTTTCTTTTCAAGATGCTTTAAAAGAGTGGAACTTATCTCTCTTTGGTAATGTCTTCAAAAGAAAAAAAAATAATTATCAAGAGATTACAAGGGTTGTTTGTAAGCCCGAGTAACAAGTATAGCTCTTATCTTGAGAATTTACAGTATTTTATGGAAAGAATATGAAGAAATTCTAGCCTAAGAAGAGATGATATGGTTCCAGAATTCTAGATGCAATTGGCTAGAATTCGGAGATTGGAATACTAAATACTTCCATGGCACCACTCTCACTAGAAGAAGAAGAAATATAGTTCTCTCCCTTCAAGATGATAGTGGTAATTGGATTTCAAATAAGTCATGCTTAGAGAATATGGCTATTGAGTTTTATATTAAGCTTTATAGTGATGACGCTGTTGCTATGAACTATATTCTCAAAAATGCTTTTCCTCATCTAGATCATGGTTCAACGGCTATGTTGGATTCACCTTTAACAGGGAGAGAGATCAAAGATTCCATTTTCAGCATGGGAAAAATGAAAGCTCCGAGGATTGATGGCCTCCAAGCCATCTTTTATCAAAGTAAATGGGATCTGGTTAGGCTCGATCTCTGCAGGTTGTTGTTTTGTATATTTGAAGACCTCTTGAAAGTAGTTGAGATTAAGAAAATATTGATCATTCTGATTTTGAAAGTTGAGCTCGCGACCAATCTCAAACAGATGCGTTCGATAAGTCTATGCAGTGTCTCTTACAAGGCTATGACTAAAATCCTTTCTACGAGATTAAGAAAAGTTATGGAGCATTTGGTTTCTCCTACACAATACAGTTTTGTTCCTGGAAGACATAGTTCGGACAATATCATCATTCATAAAGAGGTGATACATTCTATGAGAATAGAAAATGTTAGATGGCAATAAAGATCGATTTTGAGAAAATTTATGACAGACATAAATGGAGTCTCATCAGAGATACCCAGATTGATATTGGTTTTCCTCATCACTTTGTTGAATTGGTTTGTGCTTAGATCACTACTCCAAGGATGAGACTTCTTTGGAATGAGGAGGTGCTCGAGAAATTTGCCCCCTCTAGAGGTATTCGCCAAGAAGACCCAATTTCTCCTTATATCTTTGTTTGATGTATGGAGCGTTTGTCTCAACTAATCAATATAGCAATTGGTCATGGGTTTTGGAAACCTATCCGTCTGAAGAAGGATAGTCTCAGCCTCTCCCATCTTTTCTTTGTGGATGATCTTATTCTTTTTGTGGAGGCTAATATACAGTAAGATGAAATTATCAATCGGGTACTTAAAGCTTTCTGTAATAGTTTTGGTCAGAAAGTTAATAATGAAAATATTCGAATTTTTTTTCTCTCATAATGTGGGCAATAATGTTAGAGAAGATATTAGTGAAGCTCTACAGTTTACAAGAATGGATGACTTAGAGAAATATCTTGGAGTTCCTGTCCTTCACAACAAAACATCAAACGACACCTTTAATGGGATAATCAGCTGGCTCAATTTTTGGCTTAGTAACTAGAAAGCCTCTTTTCAATCTCTAGCAAGATGAACTATCCAGGTGAAATCTATCATTTCTTCTATTCCTAGTTTTAATATGCAAACTGCTAGTTTACCTATTGCTACTTGACTACTTGTAATGAGATTGATCGTAAATGCAAGAACTTTCTCTGGGGAGAGACAGATAACACAAAAAATGTGTACCTGCTCAACTGGAGTGAGATCAACAAGCCTAAAAATTCAGGTGGGTTAGGTATTTGTCATGCTAAAGGCCTCAATCATGCCTTTATGATGAAGGCTGGGTGGGTTCTTATTGAAAGGCCTGATGCTCTTCGGACCAAAGTCCTCCACTCGAAGTATAAGTGGGTAGTAATATTATACCAAAAGTGGAAAGAAAAAGTTGTGAATCTAATCTGTGGAAGGGCATTTGCAAAGCATGGAGTGACGTGGAACGTAATACAATATGGCGCATTGGAGATGGGTCTAGAATCAAATTCAAGAAACATAGATGGCTGCCAACCTTGGATAGCTTGGAAAATCATACAACTCAGGTAATGACTAGTTTGGAATTGGATCCCTCCCTGATGGACTTTTTGAATGTTTCAAGTGAATGGGATGGTGAGAAACTAAAGGATTCTCTTTCGTTGGGTATAGTTCAGAAAATTATGGCTATGTCACCACCTTCACATTGGAAGAATGTTGATCATGTAGCTTGAGACCGAACTTCAGATAGAGCTTTTAGTTTTTGAACAACATACCAAAGCATTATTAAGGATCCAGGAACGCCGAATCGTATCTTCAATCTGATTTAGATTTGGAATAGGCCTGAGTGTGTCTGCACCTTCCTTTGGCTAGTGGCATAGGAGGCTATTCTCACTAATTCAGAACGAAGACGAAGACATATGACAAATTCAGCCTTGTGCACCAGATGTAACCGTAACGAAGGAAGTGTACTTCTTCATGTCATTCGTGATTGCTATGTAGCCAAAGAAACTTGGCATTTGTTGAACCCTCACATTTATAAGGACGACTTCTTGACTACTAATATGAAAGAGTGAATCAATACTAATCTATCTAAAGATCGGAGGTGGGCCTGCTTATTTGGGATTACAACCTCTTCCTTGTGGTATTTTTGGAATAAGTGGATTTTTGAAGGCAAATCTAATGCTCTGAAAACTATGTATGACTCTATTCAAGCTCGTTAGGTGGAGATTGATAGGATCTGAAAAAACAACATCTACCCAAAAAAGACTTCAATCTGACCAATGTCTTGATTCGGTGGTTTCCTCCGCCAGAAAAAATGATTAAAATGAATGTGGATAGCTCCTACTTTAGCCATAACAATAATGCTGCCTGTGGAAGAGTGTTTCGGGATCATTTGGACACATTCGTTAAAACTTTTGCTTATAATTTGGGGAGATGCTCTATTATGCAAGCAGAACTTTGGGCTATTGTCAAAGGGCTACAACTTGCTATAACTAATGGTTTGTAGAATATTTTGGTTGAATCTGATTTCCTGATGGCTTTGAGTTTTGTAAGAGAAGGGTGCCCTAACTCCCACCCTTGTGCCCCTTATAGAAGATATTTGGATCCTAGTGAACCGTGTTCAACATATCGACTGGAGACATACTCTACGTGAAGCCAACTCAGTGGCTGACATTCTTGCAAAGAAAGGCCAGGAGCTTATTCATGGCCTTCATGTATTTGACTATCCCACTTCTGAAATAAAATCAGCGTTGCGTCTGGATGGAATAGGAAGCTTTAGACTAAGAGGATCAGGCTAGTCTTGGTTTTCCTTTATTAGGTGTCTCTGTTGTTTTGCTTACTTTTTCTCTGTTTTCTTTTGCTTCTTGGGGTCCTTGACCCTTCTTTCTCACAAAAAAAAAAAAATTAATATTCGAACCAATTAAGGATAAATACAATCAAGTGTTATTCGATCAGATCAAATTACCTATTGAGAACAAGAACTAACATAATCAGTTCATATTGATTTTAATCGAATAATTGAGTTATCTATACTCGCTTATGCCCCTGGTATAAAAAGTAATAATAATCGCTTGGCTAACTCATACCTTGTGATATTATGTCTATTTTATTTAAGGTTGAATCACTCTACAGGTCTCTATAATTTTTTAAATTTTCAATTAGATCCCTATAATTTTTTCTTTTTAATTGGGTTTCTATACTATTTATTTTTTTTTCAATTAAGTCCCTACCGTTACAAAAAATCTAAAATAATAGAATATTCTGTTAAAAAATTGAATATTCTAAGTTAAGTGTATTAAACTTAATTAGGACATCTGCATATTTTCTAAATTTCAAAATCACCATTTTTTTCCATCTTCAATGTTTCTTCAGTACCAATTCATGCTATAATATAATCCTTTAACATTGTCCTGTTTCCACCACCAATCCCTGCCAAAATTACCGCCATTACTGTACTCTTTCTCTTCTGATTCCCACTCTCTACACTCACCCCATCTGACAAGATGCTGCCTTTCTCCAACCCCACCTCTGGTGAAGTTCCTACCACTGCCAGAGATGCATCTGAATCCAAAACCCTCATTTCCACAAAATTCTTCATCTTCTGATTCCCACTTGCCACACTTTCCACCACTGAACTATGATCACACTCTTCATCACCATTGTTCGCCACTACCATAACCACGATTGTGAACTTCCTCCTCCACTGCCAAAACCCTAGCCTCTTCCTTCACCCTGGCAAGCCCAAAATCTCCAATTTTTGCCCTAAACTCAGAATCTAACAAAATATTTATCGGCTTAATGTCATCGTGAATCATTAGAGGGCCACAACAATGGTGCAAGTACACCAACCCTTTGGCCATCGAAATGACAACATTGAAGCGTGTTTTCAAGATCATAATATAAGCTCGGGACACTTGATGAGGTGCCATTTTTGGTCGTGCGTCGCGCGCCATCATCGCGTTGGGCGGTTCTACCGCTACAGACAACGCCGTCTTCCTTAGTTAATTATATTCCTCACCACGTATGATCGCTGGTATTCAGAGCTTGTGTTCCACATTCAGGTAGGTTGGTTCCTGAATTGGAAGCTCCAATTGTAAATATGAAATTGTTGTTGCGATTTAAATTTGTCGTGGTTTTGATGTCAAAAAGTTGCTCTCTTTCCATCCGTTGTCGGTGTTAATTTCTAAATATTTTGATGTGGTATGAGTTCAGTTGGATGAATTAGAGAAGGGTTTCTGTTGAAATTCCCTGTAAAAAGTGCATATAAGATTTAGAATTCTGTGAATTTAGTAGTAGAAATATAAATTATAATTAGAAGCCACTTCTGGTAATAGAATTTAAGGTTATATGTACTCTGATTGAATGTCTGTTGTAGGTTCTAATGCATACTAATTTCTTTTGTGTTGATGCTAGTTTTTGACTTTGTTATTATTAGATGGAACTATATTGCACATGTTGTACTCCCTCGTAAACTTCTTAAGTTTCTCCTTCACACTCTCCTTCAGCTTTGTCGCACAATCACGGTGAAATTTGCCTGAAAGCATGATCCCCATCCCTTCTACTATGTAGAAAAGGAGCTTGTTGGTAGAAAGAGGATGAGAAGATAATGGACGAGGTGGGGGAAGTGGTGGAGGACAACAAGGATGAAAATTATAAATGTAGAGTTTGGATAAA
Source organism: Arachis hypogaea (assembly GCF_003086295.3). Classification (NCBI taxonomy): domain Eukaryota; kingdom Viridiplantae; phylum Streptophyta; class Magnoliopsida; order Fabales; family Fabaceae; genus Arachis; species Arachis hypogaea. The sequence continues at coordinate 10,684,462 of NC_092037.1, forward strand.
TAAGTAAATTCACACTTAACCACTGTTTTTTAGACATTTAATGTTAATAGAGACTTAATTAAAAAAATTAAATAATATAGAGATTTAATTAAAAAAATATAAAAATTTAATTAAAAATTTAATAAAACTATAAAGATTGATAAAATAATTAAATATTTATTTAATTATTATATACTTAATAAAATTTATTTTAGACAAACTAAATGACTTATCGGTTGAAACACAATATTAATAATCGAATATCTTGATCAGAGTTAATAGTTAAATTAAATGTAACAGCCATAATTTAAAAAATTTGACTGAATAAATTCGTTGAACCAAATGAATAGAAAATCGATCATTTGATCGGTCAAGTTAAAAAAATATTAATTATAAAAAATTATCAAATGAATTAAATCAGTTTTATCTTTTATTGAAAAATTATATTTATTTATATAAAATATATTATTTTAATAAATATTTACATCAAAATTAAATTTTTAAATAATTGAACCTCCAAAATTTTCGGTTTAATAACATGTTAATAACTATGCTCTTAATCCCTCAAAAAAAAAAAATTCCCACCATATATATATATGTATGTATGTAAACAACACAGCCCATAAGAAGTGAGTTAGATTTGAAAAGGCCAAAAAAGTGTGATACTACTATCCTTCCATGGAATCCAAGTCAAGAATAATGAAAAATAATGAGTTGCATGGAAATGGCAGTAGTTGTTCCATGCCTGAGAGTCCAAGATTACCACCTCCTCCTCTTCTTCTTCCTCCTCCTCCTCCTCAAGAACATGATGCTTCATCATCAACCATGTCTCCAGAGAATAATAATAATAATGAGTTCTCTTTTTCTTACTCTGCCACTTCACAACAGCTTCTCCTTGACTGCATTTTCTCACAGTCCACTAGACAGGTTCTTTTTTTTTTTCATTAACTTTAATTTCTTCCCTATTAGAATATTCTCTGAAAAAAAAATTATGAAATTTATATGTAACATACTAACATTCACATCGTAGGGGGTTATTAACTTTTATGTTCTTTAAGATTGTTTTAGGATTCTGTTTTTCACAAAGATATCTAGAGACAGAATCAGATATGAATATCTTCTGTTTCTAATTTAGGAAGTATATATAAAAATATAAAAAAATTATTTATGGGATACAAAAAATTTGTATTTATTTCTATCTTTACAACTACTAAATTTTTATCATAAATTATATTTAGATGAAATTTAAATTTATCTAATTATCCAACATTCTCGACCATCAATTTTAGATAAAAACAACCGCATTTAACATGAGATTTTTCTCTAGAAAGAAAAAAATGGCTGCATTAACTTTGATATGCATATTAGCTACTCTTTTTTCAGTTATTTTATGTTTCAAGTTCATATATATTTGAATGTATCTAACAGGAATTAGTGTCACCACCATTAACATCAGGAAGAGTCTCACTTGATCATGAAGCAGTGAATAATAATAATAATAATAACAATAATGGTGGTGGCTCCCAAACAGGAACAGATGATAGTCCACCAATTTCTCCTTCTCAGGATGAGTATGATGATGATCTTCTTAAGGTATTCTCTTTCTCTCTCTCTCTCTCTCTCTAGTGCATGGTGGGGCCCATGATGAGGAACAAGCAGGTTGGTTAGGCACTGATGAGGTGAAAGTGAAAGTGAAAGTGACTATATTTTTGCAGTGAAAAGTGGTTTTCTTTCACAGCTGCAATAGTGTTCTATCAATCTATGTTCTAACATTGTCAAAATATGTTGGATTTCTTCTATATCAATCTACCAAATTAACATGCTAGTGTATCATGTATTAGAGTAATTTAATGCCATGGATTTGAATTATAAAAAGGTAACATACATCTATCATAATTTGAATTTATATATACTCTCAGATTATCTTAATTAGAATATGATACACTGATTACAAGTTTCATTATAACGTTAAAAGTTAGTTCTAATTTAATTTTATTTTGAGTCCTATAAATAATATAGATATAAATATTTGTGAGATTATATATTATATATCATAAATAAAAATTTATAATTAAAAATAAAATTTATTCTTTTAATATTTAGTCTTAATTCAGTTAAAATTTTATATTATTTTTAATTATTTGAATAACATAATTATACGAATGATAAAATTTTATTGACTTTTTGTCAATGTTATACTGTATCTCTAAGGTGATATCAGTTTTAATGTTTTATTTTATCAATCAATTCCAATGTAAATTTTTATTTTAAATCAATTCACCCTTTGAAAATATCAAAAGTAATACTCTAAAAATATTATACTAGAGATGTTCTAATTATTATTATTATTATTATTATTATTATTATTATTATTATTATTATTATTAACAAGAGTCTTCATAGATTTATAGTATGTAATATAAATAAATTAGAGGCTTTATTTGGTCTTGGATGAAGCATAACACGTTAAACATGATGGGTTAAGAGGGTAACAAGTTAGAGAAGTATTACAAAGAAAAATGCATAAAATATATATAAAAAGTTTTACAAATTAAATATTATTTTTTTAGAAGTTATTCGAAGAAAGAGAAATGATATCTATATTATTCTTTGTGCATACTTCTTTTTGTATTTTTTTATGGTATAAAAGATAAACTCTTATTTTCTTTCACTTTTTATTAATTATTTTTAATTAAAAAATAAAAAATATACACAAAAATAATATAACGTAAAAAGAATAATAAAAATATAAAAAATATATATACAAGAAAAAAACTTGAAAGACCCAAATGATTCACTATTCTAAGTGTTACACATACACATACTTCATTAATTGTATATCTGGACAAAGTGAGATATCAAACATTCAAAACAATTATTTACAAGGGTTTGTGATAACAAGGTTCGTTAAGGTTACTTTTATTAACACAATTTAATTAAAATTTAATTTTTTTTAGTAAATTGATAACATATTATTAAAAACTTAAATGTTTTAATTTTATATTAACATTGGTCACAATCAATAAATTAAATGAGAAATTATAAAATCAGGTCAAATGTCATATTTTAATCTAAAAAATACAATAAATATATGAATTTGTTTAGATGTATAAATTTTATTTATGTTTATTTTTTTTGTTAATTTTTATAGTTTTACTAAATTTGTAATTAGGCCTTTATTTTTTTTCTTTTTAGTTGGATTGTTATACTGTTTTTTCTATAATTAGGTCCTACTAGTGTAAAAAAATATTAGAATTAATAGAATATTTTTTCACAAATTGAAGGTATCCGTATTTAAGAGCTTAATTAGTTTGTTAACTATTTATTTTCAAAGAATATTCTATTAATAATTTTAATATTTTTGATACCAAAAAAGTTAATTATAAAATTAAAAATAATGTAAAAATTTAATTAAAATTTTTTTATAAAAATCTTTATAAATTTAATAAATCTGTAAAAACTAATAAAATAATTAGATTTTTTATTTATTAATGAATATGAAACTTCAAAACTTACATTAACTTCCAATTAGCCTAGTCCTATTGAAACAGGGCAATGAATGATACACATTGGTTTTCTAAGTCAGCATGCTTTCATAACAGGACAAAGAGATTGAATATCTAATGTACCTTAGTTTCCACATTCTCCTTTTGACATTTCTTTCTTTGTAAGGCATTAAAAGTCAAATATGGCCTTTCACTAGAAAGAACAGAGCTAAGAAACAATGAAATTATGAGACATTGAAACTAATAAAAATTTAACACCGACATAGAAACAATGAAGAAAAGACATTGCTACTGACTTATTTGTCACAACCATCAATTTTGTTGTCAGTAGTTTTATTTTTAAACTTATAATGTTAAAAAAGGATATGTTTGGTTTCATTGGGATATCTTGATTTTATCACACAAGAGGGTAAATTATTTTAACTCAAACATGATTTTACCAGAATATGTTAAATTATGTGATAAACCAAACTATGGTTTAAGCTATGACTCAAGTTTAAAATCTACCAAGTTTAACTCGATGCAAAACGCACTACGATAACTAAGAATCTAAGGTAATTCAGTGATGTGTATTCAATAGAAATAGGGAACAATGAAGCACACTTACAATTTAGACTTTCAAAAATATTATATTCACATTTTTTTTTAGATTTCAGACCGTCTATGTAATACAAACAAAATTTTTGTATAGTATTTTGATAATCAATGTAATAATAATTTAATCTTTAAAAAGTTAATATTTCAATATTTTTAGTACTAAAAATATTTGAAAAATAACTAATAGAAGTAGAATCTATTATTGGAATAATGTTTGTTTTTATAGAATAGAATTGAGACAAAAAAAACTAAAACTTAGTATTGTATTTGATGATCAGAGATTAAAATTAAAATTTTAATTTTAAAATACAAAATTTCAGTCCTTCATTATCTTCGAAAAGTGAAGACACATATAATTAAAATTTTTGGAAATAGAAACTGAAATTTTAATAATATTTTTTTTAAAAATATCCCTTTTTAACTTTTTAAATTTTAAATTTATCTCTCAATTTTTATATTTATTTTAAACTAACATAATACTAAAACATAATTTAGTTCGGTATATTTTATACTAAATATAATCGAAAAACTTAATTTAGTCTCAATTTTCTAATATCCATCTCTCAATCTCAATTCCTTTTTAAATGCAACATTAGAAATTTATTTATCAATATTTTAGTCTTTTTAGAATAAGTAGTTTAGTCGATTAAATGTAAGAAGTTATACTAACATTAAATTATGTCAGGGCATGATAACATTTTCCAAACTATATGTTAACACAAAAACAAGCACACAATCAATGCAATAATAATGATGAATAATCCAAAAACCAATGACGCTAACAAGCTTCCATCTATTTATTTATATCATTGCAGTTCTTTAGAGCCAACAATTCAATTCACCCTCTATTCAATGGTGGAAGAGCCATCATGAATTCTTCTTCTACCTGCATTAATGGTAATACAACTCCACCATGCTCATCATCATCATCAGGGCCTAAAACAGTTGGAAAATGGTTAAAGGAAAGAAGAGAGAAAAAGAAAGAAGAGAACAGAACTCACAATGCTCAACTCCATGCATCTATCTCTGTTGCCGCGGTAGCAGCCGCAGTTGCAGCTGTTACGGCCGCAACTGCGACTTTGTCCACGAACAACAGGGAAGATGAGAAGATGGGAAAGATAGACATGGCTGTGGCCTCAGCAGCAACATTGGTTGCTGCTCAGTGTGTTGAGGCTGCAGAATCAATGGGGGCTGAAAGGGAACATCTTGCTTCTGTGATTGGTTCTGCTGTTAATGTCAAATCTGATGATGATATCAATACTCTCACAGCTGCTGGTGCTGCCACAGGTAGAATTCTAGAAACTTCTTTTCTATTATTTTGAAAATTTTGAAAAAAATAAAAAATGAATTTTATTATTTTTCTTTATAAAATTTAAAAATAGACAAAACATTGAAAAGTTTAAACAAGTAACCAAACATGTCCGCTAAGTCATGTTTGCTTAGTTTTGATTTCATAAGAAAAAATTATGCTTACATACAATTGTTTTTAGATAAAGTTAATAGCTAAAAATTGTTAGATAATAATTTAGTCAAATAAGTTAAATTATTTAATAATTCTTGACTAATAACTTTATATAAAAATAACTACATGTAAGTCTTTGCTAAAAAACAAAAGAAATATTTTGAAACATAAAATGAGTTACAATATATAATTCATATAAGTAGATACTCCAACAAAAATTCTATAATTCATATATCTTTCTCCTCCAAAATAAACAAAGATTGTGAAACACACCCTAAGAATAGTACTTTGTCTCCTTGTATAGGCAATGTGGTAATATTAATGGCCATATTGATTTGCAGCTCTAAGAGGAGCAGCAACCTTGAAAGCAAGAGCATTGAAGGAGGTTTGGAATATCACCTCAGTGGCACCATTAGAGAGAGGCTTTGGGATTGGAATTTGTGGTGGTAAAGCAAGTTATAGTACTTCAAGCACAAGTGATAGTGGTGAGTTCATTAATGGAGAAAATTTTCTTGGTGTTTGCACCTTAGAGCTCCTTGCTAAGGGCACTGAATTGCTCAAACGAACTCGAAAAGGTACCAACGAACTATCACCAAACTAAGCCTTAATCGCGAGATTTTATTTTAGAAAAAGAAAAAAGAAAGCGAAGAGTTTAAAGTGTAAAATGTACTAGATATTTATGCTTTATTTTCTTTTCTTCTAAAATAAGAATTTTAAAACTTGGGTTTCCAAGTTTTGATTTCGGAGGGAAAAAAAGAGTTAGAAGTGTAGACTGGACTAATATTTAAACTTCAAATTCTTCGTTTTCTTCCGAAAATCAAAACTCGCAAACACAAGCCCAAGGATTAATTAAGCACTAGCTCTTGAGTATTTTCTTTTTTTTTTATTTATAGGTGATCTTCACTGGAAAATAGTTTCTGTTTACATGCATAGAACAGGCCAGGTAACTTATTAAACTTTTTTCTTTTAAATAAATCAAAGAAAATGGGGTTGGATATCTACATGATCTTTTCAGCTTTAATTCATCACTTTGCTTGTAACCATTTTAGGTTATGTTGAAGATGAAGAGCAAACATGTTGCTGGAACCATTACTAAGAAGAAAAAGCGTAAGCAAAATTTATTTACATTATAGAGACTTTTAGTATGAATTTAAACTACAGAGACCTAATTAAAAATTTAATAACGGTAACTAAAGTAAGTAAATAAACCTAATATATTTTTTTCCTCTTAAAATTTGTAGATGTTGTGTTGGATGTGTGCACAAATTTAGCAGCATGGCCAGGGAGACATCTATTTGATGATGAAGAGAAACGAAAGTACTTTGGATTGAAGACAGAATCAAGAGGGATTGTGGAGTTTGAATGCAGAAACCAAAGAGAATATGATATGTGGACTCAAGGTGTTTCTAGACTTCTATCCATTGTTGCAGAGAGACAAAACAAAAATGGGATTTGATTTTATTTGTTTTCATCATCTATCTAAGATATTCTATAGCTACCTCTAATTCAAGCCATGTGTATTTAACTTGAATATCTAGCGAATCATATGAACACATATATATATATAAATAGTAGGTTTGTCTTTGACCCTTTTAGCTTAACTCTTGTTTTGTTATGGTAACTACTAGCTTAAGTTTTCTAGTTCTAAGCACAACACTAGTGACCTTGTATTGGTGAATTGGAGAATATTCAATCCTTTGCAAATTTAACTGGAGACTTGAAGCATGGCACCAATTCATACAAGTTAAGTTAACTAACATGATTTCTTTCCTTCTAAGAAATCAATAGATTCAATAGAGCTTCTGCTCCTCTGTTCCTCTCTCTGGCTTGCCTCTGATACGTAATATCTCTGCTGGTATGTTATGAAGAATAGATTAGAACACTACTAAGGCTGTACGTAGTTTGGTTAATCCCAAAATTAAATTTGTTTTTGGTTAACTAAAATTTTAATTTTATTAAGTAATTAAATTAGTTTTATATGATAAAATTAATTATTAATCAATTAGAAAATTTAAAATTGATTTTTAACCAATTATAAAAATAAAAAACGATTTTGAAAAAAATCAGTTTTTACATAGAAAAATTGAATTTAAAAAAAGGGGTTAAAAACTGGATTAAAACCAGTTTTTACAAAAAAAAAAAAAATCAGTTAATTAATTTGAAATAAGAGTTGTATAAAATTTTGTTTTCGTTTTGGTTAATCGGTTAAAAATCGATTTTTAAAATTTAATTTTAGTTAACCAATTTTTAATAATATAGATATAATTTTTAAAATTATTTTATTAAATTAGTTAGCTAAAATTTGGTTCTAATTTTTTATCTAATTAACTATATTTTGGATTTTAAATGTACACCTCTAAAAAACAGTAATAAATTGGTAAATGGTTTCATTTATAAAGGAGAAAAAGAGATTCATAATTATTAATTAAAGCTTAAACAACATTATTATTAAAAACACCGTTATTGAATAAACACCAATCAAATAAAAATATATTATATCTCTAAATTATTCACTTAAATCATAATATTAAAATAACCATTCATATATTTAGTGAAATAAACATTCAATATATTTATTATTCACATTATTTAATATTTTTATTATCTACCTATACTTTTTCTTAAAACTAAGACTCCATGATGTACTATAGCACCGTCTTAAAATCACATAGTAAAAGCTAATCAACCATGGATTTACAAGATTCATAATTATTAATTAATTAAAGCTTAAACAACATTATTATCCACAGCTTCAGCTTGTTGGTCCTCCTCAGTCTCACCAGACATTTCTTCTAGAGATTTTCCTTTGGATTCAGGAACCAAGAATGTGAAGAAGAAGCCACAGACGTTAACGACAGCCATGATGATAAGGGTGTTCCTGATGCCAATTCCGTTCTCAGCGTAAACAAATCCAAAAGCACCAACCATGGCTCCAGCTTTGCCTGCAGCTGCTGAGATGCCATGACATGTTGATCTGAGCCTAGCAGGGAAGATCTCGGCAGGGACCACAAAAGTGGTGGCATTGGGTCCAAAGTTGGCGAAGAAGAACGTCAATGAATACATGACAACAAAGCCAATTTGGTTTCCCTCCAAAGTCCAATGATGATAAGGTATTGCCAATGCAAACATGAAAACTGTCATGAAGAAGAACCCCATCAACTGAATGGAAAACCTCCCCACCCTATCAATGAGTGCCACTGTGAACCAATAACCTGGAACAGTGCTGCAAAGTGCAATCAAAGTCTGTGCTCTGGCAATCTTGTAAACCTCATCAATTGCGTTCATTGTCTTCGCGGGTGGGATCCAACCGATGGCAGTGAAGATATCTTTTTGGAACAGATTCTGGCTGTAGTAAGCAATATCCAAGAGGAACCAAGTTGTGGCGGTTCCAACAAGGTGAAGCCCATGCCGCTTAACAAACTCTCTCGAGAACAATCCAAAATCGTTGCCTCCTCCTGTTTCTTGCTGCTCAATCTTCTCTTCCTCTGCTTCAATCACAACCTCAAGAACCTTGGACATGTCCGAAGCTGCTTGCTTTGCGTTCTTCGCCACCAAGGCCGTGTACCTTGCTGTCTCCGGCATCTTCATCCTCCAATAGTACGTCGCAAGAGCGGGAAGCGCGCCAAACATCAAGATTATCCTCCAAACGTAATCGGCTTCTGGCACGGTGGACCCCACGTGGTCCAACTGAAACGCCGGAGCAGGGTGGAGTCCCTTGAAAATGGACGAAACTATGATCGCAACCATGCCACCTGCAAGGATTCCAAATCCTTGCATGGCAAAGACCGCCGCGATGAATGCTCCACGTGTCTTCTTGTTGGCGTACTCAGACATAATGGTTGCAGAGAGAGGATAGTCGCCGCCGATCCCAAACCCAAGCCAGAACCTAAAGAGGCAAAGAGTGACCATAACAGATTTAGGGTCTTTTCCAAAGGAGAGGCCGGAGGCAAGGGAACAAATAACCATGAGCATGAGTGTCATTCCGTAGACACGCTTCCTTCCCATCTTGTCGCCCAGCCAACCGAAGAATAGTTGGCCGGCCAGGGTGCCGCAGAATGCAACGCCATTGATGGCAGAGGAGACGTTGGACGGAAGAGACCCGGGGTTATCGGAGCCATCGTAGTAGTACAAGCGGCCAAGGAGCTTGGTGACAAGGGAGATGCAGAAGAGGTCATAGGCATCGGTAAAGAAACCCATCCCAGCTATCACAATGGCCGTGAAGTGGTACCATTGTGTCTTTGCAACATCCAATGCGTTCAGCACCTGCAATTGTTCCTTCGCCATCTTCTTCTGATCAGTAAGAAGTGAATGAGGGGAAACAAACACAAGTGATGAAGAAAGATATATATAGTGGTGTCTGTGTTTTTATTTTATTTATTATCTTATCTTTTTCTTTAAAATAAATTTATTATATTTATCTTTTTTGGATAGTTATACTTATTTTTTTTTAAATTATCTAAAGATTTTAATTATTTTATTTTATTTTAAAATTTAAAATTAATTTAATAATTATTATAAATAGATAATATTATTTTTCATAAAACAACAAAAATAATTTTTTATTTTTTTTATTCTTTCATAATTTTATTAATATATACAAAATGTGCACAAAATATTTTATCGAATTGGATATTCGTAACCAAACTCCGCCTATGTTGCACTTGCGGTACATAGCCGGTCCCAAGCCCGGATAAAGGAGGAGGGTTGTGTTAGGTCTTCGGCAACCAACGTAAAAATATAGCCGAACCCCCCATGACATGAATCAAAGACATTATTGCGCTAAAGCTAGGTCGTTACCCGGAAGTAACGCGCCGTATGGCTCGAGTACGGTGTCAAAGCAAGAGCCGCTGCATCGGTGCCCGGATGTAGTGTTAAATGAGCAAGAGTTCTCGCGTTTTCGTGAACGGACGAGGGTAAATAAACTAGTTCACAAAGGAAAAGGTAAAGGTCGAAGCGACAAAAGGTTGAGATTTGGGACATGGAACATAGGCACTCTAACAGGAAAGTCCATGGAGGTGGTGGACACCATGACAAGGAGGAAGATTAACATTATGTGCCTACAAGAAACGAAATGGGTTGGTGCAAAGGCTAGGGAGTTGGATTCTTCTGGTTTCAAACTTTGGTATACAGGAAAGGTGAAGAATAGGAATGGAGTTGGAATAATTGTGGATAAGCAGTGGAAGAAGGACGTAGTTGATGTCAAGAGGGTGGGAGATCGGATCATCTCTATCAAACTTGTGGTGGAGGGAGGTGCTTTCCATGTGATTAGCGCCTATGCACCGCAAGTGGGTTCGGACGAACAACACAAGATAAGGTTTTGGGAGGATCTAGAGAGTTTGGTTCAAGGCATACCTTTGGGAGATAAGATTTTCTTAGGAGGAGATTTAAATGGCCATGTTGGGAGAGAAGTGACTGGATATGGGAGTATTCACGGAGGCCATGGTTTCGGGGTGATCAATGCCGAGGGTAAAACTATTTTGGACTTTTCTTCAATTTTTGATCTTCTCATCGCAAATACATGTTTTAAAAAGAGAGACGAACATCTTATAACCTATAAGAGTGGCATGACAAGCTCTCAAATCGACTTCTTCTTGTTGAGGAGAGTCGACCGGAAATTTTGCATTAACTGTAAAATTATCCCGGGAGAGAGTTTGACAACACAACATAGGGTGCTCGTCATGGATTTTCGCGTTGAGCAAAAGTTGAGGAAAAGACATCATACGAAGAACCCAAGGACGAGGTGGTGGCGGATGAAAGGTGAGGAACAAAGAAGCTTCCTAAGACGGGTAGGAGAAGAGGCAAAGTGGGATGGGAATGGAAGCGCGGAAGAGATGTGGAGGGAGATGGCAGAAGTTATTAGAAGAACAGCAAAAGAAAGTTTTGGTGAATCTAAAGGAATAGGACCAAGAGACAAGGAGTCCTGGTGGTGGAATGCGAGTATACAAGAAAAGATAAAGATAAAAAGAGAATGCTTTAAAGAGTGGTCTTTATGCCGCAATGCAGATAACTGGGAAAAATATAAGGCGGCTAAGAAAGAGACAAAAGTGGCTGTAAGTGAAGCAAGAACAAGAGTATATGAGGGTCTCTACCAGTCTTTGGGCACGAAAGAAGGAGAAAAAGGTATATATAGAATTGCAAAGAGCCGGGAAAGAAGAACGAGAGATTTGGATCAGGTTAAGTGCATAAAGGATAAGGATGGAGAGGTGTTGGCTCAAAAGGAGAAGATTAATGAAAGGTGGAAGAGCTACTTCTACGAGTTATTTAATGAGGGACAGAAGACTCTTCCGAGCCTTGGTCAATTATGCACAAGGGAAGAAGATCAAAACTTTGACTACTATCGAAGGATTCGAGACTTCGAGGTAAAAGAGGCTCTAAAGCAGATGAAAAATGGCAGGGCAGTAGGACCTGATAATATCCCGATTGAGGTTTGGAAGGGTCTTGGAGGAAAAGGCATCAACTGGTTAACCAAGCTTTTTAATGAGATTTTAAGGTCAAAGAAGATGCCTGATGAGTGGAGAAAGAGCACCTTGGTACCTATCTACAAGAATAAGGGGGATATACAAAGTTGCGGAAATTATAGAGGGATTAAGCTTATGAGTCATACTATGAAGTTATGGGAAAGGGTGATAGAACGGAGGTTGAGAAAAGAGACACAAGTAACAGAGAACCAATTTGGATTTATGCCAGGCAGATCTACCACTGAAGCGATATACCTATTAAGAAGGATGATGGAGAGATATCGTAGTAATAAAAGGGATCTACACATGGTGTTTATTGATTTGGAAAAAGCGTATGATAGGGTACCAAGGGAGGTCTTATGGAAGGTTTTAGAAAAGAGGAGAGTAATGATCGCATATATTCGGGCAATTAAAGACACGTATGATGGGGCCACAACTAGTGTGAAGACTCAAGGTGGTGTGACAGAGGAATTCCCTATTGGTATAGGATTACACCAGGGATCATCCTTAAGTCCATACCTTTTCACATTAGTCTTAGAAGTACTCACAGAGCACATCCAAGAGCCTGTGCCATGGTGCATGCTTTTTGCCGATGATATCGTCCTTATGGGAGAGTCAAGGGAAGACCTAAATAAGAAGTTGGAGTTATGGAGAGAAGCTCTAGAAGTGTATGGTCTGCGCATAAGCCGTAGCAAGACGGAATATATGGAATGTAAGTTCAGTCTGAGAAGGGAAAACTCCAATATAGAGGTGAAAATTGGAGAGAACACCCTACGAAAAGTTAAAAGTTTTAAGTATCTTGGGTGCATCATACAGGATAATGGAGAGATTGAACATGATGTAAATCATAGGATCCAAGCAGGTTGGTCAAAATGGCGGAGTGCATCCGGTTTTATATGCGACAAAAAAGTGCCTTTAAAACTTAAAGGTAAATTCTATCGCACCGCTATAAGACCGGCTATGCTGTATGGTACGGAGTGTTGGGCGGCTAAAGGGGAGCACGAACATAAGCTGAGTGTGGCAGAGATGAAGATGTTGAGATGGATGAGTGGTCATACGCGATTGGATAAAATAAGGAATAAAGATATAAGGGAGAGAGTTGGAGTAGCACCTATTGTGGAAAAGATGGTTGAATCGCGTCTCAGGTGGTTTGGACATGTGAGAAGAAGACCGATAGAACATCCAGTCAGGAGGGTGGATGAGATGGAAGATGGACAAAGGGCGAAAGGCAGAGGAAGACCTAAGAAGACCATCCATGAGGTGGTCAAACGAGATCTACATGTAAACGGTCTCTCTGTAGACATGATACATGACAGAGCACAATGGCGTTGTTTGATTCATGTAGCTGACCCCACTTAGTGGGACAAGGCTTTGTTGTTGTTGTTGTGGATTTTCATAACCAGAACTCTTAAGAAGGGCCCATATATAATATAATTTTTATACTTAAAAAAAATAAATGACCATTTATATTTATAAAAGATAAAAATATTGATATATATATTTACACTAAATTAAAACTAAATTTATATTCATACAAGATATTCTTTGTGTAACAAAAAAAGTATCTTACGTGGTACTTCATCCCTCTAAAAATAGGATATTTTTGTCACATAGATAACATCTTGAGTGACTACAAGTTTAATTTTGATTTAGTGTAGATACATATATTAGTGTTTTCATCTTTTATGAGTATAAATAGTCATTTATTCTAAAAAAATTACTACAAAAGCATTAAAAGTTAAAGTTTTGGATTTTCGATAAAAGTTTTCTAGTAAATTTAAAAATGGAAGAGATTTAACTTAAACTATATTTCTATTCATCAAAATTTGTTGTAATTATTAAATATTATGCCTCTTTTCAGTTTTTAGATCAACATATAGAATAAAAATTGTTCTTTTATTAAAAAACGAATAGAGTATTAAAATTGACAAAAAAAATGATAATACTGACAAATCTAATTATAGAAGAATTAAAATTAATTTATAATTAGGGATAAATTTGTGATATTTTTTTGTATTTAATCCGCAATTTGTAAATACGATTTGATTCGCAAGATGATCGAATTCGATCCACACTCTAATAGAATCGGATAACAAATATCACATCTAATTACAGATATCATATCTATATCTGCACCAAATAATAAATAAATAAATAATATATATGTTGTTAATAATTATAATTTATATATGTTGTATTATTTTATTTTTCTTATTAAAAAAAAGTTAATTTAATAATATTTTAAAAATAAATATGTTTAAAAGAGTAATAAAAAGACTTTATTAGAGTGAAAAATGAGCTTTTTCTACTTTTCTTTTATAGAAATAAGTATTTTTTATTATTTTTTATTTTGCAATTATATCCGATATCTGAATATAAAAAGTATAGATATTGGATTGGTCTGATCTGACAAATTTAGTGCAGATCACACTAAGATTTTAGTCATATCTGGTCCAATTCACAAATTATCTCTCTAAGATTAAGGATGAGATAGGATTTGAGTTGTGAGTAATTAGGTTAGGTTAGAGGAGTAATTTAGAAAATTTTTTATAGTTTGGATAATTTTATTTATCAAGTCAAGGACTAATGCGTCACAGATCAGAGCTTTAATTAAAGGTTTTGTGACACTTACTTAAGTGGATTAGTGAACTAACCACTAAACACTTATTATATATATTAATTTTGAAAATCCTAAATTCTAATTCAATGATGACATAGAGAGAAGAGAAAGATTAGGATTTAGAGTTTTTAAAATATATAATAGAAATATTTTAAGTCATTTTTTATAATATGGCTATTATAGCCATTTTCTATAAAAAATATTAATTTAGATCGATTTAAGATTTGATTTATCGATTTTTCGGTCAAATCAGTTTATTTGGTCTAATTTTGATAAAAATAACACAGTTTGATCGATTATATAGGTTAAATTTTAATTATTAAAAAAACATCTTAAAAAAAAGACGTTTTAAGCGTCTTTATGTAAGTGTTCCCCTTTAGTCATATTCGATTCGATTCACAAGTTATCTCTCTAAGATTAAGGATGAGATAGAATTTGAGTTGTGAGTGATTAGGCTAGGTTAGAGGAGTAATTTAGAAAATTTTTTATAGTTTGGATAATTTTATTTATCAAATCAAAGACTAATGCGTCACAGATCATAACTCTAATTAAAGGTTTTGTGACACTTACTTAAGTAGATTAGTGAACTAACCACTAAAGTGTGTTTGGCAATTACTTTTGAAGAGGAAAAGCACGTTATAGCTTTTTGAAAGCTTCAATTTTTGATTTGGCTAATTTTTTCTCTACAAATGCAGAAGTGATTTTGTTCACAAAACCACGTTTACAAGAATCAATAATTTCTGGCTTCTCCATTGCACTAACGAGCTTTTAGCCACTATATTCAATATTTATTTTTTCTTTTACCAATTTTATCCATTATACATGTTATTGCATTATTTATAGAATTCTTATTACTTCTCTGAGTTTTTTTTATTGTTTATTATTTATATTTTTTATTAATTTTTTGTTTGACATTATATATTTTTATAGTTGTGATTTTTGTGTATTATATTTATTATTATTATCTTTTTATAATAGAATTTATTAATCCCATTAGGTAAAATAAATTTAAAAAAATTAACCATAAATAATAATAATAGTTAAAAATTATAGCATACTAAAAAAAGTACTAAGAGTACTAAAAATATACTATATAAAAAATATATAAGAAAAAAGTATAAAATAATTAAATATGTATAAAAAATAACATTATAATTTAATATCATGTCCTTTTAAGTAATTATCTATCTAAAAGTGATTTTAACTAATTTTATCCAAACAATATTTATTTTAGAGAAAGTCTAGGAGACCAGCAAATTTTGTTGTTTTTAGCCATTAATGATGTTTTTAATGGTGTGAGATTGCATCTAATGGTGTAAAATCATTCAATTTTCTTTTGATGGTTAAGTGCTAGCAAGAATTTAACAAAAGTGCTGACCCCTAGCACTCCTCTTTATTTTATCAAAATTAATTTTGGTGTATAATTGATAAACATAAATCATGTTGACACAAACTTACTTCTACACAAAATCAACTCTATTTAAAATCACTTTTATTCAAACTCTAGTTTGACAAACTACAATCCAAACACACACTAAACAATCCAACTTAATTTACAAGTTAGTTTTTATTAGTGTTAAAAGGTTTGTCTGGGCGCCATTCTAAAAAAAATCTTTTTTTAAATGACATTTTTTTAGAAGAATTTTTACAAAAGTAAGAGTAATTTTATGTTTGTAATCTCATGTACGTAAAAAGATTTTTTTTATCTATCAATTGTATTTGGATAAAATAAGATAAAAATACTTTTTTGTTAATTTATTATGTAAAAAACATCTTTTTTTAAGAAAAAAAATTTTTTTAAAAAAATATGTAAATTATAACTTCTCAAAAAAAATGTTTTTTAATTTTTCTAGTATTTTTATTTCTATTATTAGAAATTTGCTAAATACACTAAAAAATAAAAAATATATTTTTTATCGATTTAATAGCACATAAAATAAGTGCGTAATCTTTGATGGTCAATTTTAATAGTTTACTAATAAAACACCATTTTTATTTTGCTAGCAAAACTTTATGTTATTAACTTTGAATTTAATTTTGATGCATGGTGTAAAGTAATTTTATACATATATTTAATTATATAAAAGATTTAGTTTTTAAATTTTAATATTAAAAAATAAATTTTTAATTTGAGAATATGTAATTGAGATGAGATTAATGAATGATTTGAAGTTAAAAATAAATACATAATTACATGATTTGTGGAAGTTTAAAAATCTCACAAAATAGTTAATTTTTGTTAATAAAAATTAATTTGTTGGGGTTTTAAATTGCCACAAAAGTAATTTAAAACTGTCACAAAAGTCCAATACGAAACTCCCACTAAACACATACAAAACCTCTACAAAAGATCTCGTGGCACTTCAAATTTTGGGAGTTTTAGAAACCCCCACAAATTATTTGGTGGGGTTATAAACCTTCATAAATAAAAAAAAACTATCACAAATAAATAAAAATCTTGTAGTGTTGCATAATTAAATAGAAAATAAACATAAAGTTTAATCATTATTATTTGGCTAAACAATAAATTTTCTTTGAACCGATTATTGTCTGCATAAATAATAAATGTAGATGTATTCTTAATCCTCCAAGTATATAGTTACCATAATAAATATGTGCATATAATTCGGCTAAATTTAAACCTTCTTTTGAACTAACTAATATTCACATGAATTACATATCAATATAATTTTAATATTTTAAAATAAATTAATTTTTTTTTAAAAATTATTTTGATAGCATAATATTTAATTAAATTTATTAAAAACTAAACTTTATAAAATACATATATATGATAAGTTAAATTATTACTAATTTTCTTACGTAACAAAATACACAAAAAAAATCACATAATTCTTGAAAGGAATAAAATCTTAAATATGCCTTTTCAAAACTAGAGAACCATGATTTCAATTTTGCAATAGATTCAGGTGCCAAAGAGTTTTTTTATCTATTTGGTTCAAAACTAAACATAATAACTCAATCCATATAAATCATGAGAGCATGCCAAAAAATAAAAGGTCACAGCTCACAAATATATATATATATATATATATATATATATATATATATATATATATATATATATATATTGTCATTTTAGTATGTCTATTTTATGATAATTATAGTGATTATAATATTTTAAAAAATGTTAAAATTAAAGTAATATTTTTTATTATTTAGCAATATTTTTTAAAAAGTCATGTTAAAAAGAAATATTACCAAAATAAAAAAAATGTGACTTTAATTTTTAAACCACTTGCATAATTACCATAACTACCATAAATATAAACATATTAGAATTCACCACATATATATATATATATATATATATATATATATATATATATATATATATATATATATATATATATATATATATATATATATATATATATATATATATATACACGTTGATTTTGTGATCTCTATTTATAAAAAAAAAAGTAAGATCATGAAGACGAATAAAAATTTAATTTTTTTCAAACCATAAGAACAAATAAATACTTATGCCATTGTACAAAATATAATTTATGCCTTTCGCAATCTGTTGATCGAAAAATATTTTCGATATAAATGAAGTGAATTGAAAAAGTAAAGTATAATCTCTCGAAAAGATATGCGTGTGATTACGAGGTTGGAGGTATTCAATGCTGATTGAATTTCGATTGTGTAGTTGATCGAGTAAGCCAAATCGAGTAGAAGTTTCGATTTGAAGATTTCGAAAAAAGCTGATCGAATGGTAGCGGAAGCGGGAAAATTCGTGGCTTTTATCATACGAGAAAAATATTGGAAATATCTACAATCACGCCGTGAGAACGGTTACCAAGAGTGATTGTAGTTCAAATATGTAGTTCATCATTTAATTGTAATTAATTGTCATCAAATTAACCGTTATGTAAGATAGTCTATAAATACTATGAAGTGTTAGGGAATAAGGGTTGGAACTTTTACTCAGAAAAACACTCTAGCACTCTCACATCCCAGCAAATTCCTGCGTTTGCGATCGAGTTTCCTTTTTCTGTAGGATTCCTTCTACCTTTTTCTTTCTTTTAAATTCAATTCTGTTTGTAAAACAATGTCACTCAATCTTATTCGCTAAGTTGTTATTTATATTCTTTATTTCTTTGTTTAATTTATTTTCCAACATTCTCTGATTTACTTTGAAGTTCTTTTATTTAATTAAAGGCACTTTTTATTGTTTCCTTTTGATTTTGGCATAAGTCTTTTCATTTACCATGTCTTTATTTATTGAAAACTTTGATCTTTAAATATTATTTAACATTTTATAAATTCATCTTATTTTCATGGTCGAAACTTGTCTAATCGGAGATGTTTTGATGCACTTCTAGAAAATTGGTACTCGCACAGAGGAGTAGGTTTTGCTCCCAGACGACTAGATATCAAACCACAATCGATTTGCTAAAAATCGACAAAACAAATTGGCACGCCCAATGAGACAGTTTTAAATCGAAGTGTCTCAAAACAAATATTTTTCCAGTAATTTCTTAGTGTATGCGATTGCAAAGTGGGGAGATCATTCACATGGCTGATGAAGTGTCACATGTGAATGGTGGTTCATCCACTGGTAATAGCATACCAGTATCCATGCCACAAACCGATGTATCTTCACATTCAGAGAGTGCAATTGGAACTGAAGTATAGCTATAACGACTATTCAAACTAGAAATATTGGACGCAATACTCGTCCGCGTGGTCCTGTACCACCATATCAACCTCCATTAACCGCTGGGTGGCCCCCTTATGGTCTTCCTGCTGGTTATACCCCACCGGTGGATGGATTTATGCCACCTATCCGCTTTGGGAATACCAATGGAGTGAATAATATGCAAAACCCACAACAGCACTCTGAATATTCTCGTGAGTATCATGTGGATTTCACTTCGAATGCTACCAATTCAATGGCAGTATATCGACAGCAAGTGGAGGAAAGTCATCATGACTTGGTCAATTTATTGACCCAACAAATGACTACAATTCTTAATCCCATGATAGCTGATCATGAATCGAGATTCGAGCGTCTGGCCAGACAAGTTGAAAGGATTGCTCGAATCGTCGATTATGATGAAGGCGAGGGGCATAACGTTCGAGGGAATAATGAAGGGATGGAAAATATTTTTCAAAATGAAAATCATATTCCAAATCGAGAAAATCCTCGCCTGGTTCATCGAAATGAAAATGCTAATAATGTTTTACATGGATTACGTGGCGATCGTTATCAGGTCACTCGGATTGTAGAAGAGGTTTTAAATTGGGTTGGATTGAAAGTTGGTTTTATGAATCAACCACATTTTGTATTTGCTTTTTCCCAAGTAGTTCAAATGGCTGAAGTGCCAAGAGGGGTGAAAAATCAAAAAATAACCATAAAATTTGCTGAAGAAGTTGGAGAATCGACAACTGAACATGTTGCTCGTTATTTGGTCGAGATTGGGAACCTAGCCAATGATGAAAATTTGAAAATAAAAATTTTTCCTTCGTCATTGACGAAGAATGCATTTACATGGTTCTCGAATCTTAGACCAAATTCGATTACAACATGGAATCAGTTAGAAACTGCTTTTCATGTTCAGTTTTATCGAGGGGAAATAAACGTAGCAGTTACCGATTTAGTAGTTTTGAAATGTGAAGATGGTGAAACCATCGATGACTATTTAATACGTTTCAAAAATGCTAGAAGTAGGTGCTATGTGACATTACCTGAAAATGAGATAGTGAAAATAGTAACCATAGGGTTGGAATTTTATATGCGCAGAAAATTGCTTAATGTGTATATTCCTGACTTGGCTTACTTGGCTGAAAAGGTTCGGCAGACTGAGCTTATGAAAAAGGAGAAAGAAAAACATAGAACTGAACAGAGGTCGAAAAGTAAACCGTTTACTCGAAAAGAGAAGATTGCTTATGTAACCATGGAATACTCAGAGGAGGAAATCGATTTCGAAACAGAAGTCGATTTGGCTGAACTTAAGAAAGGCCATCCATATGTTTTTCTTTATTGAAAAAAACTCCCTGGTAGTGAAAATTTGAATGATTCAAAACTTAAAAGTGGAAAGAAATATAGTTTTGATATCTCAAAATCTGATCAGATTTTCAATGTGTTGCTTAAAGATAAACAATTGGTTTTACCTGAGGGTAGAACTTTGCTTTCCGTAAAAGATTTAAAAGGAAAGCCTTACTGTAAATTTCATCAAGCAACAAGTCATTCGACTAATAGTTGTGTCCGTTTTAGGGACTTGATTCAAGAGGCAATCATGGAAGGACGTTTGAAATTTGATGATGGCAAGAAGGAGATGAAGGTTGATGTGGATCCCTTCGAAACTGATGCCAGTTATGTGGAACCCTGCTTTGGAGTGAATATGGTGGGGATGTCTTACGACTTTGATATGGCTCTTGATGATTTTGAGTCACAAGTGAGATCTGTGTATCCTAAAACAGGGGACGGTTTGTTGGACTTCTTGGTTCAACAAAAGATCAAAGACCGGAATGTATTTCTGTGTCCACGGTGTAATGCTGTTTTTGATGCTGAAGCAGCCGCAATCTTCGAAAAGGAGAGAATGAAGAAAGAATTGGCCCATAGAGAGGAACAAACACGTCAAAGACATCCAATTTGACGTGTGGAGGGTTCAAGTTCCAAAATTCCTCAACATGATGTGACTACACCTTAAGCTGATCTCAGGCTATTGGTGTTCAGTGGATTAGAAACTGTTAAGATTTTCAAAGGCGTGATCACTTGTATCGATGTAATCCTCAATGGGGGCATCAAGCACCGTCTCGAAATCAATATGCTGCTTATCGAGGGCAAGCCAGAGGATACACAAGAGGAAGAGGTGGAAGGAGAAGTTTTAATCAGAATAAGAAGCTTCAAATTGATACAGGAAAGAAAGCAAGCAAGGGGGCAACTCCCTCTGTGCATTCCCGGATTATCTTTCCTTCTGATGGAGAGACTTATCCCAAGGAGATTCCATCGCCAGCAAAGATGGAAAAATGGAAAGCAGTTGCTCATTCTTCTGGGATTGATAAACATAAAGATGTTGATGTCGATGAGGAGTACTTCGATGAAGGAGATGATGACATGGTAGGGACGATTTTGATTATTCCTACTGAGTACCTTGGAGAATGCGAAAGTAATCCAGATGAGGATTATGACCAAGAGGATGAAGAAGCTTTTTATTTCATTCGTATAGAAGATGAGCCAGGATTCTTTCCTCGCCCTACTGAGAGACAAATGTCTCATTTGTGTCCTCTTCATATTGTTGCTGTTGTGAATGGGTTCAAAATAAACAAGGTACTGATTGATGGTGGGGCAGCAATAAGTCTCCTACCTGAAAGGATGCTAGGGAAAGTAGGAAAACATTTCGAGGAGTTGGTCCCAACAAACATCGCTGTGACTGATTTTAGTGGTAATTCTACGCCAGCAAAAGGGTTGGTCACGTTGATGGTGAAAGTAGGGTCTTCGGAGAGACACTCTGTATTTGTGGTAGTGCCACCAAAGGCTAGTTAATAACGCCTTACTTGGGAGAGATTGGATCTATGGAGTAGGTGTTGTACCAGTGCATCAAAGTGTGCTTCTGTGGACTAAAGAAGGCAAACCTGAAATTGTCAAAGCAGATTCGAGTCTTTACGTCGAACAGATGCATGTCGATTTTAGGATATACAATCGTAAATTGAAGCCTTTAAATATTGATCGATCTCTGAACTCTTACAATTGTGAAGGGTGCTATTTGACTTCGGAAGGACTTTCGGTGAAGTTGCGCTATCCAGATATGCCTTTCGAGCCGACGGGTTGGGATTGTCTTTCTTGAAGATCTCGAAGGTTGAACTATGGACCAGGTTAAGGAAGTTTCCAACTACCTGGTAACTTTGCATAATTATTTAAATAATTTTCAAGTTTTAAAAAATAAAGATGATTCTTCTGATAAAGTTGAATCAGATAGGATTAGTAAAATTACTTGTTGTAGTATGTTTGATTCGACACTTCCAGTCGAATTTAGTTATGATTTCCCTATTACTTGTAATGAAACTTATAATATGAGTCGGACTGCCAATTTAATAGCAGAGGCTCATTGTGTAGAAAATAAAAGTCGTGATGATTTAATTAAAGATCAAGTTTCTACTCTTCCTTATGATGCTATTGATTTTACTTTCGATTGTATTTATGATTTGGAGCCTTTAGGATTTGAAAAATATTCAATCGAAGATGATCATTATAAGGGGTTCGAATCTCAAGATCCCTTAGAAGAAATTAATTTAGGGACTCATGATGATGTTCGAATTACATATATTTGTAAAGATCTTGTTGATCCTTTTTGAACTGAGCTTCTCAATTTGTTACATGAGTTTAAAGATTGTTTTGCATGGGACTATCATGAGATGTCTGGTCTCGATCGTTCATTAGTAGAACATCGATTAGCGTTGAAACTCAATGCTCGACCGGTAAAACAAACCCCAAGACGTTTTGCTCCTGAAATCAATGTAAAAATTAAAGAAGAAATAGAACGCTTGATCAAAGTAAAATTTATTCAAACTGCTCGATATGTGGAGTAGGTATCGAATATTTTTCCAATGATGAAGAAAAATGGGAAATTAAGGGTATGTATTGATTTTTGCAATTTAAATAATGCTACTCCAAAGGATGAATATTTTATGCCAATTGCCGATATGTTGATCGATTCTGCAACAGGAAATGAGATTCTTAGTTTTATGGACGGTTATTCTGGATATAACCAGATTTTCATTCCGGAAGATGATGTGGCTAAAACTGCTTTCCGTTGTCCTGGAGCATTAGATACATATGAGTGGGTGGTTATGCCTTTTGGTTTGAAAAATGCTGGAGCTACATATCAGTGAGCCATGAATGCTATTTTCCATGAGTTTATTGGAAAATTTATGGAAGTATATATCGATGATGTGATGGTTAAGTCGATTTTTGTAAGTCAACATATAGATCATTTAAGAAAGGCATTTCTAACTATGAGAAAGAAAGGAGTAAAAATGAATCATTTGAAATGTGCTTTCGGGGTATCGGCTGAAAATTTCTTAGGCTTTGTTGTTCATAAAAAGGGGATAGCTATTGATAAAAATAAAGCAGATGCAATATTAGCTTTATCTGCTCCCAAATCGAAAAAAGAAGTACGATCATTTTTGGGTAAAATAAATTATCTTCGAAGGTTCATTTTGAATCTTTCGAATCGAACTAAGGTGTTTGCACCTTTAGTAAAATTAAAAAATGGTTCAAAATTCAAATGGACCACAGAACATCAATTGGCGTTTGATTCGATTAAAACCTATTTGGTTAAAGCCCTGATTATGGTGAATGTTCGTTTGTGTGAACCTTTAAAATTGTATATTGCAGCATCTGAAAATACTATAGGGTGTATGTTAGCCCAAAATGATGAAAACGGGCATGAACGGGCTATTTATTAACTTAGTCGAGTCTTAACTGATATTGAGACAAGGTATTTTCCGATCAAAAAATTATGTTTGTCATTATATCATACTTGTATAAAGTTAAAGTGTTATATGGTAGCTAAATCGGTGAAAGTTATAGCACAGACCGATGTTGTTAAATATATGCTTAGTTTCCCTATGTTAAGAGGACGTTTGGGGAAATGGATGTTAGCATTAACAGAGTTTGATTTGCAGTATATCCCAAAAAGGATGTTAAGGGTGTTGGGAATAATACACCATTCCCCCTTGAGAAAATACCTTTCACAGAGAAATAAAATAGACACAATCACAACACAAGAATTTAACGTGAAAACTCCAATTACTGGAGAAAAAACCACGGCCATTGCCAAATGACAACCAGAGAATATCACTATGTAAAAATTGTTACAACACATAGACTTCTTTCTCTCTAACACCGGTACTCCAGTACACCCACACTCTCAAAACAAATATTTAACTACACCTCACAACACTCTTTAATCAAAAGGTATAGAGGAAAAGAAAAGTCAGATACAAGCTTTAAGTGTTTCCGACTGGTACAAAAAATATGGAGAACTTAGCCTCATATTTATAGCCTAGGTCACCCACTCCATTTGCTATCCTAAGCAATGTGGGACTAATTCAACCAAATTCTAACAATCTCCACCTTGATTGAAATAGTCACACATCTTCAGCTTCCATAGTCAACACCGACAATTCTTTGCTGCCATTGTCTATACCGACAATCATAGTTCAGAGAACTATCATACTCCACCATGAAAGTATACTCACTTGGAATTAGACCACTCCAAGCATTTTGCCTTGGTACAGATCGAAACCTTGCTGAAAATTCATAGTGCAACTTCCAAATTGGCTTTTCCTGGAAGTTCTTCAGCCATCGACATAACTCTGTCACACACCTTGCATCTCAACGCCAACCAATGCCCATGTGCAATTGTGGACCCGATTGCCACAACTTATCCTTATCCATGGCAGTGCGGTATGTAATACCCGGTCTAACCGAAATTAATTAAATAATGAGTTAAGTAGGAGCGAATATGATTGGAATATTTGGCAATTGGAATTTGATGATTTAAATATAATATTTGGATTCAGTGAATTTTTCCGAGTCGGAAGACATAGTTTTCTACGTAAAAGCGCGCAGTGGAATTTTGACCGACAGTACCGGCTGAGACCTGTCTGGTACTGCAGCTGAGAAAATTGATTATGAGTAAATAAGATTAAGAAATGAGGAATTATGATTAGAGGAGGTAGAAATATTTAAAGTGCGATTTGGAGCGCTAATCTTAAAGGTTTTGGTCCAAAATTGGGCCAACAGACAAAAATAAGTGAACTGTGCCTAAGTGGGCCCAAGACCCAACATATATAAACATTAGTTATGAGCATTTCAGCTCATTTTTACCCTAAAAGAGAGGTTGGGGCGCTGAAATAGAGAAGAGAGAAGAGAAGAGAGAAAACATAACTCTCTTTGATCTTCAAATCACCATAACTTGAGCTACGGAGCTCCGATTGACGAGCCGTTTGCGGCCACGCGTCGCTCTTCTCATTCTCTACAATTCTATCTAATTTTTGTAGTGAGTATTCCATTCATCTCTGCCCAGTTTTCGATATTCTCCACTGTTACACGTTTTTGGGTGGTTAGTGTTGAAATCTTGTGATTTTGGGTGTTTAGGGATACTCCAACATGGATTCCAAGTGGGTTCTATCCCTACTTCATATGGGCTGAGGTAAGAAGTGCTCAAACCCTTGTGATTTGTCATTTTTATGAGCCCTAGGTTGATGTATGTATGTGATATTGGTTATGTTAGTGTATTTGATGATCTTGGTGCACAATTGGGAGATTGGTGTTGCTTGAGGAGCTTTGGTGAGGCTTGGGACTAAGGTTGGTGGAGACTTCTAAAGAAGAGGCTCAATTGATTTGGCTACAAGAGGTACGGTTTAAGTTTCATTTAAGTACCGTGTGGTGTGATGAGAATTCCTAGGCTAGATGCCCCTAGGATTAAGTTTGGATTGTGTAAATGGTTGGTGCTAATATGCATAGTTGGTATGTAATGTGAATTGATGATTGGGTTGAGAATTGTGTGGCCTTGTATGCTTGGTGTATTGAAAATTTGATATATTGGGTAATGAGTATTGATTTGTGGTTTATGCATTTAAATTGTGAAATTGGGCCGGAGGCCGTGAATTTTGGGCCAGAGGCCGAAAAGAGGTAAGTAAGGTAAGTTGATGTGTGCATTGTATGATGACACAAGTGATTGGATGAATTTCAGATAATGAATATATGAATGATTGGGTTGGTTATTGAATAATGAGGTTTGAGGAGTTGAAGTGTGGAAATTGGTAATTTTTGGTGAAATTGTATAGATGAGGTATGTTTGGTTTTGGTTGAGGTATGTTATGTGGTCATATATGTGATCATGATTATTGATGCCTTGATGGTATGATAATGCATGAGAGATATGTATGTTGTGATATATGTTTGAGGAATGATTGAGGTTGATTTGGGGATGAAACCACGTGATAGTGAGTATGATATTGATCATGTATAATGATGGTTGATTGGAAATAGTATTGTTGGAAATTGGGATGAGGAAGGATGTATGACATATTGATGTGTTTGTAATTTAGCCATTTGTTTGAAATGGGTAAAAATGGTTATATGGCGGTTTTGTGAATTGTGGTAATGTGTCAATGTGTGAGTCGAGGAGGCTTGACGTTGAATTTGATACATTTCAATTGATTTCAAAGAAAAGGGATGAAATTGGCATGTTTTGATTGATTTTGAAAAGGGTTGGAAATGGTTTGTTTTGAAATGGCACTTTGTGGTTTTTATGAAAAATATGGTTTTTGGGCATACTTTGGTGAGACATAACTTGGACTACGGATCTCTGTTTTGCGCCAAATCTGTTTAGAAATGAAATGGGATCCGGGATGTCCATGCCGTTCGAAGAACGGATGAAAAATGATTTAAAATGAGGAAGTTATGTCCATTGGAAGATTGGGGTCTAAATCTGTGAATTCTGCAGTTTTTAACTTAGAAAATTTTTAGTAGAATAACCCCTTGCGCGTGGGCGCACTTGGCGCGTACACGCCGATCTTCCAGAAAGCGCCATCCACGCGTGCGCGTGATGTGCGCAGGCGCGCCGATAGTGCTGCACCCAATGCCCAGCCATTTTCCAGAGAGTTGTGCTAGAACTGTGCCAGCTTTGTGCATGGGGCACGAGAGTATCCACGCGTATGCGTGGTTGACGCGTGCGCGTCGATTTGGAAAATTTTTAATCCACGCGTTAGCGTGCATGACGCTTGCGCGTCGATGAGTTTTTAAGACCATCCACGCGTGCGCGTGGAGTACGCGTACGCGTGGCATTGTTTTCATGTCAAAGTTGATATTTGAGTTTTAAAAGCCAAATCTCATACTTCTAAGCCTCCGATCTCACCCCTTATGTATTAAATCATTATGATATGCTTAGTAATGATAAAGGAACTAGGGGATGTGGTAACTTGCGAGTGAAGCAAGGGAAAAAGTTATGATCAATGGTGATCAACGATGATTATATGAGATATGGAGGATGGCGGTAGGAGTACCGTGTATGCCATGAGCCGAAGGGCTATATTTATTGATAAATGGCTGGTTCTTGATTGAACCATGAGCCGGATGGCTGAGTTATTGCCGGGTCACGGCAAAGCCATTATTGATTATGGCTGAGTATAAATGCATATATGATTAATGAATGAATGTGTTAAATGGATAATAATGGAAAATGTTGAAATGTGATGTGTAACCCCGGGTAGTAGGCAGTGGCGTTGTCCACTTGCTCCGGGTATGAGACGAAAAATGATGTTTATGATAAATGAGTTAATTATGGAGTTTTGAATGAATGTAACTCTGATACCTGGGTAGTAGTAAGGGTTGGGGTTCGTCCCACTTGCTCCAGGTTAATGTTTTAGATTTGATAACAATGAGGATTGATAATATGAATTGAGATTGAATGAATATATGCTTAAGATACCTGGGCAGTAGCAAGGGTTGTGGTTCGTCCCGCTTGCTCCGGGTTAATGCTTAAGATACCTGGGCAGTAGCAAGGGTTGTGGTTCGTCCCACTTGCTCCAGGTCAGAGATTGTGACACCTGGGTAGTAGCGGCAGTAGTGGTGAATCCACTCGC
Source organism: Arachis hypogaea (assembly GCF_003086295.3). NCBI lineage: Eukaryota > Viridiplantae > Streptophyta > Magnoliopsida > Fabales > Fabaceae > Arachis > Arachis hypogaea. Next base: position 10,712,713 of record NC_092037.1, read on the forward strand.
TCCAGGTTGAGCTGTTAAACACCCGCCTGGGTAGTAGCCGCAGTAGTGGTTGTTCCACTGGCTCTGGGCTGAGCGGGTAGTAGCAAGGGGGTTGTAGCTCAAACCTACTTGCTCCGCAAGGGGTGTTTCTGTCCATGGTTAGCTACCAGGACGTGTCGGGTTGGCTATATAACCGACAGATGATATCATCAGCCATAGGGCAGGCATACATCATTTGCATATGTTTGAATTGTTTGGGTTTGCCTATTTGTTTTGGATTTCTACATCATATATGCTATGTTACCTGATTATATGCTACTTGTTCTACTTGTACCTTATTTGTGTATTACTTGTCTGTATTGCTTGTGTTTGTACAACTGAGAGATCCCTCATATTGGTGTCGGTGGATGTTGAGGGCTGTTCTTGATGAGATGAATTGATGATGCGATTGCATGATGATGATGATTTTTGAATGAGATGATTTGAGCCCCCCTGGGTAGACGCAGTGATGTGATTTCACTAGCTCCAAGCGAGGGTATGATGTATTGATATAGAGTTGCTGAGGCAGAACGACTGATGATGGTTTTGCTTATGATTCTGAGTCTGATTCATGGAAGAATCAGCGAGTTGGGAAACATGTGTAACACGAACTAGATTTAGTATCCCCTTACGACAGATGCCTATTCATGGATTAGTGAGAATCTAGGCTGGATACTTGGTGAAAATGAGTTTAGGATGCTTAGTGAGTTTTTATTGCAGTGCATTGTATTTATTTGGCACTTTTACCGTACTGGGAACCCATGGGCCCGGGGTTCTCATTCCGTATATATTTCTTGTTTTTCAGATACAGGTTCAAGTGCTCAGAAGTGAGCTGCGGTTCGTCTGAGAGACGGCGAAGATATTTATTTTCTCTACCTTGTGTTTTGCTTAGAATCTCTCCACCTTTGTTTTGAAAAGATTATATTATGTGTTGAACTCTTTTGGAACATGCCTATAGAGGCTCTTATGTTTCCTTTGGGAGAGATTAGGATGTACTGTTGTCAGTTACTTTCATACTGTACCCTAGCCGGCTTCAACTTCGCGGGTCGCGACTAGTGGCTATTACTTATGTTATATATATCTATCTGTTATCTATCTCTTAATCTCCTTTATGCCTTGTCCGTATATCGCTTTCGGCTTCACAGTTTAACTTTTCGTTGTCGAACGTGAGTGTTACGTCTTCGCGATTTTATTTCCACTCTTTTCAGGCTTCTCGATTAATACTCCTTTCGAAATTACCTATATTTATATATTAAAAATCCACCTGAGAGTCATACCACCGTAATATCATTGACTTATGACTCGAGCATAAGGATTTGAATATTAGGGTGTTACATTATGGTATCAGAGCAGTTCGTCCTTGTGAGCCTGAGGGATGGAACTGCTTATGCTTCAATGCATACTCTGAGTCTGTGCCTGTGCTAGTTAGGGTATCTAACCGATACATCTAGCATGAAGTCCATGAGTGTACCTTTGGTACTTTGAAGCACTATACTTCCGATATTGAGACTGATCAACTTGATATCGATTGTTTGGTGTGTATAGGAACCAGATGGCGCCTCGTGGACCCGGTCGGGGACGTGAGAGAGGTCGTACTAGCACGCAAGAACCGGAAGTCGACCCGAATAACCCGGTAAACCTTATGGCGGCGTTAGAGGGTATGGCTGCTGCTATGCAAGCCACTGCGGAGGCTCTTGGGCAACAAATAAATCATAATGGCAATGGCAGAAGGGAAGCTCGGGGCCCGATGACACTGGCAACTTTCTTAAAGGTTAATCCACCTAAGTTCAAGGGAACCACCAATCCGACTGAAGCTGATACTTGGTTTCAGGCCATGGAGCGAGCACTGCAAGCGCAGTTGGTGCCTGAAGAGCAGCGTGTTGAATTTGCTACCTATCTGCTCATGGGGGAAGCATCGCATTGGTGGCAAGGGGCTCGACGTCTCCTGCAACAGGGGAATGATCATATCACTTAGGATGCCTTCCAGGTGGAATTCTATAAGAAGTACTTTTCAAATTTCGCCAGAACAGCCAAGGAATTGGAGTTGCTGCAGCTGAAGCAAGGTGCTATGTCCGTATCTGAGTATACAGACAAATATGAGGAGCTATTCAGGTTTTTCCGCATGTGTCAAGGAACCCCGGGAGACTCTGAGGAATGGAAGTGTATTAAGTATGAGGGAGGAATTCGAAGTGAAATCCTGAGCTCCGTTGGACCGATGGAGATTAGGGTCTTCTCCGAACTCGTGAACAAGAGCCGTATTGCTGAAGAATGTGTGAGGAAGGCTGTTGAGGCGAAGAATGACCGCCGGGAACCCCACCGCAGGGAGCACAATCAAGAATACCCAACAAGAGGTCAACAGTTTAAGGAGAGAGGATACATACAACACTTTCCCCAAGGACGGAATAACTTTGCGATGAGTGAGGAGTCCCAAAGGAACGGTAAGGGAAAACGGGTAGCGGCTACTTCTGATGTTTTGAGCTGTCAGAGATGTGGAAGTCATCACCCAAATAGGCCGTGCCGATTGGGGTTAGGTGTATGTTACAAGTGCGGGTTACCAGGGCATGTATCAAGAAATTGCCAACAAGGAGAGAGTCAGGATACGGGCCGATTGCGACAGTAAGATTGAGGTAATTATTATCATCAAGCTTAAAGGACAGTTCGTGATTTTATAATACCGCATGTACAGTGGAACTGGGACTGTCGAGCTTAATATTAGACTGAGAAGCAAACCGGATGGTCCGAGTAAGGATTTACCTTAATACAAATGGATAAATGCCTGTGATGTAAATGATTTTCTGTTGAGAATGATGTGTTGTGTTTGTTATGTAGTTGGTTAATTTCTAGATTTTTGGTAAAACGGATCGAACCCGTGACTTTTAGTTCCTTTGATTTAAATAGATAAGGGATGGTCCTAAAGGATGGATTTGGAAACGTTGATTTGAAATTCCAGTCATGCTAAGTTGTGGTTGAGTACTTGAGGGAATAAGTGATGGAACTAATACTTGGCGAGAAATCAAAGTGGCATAGCGGAAGCTTGCTAAAGCGTACTAGCATAGTATGGTAATAATAAGGAAAAGTGGGGTATGATTAGAAATGCCTTATGCTTTGAGTACTTAAAAGTTTAGTGAGCTTATACAGATAATGATTCTAGATAATTGGAATTAATTGTGGCTATGAGCCTTGATGGTTCTGAAACGGATGAGAAAATTATCAACGATGCGTAACCGGATTTAGATGAGGATTGAGTGCAAGTTGTCGTGTTCAAGAGATGAGTGCTATAATGTTTGATCATGGTGACCTTGGATTTAAATCAAGATTTGTAATGATCGGTTTCAGAGGAATAGTTTGGAAACCTTTAAATTGCAATGCTGATGCAGTGCTGAGATTGGTTTGAGGGAACCCGTGACGGGTGGTAAACTCCAATTTTTGGGGAGGTGTTGTTGAAATTTTTCCCAAGAATTTGAAGGAGTGTTGGTTATGTTTTTGAAAATGATTTTTGATCTGGGTGACTTCAACAAAAGAGATGTGTCTCGAAAGCTTTTATAGATTAGTAAAAGAAAGTGGATTCTTAAGAGTCAGCTTCTTAGTCCAAACTCATTGAATTCTAAAAACGAAGAAAGCTTTGATTGATTATAGTGATGTGGGATGATGGTTATGATTAACGAAGATGGCAATATTATCGATGACATGATTTGAGATTAATAGGGTGTGGGTTGATGAGACGATAAAAGTAAGGAACGAGGCTGTTGGTCGGTGTTGAACGAATGACCGAGACCCTTGGAGATAGAAAAATCATAGCGCGGTAGTGGAAGCGCGCAGAGTAAAAGGACATTGGAACTGTTATGTGTTGGATATAAAGGTAGACTACGCTCGCGTACTGGTAGAGATGGATGGAATTTTCGAGGGCGAAAATTTCTGTTATGGGGGTAGAATGTAATACCCGGTCTAACCGAAATTAATTAAATAATGAGTTAAGTAGGAGCGAATATGATTGGAATATTTGGCAATTGGAATTTGATGATTTAAATATAATATTTGGATTCAGTGAATTTTTCCGAGTCGGAAGACATAGTTTTCTGCGTAAAAGCGCGCAGTGGAATTTTGACCGACAGTACCGGCTGAGACCTGTCTGGTACTGCAGCTGAGAAAATTGATTATGAGTAAATAAGATTAAGAAATGAGGAATTATGATTAGAGGAGGTAGAAATATTTAAAGTGCGATTTGGAGCGCTAATCTTAAAGGTTTTGGTCCAAAATTGGGCCAACAGACAAAAATAAGTGAACTGGGCCTAAGTGGGCCCAAGACCCAACATATATAAACATTAGTTATGAGCATTTCAGCTCATTTTTACCCTAAAAGAGAGGTTGGGGCGCTGAAATAGAGAAGAGAGAAGAGAAGAGAGAAAACATAACTCTCTTTGATCTTCAAATCACCATAACTTGAGCTACGGAGCTCCGATTGACGAGCCGTTTGCGGCCACGCGTCGCTCTTCTCATTCTCTACAATTCTATCTAATTTTTGTGGTGATTATTCCATTCATCTCTGCCCAGTTTTCGATATTCTCCACTGTTACACGTTTTTGGGTGGTTAGTGTTGAAATCTTGTGATTTTGGGTGTTTAGGGATACTCCAACATGGATTCCAAGTGGGTTCTATCCCTACTTCATATGGGCTGAGGTAAGAAGTGCTCAAACCCTTGTGATTTGTCATTTTTATGAGCCCTAGGTTGATGTATGTATGTGATATTGGTTATGTTAGTGTATTTGATGATCTTGGTGCACAATTGGGAGATTGGTGTTGCTTGAGGAGCTTTGGTGAGGCTTGGGACTAAGGTTGGTGGAGACTTCTAAAGAAGAGGCTCAATTGATTTGGCTACAAGAGGTACGGTTTAAGTTTCATTTAAGTACCGTGTGGTGTGATGAGAATTCCTAGGCTAGATGCCCCTAGGATTAAGTTTGGATTGTGTAAATGGTTGGTGCTAATATGCATAGTTGGTATGTAATGTGAATTGATGATTGGGTTGAGAATTGTGTGGCCTTGTATGCTTGGTGTATTGAAAATTTGATATATTGGGTAATGAGTATTGATTTGTGGTTTATGCATTTAAATTGTGAAATTGGGCCGGAGGCCGTGAATTTTGGGCCAGAGGCCGAAAAGAGGTAAGTAAGGTAAGTTGATGTGTGCATTGTATGATGACACAAGTGATTGGATGAATTTCAGATAATGAATATATGAATGATTGGGTTGGTTATTGAATAATGAGGTTTGAGGAGTTGAAGTGTGGAAATTGGTAATTTTTGGTGAAATTGTATAGATGAGGTATGTTTGGTTTTGGTTGAGGTATGTTATGTGGTCATATATGTGATCATGATTATTGATGCCTTGATGGTATGATAATGCATGAGAGATATGTATGTTGTGATATATGTTTGAGGAATGATTGAGGTTGATTTGGGGATGAAACCACGTGATAGTGAGTATGATATTGATCATGTATAATGATGGTTGATTGGAAATAGTATTGTTGGAAATTGGGATGAGGAAGGATGTATGACATATTGATGTGTTTGTAATTTAGCCATTTGTTTGAAATGGGTAAAAATGGTTATATGGCGGTTTTGTGAATTGTGGTAATGTGTCAATGTGTGAGTCGAGGAGGCTTGACGTTGAATTTGATACATTTCAATTGATTTCAAAGAAAAGGGATGAAATTGGCATGTTTTGATTGATTTTGAAAAGGGTTGGAAATGGTTTGTTTTGAAATGGCACTTTGTGGTTTTTATGAAAAATATGGTTTTTGGGCATACTTTGGTGAGACATAACTTGGACTACGGATCTCTGTTTTGCGCCAAATCTGTTTAGAAATGAAATGGGATCCGGGATGTCCATGCCGTTCGAAGAACGGATGAAAAATGATTTAAAATGAGGAAGTTATGTCCATTGGAAGATTGGGGTCTAAATCTGTGAATTCTGCAGTTTTTAACTTAGAAAATTTTTAGTAGAATAACCCCTTGCGCGTGGGCGCACTTGGCGCGTACACGCCGATCTTCCAGAAAGCGCCATCCACGCGTGCGCGTGATGTGCGCAGGCGCGCCGATAGTGCTGCACCCAATGCCCAGCCATTTTCCAGAGAGTTGTGCCAGAACTGTGCCAGCTTTGTGCATGGGGCACGAGAGTATCCACGCGTATGCGTGGTTGACGCGTGCACGTCGATTTGGAAAATTTTTAATCCACGCGTTAGCGTGCATGACGCTTGCGCGTCGATGAGTTTTTAAGGCCATCCACGCGTGCGCGTGGAGTACGCGTACGCGTGGCATTGTTTTCATGTCAAAGTTGATATTTGAGTTTTAAAAGCCAAATCTCATACTTCTAAGCCTCCGATCTCACCCCTTATGTATTAAATCATTATGATATGCTTAGTAATGAGAAAGGAACTAGGGGATGTGGTAACTTGCGAGTGAAGCAAGGGAAAAAGTTATGATCAATGGTGATCAACGATGATTATATGAGATATGGAGGATGGCGGTAGGAGTACCGTGTATGCCATGAGCCGAAGGGCTATATTTATTGATAAATGGCTGGTTCTTGATTGAACCATGAGCCGGATGGCTGAGTTATTGCCGGGTCACGGCAAAGCCATTATTGATTATGGCTGAGTATAAATGCATATATGATTAATGAATGAATGTGTTAAATGGATAATAATGGAAAATGTTGAAATGTGATGTGTAACCCCGGGTAGTAGGCAGTGGCGTTGTCCACTTGCTCCGGGTATGAGACGAAAAATGACGTTTATGATAAATGAGTTAATTATGGAGTTTTGAATGAATGTAACTCTGATACCTGGGTAGTAGTAAGGGTTGGGGTTCGTCCCACTTGCTCCAGGTTAATGTTTGAGATTTGATAACAATGAGGATTGATAATATGAATTGAGATTGAATGAATATATGCTTAAGATACCTGGGCAGTAGCAAGGGTTGTGGTTCGTTCCGCTTGCTCCGGGTTAATGCTTAAGATACCTGGGCAGTAGCAAGGGTTGTGGTTCGTCCCACTTGCTCCAGGTCAGAGATTGTGACACCTGGGTAGTAGCGGCAGTAGTGGTGAATCCACTCGCTCCAGGTTGAGCTGTTAAACACCCGCCTGGGTAGTAGCCGCAGTAGTGGTTGTTCCACTGGCTCTGGGCTGAGCGGGTAGTAGCAAGGGGGTTGTAGCTCAAACCTACTTGCTCCGCAAGGGGTGTTTCTGTCCATGGTTAGCTACCAGGACGTGTCGGGTTGGCTATATAACCGACATATGATATCATCAGCCATAGGGCAGGCATACATCATTTGCATATGTTTGAATTGTTTGGGTTTGCCTATTTGTTTTGGATTTCTACATCATATATGCTATGTTACCTGATTATGTGCTACTTGTTCTACTTGTACCTTATTTGTGTATTACTTGTCTGTATTGCTTGTGTTTGTACAACTGAGAGATCTCTCATATTGGTGTCGGTGGATGTTGAGGGCTGTTCTTGATGAGATGAATTGATGATGCGATTGCATGATGATGATGATTTTTGAATGAGATGATTTGAGCCCCCCCTGGGTAGACGCAGTGATGTGATTTCACTAGCTCCAGGAGAGGGTATGATGTATTGATATAGAGTTGCTGAGGCAGAACGACTGATGATGGTTTTGCTTATGATTCTGAGTCTGATTCATGGAAGAATCAGCGAGTTGGAAAACATGTGTAACACGAACTAGATTTAGTATCCCCTTACGACAGATGCCTATTCATGGATTAGTGAGAATCTAGGCTGGATACTTGGTGAAAATGAGTTTAGGATGCTTAGTGAGTTTTTATTGCAGTGCATTGTATTTATTTGGCACTTTTACCGTACTGGGAACCCATGGGCCCGGGGTTCTCATTCCGTATATATTTCTTGTTTTTCAGATACAGGTTCAAGTGCTCAGAAGTGAGCTGCGGTTCGTCTGAGAGACGGCGAAGATATTTATTTTCTCTACCTTGTGTTTTGCTTAGAATCTCTCCACCTTTGTTTTGAAAAGATTATATTATGTGTTGAACTCTTTTGGAACATGCCTATAGAGGCTCTTATGTTTCCTTTGGGAGAGATTAGGATGTACTGTTGTCAGTTACTTTCATACTGTACCCTAGCTGGCTTCAACTTCGCGGGTCGCGACTAGTGGCTATTACTTATGTTATATATATCTATCTGTTATCTATCTCTTAATCTCCTTTATGCCTTGTCCGTATATCGCTTTCGGCTTCACAGTTTAACTTTTCGTTGTCGAACGTGAGTGTTACGTCTTCGCGATTTTATTTCCACTCTTTTCAGGCTTCTCGATTAATACTCCTTTCGAAATTACCTATATTTATATATTAAAAATCCACCTGAGAGTCATACCACCGTAATATCATTGACTTATGACTCGAGCATAAGGATTTGAATATTAGGGTGTTACACGGTAATACCCTGAGGATACTTCTTGTCTTCTAGAGAACATCTTCATATCAGAGATCTTCTCCTTCAACGCCTTGTGCAAACCTGATTGTATCAACACATCCTTGACTTGTATTTGCCACAAGCCAAAATTTATTCTTCCATCAAATTTCTCTATTTCAAGCTTCACAGCACTTGAATATCCTGACATTGTTGCAACCGTATACTGGAATAGTATAACTCAACTGTAGACCGTGCACTAGGAAGGGTCTCCAAAAAAGAGAGGTGGGTCACAATGGACACACTTAAATACCAGGTCTTTCCTTAGCCAGAACCTTTCCAAACTGCACTCTCACAGTGTCACACTGCCTTCCCGCAACAACAACAGCAACCAAAGATCAACCTCAAGCTACAGGACAAAATTCTTTTCTGATGTGGAAGGTCAGACTAGGCTGCAACCACAGAGCATACTAAGAATAAATCCCACCGAACCGAAGCTCTGATACCACTTGTTGGGAATAATACACCATTCCCCCTTGAAAAAATACCTTTTACAGAGAAATAAAATAGACACAATCACAACACAAGAATTTAACGTGGAAACTCCAATTACTGGAGAAAAAACCACGGCCGTTGCCAAATGACAACCAGAGAATATCACTATGCGAAAATTGTTACAACACATGGACTTCTTTCTCTCAACACCAGCACCCCAGTACACCCACACTCTCAAAGCAAATATTTAACTACACCTCACAATACTCTCTAATCAAAAGGTATAAAGGAAAAGAAAAGTCAGATACAAGCTTTAAGTGTTTCCGACTGGTACAAAAAATATGGAGAACTTAGCCTCATATTTATAGCCTAAGCCACCCACTCCATTTGCTATCCGAAAATATGTGGGATTAATTCAACCAAATTCTAACAAAGGGACAGGTCATTGCAGATTTTCTTGTGGACAATTCGAAAGATCTGAATGACCAGGGGGCAAATATAGTTGATGTAGAGGTTAACTATTGGAAATTATATTTTGATGGATCTAAGCATAAAGATGGTGCAAGGGTTGGAATCCTCATTATCTCACCAGAGGATATTCCGTCAGAATTTTTGTTTGAATTAAAGTATCATTGTTCTAATAATGTTGCTGAATATGAGGCTTTAATTTTAGGTCTCGAAATTTTAATCGACAAAGGAGCTTTAGAAGTTCAAATTCTAGGGGATTCACAGTTGGTTTTAAAGCAGTTGTCAAAGGAGTTTAAATATAATAATGAGACGTTACAAAAATATTTAGTAACTGCTTGGGAGTTGTTAACGTCTTTTCAAAAGGTTTCTTTGGTGCATATTCCTAGAATTCATAATGAAATTGCCAATGAGTTGGCTCAAATTGCTTCGAGGTATCAGATTGGCCAGAAACTATTAAGAAGTTATCTAGTATCCATCAAATTTTAGTACCAGCAAATGAAAGAGAAGTGATGTGTATGGATGAATGAGAAGACTCTGATTGGAGAAAGATTATCGCTTAGTATTTGAAAGATCCTAATACTGCAGTCGATAGGAAAATAAAATTATGAGAAATGAACTTTGTTTTATTGGCTGATGAATTATATAAAAGGGGGATCGATGAAAGTTTAATGAGATGTTTAAGTCAAAAAGATCAGAATATCGCTTTGGGTGAAGTTCATATTGGAATCTGTGGTGCTCATCAGACAGGAAAAAGAAAATGAGATGGGTGTTATATCGTAATCATGTATACTGGCTATCTATGATAAAAGATTGTATTAATTATGCAAGGGCATGTCAAGAATTTCAGAAACATGGTTCGATACAATAGATTCCAGCAGCTGAATTACATTCGATAATAAAGCCATGGCCATTTAGAGGTTGGGGTTTGGATTTAATCGGTTTGATTTACCCTCTTTCATCGAAACAACACAATTTTTCTAGTAGGAGTCCTTCTAATCTTATGTGGTGGTGGTCGAGCAGCTTCAGCTCGTCTTTTGTGTGTTCTTTTTGGAGAGTTTTCAGTAACAGCTGCTCGAATAGCAGTTTGCTGGATGTCTTCAAGGGTGCGAGTATATATTGAGTAATAAGTAGTCCACCATTCAAGGCAAGATTTGGTAATAAATGAACTGCGTTCATAAATCAAGAAATTGAAATGGTCCCTTCGTCTTTGATTTTTTAAGAGACAAGTGTTGAAATCTTCTTGAGAGGTCAGGGTAATTTGACAGAACGGTTCACTGTGCCGAGGCTAAGGAGTTGGGATAGCTTGAGAGAATCCCAATTGTCTTGCAATCAAATTAGGAGCATACAAGGTTATTTTGAACCTTTCCTTATTGTATTGTGGCAGCCCTATTGGTGTGACTTGAACAGCCAATAGATGTGCCCAAGTTCGATTTGCAAGTTCGCTTTCTTTGTTAGTGTTTGGAAAGAGCAAACGATCAAGTCAAGCAGAACCACAGTTGCGGCGCAGAAAATGAGTGAAATTGAGTTGATCGTTATCAAAATTTCTGCAAGAATGAAAAAGAGAAAAAACATCCCAAAATTTGTCTTCATCTGATTAGGCATTTAGAAAATTGGGTCTGTAATTAGACAAACAAAAACTCTTGATGTGTTGTTTATCAGTGTTGCCCCCTATAAGTTTTGTCATATAGTTTTTGAAAATGGCATTTAGCCATAATTGAAGAAGCCAGAGTGGACTTGCTGTGTTGATTATTTTGTTATCCCGGAGGTCACAGACAAATAGGCTAAGTTCTTCGAAAATGTGTCCGAGAAGAAGCTTGGCCAAGTTGAGACTTTTTCCCTCATGTAAAATAACGGCTAGGGGAAGAAAGAGTTTTGACATTTGAACACTTCAGGAACAGAACAGAACTGCATTTAACCAATAAAACAAGAAGGAAACATGTTCATAATCGGTGATTTCTGTACCATCCGCACCCATACTATGGGTAATGAAATCACTGTATGAGGTGCTGGAGGTGATATTGTAATGGCACTGAGGTTGCATGTCAGGAGTGCAGTCTGGAGAATTTAAAGGGAGTCCTGTAATAGCAGCTATGTCGAGAAGAGACATACCAATCATTCCACAAGGAAGGTAAAAATTGTTGGTAGTTCTATTCCAGAAACAGGTCACTGCTCCAATCATCCAAGGGTGTGTAGTGAGTGAAAAGTGAGAAAGCCTTAACAGTTCTTGTATTTCTAAGGCTCCCCAAGTAGCACCCTTGGTGGATTCGAGGCGTTGGTACCAAGTTGTGAAATCAAGTCCTCGGGGTTTAATTTTTGGATTGTTTTGAAAGGGTTTTTTGTTGTTGAAGTGAAAGATGTTAAAAGCTTGATTTATTAATAGATCTTCTCCTTCGGCATTAGGAAAGAAAGGAAGTTTTTTGTTGGCCCTTTCAAGAGTCTCAATCGACCCAAGGAAGCAGTGTGTATATGCACTGATTGTAAAGGGAATAAGAATCCTGGTATCATTGATTGGTAAATGGGGGTCGTCAATGATTTCATCATTGATTTGATTAAGGATACGAAGAGCTGGTGGAGATGGTGGTGTCGCTGCATGGCCTTTACCCTTATCTTGAGTAGTGCCACGGGTGGAAGAACCAGCCATTATCAGAAAAATTGAAGGTTGGAAATTTTGTGGAAAAATTCTTGATGTAAAGGGAGTTTAGAGAATGAGGAGTTCAAAGAGATTCAGATAAAGAAAGAAGAGTGAAATTTCAAAATGTCACTGTAGTCGTTACTGTGAAAGGAATGTAAATAGAGGTAACTTCGTGAAGAAGATGAAGTAATGGAGATAGAAGGCGTAAGTCTCGAAAGACATGTCGAGTGGGTCAGAAGTAATGGGGTTTAAATGATAATTATTCCTGGTTGGAAAATGGACGTCTTTTGGATTAAGTGCTTTATTTATTGATAATATTATCGAAAGCAACCACATTAATCCAAGGGGGCAATTTGTTGATCGAAAAATATTTTCGATATAAATGGGGTGAATCGAAGAAGTAAAGTGTAGTCTTTCGAGAAGATATGCGTGTGATTACAAGGTTGGAGGTATTCAATGCTGATTGGATTTCGATTGTGTGGTTGATCGAGTAAGCCAAATCGAGTAGAAATTTCGATTTGAAGATTTCGAAAAAAGCTGATCGAATGGTAGCGGAAGCAGGAAAGTTCGTGGCTTTTATCACACGAGAAAAATATTGAAAATATCTATAATCACGCAGCGAGAACGGTTACCAAGAGTGATTGTAGTTCAAATAGGTAATTCATAATTTAATTGTAATTAATTGTGATCAAATTAACCGTTATGTAAGATAGTCTACAAATACTATGAAGTGTTAGAGAATAAGGGTTGGAACTTTTACTCAGAAAATACTCTAGCACTCTCACATCCCAGCGAATCCCTGAGTTTGCGATCGAATTTTCTTTTTCTGTAGGGTTCCTTCCACCTTTTTCTTTCTTTTAAATTCAATTCTGTTTGTAAAACAATTTCACTCAATCTTATTCCCTAAGTTGTTATTTATATTCTTTATTTTCTTTGTTTAATTTATTTTCCAGCATTCTCTCTGATTTACTTTGAAGCTTTTTTATTTAATTAAAGGCACTTTTTATTGTTTCCTTTTGATTTTGGCATAAGTCTTTTCATTTACCATGCCTTTATTTATTAAAAACTTTGATTTTTAAATATTATTTAATATTTTATAAATTCATCTTATTTTTATTGTCGAAACTTGTCTAATCGGAGGCGCTCTGATGCACTTCTAGAAAATTGGTACCCGCACAGAGAAAAATGTTTCGCTCCCAAACCATTAGATATCGAACCACCATCGATTTGCTAAAAATCGACAAAACACAATCATACATTTAACGGATTGAATCCATACAAATCTAAAACAAAGAACTCATAATTACTAAATCATGTGTATATATGTTGAGTTGTTTCGATTAGACCTAAGTACAAAAAAAAATGAACTTTTTAATCAAAATATATAACAATAGAATGAAGTTGATGAGTCTTTTGTTAATGAATGAAGGTATATATACTCAGAATTTCATACCTTACAATTCATTACGTGTGGCATACGTTAATAGACAAAATTAAGAGAGCAAAGAGAAAAAAAGTAGATGACCATACATCTACAATAACCGATTTTGGATTTTATCATTAACAATTACAAAAAAAAAATCCAATCTTAACAATTGAATTGAATTAAATCAGTTTTTTTTTTTAAAACCAAATATGAATAGAAAAAACATATCTTATCGTTTTAATTACAAAAGAACGATCAAAATAATAAAAATTGATCTCTTTTAATGATTCAATCATAGAAGATTATGATACCACATATCGGAATTTTTAATTTATATTCTTTAATTCTAGAATCATCCATATTAAATCATTAAAAAAAATATTTGAGAACGAAAGCATACCTAAATTTATGAACATGATTGAAATAATTTAGCTTTCTTATATTTCTCAATTAAAATTTTTTATATCTCTAATAGAATTGAATCTGAATCGTAACTCTTATGATGGAGAAAATGGTTGTAGAAACGACTTTAATGTATTGAAAATAAAAATCCTAAAGCCACTATTTATATTTGAATATGAAACTCATTAAATTTTAAAACTCAAATAAATAGTATTTTTTAGTTTTATTTTTATTTAATTATAAAAAATAACAATAACTTATTTAATTCAATATTTATAAAAATAAATAAAATTATCGTGATATAAATTATTTATATAAAATAATTTAATACGATTAGAATTAATATATATATATATTATAAATAAATTAAAAAATTAATAATTTTTTAATAAGCATATGTTTATTTTGGTAGAAGAGGGAAAAAAGAATAGAAAATATAAATATCTAGAAAATACGAACTAGATAGAGTTTATGTAAAATGAAAAAAGTCATCAACAAATTATTATATATCTGACAATAATTTATAAGGTTAAAATCTAACATACTAGCAACTGACAAATAAATATTAGAAACTAAGTAGTTACTAAAACAAATTGGAGTTTTACTCTTTATGTTTTCCTAACATGAAAATTAGAGCCTTACTATGCGACTCACAGTTTTTTGGTTAATATATGGACAATGTTCATATTCTGTTAAACATATGTGTACATACGCTTGAACAAAATCTAATAGAAAGTTAAAAGTTTGATATGTTAATAAGCTGAGAAAAGAAGTATTGGCCTATTGGCAAACAAACTCTTCTGCTTTATTTTCTAGTTATCGATTAGCCTAAGATCAAATCATAAAATCAGATTATCAAATAATTGTTAAAAGAAAACTATCATTATTAACCATATATTTGAGCATTAATAATTTTAATAATAAAAAATATAAATTTATTGTTGAATATTTTGTCAAATAATTTAATTTTCTATAAATAACAAATTATTAATTTACATCTGTCTAAGATTTCCAAAATCAAACCAATAAATTTAAATTTGAAATATTTAATTAGAAATAAATTAAATATAATAAAATAATATATTTAACAAAATGTTTAATTTTATAAATAAATTTTATTTTTTATTTATTATTTTAAATAGATTAACTACCAAAAATTAAATCGGTTCTTTTGATAATTGATTTTTTTACCTTTTTTTTGTTCTTAATCAATTTACTATCAAATGACTTTCATTTTAAATCACATCTATTTGTAGCCGGTTTTCGATTAACTGAGTTATAAGTCATAATTATATGTTCTTTGTTTTTTTTTTTTTTTTTGAACAAGCAATCTCAATACAATCAAGTGGAGCGACAGAGTCTCAACCAGATTCTGAAAAGTCAAAACGAATAAAATATATGAAAACAATCCCAAAGTGTTATCTCTGGCATTGTCATCAACAAAAAAGGATCCAAACTACCCCATTCTCTATAGTTGGTCAATGATTTGTGAAACACCTCTTCCACTCCACCCTCCTTGTTATTAAAGATCCATCATTCCTCTCTGACCAAACATTCCAAATAACTGCAAAGAAACATATGAGCCACTTATTCCACTCCTCTTTCCTATTGACAACCCCTGTCCAACCCTCAAAATGTTCTTTCAGCGAATCTGGAATAGATCATAGCCTCCCAAAGTCGGATATCCATTTACACCACACCTGCCAAGTAAACTCACAACCAAGAAACAAGTGGAAGATATGTTCAGTTTCTTTTTTACACAAAACGCACATGTTATAACCGTGGCTAATAATTCCTAGCCTATACAATCTTGTTTTGTTATTCACTCTTCCTATCAAAATAAACCAGCCAAATAATTCCACCCGTGGTGAAACTAAACCTTTCCATAATGTTTTGGTGAAGTTATAGCTAGTAATATTCTCCGAAAGAGTTTCTGACTGCATCACCTGCACAAAAGAGTTAGTTGAAAAATATCTTCCTTGTCAAACTTCCATATCACTCTATCTTGTGTAGCACATGCTATCTTAACAGGCCTTAAAGTCTCATGTAGTTGATTGACTAATTCCAACTCCCATTGGAATAAGTCTCGCCTCCACTAAAAGTTCCAAATCTACTCTAACCCGTCCCAAAACTCACAATCCCCTATGACAGATCCCCTTTGGTTTGAAATAGAGAAGAGCCTCGGAAAACTAATCTTTAGCGAATCACTCTATAGCCAAATATCTTCCCAGATCCTAGTCCTCCTTCCATCACCCACCTCCATAGACAACCCAACAATCGTCTTATCTCTCGTATTATGATCTTTGAACTGCAATTGGCATATTTCTTTCCATGGACCCCTTCTACTAGGCAATATCTGAGATGATAGCATCACATTGGGGTTCAAGTTATGGCAAGAGCATACCACTTTCTTCTATAATGGACACTCCTCTTTTGAGAAACGACACCACCACTTGAATAGGAGGGTTGTGTTCCTAACCACGGCATCACCCACCCCCAATCCACCTAACTTTTTAGGAGCCTGAACCACTTCCCACTTAACTAATGCCAAACCATTCCTACCGTCCTCCTTACTCGATAGAAATTTTCTCTGCAATGAAATCAACTTTTCTACCACTGCCCTTAAGCATCTTATATAGGCTCAAATAGTATATCGGTAAGCTATTCAGTACAGATTTGATAAGGACTAGCTTACCTACTTTATTGAGCACTTTTGCCTTCCACAAGCTAAGCTTCTCCTCCACTTTATCAATTATCAGTCTCCAAGTGCTGACCCGCCTTGGGTTTGCTCCTAAAGGAATGCCAAGATATTTGACTGGTAGGTTAGCCTCCTTGCATCCCAATAAGCTGCACATACTAACGGTCCACGACTGTTCGCAATTGATTGGGATCAAACTAGATTTATCGAAGTTGATACTTAATCCTGACATCACTTCAAAACACCTTAGCAACTTGGCATAGTTTCTGATGGTCTCCTCCTCTGGTGGGCAGAATAATATACTATCATCTGCAAACTGGAGATTTGATAACTCTATATTATCCTTACCAACCATCAGAGGTGAAATTCGTCTGTTTCTGACTGCCTCCCTTATCATCCTATGCAGAACATCAACAACAAGAATAAACAAAAATGGAGACAATTGATCAACTTGTCTCAGACCCCTTTCCATCTTAAAAGGTTTTGTTGGCGAGCCATTTATCAGAATTGACATAGAAGCTATACCAACACATTCCTCCACCCATTCCCTCCACCTCCAACCAAAGCCCATCTTCTGTAGCATAATATCCACGAAACTCCACTTAACTCGATCATACGCCTTCTGGAAGTCTAATTTAATGATTGTCGCTTTCTTTTTTCTCAACTTTAACCATTGTACTGTTTCGCATGCAATAAGCGCCCCATCATGTATTTTTCGATCCTTTACAAAGGCACTCTGAGTCTCACCTACTAGACCTGGCATCACTGATCGCATCCTTCGTACAATCACTTTAGAGGTAACTTTGTATGCGCAACCTACCATGCTAATTGGCCAGAGGTTCTTAATCTCCTTGGCTCCAGTGAGCTTAAGTGCTAGGGCCACCCACGTAATATTCGAATCAATAGGTAGCCTTGATGACTGAAAAAATTCCAGTACAGCTGACGTGAACTCTGCACCGATATCATCCCAGCACCTTTTAATGAAGTTCATGTTGTACCCATCACTTCCTGGAGCTTTAGATGATTCACAGTCCCATACCGCCTCTTTAACCTCCTCCATTGTCGACATTCTCTCCAAAGCTGTAAACTCTTCTTCATCAATCCGATTTACCAATCCATCCCTAAACCCCACAACCGGCGCTCTCTCCTGACGATACAAATTCTTATAGAACTCTCTGATAGCAATTTTGATCCGAGCTTGATTTCTTATCAACCTACCATTAATTACCAATGCATCAATTCTATTGTTCCTCCTTCTTGCCGACGCCAAGTTATGGAAGTATCTATTGTTTTTATCCATATCCTTCGCATGCCTGGACCGCAACATTTGCTTCCAATGTATTTCTTTTCTCTTATACCACCGCTTGCAGAAGCTTACTAGAGCCTTTCTTCTAGCCTCCACTGCACTATCATAAACCCCATTGCCAGCCTTTCTCCTTATGCCATCTCCCCAAAGACAATGTGAGAGCCTTCAATTTCTCTGTGAATTGTAACTCACAAAGATTCCTCCATTCCTCTCTAATCATTCCTAAGAAACCCTCATGTGTAAACCAAGAATCTAGACTCCAAAAAGGTCGTGGACCAACTCTGAATTTGGAGCTCTCAACTATAAATGGGCAGTGATCTGACAAGCCTCTCGGTCCACCTTTTAATCGAATTTTTGGAAACTCCTCAAGCCATTCTACACTTAAAAGTACTATATCAATACGACTGCAGGAGCGGCCTCTGAACCATGTAAATTTTCGATCATTCAGCGGTAAGTCTATTAACTGCATGTCTTGAATCCACTCCTTGAACTCTTCTGCCGACGCTGTTAACCTGTCCTGACCTTTTCTGTCTTCCACCTGAACAACCTCATTAAAGTCTCCCATGTAGCATATCGGACCTTGACATAACCCAGATATGAAGCTCAGTTCCTCCCACACAGCCAGTTTCTCTATTCTAGTATGAGCACCATACTAAACAAAATGTGCAATTGAACTCATTTTTTAAGAGCACTCCTTCAACACATAACCATCTCTCCCCTTTGTAACAATTATTCATTTTAAACAGCAAGTCATCCCACATTAACAACAGTCCCTCGGATGCGCCTTTCGACCCAACAAACTCCCACCCCACAGCATTGCTCCCCTAAATTTGTATTATATCAAACTTAGTCATAACTTGCACTTTAGTTTCAACCAAGCCTAGCATATTCACTTTTTTCTTCTTTTTTAGTTCTTTCACCATACTCAATTTTCCAACACCCCGTAACCCCCTAATATTCCAAGAGCTAAAAATCATTTAAAAAATGTTTTACACACCTTCTTGAGATTTTTGCTTTTTGGGTCTGCATCTCCGTGCCTTTTCTTTCTGCTCTGCTAATATCCTCTTCTGTGTTGGTACTTCATTCTGTTCTTGAAGAATTGCCATTATATCATCTTCATCGTTGTACTGCACGGCTCCTGATTCAACCGCTAACTCCCACGCCCTCCTATTTTCTAGCATCTGCTCCTCCCGTTCCAAAGCCTGTGCATCACTATTTTCCGCCCCCTTCCTGACACTACCTCTATCAAGTGTCGTACCGTCTTCAATAGCATCTTCTCCATCTCTAGCCGGACTAACTTGCAGGGTCGCAGCTTGTTCTCCAGGCACTAAACAACTTACCACCACATCCTCTTCACACGCACTGTCCATGGAGGAACGTGGCCCAGCCATCGCCCGCCTGGAGTGGCACCCGGTCGATTACTCAATCTCCATAGCAAGGCGCCCCATCAGTCGCAGCTCATGCCCAGCGACCACCGCTGCACGCCCGATGGCTCCCTTACCTCCCCCAACCCGTCTCTGCTTGCCGACTTGGAGCTCTCTGAAGCTGCGTCGAACCGTAGCGCCATCCAAGAGAGAGATCTCCCCTTTAATCTGCTGTTGGACCACGGCGCATAACTTTGGACGAGGAGCAACTTCAACCCGGTCAACCATTGCCCGACCCGGTCTCACAAGCTCGCCTCCTCCATCAGCATCAGCGTGCACTGGGAATTCCAAGAAAAGGAATGAGGCCCAAACGCCCACCATTGGCACAAGTGCAACAAAAATAAGTAGTGGGCCTACTTAAGAGTCTGTTTTTGGCTTCCTTTTTTCTCCAAGAAAGCCGTTTGTTCAGCCCATCGTTATCAAAGTCACAGCTGATTATTTTTTCTGATTTAACATCATTAATACATAAATCATTATATCCCATAAGATCATCACTTGCCTCTAAATCAGGATCAACCGTTTTTCTTGTTGTACGAATATGAATTGAATTGCAATTACTCCATTCATTCAAAATATATTTTAAAATTACTTTTTTACCCTTATCCGTTTCTTCCTCTCTTGTCTCCGCCATTATCAACTCAATCACTGGATCCCTGCTTTTCGCCGGTGCTATGGCGCTCGAACTGCTTGTAGCCCTCTCGCATTCCTCCGGGATACAAGAATAACATACATATTCAATTTTACACTCCGCTCCATAACTCTCACAACCAATCTCTTTAACCAGGACATCAAATCCGCTAGTACCAACTGTGACGTGAACCCACTTGTTAATGATGTCCATGAAACAAGTATCAATTTGTACCCATCCCATACTGAATGAGAGGCATGATTCCGTGGCTTTGTCACACCCGATAACTTCTCCCCATTGGCTTCCTATAATCTTAAAAGTCTCTGCTGACCACGTATGCAAAGGAACCCCAAAGCACTCTAACCATACCCTTCGAGTTTCACTACGCTCCTCCTCATCCCATCTCTAGACGCTATGAAAAAATTGCAATAGGTTATTCATTTTGAACGTGTAAGCTTCTTCTGCACCCAAGACACTGTCAAAAGTCAGGAGTGCTTTGTACGCTTCTTGTTCTCATATTTGTACAACTTGAGAAAAATTCTTCCCAATCATGGACTTCAAAGAAATGAAGTTAATAGCCTTCATCGTCCCGCCTACTAGACTCCTCTATAACCAGTCCAAATTTTCTTCTGCCACTGGAATTTTCATATTCTTCATCCAACCATTGCCATGTGGATCTTCTTTTTTTTTTCCTCCATTTTGTCTCATCTCTTTCACATTCTTCTTTGGAAACCTGCGGCTTTCCTCCTGTTGAGATTGAAGCTTAACAAATTTCTGGACGTCACCCGCCTCATTATGTCGGTTCCTATTATCCATTTCATTCGTACGTCGATACCTAGCTTCTTTTACTGAAACAACATTCCCTTGTAACCTCATTCTATTCATCTCCGCAATAACCTTCATAGCCCCACCTCTTGTTGTATATCGAATGAACATAAAAACGTACAAATTACCGTTTTTCTATTTTTGTGAGAGATAAATATCATTTATACGTCCAGTCCAGTTGAAGAGGTGGTACAACTCCCTCTTTGATATATCTTCAGGAAGATAATCTACAAAAATGGAAAAGGATTCATTTTTCAAACGACAGTACTCTTCTTGATTCCAAATCCTCGGATCTCTACTAACATGCCTAGTTCTACCCTTCCCAGTGTTTCCCACCCCCTCTCGCTCTCTCTCTCTCGCTCTCTCTCATCTCTCTCTCCTATATGTTCTTTGTTTTTCTTTGACGGGTATGATCTTTCTATTAAAATTAGAATTTAATTTTGATGCATTGTGAATATAAAATAATTTTATAGATGTATCTAATTACATAATGTCGTATTATTAAAAATAATTATCTTTTACATTAATCATATGAATAGTCATTTAAAAGAACGAATATAATTGTACAACTATAAAAAATACTTTACACTGTTAGTCATCAAAATTAAATTTGTAATATTATTGATACTCAAATAAAAATGACATTATGGATTATACTTTAATTTAAATTTAAATCTTTTTAATCTTAGATTTTACTTTAGAAATAAAATATAAGTTTTTACTATTTATTATATTTATACAAATTATACTTTATTCTTTTGAAGTGAAAATTTAAAGGATCTAAATTTTTCAAAGTCCAAAGAAGGAACTGCAACTTGCTTTCAAACTAGTATAATTGTATGAGTTAAACTCCTAAATGGTTACTAAGATTGGCATCGAGCACTAAAAACATCCCTAAAATTTCAATTACACTAGTTACATCCTTGAAATTGACAAAAGTTTGCACTATGTTAGTCGCCTTTGATTCATTTTTCATTAACGACGTGATGACATAGCTTGATGACGTGGGTTGTTAGTGACACGTGTCATTCCATGGTTTGGCCACGTGTAATGGTATGATGATGTGGTGACAAGTGGCACGTGGCATGCTGATGTGGATAGTTGTGCCACGTGTCACAATACTATTTGGCCACGTGTTCGTTTGTGCCATGTGTCGCAACAGTATTCGTCCACGTGTTGTCTATTATGTCATCATTGTAGATGCACCAAATTAGTCCCTCACTTTACATTAAGTGATTCATTCTAGTCCCTGAAATTGAATGTCGTGTACTAAACTAGTCCCTCCATCAGTTTTTTCTGTTTTTTTTTTAATTTAAAATTTTCAAAATCTTGGATACACTAATTTCAATTTTATTTTTTCATATGTCGTTTAAATACAAGTGTTTTTATACAAATTTTTAAGATTTTAGTTTTAATTATATAATTTTTTATAATAATTTAACATTGGTAAATTTTATAATATATAAGTATGTTATTATAAAAAAATTATATGATTAATTAGACACATTTTTCATCAAAAAACATGTATTTTTAATAAGAAATCGATAATTAAAATAAACATTTTTGTGGTTCTTATGAAATGCACGTTTCCATTGTGTGTAAATGGGCTAGACTGAAGACACTTAAAGCACCCTCACTACCATCTTCGATCTTTTCAGTCTAGACGAAAGAGGTCGGAGATGGTAGTGAGGGTGCTTGAAATGCCTTCACGTCAACTCCAAGACGGCAGTTAGGGTATCTGTAAGAGAAAAAAATATTTTATAAAAGCACTGAAAGAGAGGTCGGAGATGATAGTTAGGATGCTTGAAATGTCTTCACGTCAATTCCAATACTGTGGTTAGGGGTATCGCAAGAGAAAAAGCATTTTATAAAAGTACTTGTATTTGAATAATATGTGAAAATATAGAATTGAAATTAATGTATTTAAAGATATTGAGAATTTTGAATTTATAAAAAAAAGAGAAAAAAAACTAATAAAATGACTAATTTAGGCACAACATTCAATTTCAAGGATTAAAATGAGTCACTTAATATAAAGTAAGAGATTAATTTAGTGCATCAGCAATGATGATTACATAATAAATGACACGTAGAAAAATACTGTTGCGGCACATGACACAAATGGATACGTGGTCAAATAACATTGTGACACGTGATACAACTATCTACATCAGTATACTACGTGTCATTGGTTACCACATTATTATACCATTATACGTGACCAAATTATGAGGTGACATGTGTCACTAACAGCCTACGTCATCAAACTATATCATTACGTTGTTAATAAAAAATAAATATAAGACTAATATGATACATTTTTGTCCATCTCAAATACTTAATTGATATAAGTAAAATGTCATAACATTTTAGTGCACATTGCCAATCTTGAAACCATTTTGAGTTTAACTCATAGTTGTATTTAGTATCTGAGGGAAGATATTTGGCGCGTAGAACCAACAAACATTAGGATATCGGAACTCGGAAGCAACAAGCAATGAAACTTGCAGAAACTAACTTAGCAACACTTCAATGGCAATAAACTACACTTCAATTTTTCATTACACTTAAAACATGCTTCACGCTCCACGACAATCATCGCTTCTCTTCGTTTCCTTCTTAGGGTTTCTTATTCTTCTTTCCATAATCAAAATCCCTTGCGTTCGCGGAGAGTCTTCCACTTGCTTGACGGTTTACAGAAACGGCGGTGCTCCCGCGGTCTTTAAATCCCCGAAATGTCCCCGATGGAAGCTTCCCGAAGGCCAAGGTGAAGACGACGATTCCGATTACCACCGTAGTCGCCGATCTCCGCCTCATGCGACGCCGCGTTGCCAGTCCGCCATGCTCCAGGGCAGCCGTTCCTCCCAGGAGGACCGCACTCTCTGCGTCCTCGATCTCCGGATTCCGTTTCCCGGTAACGCCGATTCCTAACGGCTTCTTCACAGTTGTTATTTTAATTTGCAATTGCGATTGTTTGTTGAGATTGAAATTTCGGGAAAAAAAAGCTGCACCTGAGTTGCAAGCCGCAATTGCAACTGCAGTTGCAATGATTGAAATTAAAGGAAATGCCGCAGCAAATGCAGCCGCGATCGATTGTGGAGTCCACAATAGTAGCAAATTACATTTGCATGTAATAACAGTAGCATTGATGTTGTCATTAGCAATTCAAAACTACTAAGAAGTAACAATTCAAGGCAATAAGTGTGTTTCTAGAAAAAATCTTCAATTGGAATTGCAGTTACTGTTGCATTGGGATTATTGTAATTCCAGAAAAACTGCAGCTGATGCTGCCACAATTGCTGCTGCTAAGTGACTGCGGAGATCACAACATGCAATTGTGTTTGTGATTGCACAAAAAAAAAAAATCCCGCCTTAACGCAGGGTTCGGGGAAGAGCCGCACCCAAAGGATGTAATGTATGGTTTAAAACCATGGATTAAAATTTTCCAGCATTGTCTCCAGGAAGAAGTAAGAATTTATGGCAATGAATGTGGGACGCTATTTTATTTAATTCGATGGTTGAAAGTTTGTTGTGTTTCCAGAGAAGCTTTAATTCGAAGTGTTGGCTGCGATTTTTTCTTTCTTTTGATTTGGTTTGTAATGGTATTGATTGAACTATTGTAATTTCGAGAATTAGGGTGAATGTAGAATCATAATTGGGAATTTGGGATAGAGAAGAGAGATAATTCAGAGAGAAAAGATTTCCAAATCCTAAATACATTTCACATTTCACTTATTGGCTTATTATTATTACAATTCGTATGTCATATTTATACTATTTTAATATTATCTAATATCTAATGCTATTTACAGTAATTGAGCTAAGTATAATTATACTCATTACATGGTGGTGGTTGAACCAGATGCGGATGGGATCAGGGAGGTTGCGGTGGGAATCGTGGCAGTTTTTGACGGGCACAATGGTGCTGAAGCTAGTGAAATGGCGTCAAAGCTTCTGATGGAGTATTTTGTATTGCACACCTATTTTTTACTTGATGCAGCTTTTTCTGTTATATCAAAAACAAGGGGAGCAGTGCATCACCAGAGAGAGCACAATCGTTTGAACATGATGCGTAGGTGGAAGGAGATTCTAGGTTGGCATGAGCTGCATTTTGAAAGGTACCTACTTCCTATAGTACCTTTAATTTATCTTTATTTATTTGTTTATTTGTGAAAATCAATAATAATTTATTAACATTATTTGTCTATTAAAGCTGATTTTTATTATTAATCAAATAATATTTCATATTTGTCTTGAAAGCTAATGTTTGCTAAGTGCATGCTTCTGTGTTTAGATGTTCTCTTAGCATTATTTGGATTATAAGTTGTTTGGAATGCTAAATCAGCTAATCCAGATGCACACTAATAGTATAGTTAGTCCTATTGATTTGAGAATCAAGTTTGTAGTTTGTTATGCTTTGCTCATCATTGTTTTGGAGAAGGGTTGGTTTCTACAATGAAATGAATGTCAAAGTTACATGAATGATGATGTTTCCTTTCAAGGACTTACAACAAGCATCTGTCTGTTATAAATGAGTTTTAGAGTGTTCATTCTGCTGCTTACTTTGGTTTGGCTTTACAATTGGTTTGTTTTCTCTAATGGAAGGCCATATTGTGGTTTGTTCAGAAAATGTCTTATGTTGGTTTTGCTCAAACCATGGTTTTGGAGTTTTAAATGCTAAACCAAGCATGCTATAAGGGCTTCAGATATTATATACAAATTTGTTTTATTCCTCGCATTTGTATGATTATGTTTATCTCAATTAGATTATTTTTCCAGGTTCCAAAATACATTTTCTGCAAATTTTGATGATTCTTTTCACTTGGAAATTTTGAAGGAAGCATTATTGAGAGCTATCCATGATATTGATGCAAAATTTTCTGAGGTAAAATTTACTTCATGTTCAGTTGTAAAAGTTTTATATGATCTTTGTTCTCATATTGACATCTTTCAATTGAACTATGAAGGAAGCCTTCAGAAATAGTCTTCATTCAGGGTCTACGGCAATCATTATATTGATGGCAGATGATAACATTTTAGTTGCCAATATTGGAGATTCTAAGGCTTTCTTGTGCTCTGAAAATTTTCAGTCTCCTAGAGAGGCCAAAGGTGAGAAAGATTAGGGAAATGTAGCCAAACTTGCAAGTCCAAGATGGAAGTTTTTAAAAGCATAAATAGAAATATAGGATATTCTTTGTTATTCTATTGTTCTTTTATAGAGTTGAAAAATGATGGGTGCACTTATTATGATAAAGCAACAAGCTTAACTTTTTTGTTTTATGGAAATATGAATAGAATTAATTTTGCTTTCTTATGATTTGTAGACTTATTACTGAAGCAATATAGGCAGAAAGAGCTTGATGGTTCTGTTGCTGTGTGGAATCGTGAAAAGTATAAGTTAGCTTCCTCCCATGGACTGACTCATTTTGCTGTAAAAGAATTGACCAGTGATCATCACCCAGACAGAGATGATGAAAGGATTCGGGTGGAAGCAGCTGGTGGGCAAGTTATAAATTGGGGGGGAGTGCCTCGTGTAAATGGCCAGCTGGCTATTACACGGGCAATTGGTGATGTATTCTTTAAAAGGTAGGTTTAGTGGAAATCCTTTTTACATGAACCCCAATCTTGCATAGAAATAACTTTGGTTGCTCGTTCATAATTAAATTGTTAATCTTTTATCCCAAAAATTTAAAATCAGAATGTGTCCTGACTTCTCAGTAAGGGTAGACTTGCCCTTTGTGTTAAAACTTTCAACAAAAATAGTAAGGGTAAACTTGGCCTCAGTACATGCTAATTCCAATCTTTAGAGATAAAGTACTAAACTAAAATCACAAATGGGTTGTCGTTAGATCTTAAAGTAATTGGTATCTGTACTGTCTAGAGATATATTTTGAAATTCTGATGCATTTCTTGATGAAATTGCCAACAGGTACGGTGTTATATCTGTGCCAGAAGTGACTGATTGGCAGCCTCTGACTGCCAATGATAGCTATTTAGTGGCTGCATCCGATGGTGTTTTTGAGAAGATGAGCATGCAGGAAGTCTGTGATTTGTTATGGGAAGTACACTCTTTCTCTAATAATATAGAATCAGAGTGTGCCCCTTCACCTTCACCTTCATATTCATTAGCAGATCTCATTGTCAACACTGCCTTGGGAAAGGGCAGTACGGATAATGTGGCCGCCATTGTTGTTCCTCTGGAATCTGCCAAAGTTTCTGCAAACTCGCTTAGGAGAAGCTATATTGAGAAGAGGGATGCTGATTATCCTCTGCTTGCATTGCAGGAACTTGCTTCAAGAAGTTTAGGTATATATTTTGAATTCAAATAATGATACTTCGTGCCACAACTCATTCCTTCTGTTTGTTCAAATTATCTTCATGTTATGTGATATACAAATGTAAAAGAAATCTGTGGCTTGTTGTAGCATATACTAACACATATTCATTGGCTAGACGTGGTTGTTCTACTTAGATTAAGTTGTAAATAATTTTGGTGTGCATTGTGAGTATCCCTTGTTTAATAAAAATCAAAGTTGCCATGGTATATACTCAGAAACTTATAGAACAAATTTGATTGGTTATGACATCGGTTGATTTGGTTATGCCTTTAGGTAGGCAACTTGTACTCCTGGAACTGATGCGTATCAGCTAATTTTATTTTGGATCTTGTTCAGCTAATGATGTCATATCTGATGTAATGCACTTGAGGCATCCTCATGCGGTGGATACCAAGTTTAAGCGTATATTGGTATGGCTGACACCATGGAAATTTACTATTTTTTATTTTCTTCCATATTTAATTTGTCTTTCTCGTATAAGTTGCCGGATGGAATAATGAATGAATTGATTCTTGTGAGCAGATTGATATTGTTTAAACATCTTACAGGATGATTGTTTGTGTGTGCTAATTAGTGGACTCTCATGCCGTAATTCTTGAAAAATGTGCTTCAAAAATGTGTTTTGAGTCAGTTGTGGATCTGTTAACTTTTTTGCATTGGAAGAGAAATCTTGGCATACAAAATTTACTGTCATTGGACTGATTTATATGTTTAAAATTTTCTGAAGAGGACCAACCTGCTTTACTGGAAAACTTGAAATCATGATACAAGAATTGCAAACTGATTTTTCCAAGGAAACAGGAAATTGAGAAATTGAAGCTTAGACCGGGCTGTAATTTTATGTTAGGGACTTGGGTATTATGGGGTGCCCAAAGCCCCACATCGGGGAGTATGGGATGCTTGTATTTAAGGAGAGTGGGTTCTTCTCCTTTAACAGCTAGCTTTTAAGGTGTGGTTTCCCACTTTCTTTAGGTACTTAACATTTTAGCAGCAAAGAAAGATAGAGGTGTATTCTCATGTTAATTGATATCATTTTTATTATATTATTGGGATGAAGTGAGTGGGAAGGTTTGCACCTTCCTACTTAGACAAGAAAATTACATTTCTTTACCTTAGCCTAATTAAGGTTTTATTTTTCAATCGAAAAAAAGGAGGAGAAAATTAGGTATTGTTTATGTAGAGTTTGATTACCAATTTCTTGCTCTTTTGTGTTCGACTTTTTTCTTTCTTATTTTTTGTTTTTGTAATATTATGTATACAAGGCTAATCTATAAGTAAAGTTGGTTGAAAGTTGCTTCAATTTGAAATAGAATTCACTACGATCTATAAGTAATCATTCATTCAATTTGAAATAAAATTCCATATGATCAAAGTTAATCTAAATGACTACGTATGTCTTCATTTTTTTTATGATAGGTTGAAGTGAAACATGGAGATTTTGGATGTTTTTATTTGTCTGAAAATCTTGATGAACTTGTGGACTCTAAGCAGCCTACCAAAAGTACTGACTGGGAAGATTATTTATATGAACTACCTCAGCCTGTACCAGATACACATCAACATTCTGGTAAGCAACCATGTCATATTCCTTAATCATATCATAGTGGTGCACTTTTTTGTCAGCCTATTATGATTGCTATCAAGTTTCAGTTTATCTATAGACACTCAAATACTGTTTGGTTCTTTCCTTTTTTTTCTGCAGTAAATGGTCCAGTATATTTGTATGATAACCAAAACTTCTGCTTACAACTTGGTCCGACTGTTAATGAATCTAAGGAACAATGCATAAATCCTGAAGCATTTGCAAATTTTATTGGTCTTCTTGAATCAATTCCTTTACATGATACTGGTTCACATAATGGATCCTCTGGTTATTCAATGCCTGAATCAAGGTAAATCTGCTTTGGATCCCAGTGTATTGACACATGTAGAAGCCAAAATAGTTCCTAGTAAAAGATTAGGGGGATTCATTTCTAATGGAAGAGTTACTTTATATATTCATACAGTTTTGAGAATCCCCTTTGT
Organism: Arachis hypogaea; assembly: GCF_003086295.3. Taxonomy (NCBI): domain Eukaryota; kingdom Viridiplantae; phylum Streptophyta; class Magnoliopsida; order Fabales; family Fabaceae; genus Arachis; species Arachis hypogaea. The sequence goes on from NC_092037.1 coordinate 10,741,844, forward strand.
TTTAATTTTATAAGAAAGGTCTGTATTATCATATGATTACCATTGTGTTCTTATGGTGGAAAGTTAGAGCATTTGTTTTTGTGCAAATTTGGTTCTTTGAGCTATGAAGTGTTTTTTTTTAGTCTGACAATTTAGCCAATTTGCATATTGTGCTTAGGTACAAACTAAAGAAGAGTTTCGGTCGTGGATCATATGGTGAAGTATGGTTAGCTTTTCATTGGAATTGTAATGAAGGGATTAATGCTGCAGAAATGAGCAACAATGACAATAATAGAAACGACAGCTCAAACACCAATGATTTCCAGGATGCTTCCACTAACTATACTCTGTACATTTTGAAGCGTATAATGGTAATAACTTGAAGCAAAAAATCACCCGTTTTGATGGTTTGAATGCATTATGATCTCTTTAGTTGTCACTATGCTGATAGGTAGCTGGTAGTGATTGGTGGTCCTCTGTATTCAGCAATTTGAAATGCACGGGCCTTTGTATTTAGAAATATGAAATGTGTAGAACACAATTTTAGGGAGGAAGAGGGTATCTACTGATTAGATAGAAATTTCAGATCTCCAAAGAGTAAGGAATCTTCTAAGCATGTATGGGCTGAGTTCAGACATGATACACAATAGGGTGCAATTACGTTGTTTGATCCATGTAGCTAACCCCACTTATTGGGATAAGGCTTTGCTGGTGGTGATGTTGTTGAGGAGCATGGGATCTCTTGAGAATTCCGTTGTCACTGCTTATGGATTAGTAATAACAAGATATACTTTCTTTTTCTGCTCAATTAAGCCCAGTTCTATCATATCATATGCATTCTTTATTGCTCTGTTGATTATTTAGCCTGAGAGGCAGATGCTTACTTAACTCTTGTAGTTGATGATTTTTGTTCCTCTTGAACTTATATTTTATGCTTTGGATCGTGTTATAGGTCAATTCATTTCTCTCTGCAATTATATCTAAATAAAACTGAAAAAGAAATATTATATTATTATCTCCTAATTGTGATTTCTGTACAGTCAGTTATTGTGTGTGTTCAATACCTTGTGACTTCTCTCACTTAGTCTCTATTTTATTTTTTTTTTCCCATTGAATCCCACCTAATGCCCCATCCTTCTTTGCTTTCCTCCTTTTCTACTTATTTTAAGTGAAACTCTCTCATGGCACATCAATTGAACTTTGTCCTTTCTTATCTGTAGCCTACATTTATCTCCTTCCAGCCCCCATGCTCTAATTTGTACCCATCATAAGTCAAAAAGACCTTGGGATAAAATAAATATTTCCACTCGAAGTAAAGTTGGTTTCTTCTAGTCTTAATGAAGTCTGCACTGTCCAATGAGTAATCAGTTTCTGAAATTAGAAGTTGTTTCCACACTAGTTTTTGTTTATAAGGAGACTTGTTTATTTTTATGTCAGATTGGATATCCACTGTGAAGCTTTTTATCTTTCCAACTTTGACCTGTGCAATATTTTATTTTAAAGAGGCATTTTTGTATAATTACACGTTGTAAGCATGTAACACAAATAACATGTAGATGTACTAAACAGGTAGAGAGAGGGTCTGCTGTTTACTTAAGTGGCCTGAGGGAGAAATATTTTGGAGAAACTTTTTTAAATGCCTCGTCAAGCTTTGAAGATCTGCTATCAGCTGAAAAACCAAACTGTCTCTTGGAAACATCACAATTTGGGTTTGAGAATACATTTTCAAACAGGTCAAAAAGATCTGTATATGAAGAAGGCTTGAACCATATTGTAAGATATGTGGAGTCTTTTGAATCTCGGTCCAATGAAATTTGGCTTGTATTCAGTTTTGAAGGCATATCGTTGTCTAAACTTTTGCATACTGTGGAAGATCCATATGATACTGCTGAGAAAGAAAAGACTGAGCAAGTAAAACATGTCCAAATACTGCGTCCATCGAAGTGGTGGCATTGGTTGAAAACAACAGAAGAAGGGCAAGAGGAAATGCGCAACCTTATCTGGCAGCTGGTATGTCATTAATGTGGGTTCCAAGGGGGTTTTGTTTTATTAGCAGCCTTTATGGTTTATACTGGCATTTAAAATACACTACAAAATCTTAATAGATACTACACAACTCTTTTACCCTGACAAGGACAAAACAAAGATGTTTATTCTCTGCTATTACTATTTTTGTTAATTTGCTATTTTGGTCTTTTGGCATAAGTGATTTGTATAAACACAGAATGTGGACAAATAAATTGTTTTTGGGAGAGAACAAAAGAATAAACAAAAGAAGAAAAGAATGCAAAAGTAATACAAGAGCAAGATCAGTCTTGTTAGTATGCTTTTCAATTTTTTGCAGAAATATTTTAGCATATTATATATCTTTGTTGAACTATTAACTTTTCCTTATTCTGACACATGCATTTTTCTTTTTCTTGTGGTTATATTATAATAAACCCCTGCACTATATGTTTTCAGGTGTGAAATTTGTGGTTAATATGAAAAATCGGTTTTTTATTCAGAAGTATACAGTTCTCAATTTCAAAAATATTTATGGTGCTCCTACTTTGGTCATATGGTCACCATTTATTGCTCAATTGTGGAAAGCTTTGGAGGCTACATATTTGAATATCTCCATATCTTCTTCTTCCTCTTTCTTTTTCTTTTTCTTTTTCTTTTTTTAATGTTTTGGTGGTGTGTGTTGCTTTTTTTTTTTATAAATTTTCTTTTTGTTGTCAACACAAAAAAGGTGGGCATGTTCTGTTTCTCTGGCTATGTTGAAATCTCGTCAGATTTTCTTATTTTGTTATTTGTTTCCTCAGTTTCTGGCGCTGAAATCTTGTCACGATCGCAATATTACACACAGGGACATTAAACCTGGTAAGTATGGGGTTAATTTGTTGTGCTGAAGTATTTTTTGTGTTAATTTAGATATGAATCTAAATAATACCAATTAGTTTTTCACTGTTAAATTTGAAGTCGATACTTTTTAAGCAGCATGTATGATTGTTTTAAGTGGCTTCTTTTGTTCAGCTTTTATCCTTTTACGGTAAACTAAGCTCTTACTGTACAATAGATCTACTCTTTGTAATTCGTGTATCTGCATTTTGTTTCATTCCTTTTTTCCCTCAAAAATTAAGCTCAAATCATATCTGGGAAAATTGGAACAAATTTCATCTCAAACTTGGAGGATCTCTTTAGTGTCTGATTGGTAATTAATCGTAATCACAATGCCTCTGTTTGCCCATTTTTCATAGTCCATACAAGCATGCCATCTTTTATGTATATATTTGAATTTTGTTTTTATTGTTATGCAGTGTTAAATTGAAAATTTTGTTTCTCTGTAAAATCTGACTTGGGTCATTTGATTTTTGGAAGAAAATATGGTGATATGCTTTGAAGATCAGGAGACTGGAAGATGTTTGAAAGATATACCGACTAAACTAAATAGTTTCTCCACCAAAATGTACAGTAAAGTATCTTTCTTCAATTTTAGTACTCTGCTTTTATTTTGACCGCTTTCTTTCTTAAATGATAGGAAACATTTTTACTCTATATGCTATAATGCATGGACTTCAGATTTTTCTAGTTAATTAAGTTTATAATATGATTGGATCAATTAATGTTTAAGCAATATTGTGCACTTTAACCGTAGTTTTTAGTGTCCAACAGAATGATAAAGTCTTGCCTGATCTTTACTTCTGTCATATTTTTGGTATATCTCAAACACTTCTTGGCTATTGAAGTTCACTTTGTAATGTATGATATTTAAATTTATATGTCAGCCCTTCTTTCTCTTTCCACCACAATTTATAGTTGGTTGGACAGCAATGGTAAATCACATATTTATCATAAATTTCAAGAAGCTTAAGTTCTACAGCTCTGCTATTTGCGAACAATGCACTAATTCATTGTGATAATTCTCTTTTAAGTGGCTGAGAACTGGAAGACTGATCTTCTAGCTTCTCTAACTCTGTTACCAACCTAATGCAAGTTAAGCTTATGTCTTCTTGATTCTCTTTGGCTTTGGAAGAATTAGATCTTTTTCCATTGCGTTACTAATGTTGTGATCATTTCAATTCTATACATTTAGATGCATATTTACCGTTCACCTGATCCCAGAATAAGGTATGTTTGGTGGCTGACTGGCTGTCTGACCAACATTTCAGCAAATGTAAATATAAGTATTTAAGGCCACTTGGAGATGGTTTGATATGCTCAAATGTCTGTTCTCTCACTAACAATTTTGCTAACCAATAATTATTAGGGTCGTTTGATTAGCTGCAGTGGCAAGAAGACTTGCTTAGTGCTTATCTCTAAATTTGATTTCGATATCCAACTATTTGGGCGCTTGTCTATTTCTCCTTGATTTATTGGTTTTGCGTAATGATTTTGATTCCCTTTTTCTGATTCAGGCGTGTTATAGACTTTGGCAGTGGAATTGATGAATTCACATTGAAGCATTTATATGGTTCAACTGGGCCTTCTAGGTATCTCACTTCTCTCTCTGCATACTGATTATTGCTTATATAATTTTGTGATTGTGCTAAATATAGCCTGTGTTTCTTCAGGGCTGAACAAACTTATGAGTATACACCTCCTGAAGCTTTGCTAAATGCTACGTGGTATCAAGGCCCAACAAGCTCAACTTTGAAGTATGTCATGTTTTGCATGAAGGCAACATCTTTTATTCAAAGCTTTCTTCTTTAAGAGGAACGTCCACATGCATCTTCATTTCATTTGATCATTTTTCAAAGGATGGATGCTTCTTAATTTGACAAATTTATGCACTACTTCCTTCGGCTATTGATTCAACCTTTCTTCTATCACAGATATGACATGTGGAGTGTTGGTGTTGTAATGTTAGAGTTGGTCTTAGGGACACCAAATGTTTTCCAGATCGATGCTTTAACACAAACTCTTTTGGACCAGCATCTTGACGGCTGGAATGAGGGTGTGAAGGAGCTGGCTTACAAGTAAGTGATTGTTAAGACTGTAGTCCTATGTCTTATGTCCTAACTTTTTGTAGTAACCATGATTTCAAATGACCCTCTTCGATAGGTTACCTGTCGCTTTTTTTTCTTTTTTTCTTTTCTTTTCTTTCCTGTTATGCACAAAAGATGCAAATTTATATTAATGGGAAGTGGCAAATTCAAAATGAATGATCTCCCTTTAGATGGTTGTCTGTTTGTAGAGTTGCCTTCTGCTTTGGTTTGAGCTAAACAACTTTTCATTTTTCTTTGAAATGTTTTTAGCCATTTGGGAAACTCGCTCTTTACATTTTTGTATATTGGGAACATATATATATATATATATATATATATATATATATATATATTTGAAAATAGATGCTTTGAAGGTAATGTTCTGGACATCTGGGTTTGAGACAATCATTGACTTTGTTGTAACATTGAATTTCATTAGTTCTTCGATGTTAGGTCTTAGGTATTTATTGTTAAAACCTCTCAGGAATTTGCTCCAAAAAAGTCTTCACAAGTTTTTAATAGGCCTAGTTTTGTCTGACAACTAAAAGGTTCGTACAGTTTCCTCAAATCATTTGTCATACCTATATCTTTGAAGTTTTTTCATGCATTGGGGGTGGGTTCCAAAATATAATTAATGGCTTAAACATAGGACTTTAGTATTTGCTCTTATGTAATAGGTTGCTCCTGAAGGAATTAAATATTCATTAATTCTTTTGAATCTCTCGACTCTATATTGTAACTCTTTCTTTTATTAATGCGTTTACAGACTCAGATCATTCATGGAATTGTGTATCTTAATCCCTGAGATATCCAGAAGTTCCTCAAAAAAGTATCACACAGCTAACCAGGTTAGATTACTATCCAACATAGGCTAACATTTTTGTATTTCATTCATATAACAAGAAAAGTATCCATCTTTTGGTTTCCCCATAAGTTAAGGAAAAAAATAAGTGGAGATTAAACCTGCATCTCGGCTTAGTACATAGGCTTTGATAGCATGTACTTGGACTCAGATAGCATATATACGAAATCTTATACTACCTTGGAGACTTTTGATTTCATGTTCATTTTTCAGTGTTAAGAATTTGAATATGTATCTTGTGCTAGTTTATTCCAAAGAGCTTACTAACTAACTACAGCTGGAGAGTCTCTATAGAATCTCAACCTCTGATTTTCACTTAAGGAATAAACACACGATTTAATTTCCGGTCATATTAGGCCATGTTTCTTCTACCAAGATCTTACTTCTTATATATATAAATAAGAAAAGCACATAGAAAAATGCACAAACTATTCACTAACAGAAATGGTCTGCTTAAAACCCAGGGGATATGGTTGAGTGAAAAAGGCTCATCTGGTTATCCTCCCTTAACCAAGTGTGGAGGATCCGATTCTAACCTTGGGCATGGAAAACCTTAAAATTCCAGGCCAGCTATCCCACCCATGGGGAATATCTTTGTTGTGGACCAAAAGAAAAACAAAAGAAAACAATTGAACAGAGAACTTGGTTTGCTTATAAATCCATAGACCATGAAGACGACAATGATAAATGATAATCACAATTAAGTCTTGTTTTATTAGGTGGCGGATAGTTACATGGATGAAATTAGAATTTCATTTCCCTAGGGAAGATGGACCTTTAAATGAAGTTCTCTATATGATTCTTTCCAATTTTATTATTGTTGGAAAGACGATGTCTTCCAACTCTCCGACATAATCAACGATACTAAGGGTACACAAAAAAATAGCTACCAAATTAGTCATCCATATAAAATATATGTTAGAATACAAAATACACGTTCAAAATGTGAGAAATAGTACATATATTTATAATATTTATACAAGAATGAAAGCTGATTTTAGTCTACACATAACATTTTTGTTGCACCGATCAAATTATTGGATTGGTCATGTAGGCTGGCGTTTCACCTGCATCTTGGAAATGCTCGGAAGAATTCTTTTCTCATCAAATAAAGAGCCGAGATCCTCTTAAAATAGGGTTAGCTTGATTTCTTTTGAGGCTTATATTTTATCATTTTATTTTATAATGGTCTCGTTGAGATAAGTGTTTCAGAAATAGCAGAAAAATATTTTGTATTTTGATATAAATATAAAGCATTTTTTATTAATATCAGAAGCAGTTAAGCTATTTGGATTTGAGAAATATATAATAAGTAACTTTTTGTATAAAATTACAATTATGGTCATGACTAAATATATATTTTACATAACAATTTTTTAAAAAATGAAATGTATAATATTTTAATTATATATTTAGTTACTGATCGATTTTTAGAACCTAGAGAAAAACTGCTTATTTTCCTGCTTCTGTTCTTTTATTTAAGAACAAGCAAAGAACTCAAAAAATAAAATAAATACTTATTTTTGTAAATGTAACAATATTTCTTTTATCCCCGAAGCACAAACAAACAAGACCAATGTCTACTGTCTAGTCTTCTCTCATGATGAAATTGTTTTCTTCTCGTCATAATGTTTTCTAATCCTTTCAGTTTTTCAAATATCTGGGCGTTGCGGTTAGTGCGCCATCTGTTACAGTGGGACCCAGTGAGTATTTTGATTAAGTGTGCTTCTTTTACTTTTGTGATCTTTTTTAAGGCCAATTCTATAGTACCTATGAGTTAGTGTTTAAATTTTGCTTAACTTATCTTTTGTAGCAAGTTTTAAATTTTTAAAAATTATTTATTTTGATACTTTTTAAATTAAATATTAATTTTTAACTTTTTTTAGTAAGTTAGACACCATAGCAATTACTTCTTTTTAATTACCGTCAAAAGAAAACAGATCCTCTCAATTTTGTTTTCAATTGATAAGGTTAAGGGTGATGTTTCACTATATGATGGAAAGGATTGTATCACATCTCACCCCGGTCTATCAAAAGTGTTTAAATTGTCGTTACCTTATTCTCAACATTTAAGTCCAGGTGCCTGTTTCGAGTGGTACTAAGCTCTTCTATGAACTCTTTATGATAGGAGTAGAAGCCTATCATGCTATTATTGCTAATAAGATGAGAATGAAGCATTCTTTTCTTTATTATGATTATTTACTACCCTGAGAATGTTTTAACCTTTTTTTTGGGTTCTACTGTATCTAATGGTGTTAAAATTGTAGGAGGACCGGATAAGCGTTGATGAGGCATTGCAGCATCCCTATTTCCAACCTCCCCCGAGAGGATGATTTGTTGGGTAAAACTACCTTATGTCCTACCCATGATATTATTTCATTCTTGAGCTATTTAAACTTACTAATCTGAAAGTTGCCAATGGATGAGGCCATACAGGAAACAACTTCAAAATATTCAATCTAGAGGATGAAACATCCTTTGTTTCCTATCACTGACCCATCCAACGGAAATAGATGATGGTGCAAGAAGAAGAATTGTGCAAATACATGAACGATGTTCATGTATCAACCCTGACAAAAGGACGACTAAAAGCCAGAATGACTACTAACAGGTACGAAAATCATTTTGTGCTTATCATACTTCTGTATTGTACATTGAGACATAGACAAGATTGTTTTCTTGAGATATCTAGTTTTGGATGAAGCAAAATTATGGATAAAAGGAATTTACAATAGAGGTATGGTGGCTGCATACAAAGTTATGGTGGCTGCATACAAAGTGTTGTATAATATGAATATTACGGTAAGAGATGAGAAGAGTAGGAAAGTAAAAAGAGAAAATTTCAATCAGAAAGCGTAACCACCAGTGTCACCCGTATCCTTTATTTATAGGCTATTGAGTTCAATAGAATACTAATGGTATTGACAGTGAGAGGAATTACGATCATTTACCTTAATATGATATCCACCAAATCGTTTTATTTATAGCATTGTATATTTTGTTGTTTTTAACAGTTGCGCGCATAATGAATCCATAGAAAGAATCCGGATATAATGAAATTCAACTCCAAAGATTAAATGAAAAACCACGACCTCGCCTTTTTAAAAAAAGGAAAAAAAAAAAAGAAAAAGCGACAATCTATCTATCTATCTATTCTTAATATATAAAAGTATACATATTGGTGACTTTTTTTTTTTGACTACATAAGTTTACTACATTACTTTTAAAACATTTTTTACTTTCTACTAACGACGTCAGCAATATCAGCAAAATATTAGAATCAGTCATTCTATTTTTGTCAAATCAACTATTATTTTCAAATTAGCAAAAAAAAAAAACAAAAATTTATAATCAAATTTGTAAGTTGTAACCTACAAAAACATTGAATCTATATCCCTATATTTATTATATCACACCGTTATAAATAATACAATAAATTTATAACTCTAATAATTAATTTATTAATTTCTATAAATAACTCATTAAATATAATAAACATTCATATTATAAATGTAATAATAATATTTTTTGGTTTCTCACGGTATCTCTCAATCCGGAAGGTTAAGGACTAATCCGTCGCGGTACTGAGCTCCGTTTAAGGGTTTGGAGCTCAGTACTATTTGAACTACTTATATAAAGTCTCTTATCACTATTCTTTCAAATGACATCAAATTTAACACAAAAAGTTTATTTTCAAATTATACATCTCAAACTTATTCAATGGAGCATCATTTTTTGGACAATATCACCAAACAAAAAGGCAATTGGTTTATCAAAGTTCGCATGGTTCATCTATAGAATACATTAACACTCACAAATGAAAAAGAGTCTCTTTGCGTAGAAATTATTATATTAGATAAAAATGTACAAAACAAATATATTTATTATATTTTTAAATTGAATTTACGAAAAATACTTTAATTATTTTTGCTTTTTATACATTTTATATTATTTTATAATATTTTATATATAATTGTATTTTAATATCGTTAAAATTATACTTTTTATAATATGTTTTTCATTGTTTTTTTTTAACTAATTATTAACTATGATTTACTAATACGGCAGAGAACACATCTTCATATAATTGTGAAGAGAAATATGATGAACAAATTCAAACATTTGTTGAAAGAAGGAAAAGTCTATACTACAAAATGTTTTAAAAATAGAAGATGCAAATGATTTGTATAGGCCAATTAAAGGTACAGGAAAAGTAAATTTTTTACTCATAACTGTTGTGAAAGAAATTAAATATCCAATTTTGAACATTTTCCAAGATTATTTTGAATTTGCATCACTTGAGGCATTGTCTGACAGAGTAGGTTAAAGAAAAATACTAAAAAACTACATCAAGAGATTAAGAAAAAGAAAACCATACAAATTTAAAACACATCTTCGAAAGAAAAATATACATGCAAAGATGGAACAAACAACATAATAGAAAGTGTATACAACTCAACAATTTATGAAAAACATGCTTTCACAAGAACCTACATAAAAAGAAGAAAGCAACAATTCTAACAATAGACTAAGTCTATCAACTAAAACAAACGCAAAAATTAAATTACCAAATAAAAATGTCATTTTATATAACTCTAATATCCAAATCTTTTGTATTACAAATTATTTTAAACAAAACAACTTTTAAATTTAACTTTAGTTTACACTTATTTAATTTAATTTTACAAAATATAGTATTTTTTATTTATTATATATTATTATTAATTTATCGTTCGCGCATTGTGGTGAACTCATTTTAGTGTTCGTAGATGTAAAACTTACAAAGTCACACTTAGACTACAACACACGTGTTAAGACACTGCGTAATTACTAATTAGATACAATAGAAGATGTACCAATTTTTTTATTTTTTGGTCATGGAAGATGTAACAATTATATTTCTTCTCGCCTTGGAACCTTGCGAGGAATGGCTAAAACGAGATCCCGAGATAATGAGAACTGTGTATGATGGCAAAAAAAAAGCAGGCACACAGGTTGCGGCATAGGTGACAAACATCACATCATGTATCCGATCTTGGAGAACAAAGAGATAAAAGGCACAAAAAGATGAGCATGAAAAATATGGACAAGAAGAGGGAGCACAACCCGCAAAGGAGCTTCAGTGGCAAACCAAATCTCGAATAATCTTTTGGTTGTTGCCTTGATGTGAGGATGGAAAGCAATACGATCAGCGCCGAGATGGAGAAGCAAAGCGCAACCAATGACGACATGGCAAATGTGTCAAATGACAGTTGTCCTTCTAGGTTTGGCATATCGTTATTGTTGTTGCTGCCGGATATATTGCTTGATGTGGCGAAGGAAACGCCTGCTATGAGTGACGCCATCACAGTGCAAGACTCCGCCGTGTTTCTTAGCCATTCACTGCCTTTACGCACAAGTTCCTTGTGGCTTTCGATGAAGTTCTCACCTGAGATCTCACCTTTGTTGTTGTCTTTGAAAATTAGGCTTGTCGGTACAATTTCTCTTTCACATACTGCTTTTTCAAATTAAAAATGCATGGAATAGGAAGAAAGCAATTAAAAAGGTTAGTACTTCGTAGCACTACATGAATACTATAATTGCGTTTGGAAAGGAGATAGAGATTCAAATTAAATTAAGGAGTAAAATATTGTTTTTATTCGATTTTTTTTAATCACATCTAAGTAATTATATTTAATTATATTTTTTTGTTTTAAATAAATTAATTTTTTTTATAATTTTACTCTTAAAGATTTTTAGTTATCATGAAATATTTGTAGAATGGTTAGTATATAAACTTGCAATATATATATATATATATATATATATATATATATATATATATATATATAAAATAAAATATAAATTATATCTTTTATCTTTAATGTATCAAAATTCTTTAAAATTATAAAAAAAATAAATTTATTTAAAATGAAAGTAATGTGATTAAGTGTAATTTAGTTAGATGTAATTAAAAAATAATTGAATATTATGTACAGTAAAAATTAATATTATTGAAAGATAAATTAAATTAAAATTTATTTTTATGTATCGTTTTTGTCCCTAACGTTTTTGTCTTATTTAAGTCCCTAACGTTTCAAAATCGTCTCAATTTTGTCTCGCTGTCAATTCTGTTAACGGACTTTGAGTCAATTTTGAAATGTTAGGGACTTAAATAGGACGATTGAAACGTTAGGAACGACTCTGGACTTATCCCAAATGTTGAGGACAAAAACGATACTTTACTCTTAAATTAAGTCTTTATATTAAGTTTAGCATAAAGTGCACAGATTGTGTTATGTCGTAATATCATATTTGGTTCAAGATAAATATGAAAATAAAATAAGAATATTTACTAAAATATCCTTAATTATTAAAGAAAATATTGTTAAAATTTTAGTTTTTGTTCTAAAAAATTTTAATTTTTTATGTTTCTATTTTTTGGATGTACCGAAGGGATTAAAATTGTGTTGAAACTCTAATCCTAACAGCAAAACACAATGCTAAATCCAAATTCTCAGTTCCAATATTTGAAACCAAACACTACCTACAAGAGTGGTTTCACAATAATTAAGCCTAGATAAAGTAATAGGATTTGGATCCTCTAAATTTTGAATTTTACTTTAGAGGGTAAAATGTTATTTCTTACCATTTATATCATAGGTGGGATCAAGAATAAATATGAGAGAGAAATTATTCAAGAGTAGAAGATCACACTTTATTTTCTAAAGTACAAATTCAAAATTTAGAAGATTCAAATACAAAATAATAAAGGTGTGTCTACAATTCCTAAAGCTAAGTTGTCAAAATTGCAGAGGAATACATGGCAAACTCTGCAAATTACAACTAGAATCGGGTTTATTGACAACTTTTTCTCTAAATTCATACATCAGACAAATTTTCACAATTTTAATATTTAAGTGCAAGAATCCAGAGACATACCAGTGCATTTGCATGGCAGCACTAGAGACATACCAAGGTATAGCTGTGTGTCCGTACTCCGTACATGGCTGCCAAATGCAGTGCATTATTACCTTCATCATCCACTGATTGTATCATGTTATCCCATGCACTGAATTTCTTCAACTCCTCAACTATGCTAGTTTGCCTGTTCTCTAATGCCACTAGCACTATGTTCTTCCCCTTTGAGCTTTTTTCGTGGATTGCCCTCATTGATAATGGGTTACCACTATTCAGCAATTTCACCACCATTTCTTTCACACCATTTTTCGCGCAGTTAATGTGTTACACTACTTTGAATAATATATAGTTATCCCAAAAAAAGAAAAAAAAGTAAAATTTTTATAGAAATGCTAGGTAAAAAGTTATTTTTGTAAACAAGCTCAACTAATGATAGTGATAATGTGTCTCTTTTTTTTTTTCAACTGATTTTTATTGTGCAAATAAACTATTGGACCTATTTGATACTAAAATGGCTTGGTCATGTAACATCACATTTTTAACCAAACTAGAAGCAATTAGCAGCCACTTGCCCACTTCTATATCGAATAATTTTTTGTATTTCAGTTAAATTTAAAAAGGAACATCAAAATCAGAGTGTTGGTATCGAACATCTTAAAATTCCACTTTAAGAATACGAAAGATAAAACTTTTTATTGAAAAAAAAAAAAGAGTTTTAAATTTCAATAACATTAAATACCTTACCTCTTTTCTCTTCTCATAAAGTGGTGCCTAAAATACTTTTCATGCATGTAGTCATATTTTCTAGTTCCCAAAAATGATCCTTTTGCGCATTATATATGTAATTTTATATTTGCTCCTCACAATTGAAATTCCATCATCATTATCACTATCATAAAATACATTACCTTGTCAAATTTTTGGTGACCTTTTTTGTCTTCTTTATCAGCAGAAGATTCAACATTAGTTCGGCGCCATTGCTCCTCAATCTCATCAATGGACTGAAAAGTATCATCTTTGAATTTATAGGGTTTGTCACCCTCATCCGTTAAATCAGGCTTATTATACTGTAAATGTTATAAGTTCATCCATGACACTACTGTTCATGTTTAATTTTGCTTTCTTCGATATAATGGAAAAATCTTGCAAGTATACCCCTAAAAACAAAAAGAAGAAAATATTAGAAGACTATGATTTGTACATTGATTTCTAATTGCGTATCCAATTTGAAGAGTGATAAACTACAAATAAATTTGTTACGTTGTTAGAATTTGAAATACTTTGTGTAATTTAAAAAACTGATATTTAGGTTTACCCTATAATTACTTTTTCTGGTAACATCAAAATATTTATTATTGTGAATTTCTTAATAGTGTTTGCTTAATATGACATAAACTTTATTACTGTATTACAAGAACCATATTAGGGTTTTGGGGGAAGAATACAAATGAAAATAGAAAAAAAAAGGTTTTGAGAATGACAGGATTTTTTTTAGAAATAAAGAATGAAATAAATAATAGTAACTATTGTTATTATATTTGAGTAAAATGGAATATTAAATAAATAACCTCTTTTTTAAATTAAAAATAATTTAAAAGCTGACAATAAAAAAATACTCTCATATTTAGGCATGTAATCAACTACTATTGTAATTGCTTTTAGTTCTGAGTATAACTATTATATTCATATAATAAACATTTTAATGTGATTGACTCATAATGCAGTTTCAACCAAATTTTCATTTAAAGTCTTTATAATCTACATATTCATATAAAATTCAATTTGGTTCTTCACAATTTTTAGAGCGGAGATTTTCATCTTTAAATCGATAATTTTTATTTCACTTGAAGTTTCTAATTATGCAAACTATGAGGAAAAAGAGTTTCTCAAAATTTAAAGTGAAAAATACATTCATCTAAAATATTAAAACATAAATATTAAAATAATTCCAGAATTCAATAGTTCAATATTACATGTACAACTTAAAATTTATAACATGTCTCTCAAATTTTTTATAATTTTGTGTATTAGTATATATAATTAGAAAAAATAGATACATCTAAAAAGTTGGCTAAGTGATATTGATTTGTGATTATAAATATTGATATTCCCTATTCGACTTTTTCCAAAGGAATTTTTAATTAAAATCCAAATATCTAAAAAAATTTCATTATTAATAGATTTGAAAAAATGATTTTTTTTTTTTTTTTTTGGTAATGGTATAGGGCAATAGTCCAAAAGCAAAAAACTACATAAAGACCATACGGGAGATAAGGGCTTCCGTTAAATCATCATTAAGCAAGCTCTGCAGATTTAAAAAAGGCAAGTCTATAAAACTATAACCTGTTAATTGACTCTCAATGCTTCTAGCTAACCAGTCTGCACACCGATTTGCCTCTCTATAAACATGTTTAAATATAATCTCCCAAGGTTGCTTCATCCACTTTGTTATCTTTCGGATTATAGGACTATGGCCATGACAGTCATTAGGATTTCTCTTAATGCACATGATTGCATTCAGAGAATCCAACTCTACTATAACCCTTCTTATCCCTAAACTTCATGCTGTCTGTAAACCATAATGAACTCCCCAGAGCTTTGCTTGGGTGGCTTGGCAATAGTCCAGATTCGCCCTGAAACCTCCGACCCATTTCCCCTTACTAGTTCTGATTAGCCCTCCACAACTTGCTTGCTTGCTAATTTCTCGAACTGAGCCATCAATATTCAGTTTCACCCATCCCAGTTGGGGGGGGGTACCCACGCTGTAGCTGAGATGACTGGGTCTCGCTTCACTTCTACAAATTTGCTCTTCTTGAAGGCCTCCTCTATCCTCCTTGCACTCTCTATTATAATCGAAATGCATCCATCATTTGTAGGTCTGCTGAAAGTAAGTTCATGTATTTCTTTGTTTCTCCATTTCCAAAGCCACTAGCAAGTCGTCATGAAAATATCAGTCCAAGCAGTCGAACTACCGCGACCTATGCCATTTGTGAGATTTAAATTTAGCCAGCTCTTAAAATCGACCGTAAAGAAAGTAACAAGAGTACTCGGCTGTAATAACTTATCCTAAACAAGCGCTGCGCACGGGCATTTTCTCAGCACATGTAAGGTGGATTCTTCTTGATTAGGACATCTGTGACGTATGGATTCTTCTTGATTAGGACATAAGACATTCAAGATAGAGATAGCATTTTTTAGTTGATCAAGATCAGCCTCCATAAAGATGAGCAAGTCATTTGTGAATAGAAGACGTGAGATCATTGGCCCAAACCTTCCAACTCACATTGGTTTCCAAACATTAGCCTCCACACTTGCCTCAATGAGCTGTGAGAGCTTATCAATCGCTATAACAAATAGATACGGGGAGATCGGGTCACCTTGCCTAATTCCCCTCTCAGGATTGAACTCTTTTGTCTTTCCACCGTTCCAAAGCACATTGTAGGTAATAGAAGTCACACTCATCATACTAATACTAACCAGTTTCTCAGGGACCCCAAATTCCACCAGGCAAGAATTGAGAAATGACCAATTAAGTCTATCATACGCCTCCACAAAATCCACTTTAATAGCCATATAATCCTTTCGCCCTTTCATCCTCTTCAACACATGAGATGTTTCTTTAGCAATCAAAATGTTATCTTGTACCTTTCGCCCTAGAACAAAGCTTGCCTAATGAGGAGCAATTCTATCAATTAAGGCTGGTTTAAATTTATCCACCAAAATCCTGGACAGTCCTTTATAGCTAACATTGCATAAAGCGATTGGGCAAAATTGAATGATGAATTCTGGCCTTGTTACCTTCATAATAAGAGTGATTAAGACTTTATTGTGACTTTTAATTTTACTTGGCTCTTTCCAACAACTTTTAACATGATTGATAATGCTCTCCCCTATAACATCCTAGTTCTCTTTCTAGAAAATGGTTAGGAAGCCATCCAACCCAGGTGCTTTGAGGAACCCAATCCTAAAGAAAGCATCTTTAATCTCTCCATAGTGGGCATCACATCCACATTCCATTTTACATCCTCTTGAATCATTGGGTAGGATCTAGAGGATTGGAGTTGTGTTGTATCACCTTGTTCTTGGTACAAGTGAGTGAAAAAATTAATGGCTAATGCCAACTCTTCTTGGTCTTCCACCCAAGTCCCTTCATTATTCCGCAGCTTAAGAATCTTATTCTTCCTCTTATAAATAATGGTTCTTGTATGATAGTAGCGGGTGTTACGGTCTCTCTGAGTAATCCACTTCTTCCTCGACTTTTGTAACCACAAAATTTCTTCTCTATCAAGGATATCTGCCAGTTCTTTATGAAGTTGACGTTCTAACTTTTCAAGAAAATGATTCTTACCATTTTCCTGAGCCCTCTGTATGCCTCCAATGCGATTGATAAGTCTTCTCTTCATCTTTCCAACATGGCCAAAGACTTTTTTGTTCCACCTAGAGAGATTGCTAGACAGGGTTGTGAGAGTATTGTCAAGGCTCTCCTCGTAATTCCAGTTCTGTCTAACGGTTTTCATTTACACAGGGTGTGTAATCCACATTATTTCATAGCGGAAGGGTCTCTCGTACTTACTTGCTAATTGGAGATTTAGAGTAACAAGAAGGGGATGGTGATCCAAGCGCATTCGAGTTAACACGTCAACTTTTGCCTCTTCAAACTTAGTTCTCCAGTCAACATTACACAGCGCCCTATCTAACCTTTTAAAAACATGTTCCATTCCTTTCAAAACAGGGCCCTTTCAAGTAAATTTGGACCCAATGTAACCTAAATCTATCAAACAGTAATCATCTATCCATTTTTTAAATTTTGCGCAAGCATTTAAGTCTGTACGTCCCCCACCCTTCCTTTTTGAGGCACACATAATCTCATTGAAATCCCCTACAAGGAGCCAGGCTTTGGACATACCTGTCGCTATAGTTCTCAGCTCTGACCATAAACTCCTTCTAGTCCTTTCTTGTGGACTCGCATAGATTGCCGTTAGCATCTAGCTATGGTTGTTTTCTTGAGTTACCTCCATGTGTATAAATTGCGTATAAGATCTAACCACTTTAACAGAGATATTTGGATCATTCCAAAGAATCCAAATTCCCCCACTAAAACCGTTGGCCTCTTGCACATGATTGAAAGCAAACCCACTTCTATCAATAGTGTGACGTACAGTATCTCTGCTACTCCTCGTTTCCTGAAGAATGACCAGATCCGGTTTATGCATTCTCATATATTCCTTGAGGGTGCGAGTGAAGGACTAGCTCGTTGCCATTCTACAGTTCCATGAGAAAATAATCATGAGATCTAAAGAAACGAAAGGATGGTCATTGCTCCATAGTTGCAGCATCCTCCCGACGAGGCACTTCCACTTCCATGGTTTTCTCGCCCTCTTCTCCTTCCTTTACTGGGCCACTTCCCTCTCCATTCTCTAACCATTGGTTTTGGTTTTCCTCCACCATGCCAGCTCTCTCACCCCTGGCGTCGTAGAGAAGAGCAGCCTCAACCATTATCTTTGTATCAATGGTGTTCATGTCTGGTGGCTTTGGCTCATGGCTCTCATCCATTGCTTCATCAACTTGCCCTGTTTCAGGGACAAATGACTCTTCCATTTATGTATCTTGTGAATTCAAGGTAGGTTTGGAGTTTTGTGACTTTGGAGCATCATTGGGACTAAGGTTTGGGATATTCTTTGCCGGATTCTTCATGTTTGGGTCACTGGTATGGTTGTGGGGTGCTTGGTCTATGTTTTTTACTTGAGTCAGGGTTTTTTTTTTTGTGGGTGCTTAGTTTGGTCTAGTGGGTTGCTGGAGTTAAAAACTGGTTGGGTTGCTTAGCCTACATTGGCATTGGACTTTGGTTGGGCTAAAATGATTATTATTGGACTTTTTTGGTTATAGGCTTTATCATTACTTTTGGATGCTTGGTTCTCTTTTCTTTTGCTCATTATAGATGCAAAAGCCAGGGTGCATGTCGTATTATTGGGGACAGTCCCTGTGCCTTCGTGATTGGCTTTGGGGTCGTTATTGTTCAAATCATCGAGGATAGCAAACCTCGTACCAGCAATTGCTACATTTCCTTTCCTTACCTCGCCTCCATTCACCCCACTACTCGTGCCTATGTCTCCCCCTTTTTTCGTATTTCTGCCACGCATCTCCCTTCGTACGACCATCCATGGTCCAAAGGGCTCTTCTGGTCTGTCCATGACGCTTTTGTCCTTGTCGAGATTGGCATTTCCTGTTTTATCCCTTCCATTTATGTCTCCTCCTCTTCCATTCGCCTGAACTTCTCCTTCTTCCTGTACCTCTTCTGTGACTTTCTGGCCAACGTTCTCTTTAGTTTTCTTAACTGAACAGTTTACTTTTTCATGCCCCACAATCCCACAAGAGAAGCATATATTGTGTATGCCCTCGTACTCAACCAAGTAACGGACTCCATTAATGGAGTATTGGGAGATCAGTGGTTGTGAAAGGTCTAGCTCAACGCACAACATCGCAAACCTTCCTTGACACTTGTCAGCTGTGTTAGTGTCCACTTTCAGTGTTCTTCCGATTATATTTCTGATCTTCTTCAGCATTTTATCTTCATAATATTCGATAGCAAGGCCGGGCAACCTTATCCACGCCGTCACCGTGTCAATGGTAGCCTCTGTTGGGTTAAAGTCTGGCTTCCAAAATCTCAGAGTGAGATAGTGGTCAAATATATTCCACGGCCCCCCAGTGAGAGTGTAGTCAAGATCCTCTTGAGAGAAGAATTTGACAATGAAAAACTCATTCCCTATGTCAATGACTTCAATGCTTCCCTCTTTCCCCCACATTGCCTCAAGCCTCCTAGTAAGCACCGGCAAGGATATCCTTCTTCCCAGAAGCTTAACAATGAGTGTTTTCCACCAGGGCTTCCTTAAGCTCTTCATTGCAGCTTCATTAACAACAAAGTTAAAGATACCATTTACCTTCTCAACACGGATCTTGGGATGCAAGCATTCCTCTTTCTCGTCATCAGACTCAGCTAGTGATTCTGAACTCTCTTTTTCTTCTATGGCTAGTGGCTTCTTGCCCTCCTTTCACCGCTTCACTGAAGGAGCATTTGGATGGCTGCTCCTCACTGGAGTAACCTTCCCTTTCTACCACCATCCAATCTTCTTCTCTTGGAACTAGTGACATGTATCCAGAAAAGTCAATACATTCACCATCTTTCCTTACCTTCTTAGTTGAGCGTTGTTTTCGATTGCGTCTCGATGATTCTGGGGGTTCATGGGAACGGGAGTGTCCTCCCCTAACATAACCACCTCTCATTGGTGGCTCACAATAGTGATTGAGAAAGCTTGTGATTGAGAGAGAAGAAGGAAAAATTCCTTTTGCTTTATTTCAATCAGGTTGAATAACTTTTATAAAAATGATTCAATTAGTAAGAGACACTAAAAATAATTACTAAATGCCACCCAATATATATAGGGGATCCCTGGTCCATTATCCTCCCTCCCCCTCTTCTTCTTTTGCATCCGTTAGTTTAGTTTATTACAATAATGCTCGATTATTTTATATATAAATTACAAAGTATATATTAAAGATAGTGTCTAAATTAATAGTTAAAATATTTCTTTTTTTTGATAAATAAGTATTGGATTCCAAAATACAAAGAAAAAAATCCAAACAAAAACACAATTAAGTGAATTAATTAAACTAACGAAATGTATATTTATTATTTTTTTGTCTACAGTATTTTTTAGTTTAACAGGTCAAGGATTGAGTTCTATTTAAGAGTTTGTTGTTGATTAATAAATTACTACATGCATAAAACGGAATTTAAATTTTTAACATTGACGAATAAGCTGACCATTCGATCAATTCAAATTGATTATATATATATATATATATATATATATATATATATATATATATATATATATATATATATATATATATATATATATATATATTTGGTAAGGCAAATTGATTATATTCTATTCCTACTAGAATAAGAAAATTGTAACTGAAGGTTGTAGTAGGCTTAGAGAAGGGGGGTTGAATCTATGCCTTCTTTTTAAGTTGCTGTTTTGACCTTTTTGTAGAAGTTACAAATCTGATTCTGTTTGAACTCAGCAGCGGAAATTTATGAGACAATTTATTTTTGTCTCATGAATAACGGAAAACAGAACATGACAGAGAAGAAAAGGCTTACACCAGCATATATCCTGGTTCGGTTGCTTTGTGCTATACAACCTACATCCAGTCTCCTCCACAAATATGGAAGAATTTCACTATAGTTAACAGTATTACATACACCAATTTCACACTCAAGTTCTAACCTAACTTGACATTGGCTATGCTAACACCTTACTATTTACTCTTAGTGCTAACCCAACTAAGAAAGGGATACCAAACAGGAATAAGATACAAGACACTTAACCAACCTAAAGAAATCTGAAAATAACTCTAGGCTTTTATCTCAAGTGTATCTCTCAGCCTTTTCACTCATGGCTTTTTCTTAAGCTTTCTCACTTTGCCTTTTCTCTCAAGAAATTACAGAAAGATAAGCTTAGAAAAGTACATTACAATCAGAAAAACATGAAGGAGATTGACTTCAACAACAGCCTCTGTGCTATGCGAAAAACCAGATTAGCAAGCCTCTGATTCAGTTCTTCATACTGGCGGAATGCACCTTTGAGTAGGTTACACTGTCTAGTTAGTTGAACTTCTTCAAAGAGCTTTCTCAGAACAATACTTTCAAACTCTGATTTTCTCTCCTTGCTTCTGAATGAACATCAAGCTCCTTTTTTATCTTCATGCACGTTCCTTGGTTCTTCATCCAAGGTCAACACCTTGAGCCTTGAGCTTCACCAACTCACAGATTCACTTTTTCAATTTTAACATCAAAGAGTAACCTTTGCTTCTGACTTTTCCAACTTGACCGAAAGCCATGAAGAAGTAACCGAACTTGTTTTCCAATGGTCAACCAAATCTGAACCCTTGAACGCCAACTTGGTCCCCAAGTCTTGATTAAGACCGTAGATACACAGCAGAATAGGGCAGAGAACAACTTTCCCTTTAAAGCCATTTTCGGATAGAGCAGAGAGTAGGGAAGAAAGGATGAAGATCTGATGCATGCAGGATGATATGATTTACCTTTCTTAAGCTTGATTTAGCTTGGGATTTCTGTTTTAGCTTCTGTGCTTCAAGCTTCAATTCTCTCTCTCTTGCTTCTTTGGTTAATGGCTTATGGAAGAAGATTTTCTTCTCTTTCTCTTTCTTGCTTTTTCTGAAATCTTGATGTGACTTGATTAGAAGGAAGAAAAGCGTTGCTTTTAGTTAAGCAAGAGAGAGGGAATTTCAATTCTGAAACCAGTTCGGGCTTGGATCGGGTATTAGTATGCATGGTCCGATTTAATTTCTTTGGTTTCTTCCTTTGCTTTTGCTTGGGCTCTTTATTTTGCTTTTAGCCCAATATTCTTTGCTGAATGCCTTTTATTCCATTTGGGCTATTACATTTGGCCTGCAACAATAAACAATTAGTGAATAAGTAGATATAATTAATCAACACTAATTATTTATTTTGCTCAAAAATAATGTTTGTCATCATTAATTAATTTAGTTAATTTCTTAACTCAACAATCTCCCCCTTGATGACAAACATGATTTAAGCAATAATCAAAAGGAAATAAGCTTGAGTTAGGTTTAGAAAAACTCCCTTTGATTTTTGTCATTTGATTTTATGTTGCTCCCCCTTTCTTTTTCAATATTAGCTCCCCCTGGATTTATGCTTTCCTCTTTGTTCCTGTTTATGCATTGTACTTAAAGAAAGCACAATAAAGAGCTATACACATTTATCTTGTCTAAGAGATATCAAATGAGCAACATCACATAATCAGCCCAACATTAATTAAATGTTAGCAGCAAAAGGATTCATCATGTGAGATCAAATTTTAGTGCAGCAATTAGACAAAAATTCGAAAGAACTACTAGTAGCTGCATCAACATCAAAAAATACCATCATTACTCCCCCTTTTGTCATCAAGGGTGGACAACTCAAAGGATCAACAAAAAACATCAATGTAAATCCTGCAAGGAAAGGTTAGATAGTAGTTCAAAAGTTCTAACTAAACCAACAAAAGTGCAGCAGTATTTAGAGTTATTACAGTCATCCAAAAAAATAAAAGAAGTTCAACAGATGCAGAATAAATAAAATTCATGAGACAAAACGAGAGCAGCAGCAACAGTCTTCATGAGACAAATTTTAGGCATCAGAACCATCTCCTTCCGAGGCAGCATCCTCTTCAACATCAGTGGCAATGTCTTCATCATTGTTAAGGTTATCAATGAAGGTCATGAGCACAGCCACCCTATCCCTTGATTTCTTCAGAAAGTTCTCATGCTTGCTAGCTAACTTCCTTTGTTCCTTGCTCATGGCAATCATGTGATTTGATTGAGATACAAACTCTTGAGCTACATCCTTGACCACATTCAGCAGAGTGGATTTCTTCCCAGTGGAAATGGAAGTACCCTCGGTGGAAGGAGCAGGAGAATCCTCAGGGACACAGTCCTCATCTTCATCATCTAGGACGACTCTTTCAGATCTAGTGGGTCCTTTGTTCTGTTTCACTGAACCACCCCCCTTTAGGTATGAATGTCTATTTTCATATTTCTCATGGGTCAAGTCAACACCAAAATGCTCAAATATGCAAGTTAGAAACATGCCATAAGGAAGTGCTTTATCTTTTGTACTTCGAACAGAATCAAACATGTATCTAGCCATCAAGTATGCAAAAGAGATTTCTGTTTTTGTAATAAGGGCATATAAAACAAGTGTGTCAGTGTAAGAAACCCTTTGATATGAACCACTTTGAGGAATCAAAATGTGGTTGACAATGCGGTGTAATTGAGCACGTTCATATCCTAGGGCTTTGTGAGTGGGTGTGATGCCATCAATTAAAGAAACACGTTCACAAATGTGAGCCAATGCATCAAGATAAGAAATTCCAACACCTTCATCCCACTTAACCGAAGTGTAAGCACAAGGCCCAACATCAGTATACTTCAATGCATCACTGACAGTTTCATTATTTAAAAAGATGTCTCTGCCCTTAACATAAGAATGCACACTTCCTTCATGATAAGTCATGTTCGCATAAAATTCTTTGACCAACTGAGGATATACAGGTTTTTTGATGTCAAATAGGTGATTCCAGTCTAAAAATTCCAAGTTTTCAACAAAAGGAAAACCTTTCTTTTTCAAATCAGGTAAATCAGCCAGAAAAGATGGACATAGAGTACGATACTTAATAACTCCCTCATAGAAATCGTGGTTCATGGCAGATTTGAAACGATGGGGGTTAAAGTCAGAGTGAGATGTCATATAGTGTGATTTGTGAGCAAAAGGATCAACTTCTGGTTCTCTAACAGATGAGAGAGGAACTCGAGCTTTACCTCTTTGAGAACGTGATGGAACAGACCTAGATTTTGGTTGTGTGGACTCAGGTGGAGGTTCTGGTGCTGCAGGTCGCTTTCCTTTGGATGAACTCGGTTTCGATGAACCTGGCTTGGATGGTGTGACTTTCGGTGGTGGCGTTGGCTTGGCAGAGGCAGGGAACCTTGGAGTATTTTTGGTTCGAGCCATGGGGTCACAGCGAGGAGGAGAGGTAGGAGGAGAAGGAGAAGGGGTAAAGGTTCGGTCTTGAGAGCGAGTGGAAGGCTTTGTGGGTAGTTTGTAAATCTTCTCACGAGGAGCCCTTTTTGCAATGACTTTCTTCCTCATTTTGGTTAAAATGATGCTTTTGATGAAAGGGAGATAGTGGTGTGAGAGGGAAGAAACCGAAGGGTTGAGGAGAAGTTATGGAGGGAAGAGAGGGAGTGTTGGTAACCGTACCCAAAAGCAATTTTCCAAAACTATGCAACTGCATCATCATTTGAAAAGACTTGACAAGACATGACCTCATAAAAGAGAAGATCTTATTTGATTTTTAAAATTAAAACAGGAAATTAATTTTAAATTTTGAATGGCAATCAGAATTAAATTGAAATTCATTTTGGACCAAAGTCAAAAATTAAAACAAAACCTTTGTTCGGGCCATAAACAAACTTTTAATGAAAACTTTAACACACAAGTAAGAATGTAACATTCACATTGGGCCCAGATGTGGTTTGAATTAGTGAAACATATAGGACTACCCAGATCTGAATTGATGTTGGCCCAGATTGATTTTTCACTTGCTATGAGCCCAGAACACGCTATTTTGAAGGAAACATTCATCATCTGCCCAAAATTGTCTCATACCTGTTCATGAGACAAAATTCTCCAGCAAGCACATCAGCACTTTTCAAACAAAGAATTATAACTCAAAATTCCTAGACAAGTCCTAAGCATGCAGAATCTATCTTCAGCTAATGGTTTAGTAAAAATATCTGCTAATTGCTCTTCTGATTTAACAAATTGAATACAAATATCCCCTCTTTGGACATGTTCTCTTATTGAGTGAAATTTCACTTCAATATGCTTAGTCCTAGAGTGCAAAACTGGATTTTTAGAAATATTGATGGCACTCATATTATCACACATTAAAGGAATATTTTCAGCATTCAATTTGTAATCAGCAAGCTGTGTTTTTAACCATAAAAGCTGAGAACAGCACGAAGAAGCAGCTATATACTCAGCCTCTGCAGTGGATAAGGCCACTGTTGGTTGCTTCTTACTTGACCAAACATTTAAGGACTTTCCAAGGAAGCAACATAGACCAGAAGTGCTCCTTCTATCAACTCTGTCACCAGCAAAATCTGCATCACAATAACCAACTGCAGAAAAATCATTAGTCTTAGGATACCAAAGACCAAAGTTGGATGTGCCACGATCATATCTAATGATCCTTTTAACCGCAGAAAGATGTGACTCCTTAGGTTTGGATTGGAACCTAGAACACAATCCAACACTTTGCACAATGTCGGGTCTAGAGGAGGTTAAGTACATAAGAGAATCGATCATCCCTCTATACCTAGTCTCATCAACATCTTTCTCATTTTCTCCCTTATCCAATTTAGAATTCGGGTGCATGGGAGTTCCCATGGTTTTGGCATTTTCAAGACCAAATTTCTTAACTAATTCCTTGGCATACTTTTCTTGATGAATGAAAATACCATTTTCAGTTTGTTTAATCTGTAGCCCAAGGAAAAAATTAAGTTCACCCATCATACTCATGTCAAATTCACTTGTCATGAGCTTTCCAAATTCAGTACAAAGGGATTCATTTGCTGATCCAAAAATAATGTCATCAACATATATTTGGACTAAAATAAAAGAATCATTAGAATTCTTGATAAATAGAGTTGTATCAGTGGTGCCTCTTTGAAAACCATTTTTCAAAAGAAAGGAGCTAAGTCTCTCATACCAAGCTCTAGGAGCTTGTCTTAAACCATAGAGAGCTTTAGACAATTTAAAAACATGATTAGAATGCTCTTTATTTTCAAAACCAGGAGGGTGCTCCACATATACTTCTCTATCTATCACACCATTTAAAAATGCACATTTCACATCCATTTGGTATAATTTAAAACCACAAAATGCAGCATAGGCTAGGAGAAGTCTAATTGCTTCCATTCGTGCAACCGGGGCAAAGGATTCATCAAAGTCTATTCCTTCTTCTTGGTCATATCCTTGTGCCACTAGCCTTGCCTTGTTTCTAGCAATGCTACCATCTTCTCCTAACTTGTTCCGAAATATCCACTTGGTGCCGGTCACTTTCTTTCCACTTGGCCTTGGAACCAAAGTCCACACTTGGTTCTTTTCAAACTCAAGAAGCTCATCCTCCATAGCTTTAACCCAAGAGGGGTCATTTAGTGCTTCCTTGACGTTTTGAGGCTCTATTTGTGAAAGAAGGGCAACGTTTGAACTTTCATTTTCCTTTCTAGTGGAAGACCTAGTTTGCACTCCATGAGAGACGTCCCCAATGACAAATTCCTCAGGATAATTCTTCAAGAATCTCCATTCACGAGGTTTGGTGGACTTGGATGCGGATTCAGTCACCAAGGGATTCTGTGAGCTGCTGTCTGCAGAGTTTCCTTCAAATTCATGAGACAAAATGGAATTGTCTCTTGATTTTTCAACATTTGCAGTTCCTGGTTCAGCTTGCCCAGAATTTTCTTTTTCATGATTCTGAGCAGTTTCATCTTCCATTTGAGCCTGATTTCCTGCATCACCATCTTCCAAAATGCTTTGCACCAAGTTAGTATCACAGAATGTAACATGTATGGACTCTTCAATAATTCTAGCATCTTGATGATAAACCCTATATGCTTTACTAGTTGTGGAATATCCTACAAATAAGCACTCATAAGCTTTTGGATCAAATTTTCCCAAATTTTCTTTGTTATTTAGAACAAAACATTTGCATCCAAAGATGTGCAAGTAATCTAAGTTTGGTGGGTAGCCTTTCCAAAGTTCATAAGGGGTTTTCTTTAAAAATTTCCTTATGATTGTTCTATTTAAAATGTGGCAAGCTGTGTTAACCGCTTCAGCCCAAAGGAATTTTGGAACATTACTCTCACAAAGCATGGCTCTTGTCATCTCTTGTATGCTTCTATTTCTTCTTTCCACAACACCATTTTGTTGTGGTGTTCTTGGACAAGAGAAGTTGTGAGATATTCCAAATTCCTCACAAAAGGATTCAAACAAATTGTTTTCAAATTCAGTTCCATGATCGCTTCTTATGGAAGAGATTTTCAAATCCTTTTCATTTTGAATTTTCTTGCAAAAAGGTTCAAAGGCCGAAAAGGCTTCATTTTTGTGTGCAAGAAATAAAACCCAACCAAACCTAGTGTAGTCATCCACAATTACTAAACCATAATGTTTACCACCTAGGCTTTGAGTTCTTGTTGGACCAAATAAATCAATGTGTAGCAACTCAAGTGGTCTTTTAGTAGAGATGTCTTCCTTCGGTTTGAAAGAGCTTTTTGTTTGTTTTCCCATTTGGCAAGCATCACAAGTGATGTCTTTGTCAAACTTTATCAAAGGAAGACCTCTTACTAACTCTTTCTTAACAAGTTTGTTTATTTGAAACATACTTGCATGGCCCAATCGCTTGTGCCACAACCACTTTTCAGATTCTTTAGAATGAAGACAAGCTACATTTTGATCCTTTAGTTCATCAAGAGTAAGTCCATACATATTATTGAAACGCTTGGCAACAAACATCACTTCATTTGTATTTTCATTAACAACACAGCATACAAGTTTTTTGAAAACCACTAAATATCCTAAATCACACAGCTGGCTAATACTCAAAAGATTGTGCTTTAAACCACAAACTAAAAGCACATCATCAATGAAGGTAGATTGCTCATTACCTACTTTTCCAACAGCAATGATTTTACCTTTACCATCATCTCCAAAGGTCACAAAACCTCCATCATACTTATTTAGTTTGATGAAGTAGGTTGACCTTCCAGTCATGTGCCTTGAACATCCACTATCCATGTACCACATGTCCTTTTTGTTCTTGGATGCTAGGCAAATCTGCATGATGAGTTTCAAGTAGTCTTAGGTATCCAAATTAATTTGGATCCTTTGAAGTTAATCCATCTTGGTTGCCCAAGTGCATTGAAATCACAAACAACATTGTAGACTTTGTTTCCTACAACTCTCTTTTCAATGAAGCATTGTACATATGAGTGACCAAATTTCTTGCAATTAACACAATGGTTTTCTTGTGTGCGTTGCTGAAACTGATGTGAGTTATATTGCTTGAAATGATTAAAGCTTTGAAATTTTCTGGTTTTTGGAGGAGATGCATTTCTTTTAACAAACTGATTTTTATTAAAGTTATTCCTCTTTGCAAAAGTATTTTCACCAGAATTTTTTTGAACATTATTGCCTTTCGAATATGAGGTTTTGTTGTAAAATGGTGGTTTCTTGAAAACAACCTCATTTTTCGAAACATAGCCCAAACCTGGTCGGTTTGAACTCGAACCAGTTCTTGGTGAAATTTCAGTTTTATTTGTGTATTCTTCATCAGATTTTTCTTCACAAGTGGAAACATATCCGATACCTGATTTATTTGGTATGGATTTAGTATTTGATGAAGAGGCCACAAATTTTATAGAGGAAGTGTTGGAAACAGCATATTCCTTGGCTATGTAGCCTAAACCAGATTTTTCAAACAATGGTCTTTGACTTGTAAGTAATTTGTCCAAGTTACTAGAATCTTGTGCAAATTTTGCCAAGTCACCATTCAGCCTTTTAATTTTGTCATTTAATCTTTCATTTTCAGCAATTAACTCATGTGAGGGATCCACAATGTGCTTTCCTTTTAATTTTTAAAGTTCAGATTTTAGAAATCTGTTTTCTTCAATGATGTCTAAAGCACATTCAGTTTCCTTCACTTTTTCTTTTAAAAACTCATTTTCAGCTCTTAACACATCTCTTTCAGATCTGCATTCATTGTATTTATCAAGCAGTTTTGAGGTGTTTGAGGTAAGATCATCAATAATAGCATGCAAGTCCTCAATGGTCAAATCATAATAGTTTACCTCATCGAGATTGTTGTTTCCAGCCATGAAACAGTCCTTGTCATCTCCTTCAGATTCTTCTTCTTCATTTGAGTCATTCTCAAGATCCTCCCAAGCTGCCATGAGTACTCTCTTCCTTTCCTTCTTTCCTTTGTCCTCCTTTTTGAGCTTTGGACAGTTTGACTTGAAATGTCCAGCCTCCTTGCAATGATGACATGTCACCTTGCTCAAGTCTATCTTGTGCTCCTTTGAACTTGAGCCCTTGTATTTGCCTTTGCTCTTCAACATCCTTCTAAATCTCCTAGCAAAAAACAAAAGCTCGTCATCTGAAATACCATCACTTAACTCACTCTCTTTCGGTTCTATTTGTGACTTAAGGGCTATTCCCTTTTTCTTTGAGTCTGTGTTTGTGTGTGTGGCTTCATAGGCAAGGAGTTTTCCTCTCAGCTCATCATAGGTTATTGGACTTATGTTGTTACTTTCGGTTAGGACAGTGGCAGTGTTTTCCCACTCTTTTGTGAGGCTTCTAAGGAGTTTTCTCACCAAGGTTTGTTCTGCATAGTTTGTACCCATAGCATCAAGGTTGTTGATTATGATTGAGAATCTCTCAAATGCTTCATCAATGCTTTCTCCATCCTTCATGCTAAACATCTCGTACTCTTTTCGCAGCATATCAATCCTCGTTTCTTTGACTTGTTTGGTGCCTTCATGTGTAACCTGGAGTTTTTCCCAGATTTCTTTGGCTGTCTTGCATCTAGACACCTTCCGGTACTCTTCAAAGCTGATAGCACAGTGAAGAAGGTTGATTGCTTTCGCGTTCAGCTCTATCTTCTTCTTATCATCTTCATTCCATTCAGCTTCTTCTTTTGGAGTCACCACTCCATCAGCACTTGTTTTTGTTGGGATCTTTGGACTACTCACAACGATCTTCCATAGGTTGTAGTCAATGGATTGGATGAAGATCCTTATCCTTTCTTTCCAGTAGGAATAGTTCTTCCCGTTGAAGAAAGGTGGTCGGTTGTTTGACTGACCTTCAGTGAGGGTGTAGGCAACTGTGGTTGTGCCCAAGTTGTTCGCCATTGGATCTTTGCTCCAAGCGGTTAAGCTTGATTCTTGAGACCTTAGCTCTTGATACCAATTGAAGGTTGTAGTAGGCTTAGAGAAGGGGGGTTGAATCTATGCCTTCTTTTTAAGTTGCTGTTTTGACCTTTTTGTAGAAGTTACAAATCTGATTCTGTTTGAACTCAGCAGCGGAAATTTATGAGACAATTTATTTTTGTCTCATGAATAACGGAAAACAGAACATGACAGAGAAGAAAAGGCTTACACCAGCATATATCCTGGTTCGGTTGCTTTGTGCTATACAACCTACATCCAGTCTCCTCCACAAATATGGAAGAATTTCACTATAGTTAACAGTATTACATACACCAATTTCACACTCAAGTTCTAACCTAACTTGACATTGGCTATGCTAACACCTTACTATTTACTCTTAGTGCTAACCCAACTAAGAAAGGGATACCAAACAGGAATAAGATACAAGACACTTAACCAACCTAAAGAAATCTGAAAATAACTCTAGGCTTTTATCTCAAGTGTATCTCTCAGCCTTTTCACTCATGGCTTTTTCTTAAGCTTTCTCACTTTGCCTTTTCTCTCAAGAAATTACAGAAAGATAAGCTTAGAAAAGTACATTACAATCAGAAAAACATGAAGGAGATTGACTTCAACAACAGCCTCTGTGCTATGCGAAAAACCAGATTAGCAAGCCTCTGATTCAGTTCTTCATACTGGCGGAATGCACCTTTGAGTAGGTTACACTGTCCAGTTAGTTGAACTTCTTCAAAGAGCTTTCTCAGAACAATACTTTCAAACTCTGATTTTCTCTCCTTGCTTCTGAATGAACAGCAAGCTCCTTTTTTATCTTCATGCACGTTCCTTGGTTCTTCATCCAAGGTCAACACCTTGAGCCTTGAGCTTCACCAACTCACAGATTCACGTTTTCAATTTTAACATCAAAGAGTAACCTTTGCTTCTGACTTTCCAACTTGACCGAAAGCCATGAAGAAGTAACCGAACTTGTTTTTCAATGGTCAACCAAATCTGAACCCTTGAACGCCAACTTGGTCCCCAAGTCTTGATTAAGACCGTAGATACACAGCAGAATAGGGCAGAGAACAACTTTCCCTTTAAAGCCATTTTCGGATAGAGCAGAGAGTAGGGAAGAAAGGATGAAGATCTGATGCATGCAGGATGATATGATTTACCTTTCTTAAGCTTGATTTAGCTTGGGATTTCTGTTTTAGCTTCTGTGCTTCAAGCTTCAATTCTCTCTCTCTTGCTTCTTTGGTTAATGGCTTATGGAAGAAGCTTTTCTTCTCTTTCTCTTTCTTGCTTTTTCTAAAATCTTGATGTGACTTGATTAGAAGGAAGAAGAGCGTTGCTTTTAGTTAAGCAAGAGAGAGGGAATTTCAATTCTAAAACCAGTTCGGGCTTGGATCGGGTATTAGTATGCATGGTCCGATTTAATTTCTTTGGTTTCTTCCTTTGCTTTTGCTTGGGCTCTTTATTTTGCTTTTAGCCCAATATTCTTTGCTGAATGCCTTTTATTCCATTTGGGCTATTACATTTGGCCTGCAACAATAAATAATTAGTGAATAAGTAGATATAATTAATCAACACTAATTATTTATTTTGCTCAAAAATAATGTTTGTTATCATTAATTAATTTAGTTAATTTCTTAACTCAACAGTAACAAACCAAATGCCTATATAGCCCAATCCATAGTTTACGTGGCTATGAAAAATGAGTGCATATATCATATAGAAGATTCTAATTATAAATCTTAGAAATGTGTGTTATAGAAGAGTACTTTTTTTAATTAGGGTTTTTGATACGTGATTTAAATATTCGTTATAGAAAAGAGTTTAAATTTTATTTAAATGTTATTAATTTATATTTATAATATTTAATTTAATTTGATGTATTTTAATTTTATTTATTTAGTTATTATATTGAACTTTATGTTAGTAGCTTAAAGTTTTTTTTTATTTTGATCTAATAATAGATTATAAATATCTTATAAACTATAATAGTCGATATTGAGAGTGATTAAAGGAGTGCTAAAGTACTTTTTAATTTTATGATGAAATCATGGTATGAACAAGTAAGATTGAGTGACTCTCTCTTATTATATTACATCAGAAAATTTGGTAGAAAATTGAGTAGAACCCCTTCAATTCAATTCTCAAACTAGGTTAAGGAGTTTCTTTTTTATTGCATCAAGAAATTAGATAGAAAACAACATGATTCTCTTTGTATTCAATTTTAACCCATGCTTTTATTTTCTATTTTTAATTTCAATTTAACTTTTTTCTATTTTAATTCTTATCTTCTTGTTTATCATTAGTTTTCATTCCATATCAATTTTGTCCCACTAAATTTTACTAATAGAGATCTTTTATTAGGGACGATTGATACTTGGTTAAAGATGACAATGACTATATGTGAAAATGAGTATTTTCTTTCTACTTTTTATTCTTATTTAAAAAAATATTTTTGATTTCGTAATATTTTTATGATAGGTCTCTATTTAATTCTTTCACAAAAAAAATGAGTATCTGCGAATATTCATAGATATTATATTTAAATTTTTTTAAAAAAGATTTAAGAAAAATAACATAACATAATAAGTCAATTCAACACAATTAAATATGAATCTAACACAATTTAACATAATCTAACTTATACACTAAAAATATATAACATATTTATTATAAAAAATAATAATTTTAAAAGAATAACATAAAAATATTTTTTTAATATAATAAAATAATATAATTTTTTATGATACTCTAATAATTTTACGTGCGCATTGACTTGACGGGTCTCCATGAGACGAATACCTATACTTCCATCTTCATTTCCATTTATTTGCGGGAACAAGTTCTTGTCCATATAAATATTTTACAGGTCTTCATTTAATCCTCAGTTCCAAATGATCCCTATAAATATTCATTTTGGAGAATTTTTTTGCCATTTCTATTCTTGACTATTGGCTTTTTGGTTTGTCCACGGAGAACAAGACAACAACACAAGTTGAGGATGACGAAGGGATCGAAGGAAAAAAAAAAAGACAAAGTTGAATACTAAAATAAGAGAAGAACAGTCATAGCTATATCTTGTGTTACACATTTATGCTTATACGGCTTCGATTTTAAGTTATTTGTAATGTTGATTTTATTATTTTGTCAACATCTTTCATTATTAAAGATTCCATCCATGAGCTTTACATTTTAAAAGAAAAAATACAAATAGATTTCTGATCTTTTAAAATTTTGACAAATAGATTTCTCACAAATTTTAATTATAAAAAATAGATTTCTCACAAATTTTAATTATAAATACATTTCTGATATTTGTAAATGGCAGACACATACGTCACTCCATCTATTTGTCTCTCCTAAAACAAACAAAGATGGTTGAACTATCACCCACGTATTTATTTCG
Organism: Arachis hypogaea; assembly: GCF_003086295.3. NCBI lineage: Eukaryota > Viridiplantae > Streptophyta > Magnoliopsida > Fabales > Fabaceae > Arachis > Arachis hypogaea. Next base: position 10,775,544 of record NC_092037.1, read on the forward strand.
GAACTATGTGTCTGTTACAATGCTAAAGTGTGATCTCCTTAAAAAAAAATAGAGGACAACTAGGTCCTTGTTCTTCCAAAACAGTGCCGTTTTGAGAGCTGTTTTAAATTTTCAAATTCTAGTCAAACTCCACTGCAGTGTCGTTCATCAAGTTCAAAGATAAGTCCTTTTTCAATTCAACCTCAACACATGAACAAGATTGTCATTGTTATGCTAAACTAGAATTCCATTTATAAAAACTTAACATTTAGCTGCTTTTTCGTAATCCAAACACTAAAAAATTCAACTTTTTTTACATGTATTGGATGGAATTAAATCCTCGCATTTTGCAATAATGTCAATGCTTCACTTTCAAGAAGGGAGCTTCTCTCAAAAGACCAATCATTCGCTTGTCTCACCGAAAATTACGTCGACGACTATTGGCGGTGTGACCCAAACTAGTCAACAAAATGGCAGAAGCTCGCCGATTGTGGCATCGGCTTCGGGTGCAACGCAATGGGCAGAAAGGCGGCCAGATCTACTAATGAAATAAGGGCGGCGAAACCAAGGCTTTCAGACGACCAGTCCTTCTTCATGGGTAAATTGGCTATGCTGCCCCGGAGTGGGTAAGAGCGGGTCGAGTCCGTATCGCTATAGAACAACAATTGCGTTCACCCTTGGAACGTGGATCGTCTTTGAAAAGAAATCCTTTTCTGAAGTTGAACAAGCTTTCAACAACTACAAGACGGTGGACGACTGCAGCACCAATGTCCACGTCACCGATCACGGCTACATCACGCTCCAATACGCCTTGAATGTGATCATTTAAAACATCCACGTCCACCATTGCAAGCCCTCCTAATGGTGGTATGGAGTCTCCGATGGTGATGGAATCTCCATCTTCGGGTCACGCAAGATTTGGATTTGACTAGAATTTGAAGATTTAAGACAGTTCTCAAAATGATGTCATTTTAGAAGCACAGGGACCTTGATGCCCTTTAACTTTTCTGGGGAGATTACACTATAGCACTGTAACAGACACGTAATTCCATTATGAACACATGTGTTAGGAGAGGCCAATGGATGGAAATGTCAAGGACATCTTTGTAATTAAAGTTTGTGAGAGACCAATTTGTCAGAATTTTAAAAGGTCAAGAACTTATTTGTCTCTTTTCCCATTTTAAAAATAAAATAAAATTCTATCTGTATTTATTAATTATATCTATTATAAAAAAAAGATTGTGTGAGTTTTAGTAACTACTTAGGTGTATTTATATTCAGAAAATATGTTCTATTTTTTTTTATTTATTAAAAAGTATTTTTCATTTTCATATTTTAAAATGTGAAAAAATAATACTGCTTTTTTTTGTTATTATGATATTTCATTTAGACAGGTCAAGGACTAAAGGATGTTAGTTCTATTTAAAGATTTATTGCTAGTCGATAAATTGCTGGATACACAAAGCGATATTCAAATCTCGACACTTACATAAGTAGACAAGCGAGCTAACAACTTGATTAACCCGAGTTGATTAAAACATGATTGGTAATTATTCTATATTTTTTGCTATTGGTTTATCACTTTTCAAATTGATGAAAACATTGTTTTGCTAATGGTCTTCAAAACTAAAGTAGTCAAAATCGCGACTTAACTTGGGAAATCACACGCTTTTGTGATTTTGCACCCCTCTCCGTTCCAATTTTATTGTTCGAGTGTGAGCAGTGCTGTTTGCGTGGAATCGCCAAGAAAAGTTACAAAATTGCTGGAATCATGATTTTGTTGGTGACCCTTGTGAGAGAAAGAAGACTGATCTATAAGTGGTGTTCCATTGTTCCCTAACCCAGTTTGAAATTTGCCCGAATCCAGGCCCAGCGCGTACAGAAGAAAGCTGAAAAGGAACCCTAGGATGGAATAAAGTTACAACAGGGGCGTTCTTCAAACCAAAACCAGAGAGAAGCCGAGGCATCACATACAAGGCGACTGGCGCTGTCTTTCTCCTCTGTGAATGAGGGCTAATCGGGAGCTTGAATGGAAAAGCAAGGAAGGCGAAAGAAAATGCAACACCAACATCTCATTCATGCGGCAGTTTCGTGGTGTCTCTTCATGAAAACTGAGTGACCCAAAACCTAGGAGGGGAGTGCGAAGAAGATATTCCAGAGGGATTTTATTGACAATATGCTCAACACGCCAAAGAAGATGGATTTGCCATTGGAAGGAGTTTCATAAGCGTGTTCATGGAGTATTTGGGTTGCAGTGAGTGTTGGGGATCTAGGTTGGGGGAACCAGGTTGGGAAAGGGTGTCTGATGGTAATGGGAAAGGGTGTCTGATGGAGATGGATAACCTATGTCCAAAAAAAAAAATAGAATCCTAGTAAATCTGCTTGTTCTAAAATATTTAAATTAGTGAATTTGCTAATGTGTGGTTTGAATGTGCAAATCATTTCTTTTTATGAATATATACTCTATTATAATATTCTGAATCTGATTACATTTTTAAATGGTTAAATAAATATCTTCTTTGAATTATTTAATGAAGCTTCTTTAATTAGTGTTATATTCAATTATGTGTAATTTTGTTATATTTCTTATATTTTTTCAGATTTTATGATTTACGACTTAGATTTACATTTCGTCTAACAATT